>NC_056743.1:1566141224-1566834952 GCF_019279795.1 Protopterus annectens | reverse complement strand
ACATCAGGTCGTCAGGGGTATAAAACATGCAGCAGACGCCATTACATCAGTTTTTCTTGCCCCAGATGTCAGGAGCCCCCAAAATAGGAAGCAATTACATGGTGTGGAACACCTCCAGTAAAATGTAAATACCACAGCCATAAGACATGGCCAAAAAGAGGATATGTACAAAGCATAGAAAAGTCAGGGGGCTGGAGGGAGGGTAACCAGGACTGCAACAGTGAATACACTCGAACATCTACATTTATGGTAAGTGTACACAACTGTACTACGTTATTCATGTTTCACTGTTGCAGTCATCACACTTGGGTTGATTCCCAAAGGTGAGGAAGGGTGGAGGCAGTCAAGTAATAGTAGGGTTGACTAGCAGGCCCTGTAAGACTGCTGTGGTAAATCCAATTCTGGATTTAGAAAAGACAGTTAAGTGGTAATGCTTGGTGAAGGTGTGTACAAAACTCCAGGTTGCAGCTTCCAGGATGTCCCTGGTAGGGACTTCCCCTGAGAAATGCAGTAGAGGCTGAGATAGCCCTAGTGCAATGAGTTCCGATCCCCTGTGGGGTAGGTTTTCCATGGTGTTTGTAGCAGAAATGGATGCAGTGTGCTATCCATTTAGAAATGGTTTGCTTTGAAATGGCCTTGCCCTCTGCCCCTGTAGCAAAGCTGAATAGCAGCTGGTCAGATTTTCCTGAAAGGCTTAGTCCTGTCAAGGTAGAACCTGAGTTGTCTGCCCGTCCAAAGAGTGCAGGATCCTTTCCCCTTTATTCTGAGGATTAGGAAATAAGTTTGGTAAATGGATGGATTGGTTTAGAGCCACACTGGATACCTCCTTGGGCATAAAAGATGGGTTAGTCCTGAGGGAAACCCTGTCAGGAAGAAAAATAATGAAGGGTTCCACAGCCATTAATGCCTGTAACTCAAACACTCTTCTTGCTGAAGTGATGGCTAGAAGTAAGGCTGTTTTCCAAGAGAGGAATTTTAACTCTGCTGTAGCAGCAGGTTCAAAAGGGGAAGCGTGAGCTTCTCTGGTACAAAGTTAAGGTCCCAGGCAGGGGTAGGAGCTCTCCTCGGGGGTCTTAAATTGGTAGCTCCTCTCAGGAACTGTTTGACCAGAGGGTGAGAGAAAGAGAGGTGGCTCAGTATTATAATGAGCTGAGATAGCAGAGACATGAATTTTAAAAGAAGAGAAGGATAGGCCTTTGTGGAACAGCTCTGCTAGGTAATCTAGGATTTGAGGTAAGGTGGGCACAGCTGTGTCCTTACCTTGAGATTGGCTCCAAGAACAGTATCTTTTCCATTTTTCTGAATAGGATTTCCTAGTACTAGGCCTTCTTGCCTCAAGGATGATGTCCAGCACCTGTTTTCTGAGGGCTGCAGGTGGTGTATTCAGGGAATAAGCCAGGCTGCAAGGTTCAGGGTTTGCAGCTGAGGATGCAAAATGTGCCCCTCCTGCTGGGACAGCAGGGAGGGGGTCTGATGTAGGTGCCAGAATGGCACTACTGCCAGACTGCATATGAGTGGGTACGATTGCTGGTGGGGAGAGTCCGGTGCAATAAGGATTGTCCTTGGTTTGTCCTGTTTGATCTTGAGTGGTACTTTTGAGAGGAGGGGCAGAGAGGGAAATTCATAAATTGAGAAGTTTTCCCAAGTAAAGGATAGGGCATCTACTTCCCATGCTTGGCTGTGGGGATTTCTGGTGCAAACTTTGCTCAATTAATGGTTTTCAGGGGAGGCAAAGAGGTCCACCTCTGGTGTCCCCCACCTGTGGGTTAGAAGTTTGAAAGAATTGGGTTCCAGTTTCCACTCGTGTGGGTCTAGTAGATTTCTGCTCAAGTCTGCCAGAGAATTTTGTTTGCCTGGCAGGAATTGAGCTTGCAGGTGCACTTGGTTGCTCAAGGCTGTGTTCCACACGGCCATGGCTAACCTGCAGAGTGGGTAGGAATGAATTCCCCCTGCTTGTTTATGTACCACATAACTATGGTGTTGTCTGTCTTTATCAAGAGTTGCCCTGGAAGGATAAAGTATTTGAAGGCTGTCAGAGCATTCTGTACAGCTAACATTTCTTTTTGATTGATATGTAGGTGAATTTGTCCTGGGCTGCATTTGCCAGCAATGTGAGCCCCCCATGCATAGTCTGATGCGTCTGTTGTCAGGGTTTGGGCAGCAAGGGGGTGAGTGAAAGGGAGACCCTTGTTGTGGTTGGAAGCCTCTGACCACCAAAGGAACTCTGCCCTTAGACAAGGAATGATAGGAATAATTGTTTCCAGATCCTGAGAATGTTGGTACCAGAGATTTTTTAAGTACCATTTAAGTTTCCTCATATGCAATCTTGCATACGGAATTAGTAGAATGCAGGAGGGCATGAACCCTAGGGTTTGCAGTATTTTTCTTGCAGATAGCTGGGTTCTGGTGGACATTAGTTTGAAGTAGTTTGTCAAATAAACCTGCTTTTCTGGAGTAAGGAATGTCATCTGTGAAGTTGTGTTCAAGCTTGCTACCAGGAATACAATCTTTTGGCTGGGTACCAGATGCGATTTCTTTTCGTTGTTGGTGTACCCCAGAGAAGTTAGAAGTCTCTTTACAAATGCCAGGTGCTGAAGTAGCAATTCGTCTGCCTGAATCAGGCAATCGTCCAATTATGGATAAATATGAATTCTTCACTGCCTGCAGTATGCAATGGCTGGAGCAAGGCACTTTGTGAATACCCTGGGCGTCACAGTAGATAAGCCAAAGGAAAGTGTAGAGAACTGATAGTGCATAGAGTCTTCCCTGAAATGTACATATTTCCTGCAAGATTCCCTTGTGGGGATGTGCAGATAAGCTTCTTTTAGGTGTAGGGTGACTAGCCAGGAGTCCTTGGCTAGCATAGGAAGCAGCTGTTGTAATGACAGCATTTTGAATTTTGGGACTACCAGGTAGGTGTTGAGAATGGACAGGTCCAGGATAGGGCGCCAACAGCCCTCTTTTCGGGGCACCAGGAACAGTTTGGAGTAGAAACCCTGTCCTCTTTGCTCTACTGGAACAGGTTGAACAGCCCTGATACTGAGAAGAGAAAGTACTTGCTTTTAAGCCTCTGCCCACTGGTTTGGAGGAAGATCTGGCAACCTGCTTGGGGTTGGCAGCGAGTGGAAGTAAAATCTGTATCCCTGGGATACAATGTTTAGGACCCATTGGTCCTGGGTAATATACTCCCAGTTTTTTGCATGCAGGGCGAGTTTTCCTCCTAGGGGTGCAAGTACTTGGGCATGGCTGGGAAGGATGATAGACAAGTCATTGTGAATTTTTTCCATAAGGGGGTGGCTTACCACTCCCTGTTTTTGAGGGGGGAGCACTCCATTATTTAGATCTCTGTGTACCCTGAGACTGTAGCCTTGGTGGTCTGTTGCCCCTGGGTTTGGGCTCAGAAGACCGGGAAGGTACTGAAAATGGCCACTTTTTTGAAGGCCAATGCCTACTGAATCTAGGTGGCTGTACCTGTAAGACATCTTTAACAGTTTGCATAGATTTAGCTTTTTCCTCCATCTTTTTACAAACCTCTTCTGCTTTTGTGCCAAACAAACATTCCTGGTTTAATGGAGCATCTAGTAATTTTGCTTTGACATGGTCTGGCAAGATTTGTTCCTTCAGCCAGGCATGCCTTCTCAGTATAGACCAAGTGACAGCAGCCCTGCAAGATGCTTCTAAGGCATCAAAACCACACTGCAAAGTATGTTTACTGACTTGGTTTGCAGAATGCATTAACCCTTATAAATCTTTATTTTCTTCAAAATCTGGAAGCAACATATTTTGTTTAATTAGTTCCATAATATGCTGCTGGTACGTCAACATGTGAAACTGGCAATTTAAAGCCCTGATGGCAAGAGTTGCAGAGGTATATACCTTGTTGCCCCATCTGTCTAAAGCCCTTGAATCCCTGTCAGATGGGTTAGGAGTTTTGGCTGTAGTAGCCTTAATACCTTTAGGTCCCTGGGAAATGGTCTCTGGATCCACAGTGGGATTCTTAAAAATAATTTGTGAGAATCAGGTACCCAGTAGTACCTGTCATGCTTTCTAGGAGCTGGTGGTAAAGTTTCATGAGTAAGATTTATTTTCATGAAAACATCATCTACAATATCCAGGACAGGGGGTATATAGCTAGAGGCCTATGCTGAGGCAAGTCTAAAAATTCTCTGAGTCTTTTTTTGGACTGTGGGTAGTCTTGACATTCCCAGCAGAAATGCTCTCTTAACGTATGCAAGGTTTCACCAAAAGAAAAGTCCTCTGGAGGGGAGGCAGAGGGAATGGAATCCTCTGCATCTGAATCCTCATAGGTAGACAAGGGTATGTCCTGGTAATCAGAGGGATCAGCATCATCGGACTCATGGTCTGTTGAATCAGAAGGGAAATCAATTATTTGTCTTTCAGAGGGGGAAGGCTGGCTTCCCCTAATTAGAGTTATAAGGTCTTCAGCCATTCTAAGCATTTGTTTCTGTGGCATGGGAGCTTGAGCATGCACTTTGGTCGTCGGTTTTCTAGGCATAGTGCGAACTCTGGGCCTATGATACTTGCTCATTTTAGTCTGAAACGAAGTAATCAGTTAATACGAACATCGGAAGGTCAAAATACACCCTCAGAAGCCGGTGCCTGCACAGCGGCTCCAGACTCATCCAAGGTAGAGACATCAGCAGGTTCCATAATCGAAGAAGCATCTCACGTGGAATGTTCACTCACTCTACTACATTCAGTGGATTTCTCAAAGCCAGACTTAAAGCAAACAGATAATGACCTGAAGCAGCTCAAGACCCAGACCCTCCCTTGACGGCACAGTAACCAACACTGCTGCATCTGCAGAGTTTCTATTCTTTTCTGAACAGATGCATTAAGACATCAGTCCCAATTCAACACAAATACAATGCCGACTTCAGCAACAAACCACTAGGTATATAACCCTAACATAATCAACATATATAAGAAAAGGAAAAAAAAAATGGAAGATTTGTGGTAGTAAGGTATTATTGACAGGGAAGGAGGATTACACTGACATGTACGTATATTCCACTGAAAACTGCTATTATGGAGCCTAACAGAATTTTGAGAGAAATAAGCTGCATTCAGCAGGGAAAAAGAAGTTATGTCTTACCGTAACGTTCCATCTGTATTGTTGATCCTCCTTCAGTCATTACACATGGGTATCGGTTTCGACCTCGGAACCGAGCCGACCAATTTCCAAGCTTGTGTCAGCTTCAAACTCTCGAGCTAAACTCTTACCCACAATCCCCCTTCTCCCTGTTACCTCAGATTGAGTTTGCAAGTCAAAGAAGGTAGAGGCTACCTCTGGTCAAATAACCTAAGAGAGCCGGATGGTGAGATCCACTAGAAACTACAGGAGGGGGAAGGAGGGAGGGTCGTAACAACTGAATGAGGATCAACAACACAGATGGAACGTTATGGTAAGACATAACTTCATCTGATATTGTTAATACTCGTTCATTCCTTATACATGGGACAGAGCCCCCAGCTACCTCTATTCCTGGGAGGCTCTCATGGAAGGACATTCCTGAGCACCATAGAACCAAAAGATGCTCTTCCCCTGGAGGCCAAATCCAATTTGAAATGATTGATGATGGTATGAGGCATAGCCCAAGTTGCAGCTGCACAGATGTCATGTAAAGAAGCTCTGGCATGGAAGGCAGCAGAAGTTGCCACCGACCTTGTTGAATGAGCTTTCATGGTAATAGGCAACGAGATAATGCGCTGTCTATAGATGAAGGTCACACAGTCCTTCAACCATCTAGCTAATGTGACCTTAGCAACAGCAGATCCTAATCTAGGTCCAGAAAAGGCCAAAAATAACTGGTCAGATTTACAGAAGGACCTAGTCCTGTTTAAGTAAAAACAGATTTGCCTGTGGATATCTAGGGTATGTAGGCAATACTCTCCTCTGTTTGAATGATTGGGAAAGAAAACTGGCAATTCAATGGTTTGATTAATGGACATCTCAGAGATCACTTTTGGCAGAAATGATGGATTAGTTCTCAGAGACACTATCTCTATGAAAAATCAAGTATGGACTCTTGATACATAAAGCTTGAAGCTCAGAAATACGTCTGGCAGAAGTAATGGCAACAAAAAACAAGGCTTTCCATGACAAATGCTTGAGATCGCAATAAGAGGCTGGTTCAAAAGGTGGCATTGTCAGAGCTTGTAGAACTAATGATAAAGTCCATGGTTGAATAGGTTCTCTAAAAGGTGGCTTCAGATGATTCACACCTTTTATGAAGGTCTTGCACAATTTGTGGGACATGAGAGGAATCATGGACACCCTCCTCATGAAAATTAGAAATTGCAGCCAAATGAACTCTAATGGTAGAGGCCAATAGACCTGATTGGAAAATGTCGGCCAGATAGTCTAGTATTATTGACACTGGTGCTGGGAAGGGATCTACTTGTTTATCTTTCAGCCAACAGGTAAATCTTTTCCACTTGCTCAGATAAGTAATTCTAGTGGAAGACTTATGAGATGCAATGAGAATGTCACGTACTGTTAAAGAAAGATCATTCTGCCTGGCAATCAAGGGAAATGGAGTAGCCAAGCCATGAGCTTCAGGCTGTTCAAGTTGGGATGAATCCGGCTCTGTGGATGTGAGATCAACTCCAGGGTTAGATGGAGAATCCATGGTCGATCTAGTAGGGGAGGCCAAAGGAATGGGAACCAAATCTGTCGAGACCAATATGGTGCTATGAGGATCACCTTGCTCTTCAACCGACAGGCTTTATGTGGATGTGAGATCAACTCCAAGGTTGGATGGAGAATCCATGGTTGATCTAGTAGGTGAGGCCAAAGGAATGGGAACCAAATCTGTTGAGGCCAATATGGTGCTATGAGGATCACCTTGCTCTTCCAACAGACAGGCTTTCTTCAGAAACTGGGGAATGAGGCGAAAGGGTGGGAATGCGTAAAGAAGACCCGAGGGCCAATCGTGGACTAGAGCGTCCCTGGGTGACTGTCCCGGAGGGGGAAATCAGGGCGAAGTAGTTGCTGCATTTGTAGTTGGTCAGGGATGCAAAGAGGTCGCAGCAAGGATGGCCCCAGAGGTGGAAGATCTCCGCCGCTATCAAGGGATTCAGGGACCACTCGTGAGGTTGAAGAATGCACCTGCTAAGTCTTGTCTGCTATCACGTTGGAACTCCCGGGAATGTGCGTTGCTAGAAGAAAATGGTTGGTAGCCATCGTCCATTGCCATATCTTCATGGCCTCTCAACAAAGGGGGTAAGATTTGGTTCCACTATGCTTGCTGATGTACCAGACCACCTCCATGTTGTCTGATTGAATCGCAATTGTCCAAGACAGCAGCAGGGGATGGAATGCTTGCAACGCCAGAAGCACTGCCCTCAGCTCTAGAACATTTATATGCAGATGGGCCTCCAGTTCGCACCAAGTGCCTTGGACTGTCTGTCCCAGACATAGCCCCCCCACCCATCAGGGAGGCGTCTGTGGTCACTGTGGCCTTGGGTTGCTGGGGGAGAAGGGGCGAGACCATTGTGACAGACTGTGTGTCATCCACCAATTTAAATCCTGTTTGCACCTGTAGATTACTCGAATCATGGCTGAAAGGGATACCATTGGGTGAGCAGTAGCCATTGTAGACGCCTCATGTGAAACCTGGCCAGGGGGACAATGGTGATGGAGGCTGCCATAGAACCCAACAGCTGTAGAACCGAGTGAGTCATGGATTTCTCCCTTGAAAGGATTGGAATCAGTTGTTGCTTTACCCTTAAGATTCTGTGCTTGGAATAGCTGCTCTGCAGTTCTGTGTGTCCAAGATAACCCATATGAATTCTGTCGACTGAGATGGGATGAGATTGGATTTTTGCCAGTTTATGGTTATGCCTAGCCTTTGTGCAGCGAGGAGAGAGTATGTCAGGGCTTCTTCCAGTAGATGTCTGGTGGGGGTGGAAATGAGCCCGTCGTCTAGGTATGGAAACACCTGGAATCCTTGAAGTCGCAAGTGAGCTGTGACAACTGCCATGCACTTTGTGAACACTCTGGGGGCTGTAGAGATTCCGAAGGGCAGTACTCTGAACTGGTAGTGACTGGCTCCCGCAAGGAAGCGCAGAAATCTTCTTGATGGCCTGTCCACTTTTATGTGATAGTACGCATCTTGAAGATCTATCACGCACATCCAATCGTCTTTTTCCAAAAGCGGGAGGATAGACTGTTTTGTGACCATCCGGAATTTTTGTACTCTCACAAACTTGTTCAATACACTGAGATCCAAAATTGGTCTCCAGTCCCCGGTTTTCTTTGGCACCAAAAATAGTAGAATCCGAATCCTATCTGGTCTGGAGGGACTATTTGGATGACTCTTTTTTAGCAGCTTTTCTATCTAGTGCTGCCTCTTCCCTTTGACTGGGTGGAACGTTTGGAAGATTTTTTGAAAGGACAGGACAAAGATTGAAGGGGATATGATCACCTCTAGTTATAATGCTTTGTACCCAAGAATCAGTGGTGATGGTTAGCCAGGCAGAAGGGTACAAGGAGAAAAGTCACCCAACTACCTCCAGAGGAAAGGAGTTGGGCCGCTCTTCAGGAGTGCTGGTAGGATTGGCCAGAAAAAGAATCCCTGGAACCCTGGTCACGTGGACCCCCTCTGCCCCGAAAGGAGCGTCTTCCCTGTGAGTTTCCCCCTCTGCTTCTAGGTGAGAACTCGGCCTGTGTGTCACGGAAAGGACCCTGAGATTTCTTGAACTATATCTTCCCACTCTTTTGGTTTTGGGAGAAAGCACGTTGAGGGGAAGAATAACAGACACCTATGGCAGAAAGGGTCTTACCGTCCTGTTCACATCTGGCCAGTGTGCTTTTAACTTTGGGTCCAAAACAATGAGGAGGCCTCAATGGGAGCGTTAAAAAAGGAAGCCATAAAATTGCACAAGCGCATCCAGGCATCTCGTCTCAAGACCGCAGCTGAACCCACTGCTCTAGCTGCTTCTGATGCGTGAGATATCAGTCGCATAGAGGAGTTA
Source organism: Protopterus annectens (assembly GCF_019279795.1). Taxonomy (NCBI): domain Eukaryota; kingdom Metazoa; phylum Chordata; order Ceratodontiformes; family Protopteridae; genus Protopterus; species Protopterus annectens. The sequence continues at coordinate 1,566,825,952 of NC_056743.1, read as the reverse complement.
GATATTGACTGAATGGTGGCCAGCTGAGAGGCCACTTTGTCACAGACCTCATCAGACACGACACCAGCCAAGGTTTCAGAGAGCTCAGAAATCAGATCTCGTTGAAGCCTGGTAAAGTGTGCCATATAATTCAGGGACCTGATAGTAAAGGTCGCTGATGCAAAGGTGTGCTTCCCTATCCTGTCCAGGGCCTGGGACTCTGTTAGGCAGATGGACAGTCTGGCTTTCTTCTTCTGCCAGATCCTTTTTTGTTGCTGCCGCCATCACCAAAGCATCCACAGGAAGACCTTTTGACCAATGGGGATCCGTAGCATGAGGGGACAAAATCTTATCTGGCCTCTGGGAAATAGCTTCAACAGTGTCAGGAGCCTTCCAAGCATGCTGCATGATAAGCCAGACAAGTTCATCGGCAGGTGGAGTAACCCAGGAGATAGGGGGCCAGGCGCAAAAGGCCTGCAGGAACACAGATTCCTCAGAGGTCGGATTAGAGGACCACCAGTCACCTCTCTGTTTCAGGATTTCGAGGATATCACCAAAGGATACCTTAGAGGGTTACCAAGAGGATCCTTCCCCCTCATCACGATCGGTCTCTCCAGTGAGGGACTCCTCTGTAGAGTCCATGTGCCTCCTCTTGCACAAACTTTTCCGGTGGACTTCCTCAGCGGGAGAAGCTGGGGAAGATGGCGGAAAAGGGGTTGCCTGTGGGAATATGTCCCGAGGCCCTTGCACCTGGTGTCCGCTTGGTGCGACTTGTGAAACCAGTGTACCAGAGGATGGTGGAGGGATAGACAGCCCAGTATCACCAGCAGCAGCGAAAACCTTCTCCATCAGTTGGAAGGCTGGTCCACCTAAAGAGGAATGAATGTCTAGGACAGGGGTCACTCTTCCCCTAAGTGGCTCAGCCTGCCGACCCGGAGTCCCTGGATGGCTGTGGAGCAGCAAACTATGCATGTCACAACTGACATCATGGGTCGTAACAAAACTTTCCTGCCACGAAGGCAACTGCGGTGCCACAAAGGCAACTGTGGTTCCTTAGTGAGATCCATAAAGGGAACTGCAGAAGGGAAAGACTGTGCTATATCCATGGGCTTCAAAGGCAATGAAGGAGGAGAATAAGAAGGGGTCTTCGGAGATGGGTGATCACCTCCCAAGGAAGGATAGTTCCTGGGGGGTGGGATACCTCTGGCCAAGAGCACCTGATCCACAAGACGCAACACATCATGTTCAGAAAGGCTTCTAGTGGACCTCACGGAGATTGAGGGAGAAACAGGCCTGTCAACAGAAGAGGCAAACTCGATGCCCATCTCACCAGTCCGCACCGAGAACAACGGTGCCGAGAGAGACTGGACTACGTGTGTCCGCACCGAAGAAGTAATCGGTGCTGAGGTCATGGTCTGCACCGACACAGGGATCGGTGCCAAAGTTGTTGTCAGTACCAAAGCTGGAATCGACAAAACTGGAATCAACAATACAATAAAGGCAGCAGTTCCGAGTAAGATGTCGGAGCCGATGTGGTCAAGGTCTGCACCGACTGAACGGTCGGTTCTGATACAGTGGTAATAGTCTGAACTGAGGAGCCCCTCGGTGCTGATATAGTGAAGGCTGTAGGAGAAGACTGAGCCGAGATCACTAATGGAGCTGAAGGCCTCCGTGCTGAAGGTCTAGACACAGAAAGCACTAGGGCTGACCGAGTGAGCTCCAGAGCCGAAACTTTAGCCTTTTTAGGTTTTGGTTGGCGGGAGTCCCTAGCCGGGGACGAAGGCAAAGATTTAGCCTTGGTAGAAACATCCAAGATTTTCTTATGGGCTCTAGGAGGGGTTGAGACCTCTGACCCAGAAATAGCCTCTGAAAAGGGAGATTTAAGAAGTCCCTTAAGCAACAGCTTGTTTTTCCTTTCCAACAAAGTCCTATTTGAAAAGTTTTCACAGATAGTACAGGGCGGGTCAACAGATAAGTGGGACGCCCCCAAACAATAAATGCACAAAGTGTGTGCATCAGAAGTAGGTAGTTTGTGTCCACAATCAGAACACCATTTAAACCCTGGACTACCTTTCTTATCTGACATGATAGCAAATTAGATAGCAGAAAAGGGCACCAGCAATGGTACAAAAGAATACCCGAAGGTATGAGAAAAAGGGAAAGATTACAAACGATGGTAAGGGGAGAATACATTGCGGTAAAAAGGTAGAGAAAAAAGGAAGAAAAACCTGAAGAAAATATGGTTGCTAGATACGACAGAGTAAGAAACAACGAAATGGAAACTTTTCTGACAGAAAAGTAATATAAATGACTATTAAACAACAAATAACTGTACTTAGCTCAAGAGAAGCAGCTTGACACGACCGAATGGCAACGCGGCAAACGAAATCTGAGGTAACAGGGAGAGGGGGATTGTGGGTAAGAGTTTAGCTTGAGAGTTTGAAGCTGACACGAGCTTGAAAAATGGCCGGCTCGGTTCCGAGGCTGGAACAGATACCCATGTGTAAGGAATGAATGAGGATTAACAATATCAGATTAATACTTACGAGTTGGAAATAGAACTTGACTTGCAACAGTGAGGATGTACTGGGAGAGGTAGAAAGGAAAACATAATAAAAGAGGGTAGGCTTCTGAAGAAATATTTGGGGATATTTGGTATGGAAAATGTGAATTCAGTAGTAGGAGCTCAGACAGCATTTACAGATTACTCCCCCAAGTACGATAACTGGACTAAGACAGACATTATGTTTCACAGGTGCATGTATATTTAGTTGAAAGCTTTGGCACACATAAAATAACTATTTCAGATCATGCACCAACACAAACCAAGGTAAGGATGAAGGGTAATGAAGTGAAAATGAGATATTGTTAAAGACAGAGGAACTTAAGGAATATGTAGTGTTTCAAGAATCATTAAGGAAGATAGAAATTTAAGAGATAGGTGGGATAAAATGAAAATGCAGTTTAAAAACAGAAATAAAAGAGAAACAGATATGGGAAATAAGTAAAGGGAATTATTTATAGGGATTGACGTTTAAAGTATTGAATAATTAGGGGAATCTCACAGAACAAGAGTAGCAATTGCAGAGTGCTAAAAGGAAATTAAGGAAGTATTTGGATAATTTGTATGAGTACAGAAAGATTGATGTTAAACAATTATTTTTGAGAACTTCAGAACATAAAACTGTTAGCACAATGACTTGAACAGAAAGCAGAATGGGTTGTTGCCAAACTTAGGGAATCTATGACAAGAAAAATAACCGGGGAACCTACACAGGTATTTGAGCTATTTATGAAATCTGTACAAAGTAAAGGAATGTGGAAACCAGGGAAATGGAAATATTTCTGGAAAACCCAATTATGCCAAGGTTAGAGGCAGATGTGGATCAACACTTAATAGCCAAGATGGGAAGGAGCAAACTAATGTACCATTGTGTTTCCTCAGTATGAAATACTGTCTCACTGATCTGCTCTTAAGCCTGTTCAGCCTCGAACTCTCATCTGGTTTCATGCCAGATACATAGAGAACATCTGCAGTTCCCCCCTCTTTGCAAGGCTGGCCCCATCACCGATTCTGGAAATTTTAGGATTAACCTTATCTGTAAGACAATGGAATACATTACTGCAACCCAAAAACGTTTGGGTTGGTGAAGGGAGGATGTCACTGAGGTGTTGGATGAGCTCAAACTGGTGCACACATACAGACTACCTTGACCTGGACAAGGACTTTGATATCACCCTCACACGGACTACAGGCAAATTAAACTACATAAAAACCCTTAAGTAACTAACTGGATAGCAAACTGGCTCACTGGCAAAACCCAGCATATTAAGACTGAAAGTACATTCTCTTCTAAAAGTCTTGTTTCTAATGGGACCCTCCCCCCAGCCTCAGTACTGGGAGAGTTCTTGTTCTGTATACATTTCACAGAAGTCAATGTGGATGTCAAGGTCTTCTGCCTACCAAGTTAGCTGATGATTACAAACCTGAAGAGTCATCAACTCTCTAGAGGATTCCAAAATCCTTGAAGAGGGGCTACCATATACAAGCAAATAATGTTAGGGCCACGGCCTGAAGTTTAATACTAACAAGTGGATCATCATGTCCTTTGGAAAACATGAGCAGACATCCACCGATCATATTTATGGTACCTGCCTGAGTAGTGAAACAGCTGAGAGACCTGGGTACTTCTGTAGGCAATGAATTCTTCTTTGGCTACCATGTATCCAATCATTAGAAAATTATTTTACTTAGCTCAGACAATCTCCAAAAGCATATCTTCTAGGTTCAAAGATGTTACCATAACCACTCTATGCCTCTCTCATTAGACCCATAAGAAAATATATTGCTGTCTTTGGGATAGACTTGTCCAGTTACATACACCAACTCCAAAGGTCACACAACACTTCCTCACTAAGAAAATTAAGGGGCTTAGTTCTATAACCTATGCAGAACACAATACAAGCTCTCTTTTTTCTGTTATGCATGGAATTCTAAAAGGTAACCATTTTTGCCTACAGAGCTTCAAATGACCCTGTCTTCAATAACCTCATACATGTTTGCAAAACCTGTAAAACTATGAACACCCATACAAGAGGTCTAAACCTGTACCAAAACAAACAAACTACTGGAGGAAAAGATACATCTCACAAAGAATTCCTCTCCTCTGGAAAAAGACTTCCCCTTCACATCAAGTAGCACCCTAATTCTCTTGAAACACAACATGGACAAACGGGCACAATAACTACAAATGCACCCCAGCTCTGGTCATGGAGAAAGGTAGAAAACACTGGAATGCAAATGGGCTCGGCTGCAAATAATCTACCCCATCAACTGCCTAGTAAGAACCTACAAATAATAAATATGTGATCCACATGATGAGTTTTCATCTGGGATGGAGAAAAAAAAACTCTGCCTTGACATCCATTAAAAAGTGGACAGATGACTTGAGAGGATGCAACTACAAACTAGTACTGACATTCCCAGGCTTGAGAAGACCAATCAGAGGATGGATGCAGCAATAACCCCAAAATACACATTCCAAGGTGAAAGCAAAAAGCACACCTTTGCTGGCCCTCTGGTTCACTGCTACTATTGAAAGACTAGAAAGAGCTCAACTCTCAGATAAACAGTGATGAGCCATGTCCTTCTACATTTCCTGAGGTGGCTGGAATTAGTCCAGGCTTCCAAACAGAGTGCCCAGTACTGAAACTCCAGCCTTCTTTTCAAGAAAAGAGATGAAATATCCTACAGTCCCTATAAAACTTCCGCCAAGCCACCTGGACTGGCCTGCTGCATGATTACTGCAAACAAATTGCTATTACCTTTAAAACGAAGGCAGATACTATTACCTTTAAAACAAAGGCACATAAATGCAGCTACTTTCACCAATGATAAAAAAAACACAGGTCCACAGTATGCAAATGCAACAAAAATAATGACTGTGCTTATATAATTAATGTATTACATAACAGCATATGTCATCAAAGCAAGATCACATCTAAACATGGGAACTTCTATTAATAAATTCCAGACTTTGACTGGTGAAAAGGATGAGCTCAGCCTCAGTATGCACAGAATAGAGTCCTCACTGTTAGATCAGCAATTTGCCATTAACTGTAGACATACTTGTTAGCAAAAAGGTAAATCCTGTCAACAAGAAAAAAACATCAAAATTGCTGAGGATGTCCCCGGAAATCCTGACTGCTAACTTCCTTAATCTGCTGCTGAAATAAAGTAAGCCTATGTACACTTCGTAAAATGTATTTTCAAAGTCAAAGTTCCTTCAGGATGCACTTCTGAAAACAATTAGCAAGAATTAAGAATAGAACTTCAGAGAAAATTATGATTTTGCATTACGTGCTGAGAAAAGAATTAAGATACATGACAGAACACTCGATATTCATACCTGATGGGGAACATGTGATGATGATGCTGCTGCTAATGTACTCCCAGAAGGGTACTACAAATGGTACTTTAAAGGAAGATAAACTTGAGTCACAGCAGCAAGACTTTCAACGGATATAATACAAGCATATTGCTCTAATCTTTACCATCAGATCTGACATTACACTGACTAAACTTACTAAAATTTATTAATGAAGTCAGAATTTTACAAGTGCATGATTTTGCATGAATTTGAAAATCAAGTATCATTAATGTGGTCATTCATTAAATATGAACTGTGTACATACAATAGCAGTCTTCTAAGCCGTCTATAATTTCTAATGGTAATGATATAATTTCAAAGTTCACAAATTCAGAAATTTACTTGAGTATTTCTACATGTTTAACATGCTGCAAGACAGTGCCCTGAATTTATAAGGACAAATTAAGCTAATCCCATTTCATTGGCAGAATACATCCACTAAATTGCAAAACAAAAATATTAAAAAGACTGTTCTAGAGAAAGTCGGTGACAGGTCCACAAAACCTCCCATTCAGAAGCCTTTGTCCCTGCTCAATCACCTGAGGCTGCATCAACTCAAAGAAAAGGGGCAAATGTACAGAAGTGTCCCATTTACAAAAGAGGGCTCACTGAAATCAGGTAGCAGCCTAAATATATGTAAAATGCCTACAGGACAGATTAAGTTAAGAGGAGGCTAAAATAAAAATATGTTTCAAGTATGCAGGAATAACCTACCTTGGTAATAATCAAAGGCAAGCTGTTAAATTTTGTACATTATTTCTTAGGAAGAGCTTAAAAAAAACATTCAGTAGCAGTAATGGCAACCAAAATGTATAAAAGGGTCCCGTTCTGTCTCAGAATACCCTTCTAAGCTTAAGTTTCTGATATAGAGAGTGGTGTGCATCAGCAGTACATTTACATAATTAAAATACAATTCAACAGTCATCATTACAACTGTCAAAATCAACTTTACAAAAAGAGAGAAATACATTTTTTTGCTGGCAGCTCAATAACTACCAGGGGAAACCCTTTATTTTGTGTCTCAATTCCATATTAACGCCAACATGGATCATTTTCAACAAATGGTGCAACTACAATGCAATTACAGTGTAATCACAGGTATTTATTACACAGCAACTACAATGTAGTTACAATGTAATTACATTCCTACTGCAAGGCATCTGCAATGTGGTTACAATGTAATGACAATCTTTCCTAAACAAAACTGCAACATAGTTACAATGTAACAATACATTACAAAGTAACCGCAATGCAATTACAATCTTATGACAATGCAATTAATATATATCTGCATTTCATGTCACAAAATTTACTACAAAGTGTGGATAAATCCATATAATTAAAATAAAATTGCTATTAGTGGAATAATTACCTCTGCTGTTACTAAGTAACATTACTGTCAATCACAGGTCCTATCTACCTGAGCTGCTAATGGCTGTTTTTTTGAGGGAAGGAGTTTGAACAATTCTTGCCTTACATACCAAGTGGTACCTTCTAGATTTGTTTCAGCTTTGGAATATTTGTGAAGCTTGTTTACTCCTTCCTAGAAGCTTTCCAATTGGCTTCTGATGTGTGCAACTTCAGGAAATATGGGGTCCCATGCATTTAACAGCTTTTTTGCAAACTGTACAAACATGATCTCAGGGTGAGCTGGCGGCACATATCCTAAGAAACAGATTTCCTCTTGGGGGGGGGGGGGGTTACATATACCATCTGGTAATTGGACATTTATTTCTGTCAAATGATTTTAAAGCAAAGTAGTAAACTGGTAGAAACTCACTTCTGTTCTCTATACTCAAGACACTCCTTCCCCAATTTTCTGTCCACATTTGCATCTTTATGTAGTTTGTGGTGGTAAAGCAGGAGTGGGCAGTTCAGATGTAAGAAGCTGTAAGTGGGTTTCTATGCAGAAAACAAGAGAGACCTCAGCCTTTGACATCAGCACAGCAGAACTGATTTTGAAGAATGGTAATATGTTCTCCAGGTTTACTTCATTAGGGATCCTTTCAAGACTCAATGCACGGGACAGGTTTGGGTGGCTGACTTCAGCTATGAGATTATGTCCAAGAAGGACCAATCCTGTGGCACATTCTGCTCCAAACTTATATTACAACTGTGGCTACATGTGGCAAAATGCTGACATATTTACTTTCATAATGCTTGTAGAAAGAAACTTTCCTACCCCCAAAGGAAAATTATTCAAATATATAGTACCACACTCTGGCAACAAGAAATCATAAGTACAAGTGTATGAAGGACACCTCTTGAAATATTGTGTGGCTGTGTAGTGTATGTACCATTTATAAATAGCTGTACATCAGTTAAAAAAATAACAGTTGGTAACAGTGAAGAAACAGACAGGACTCCGTTAAAAACAGCAATACTCATGTTTATGGGGACATAGTAAAATGAAGTATTTAGGAGGACAGATAAAAAAATACAGTTATGGCAGCTAAGAATATGTGGGAAAAGACTAAACAAAGGATAACACAAAAACTGAGAAACTGGAAGCTCTTGCCTATGGAAATGGACAGCAAGATACAAGCAGTAAAATTATTTTGGGCACTTCAGTTTTATACACAGAGGAGAAGTTGTGGACGTAATTAATAAAGAGATTAAGAATTTTATTTGGGAGAGGAAGAGGCCAAGACTCAAGTGGCATTAGTTGATCTTGCGGAACAAAGAGGTTTGTGATTACCTGATTTTTAAAGACATTTTAAAGCTACACAGGGTCCTTACACAAAACCCAAACATAAGGCTAGAATTCAAAATGGAATGGGATAATGATGAAGCAGGGCATAATTCAAGAAATAAGTAAAGAATGGGATTTTTGGATGCATATCCTTAAAGAGAATAACAGTGCTTCAGAATATTCCATTCATAAAGTAGCAGAAAGTATATTAAGAACTAAAAATGGGAATGCAGAAATGAGATTCTGCAAATAGAGATGATTGCAATTAGGAGTACAGAGAACAGACAAGAAGGGGCTGGATTTTACTGGAAGAAGCTGGCAAAGGAACCAAGGTAATGGGAACAAATAATTAGGAAAGAAAAGTTAAAAGAATAGAAAGACATCAAGAAGACATTTGGATTGCAGGCTAGTGATTGCATTCCCTATCAGGGTTTGATATCAGAATTTAAACAGTGAAAGGAATTGGGGAATCCTAATTGAAACACCTGCACTGGTTGTGTTCTTAATTAAATTTATAACAGAAGCTGCTGTTAAAATGCGATAATTAGTAGGGTATAAAAATATTGCACAATAACTATAGGAATCAAATCAGAAGCGGTCAGAAAAGATTATGGTGAGAGACTAGACATGCAATTCACAAAGAAACAATGGGAGGACATATTTATAGCTCTCAAATATATAAAATGTCTAAAAGGTTTACGATTTGTGCCTGGATGCATTTGCCTAGATACATAACACCCCCAAGCAGACTCCAAAAAAGTTTACCTCAAGCAGATGGTAAACATTGGAGGTGTGATGGGGAAGAAAGACGTAACTAGAACATATGTTTGGGAAGAACAATGACTTGGCAGACTTTAAAAATTCCACACAGAGTACTCTGTCAGGAACACTGGGTGCACAAATGAGTGTAACCTAAGAAAATGACTGTTTTGACCTAGGATACAGTATCTGAACATCCTAGACACAGTAAGGATGTGTTAAGTTTAACTCTGGTGGTTTCCAAAAAAGCAATTACTAGAAAATGGAACTTATAGTGAATATCATAACAAAATAAAAGGAAGGGGATCTTTATAGAAAAGGGAAGGATTAAATTAGACAGGAAAAAAATGGAAACTGAGGGAGCAATACATGCAGAAAAATGTTTTGGAAGAGGAATGAGGTTTAAGAGAAGGCAGGAATTGACTAACTTATGTAATGCTACTTAGATAAAATATGTGATGTATGTTGTCTTTCGGCTTTTCCCGGTTAGGGGTCGCCACAGCGGAACTCCGGTCCGCTAATGATTGACAGTAGATTTTTACAGTGCCGAGTTGCCAGCTCGACGCCCAACCTTCAACGAAGGCACGCCCATTCACGCATGTCTTTCGGAACGCCACTCGACTGCGGAGAGGACATGCAGATGTTTGCAAATGTGAACTTTCTAATAAGGTTTGCTTACTTCTATACAAAAAAGAAGTTATGTACTCCCCATAACATTACATCCACGTTGTCCATTTTCATTCTTCCTCAACTGTTGGGTGAAGATCAGATCCTCGGATCCGACTTGGTCATTACTAAACCTTGTTGTAACCAAAAAGCTCTCAAGCTTCTTCCTTACCCATAGTGCACCGACTTCTAACATACCTCAGATCCTGTTTGCTGATTTTACCAGTAGTAGTATATATTAACATGAATAAATAAAGGGATACATACAAATTGTACGTGTCCTGAAGAGGAAACTATCAGCTCAGTCAAAGGAACAGTGATGTCCTTATAATATTTAATTCATCTAGAAGTTGAAGACATAAAGGGTGAGGGTTGGTAGGTAGGAAGTTGAAGAAGAATGAAAATGGACAACAGAGATGGAATGTTATGGTGAATACATAATTTCCTTATCTGATGTCAATTTTCATTCTATCCTTAACTGTTGGGACAGAGTTCCCAGCTACCTAAAATCCCATGTGGACTCTAAGGAAGGATATTCCTGAGCACAGTTGGACCAAATGATTCTCTACCCCTCAATAGAATTTATAACGAGTGATAAAGATATGAGGACTTGCCCAAGTTGCTGCTGCACAAATGTCGTCCATGGAAAACCTGGATAGAAATACCAAAGAAGTTGCCATGGACTGAGTTTAATGGGCTTTTACAGGTTTATTTAAGGTAAGACCAAATTTGTTACAAATAAAAGCAGCCAGCTATCTGGCTAAAGTTACTTTTACAATTTTAAATCTGCAAAGGAAAGAAACAGTTGGTTTGTCTGATTTACTTTGTCCTATGCAGATAAAAACGTAATGAAAAATCAACTAGGGAGGTTTTGAAGACAAAGCTTGACTTTCTGAAACTCTTCTAGCTGAGGTAATGGCTACTAGAAAGTTTTCCAAGTAAGACATCTGAGTTCATGTTTAGCTGCTGATTCAAAGTGGAATATATTAATGCCTGCAGTACCAAGTTCAGATCCCATGGTGGAGCAGGGTCTTAAAACAGAGGTCTCAGAAGAAGAGCGCCCCCTCAAGAATGTTTTGCACAGTTTAGCAGAGGCCACTGAAGAAACTTCAAATCCAATAAGGAAAATAGAAGTGCTGGTAATTTAACCTTAACGGTAGAGGAGCTAGCCCCATCTTCAAAGAGTAAAGCTAAAAATTCAAGTATGTTATGTATCAGAGCTGAGAGAAGATCAATATAATTTTGTTGTGCCCAGTAAACAAATCTTTTCCATTTACTTGAATAGAGTTTTCATGTTGATGGCTTATGGGAAGATAAAAGGGTATAGCGGACAGGTGAAGAGAGCATTGGTTGTCTGGCTATTAACAGAATTGGAGAAACCAGGCCGTAATCTTGAAGTTTGAAATGTCTGGATGAAGCATGCTTCTCAGGTAAGACAGGAGGTCTGGAATCAGATGGAGAATTCACGGCTGGTAAATTAGATGAGGCCATATGAAGGGGGAACCAAACCTGTTGAGGCCAGTAAGGTACAATGATGATGACTCTGCTCTTCAACCTAGCAGCTTTCTGCAGAAAGTTTGGAATTGGTGAGTAGGCATAAAGCAGACCGGGAGACCAACCCTGAAGTACAGCATCCCTTGGTGATTCTTCCTGGGGGGGGGGGGATTAGGGCAAAGTAGCTGCTGCATTTGTTGTTTAGGAGAGAAGCAAAAAGATTGCAGCAGGGCTGGCCCCATTAATGAAAAATCATCCCTCTCACTTTCTTGTTGCAAAACCACTTGTGAGGTAAAATAATGTACCTGCTGAATTTGTCTGCTATCACATTGGACTTCCATGGAATGTGCACTGCTACTAGAAAGCTGTTGGATGAGATCGCCCATTGCCACACTCTGAGTGCTTCTTGACATAAGGGGTACGACTTGGTCCATTCCCGTTTCCTGATTTACCATACTACTAACATATTTGTCTGGTTGAGAAGCATTTATGCCTAGAGAGAGAGAGAGCATTCTGGAAGGCCTGCAATGCTAAGAACACTGCTTGCATCTCTAGGACATTTATATGCAAGTTGGCCTCTTCAGGGGACCAAGTGCCTTGGACTGTTTTCCCCAGAAAGTGCCCACCCCCCACTTCTAGGAAGTGTCTATAGTCGTCATGGCCTGGGGCTGAGGGTGACTGAATGGACATCCTTGTATAACTTGATCTGATTGAATCCATCACCTAAGATCCCTCTTGAATGTCTGAGTGATTCTTACTTGTGCTGACATGTGTTGATAAAGAATAGACCACGGTTTTGCCAACATCCACTGAAGAATCCTCCTGGGGAATCTGGCTTGAGGTACCAAGGTTATTACCTTTGACGCTGATCCTAGAGCCTGAAGAACCAAGCAGGCTGAAATCTTGATAGAGCAAATTATTTTTCTGACCTGTAATCTGAATGTCTGTACTCTTGAGAGAGGAAGAGAAGCCATCACTGATTTTGTTTTGAAAAATGCTCCTATTAATTCTAAAGTTTGAGTTAGCTGTAAATAAGACTTGTCGTAATTTATGGTTATCCCCAGATTAGAGCAAATCTGGAGTATCTGATTTCTTACAATTACTAACAGATGCCTGGTCAGGGTGGTAAGGAGCCAGTAGTCTAGATATGGAAATACCTGGAATCCCTGCACTCTCAAGTGAGCTGCTACTGCTGCCATGCATTTGGTAAACACCCTGGGGGCTGTGAAGAGACCAAAGGGCAGAACTCAGAACTTCTAGTGACTGGCTGTCAGCAAGAAGTGCAAATGCCTTCTGGATTGTCTGTTCATCTTTATGTGATAGTATGCATCCTGAAGATCTATTTCGCACATCCAGCCAACCTTGCCCAGAAAAGGAAGAAGTGACTGAACCATGACTATGCAAAGCTTTGCGTGTCAAACTGACTTGTTCAAGCTGCTGAGATCCAAAACTTGTTTCCAGTCTCCTGTTTTCTTTGACAATAAAATGAATCTTGAATAAGTTCTGTATTCTAATTGGTCTGACATGACATCTTGGATGACTCTTCTTTCTAGCAACCTTTGTATATGAATTACTGCTTCTTTCCTCTGATTGGGTGGAATATCTGGAATTTTTCACAGAGTTGGAGGTGGAAGGGAAAAGGGTATTATATAACTTCTGCAAATAATCCTCTGCACCCAGGTATGTTTTGTTCTGTCTAGCTAGGCTCTTTGGTGCAGGCATAGTTGACCACAGATTGCCTCCAGGGGTGGACAATCGGACCTCCTTTCAGGAGGTTTGGTAGGGTCTCTGTCAGAGAAAGATTCTCTGGACCACTGGTGTTGTGGGCCTCCTCTGCCACAGGGAGGTTGTCGTCCTCATCCATTATAGTCCCCCCCCCCTCTCCCTGGTGGAACTTTCTCCATTTGTGTCCTGGAAAGGACCCTGGAACTTCCTGAACCACATCTTCTGACCACCTTATCGATTCCTCAAAGAGGATCTTTGAGGGTCAAAAAATGTACACCCACTGCAGAGAGGGTCTTTCCATCCTTCTCACACCTGGATAATGTGTTCCTCACCTCGGGGCCCAAACAAGGAAGTGTCATCAAAGGGAGCACAGACTAATGAGGACTTGAAGGGCTTCACAAAATCAAATAAGCACATCCAGGTATGCCACCTAATGGAAATGCCTGAACCCACTGCCCTTAAGGTGCCTTCAACTGCATGTGAAATAAGCTTTATGGATAAATTTGAGACAGACTGAAGGGCAGCCAAATGAGAAACCAGATGACTGTCCCTCTTCACAAATGGTTCCTGAAAGGGAAGTTGAGAGTTATTTGATAAAATCGCTTTGCAACCTAGTAAACTGTGCCAACCTAAGAGTAAATGTCACTGAAGTGTAAACATGCTTCCCAAACCTGTCCATCATCCTAGACTCCCTGTTAGGGGGATGAACAGAGGAACTCAGTTCAGCAAGTTCCTTCTTGGTAGCCTACGCTACGACCATGGCATCCACGGGCACCTCTTAACCCAAACTTCCTTCCCTGAAGGTGGAGCTAAATCCTGTATAGCTTTCTGGGTATCAGTTTAATTGTGTCCGTCTCCTTCCATGCCCACCAAAAGACCAAATCAACACGTTCATCGGCGGGCAGAGTAACTCAGGATGTAGATGGGCCAGCTCCAAATGCTTCCAGAAATACTGACTCCTCAAGTGAAGGGTTGCTGGGAGTCCAACCACCTCTGTCTCAGGATCTCAAGAATGCCTCTGAATGTTGACACGGACTCCCATGCCATCAGATGCAGCGAAAGATGTCCCCAGACTGCCTCCAGAGCAGTCGGGCAACCCCTTAGGGCTGCTGCGCGGGCCTGTCCGAGAACAGTTCTCAAGACCTGAAATTTCTCGGTCCCCCCCGCCTCTGGGCTGGCGTCTGTCTGGTCCCCCTCTGCGGGAAGATGAGTCTTGAGTATCCTGGGAATACTGAGACTTCTGGAACCACATCTTCTTTTGCCCCCGCTGATTCCTAGAAAGGGATCTTTGAGAGTTAGAAAAGTGGATCCCAATGGCAGACAGTGTCTTCTTGTCTTTTTCACTCTGGACCAACATCTCATGAACAGTTTCCCCAAACAAGGAGGAACCATCATAAGGGGCATTCACGAAAGACACCTTATAGGGTTCCGTGAACTGACAGAGCCTGAGCCAGGCAAGTCACCTCATGGCAACGCTGGACCCAGGTGCTCTTGCCGCTCCTTTGATGGCAGGCAAGAAGAGGTGCATGGGAATGACTGGAAACCACTTTGAGAGTGGCCATTCACGTGGAGAATATGCGTTATCCTCCGGTGACATGGATTCTGGGGGCGACTCAGCTCCTTGACCAGGTCCCGCTGCAGTCGGGTGACGTGGGCCAAATAATTCAGTGCCCTTATGGAAAAGGTGGCTGAAGCATAAGTCCTCTTTCCTAGACGATCCATCATACTGGACTCTCAGTCGGGGAAATGAACCACAGAACATTCCTGAGCTAGTTCATTCTTGGTGACGGCTGCTACCACCATAGTGTCTACAGGGGACCCCTTGTTCCAACTAGGGCTGTCTGCAGGAGGACTCAGAATCTTGTCGGGATGCTTTGGGATTGGCTCCACAGTGTCTGGTTCCTTCATTGCCCGGGCGGTGGTAAGATCCACCAAGGGATCCGTGGGGAGAGGGACACCCAGGAGGTAGACGGGCCGATGCCGAAAGCCTCCAGAAATACTGATTCATCCGAAGAAGGTTTGGGGGCGGACCACTCCCGCAGAAGTTCCATGTCATCTCCACAGCAGACATTGTCGGGGGTGATCTGGGGGAACCTTCCCCTTCCTCCAAATCGGTATGCTCAGTGAGGGACTCTGGAGAGGAGTCCAGGTGCCTCCTTTTGCACATTCATTTGTGAGGCACTTCTTCGGTGGGGCTCTCTGGAGAGGACTCGGAAACCGCCTGTGGTTCCACGAGGGGAACAGTCTGGGGAACATCGAGCATGGGCTGTCCCTGCATGGGCAAAATGGCTGAAGACGCACCCAGAGGCAAAGGAGTCAGGGCGGTATCCAAGGAGATTGTCAGGGACCTCAATCCACTGGACAGAATCCTCTCCACCACGTCGAAAGCAGAGGGAGAGCGAGCCTCCCGGGAAAGTAACAAGGAAGCTGCTCTCCCCGGAATTGACAGGGGGAGCTGGAGGCGAGATACCGAGGAGAGGGCCTTGACCCGACAATGTCGGCACCACAGGAGAAAATCCCAACCCCTCAGATCTGATGCCCAGGCTTCGGCGGGTCCAATGCGTTCAAGGTAACGACCGGTGACAAGGTACCCTGTACCATCGAGGCCAACCCCGATTCCGGAAATTCTCAGATCCATAAATTCCAATACTGGGGGTCGGACCGGAGAAGGAGATATCGGGGTGAAAAAGGGAAGCGAGCTCCCCCCTCCGGAAGAGGGAGCTGGCAAGACCCCCATCTGAATCTGGGTGTGAATAAACCTTCGCATCATTTTGTCCATGTCTGCCTCACTCAAGCGTCTAGTGGGTCGCAACGAGGTCACTGATGCTGATCGGGAGGGTTGGTGTGCTGAGGCCCTAGAAGAAAGTCTAGGCTCCTCCAGCGGGAATCTGGGAGAGCACAGCCAAGGAGTGATTGGCCTGGAGACTAGCTGTTGCTTCTGAGGAGGACCCACCGGATCCGACCGGTCCAAGGATATCTTCCTCCATTTATCTTTGTCTTTCTTTTTCTCTCTCTTTCCTGTGCTCCCTGTCTGCAGGCCTATGAGCAGGAGGTTGAGTCCCAGTCTGGGAGGGAGGGGAAGAGACTGTAGTCATGGAAGAAGATACAGTCACAGCCGTGACTGTAACCAATGCGGAGATAGCCTCCTTCGCAGAAGGAAGAAGCCCCTTGAGGATTAATTTTGCCCTATGATCCTTCAGGGACATAAGGTTAAATCCCGAACAAATACAGCAGTCTGTGGAAAGATGGGAGGCCTCCAAACAAACCACACACTGAGTGTGGCCATCAGCCGGAGACAACGTATGGCCACACTCAGTGCACTTCCACCAGCTTCTGCTGATCAGCCATTAAACCAAGAACAAAAGTTAGGAGGCACAAGGCACAAACTAGCCCGACCACACAATCACCCCCTAGCTGACTAACAAGAAGGGGATCAAGGGAGGGAGACCTACACTAACTAAACTTCACTGAACTTTATTTTTTTTTTTAAATAAGCACGATGCAATAGCGAAAGGGGAGGTAAAACGAGGGAAAGGTAACCTGTCACTAGCACAAGCACAAAACACCCAAAACTAACACTAAACTACTTACCATGCCTGGAGCTCTGAGACCATGATGCTAGGTAAAGCTGCAGCAAACGAGATCTGAGGGAAGGAAGGCGATGGAGGGGCATTGTGGGTAAAGGCAGGAGCTTGGAGCTCGGATCAGATGTTGGTGAAGCTGCTGTCTCGGATCCAATCCGGATTCGATTCCCCACAGGTTGATTATCAAATGAAATCAACAACTTCAGATCCCTTGGTAATAAGATGTGCCACATAGGGCTTTCTGCCCACAGTGGCAATGTGGTGCGAAGGAAAGGTGGCTGTCAACCTGTGTCCCCAGATCTGTTATAATGCCTTCAGTATTCAGTGGGCTCCCATCGATGTAATTAGTGGGAACCGAGGTTTTACCAAAGGGGATGACTATGCATTGTTTGGCGTTAAGCTTAAGGCCATGGTTTCGACAACAGTCACTGGTTGCAGTGAGGCCTTTCTGTAGAATGTCTGCATCATTTGGGGAGTTAATAATGATTCCCAGCTTGCAGTCATCTGCAAACTTGGTCAACCTGACTAACAGTACACCATTTGGTAGGGACAAAGCCTGAAGTGAGGCTGTGACTGAACAGGGCACACAGATGTGGTGCCAGTTTGCTTTGTAGTTAATGTAGAACATGGCCACGGATATTATCGGGTCCCATGGAAGCTGCATTCTTGGCCTTGGACAATGCAGCTTTTACCTGTGCTGCAGTAATGCTGTGCCTGGCATTCTTCCAGTATTACGACTGGTCCTTTAGGGGGATAGAAGGGTAAAGTTGGCACTGAATCTGTCAGCCAGTATGTTGGCAGTATCTGTTGGCTGAGTACAGGAGGTACCACTGTGCAGTATCTCAGAGCAAATATGGGTATTGCCATGGAGGTACTTGATATAGCTATAGAAGGCTTTGTGACTGTTTTTAGTGTCTGCCGCAATTCTGCCTTCATAGCTGGCTTTAGAGGCCTTTAGATGAGGGATCGCAACTTTTTGTTGAGGCTAATAAGGGAGATTTTTCCAGTCTTGGGACTTGACCTTTTTTCTGCAATAATGGCAGGGGCTCACCAGATTGGCTTTCTTTTCCTGGAGAAGAGCATCTTGGTTCTGTTGGGTATGGCTAGTTCCATGCATTTGTGTACATGTTCGTACAGTATATTGGTGTATGATTTTGCAGTCCTGCAGCTATTTTCCATTGGCAAGGGTGCTGTGAAGTTTGCGACCTCTGTTTTTAGGAGTTCAAAGTCAGTTTTGGAGAAGTTTTTCAAGGTGGTTACCTTTGCGGGGGGTGTGGATGAGATGTGGTTTTCCATGGGGATTAGTTTATGTTTGGATCTGAACAGGCAGGGATTGACTACTGGTATAGAGCAACGGTCGCCCATATTAGTACTAACCAGGTCAAGGATATTGCTTCCTCTAGATGGGGGTCAGAATGAACTGGTCCAGGGCATTGGAATTGAATTCCAGGAAGCGTTGGGCCAGTGTATTGGTGCTAGAGTAGTTTTCCCAGTTGATGGAGGGGTAATTGAAGTCTACTAGTAAGAGAGTATTTGGTTGGACCTTGATAGATTCCAGGGTGCTTAGGAACATGGAGTGAGTCTAGGGACATGGTTAGGGACCTACAGGAGGCTATGACCTGGATCTCCATCTTACCCAATGTTAGTTGTACCTAAAGTATCTCAGATGCATTATGCTGGGCTACTAGTCTGGAGGTGTGCAGATCCTTTATGAATATGGAGACACCACTGCCTTTGGAGCTTTGGTCCATGTTTCGGGGCTGAAAGGTGTGGAATGAGTTATAGCCTGGTAGCACAAGGGTGCTTTCTGCTACTTTAAACCAGGTCTCCATTACAGCAGAAATATCGGTGTTCTCCATTTTGAGCAGTGCTTCGAGCGAGTGCATCTTGAGATTTAGACTTCTAGCACTGAGCAGCATGACCCTCAGATTGCATTTATTTATATCTGTTATGGTGGTAATTTGGTCTTTGGAACACCACCTAAAAAAGGTACTACAGGGGTGGCAAGAGACTTAGCCAGTACCCGGAAACACAGGGGTGACAGATGCAGGCCATCTCTGGCAAAGCATCAAGGTCTGTCAATCATGTCATCCCAAGCAGATACTGGATCCCCTTAGAATGACACCAGAAACTTAGCCAATTGTTTAAGTCAATCATTTTTTGTTTGTACTGCAGTATCATTCTGAGTGACGGTAGGATACTGCTCATGGACAGTGTTTGAATGTTGGGAGGTAAGAGGAGAGGGTTGTCTGTGTACATGAGGCAGTTGCTGTACTGCCTAAGAATGCCTAAGTGCACTGGGTTAATAGGAGAAAGCACAGGGACTGCCCCTTTAATCATGCCAGGAGGAGTGGTCATAACTACTAAGTACTGGAGTTACCATCTCTAGTTCCTTATGGCTTCTACACATCTGTTTTTTTTTTGGTGGGGGTTGGCTTCCTTAACTGAGGATCTTGGTAATCAACAGTAAGCTGCATTAGAAAGGGGAAGATGCAAGTAATTAAAAAAAAGTGGCTGCTATTCTAGGATGCCTTGCATTGGACAGATGAATCACTGTTTATCACTTATTACTCACATTTTCATAAGTTGAAGACCTGTGTGTTATTGACAGGCAGAGTGTGAAACACCATGGTTGGAGGCAGGAAAAATACTTTACTACAATGGAGATATTGCTACTTATTTGCTAGTAATTATAAAACTATTCAGCATTTCTATACATACTTAGTAGTTCCAAAGTCAAGTGACTCTCAAACTGTTATGTGGCATCAGGTGAAACCTTACATGATTAAGATGACTGACATTGAAATTTGCACTGTAAATTGCACATCCTGAGTGATACCATTCAGACTGTTAATTATACAATGAAGCATATTTTCCTATTTGTGTAAATCTCAATAAATAAGCATTCAGAGGAATTTCTCACTATCATGTCTGGCTAACGGCACTCTGAGAACATAGGTCTAGGTTGTACAGTTTCCAAGATAGAAAAATGTGCTTGTGAAACTTTATAGAGAAAAATATACTGAGTTTCTATGCATTATAATATAGTACTGATGACTGTAAATGCACTAATTATCATCACTGCGTATGTATATATCATAAGAGTATTAAGGATATATTTGCAGACTCTCCCTGACTCGTCTCATATTTTTAATAATTTTCTCAAAACAAATGTGGTTTTCTAGCAAATCATTGAAATCAGCAGTCACTAAATAATGGCAATCATTTGAGTCTCAGTCTTTATATCCTTCAGGAACTGCAGAGCAATGCAAATTCTGTTAAGCCAACAATTTAACAGCAATATTTCAAATCTGTCACTGATTTGGGCCTTTGTTCCTCTATTGTTTTGTCCCTGATGGTTGAGCTAAGATGTTGAGTAGTATGCAAGCATACAGTGCTATGAAAAGAGGCTGAGAACTATGGTTGGGAGATCTGAAAGACTATATATGAACTGTGACAAGATTGTCATCATAATCTAGACCTGACAATGAGGGGTTGGGAGGATGGCCTATTGGTTAAGGTGTTTCCCTTACAAAAGTATCAGGGTTTGAATCTCACAGGTGATAATTGGCTAGGCTTAAAATGGCTCGCAAGGACAGTTAGCCTAGTACTAATCTATGAACCTATGATGTCTGCCTTACAGAGTTTGATTGAGTTGATATAACTGGAAACTCTAGTAAGAGCCTTTGTGTTTGAAATTAGTAGCCAGGCTGGCAAGAGTAGTTTACTATTAAGAACTTTGACTTCAAACACACAGTACAATCTTTTGTGAGTAATTCTCTTTGCTGTGCTAGTTTACATAAGGTGTATGCTGGGAATAATTTAGAAAAGTATTAAAAATTATAATTATGATACAGGGTCTTCCAACCTCATCTTTCACATTTTAATCAGCACCATCAAGAGAGACTAACCAAAACGGAGACTGAAAACTTTTTTTTCAAGCCTTACAGTTCAGTTTGCACTGTGGGAACAACTTGTGCACCACACTTAATGCTACCAGATTTGAGTGAGGTACGCAAGAGATGCTTGTGCCCCCCCAACTGATGGTATCTGTCATATGGAAACTGAGTATGGAGACATAATATAGACATATATATTTAGAAGGCAGGTGCCAGTGTGGATGTGAAGCAAAGGGGAGGGGGAAGGGAAGATTTGATCATCGGTGGCAAACTGGATAGGGACTCAAATCAGACGTAAATAACTATTTAGGGAAAGGTGATACAGTCCTGAAAAGGACAAAACACAGTCTAATACATGGGTAGCGACAGCTAGAAGAAGGTACAATGAGAGGGTCAATTGAAAAGGAGCCATTAGTAACACTCGAGCAGTCCCCTTTACTGGCCTTCCTTACTCACTTGTTTGTGAATCTGAATATATCTAATGAAATGGAGACAGTAAGCAAGAACACTTGCCACTCTGCTTATGTGTTATGACATTTCTGAACACAGTATAGTATACTCTGATTGTTTTCCTACGTCCTAGGATCACATTAGAAATGGCAACTCTTTAGTATTTTTGTAGTTATTTTTTTTTTTGTAACTTCAGTGCTCGCACTTTAGGAGTCTCAGAATTACACTAGGTTCTTTTTATGCCAATGGACCTATCTTCTTAGAGAAACTTATTAAATACATATGCAAAAGCTAAGATAACATGTTCATGATTTACTGCATTTACACTTGATTTATACAGTGATCACTACTGTTTTGATTATTTTTTAAAACATTTATTTAATTTTGTGGCAAAAATAGTCAATTTTCTATTCGTTTGCTTTTCTAGTGCTATGTGCCTCCAAAATCACCTTGTTAAAGGGTGAATTATCCTGGGGTTGTGTGCTGTTTAATGTGCACTTGAGAACTGCTTTTGCTGTGCTATTACATTAAGAAACTCCAGGATCACCATCTTGTGGCAGAAGGTGCTTACCTGGTCTCTCAGAGTTGGAAAGCTCTCCTGAATGATAAAAGTGTGGTTGTTTTTATTAGCTACAAGGCATAGGAGTGCATTTTTCAAGCTCTTTTCTCTCCGACACGGCAAAATATGCTGGATTTAACTGTACTGCTCTTTTTCCTAGTAATGTTTTGTACTGCTAAAATCTAAATAAAAAGTTTTTGGGAAAAAAAAAAATTCTCTCTAAAGTTAGGATTAGGTCCGAAACCTGTGTGGCATTGTGCAGAAATAAACTTAAAGCAGCTAACTTGCAAATCAAACAGCACTACCGTGTGTTCAGCAGAACTATTTGCTCGATCATAATATATATCTATATATCTATATATATATATATATATATATATATATATATATATATATACATATATATATACACACACACATATATATATATATATATATATATATATATATATATATATACATACATACATACATATATATATATATATATATATGCTATGCCACTAAGGAATGGAGTGCGACTTTACATGGGTGACCAAGCATATGTCCCAAGTCTGCCATTTTTTGTAAATCTGCTAAATGTTGGATAGGAACTGCCTACTTCTAGTACAATATGCAAATGAATATATATTGCTTTGTTGTCACATCTGCTGTAATAACAGCCTCTGGGTAATCAACTGTCCACCACCACACTGATTTGTCTAATCTCCGACCCCGTCCCCAGGTCTGTTTTCCAGGCTGCACCACCACTTTTGCAAATTCCTGGACCTTCTACTGCACTTCACACCTTCATATTCCCCTTATTTATATATACTAACTCAACACATGAACAGCTTTGGAGAAAGTGAAAAAAATGATGCAGGGCTGCAACAAACAATGCTGAGAAACTTTTAGTTATGTACTTACCATAACTTTAGATGTTTGGGATCCATCTCGCCTACATTCTGTACTGATGGGCTCGGAGCCGATCCCTCGGCTCCGACTAGGCACGCTATGCTATACAGCGCGGCCTCTTATTGGCTGAGCTATTTCTTATCCCAGGATGCACCACCACTAATCCCCCAGATCTTGTTTGTCCGCATTCATGCACACATGCACAACTTGTTTATATAACATTGTTAGATGTTTCAAGATGAAACAACAGGATTTGGACCTTCTGATATCCTCTGATCTCCAAGGAAGGGGGAAGGAAGGGGGGTTATTGGGAATGTAGGCGAGATGGATCCCAAACATCTAAAGTTATGGTAAGTACATAACTAAAAGATGTTATGTGATCCTATCTCGCCTACATTCTGTACTGATGGGACAGCGTCCCTAGCACCTAAATCCTGGGTGGCTTATTGGAAAACACTCCTGAGCACTGTGGAACCAAATGAAGCTCGTCCTCTAGATGCCACATCCAATTTGTAGTGGGAAATGAAGGTGTGTGGGGAAGACCATGTAGCCGCAGCACAAATGTCACTAATGGCAAGCTTAGAATGAAATGCTATCGAAGTAGCCATAGCCCTTGTAGAATGAGCTTTGACAGAGGTGGTAAGCTCTTTGTTAGAATAAGAATAAGCTCGAGTAATACAGTCCCTGATCCATTTGGCAATAGTGACCTTTGTGACAGCTTTGCCCAATTTATTGTCTGCAAAGGATACAAACAACTGATCTGTTTTCCTTGTTTGTTTGGTCCTGTCTAAATCAAACCGCAACTGCCTGCGGACATCTAATGTGTGGAATATGAATTCCGCTTTGTTAGAAAATTTCGGAAAGAAGACTGGAAGTTCTAATGATTGTTGTAGGCAGAAACTGGAACAAACTTTAGGGATAAAGGAAGGATTTGGCCTGAGAGATACTCTGTCTTTGTGAAAAACTAAGTACGGAGGTTTCACAGACAAAGCTTGAAGCTCTGAAACCCTTCTGGCAGAAGTGATCACCACCAGAAAAGCAGTCTTCCACGATAGAAATTTTAAATCACATGTCGCTGCCGGTTCGAAGGGGAAGGAAGTTAAGGCACGTAACACCACATCGAGATCCCATGGAGGAGCAGGATGAGAAATCGGAGGTCTTAAGAGCGCAGCACCTTTCAAGAAGGTCTTACACAATCTGTTGCTCATTAAAGGTGGGTTTATAGATTCGTGAAAATTGGAAATAGCTGCCAATTGAACCTTGATGGTAGAGACTGAAGAGCCTTGATTGAAAAGAGAAGTTAAAAATTTTAGTACCTCCGATACGGGAATAGTGATGGGATCCAGGCCCCGGAGTTGAGCCCAAATAGCAAATCTTTCCCATTTGCTAGAATACAATTTCTTTGTAGCAGACTTGTGGGCCAAAGATAAGATGTGTACCACTTCTGGATCCAATGTATGACTCCTGACTATAGTCGGAAGAGGAGGAGCCAAGCTGTCAATTTTAAGGTGTGAAGGGACTGGTGAAATAGTCTCGACTGATGAATCAAAAGGTCTGGGATCTGATCCAGGAACCATGGACCTTCCAGAGCATACTTCCGAAGATAGGGGAACCATACTTGACGAGGCCAGTAAGGAGCAACTAAGATAATTTTGCTCCCCAAGAGAGATGCCTTTTGTATCATCCTGGGAAGGAGAGGAACTGGAGGGAAGGCATAAAGCAAGCCGGTGGGCCAAGGACAGGCTAGTGCGTCCATGGGGCTCTTCCCCGGAGCCGGGGTGAGGGAGAAGAACTTTTTGCACTTCGCATTTAGAGGAGCCGCGAAGAGGTCGCAACACGGAACTCCCCATTTGCTGAAAATCTGATTTGCCACCGTGATGTTCAGAGACCATTCGTGAGGAGAGAGGATGGTTCTGCTCAGTCTGTCGGCTATCACATTGGACTTGCCTGGGATATGAGTAGCCACTAGGAAACGTTTGGTCAACACTGCCCATTCCCAAACCCTCATGGCTTCTCTGCAAAGAGGGTAGGATCTGGTCCCTCCCTGTTTGTTCAAGTACCAGACCACTGACATGTTGTCTGAGTGAACGGCAATCACGCCCTGAGGGAGGTAATCGTGAAGGGCTTGAAGGGACTGAAGCACCGCCCTCATTTCTAGAAGGCTGATATGAAGTAGGGTCTCTTTTGGGTGCCATTTGCCTTGGACTGACCTGCCCAGGGAATGTCCCCCCCACCCCATCTGGGAGGCGTCCGTGGTCAAAGTGGCCGCAGGAGGAGGTAGAACAAAGGGTCGTCCCTGATCCAAATTGGAGGGCACTAGCCACCAGCGAAGGTCCCGTTTGCAGGTTTCCGTGATCCATATGAGGTGACTGAGAGGGAGTTCCTGAAAGGACCACTGAGCTGAAAGAAGCCACTGGAGAATTCTCATGTGCAACCTTGCAAGGGGAACTAGAAGAACCGTGGCGGACATGGATCCCAATAGTTGCAGGACCATTCTGGCTGGGGCTTTGGATCTGGGAAGTAAGGCTCGAACTTGAGACTGTATGGTTTGTATTCTGTCTGTAGGTAGATAGACCCGCATTCGGTTTGAGTCTATCTCTACCCCTATGAATCTTATGCAATGAGATGGCAGCAACACAGACTTTGGCCAATTGAAGGTGATTCCAAGGGAATTGCCCAGTGATATCGTGGCCTGTAGGCTCCGCAATAGTAGATGCTTGGAGGTGGCAGTTAGGAGCCAGTCGTCTAGATACGGAAACACCTGGAATCCTAGACTTCTCAGGTGAGCAGTCACGACCGCCAAACACTTGGTGAACACCCTGGGGGCTGTGGTGAGACCAAAGGGCAGCGCGCGGAACTGAAAATAACTGCCTCCTAGGCTGAAGAGCAGGTGTCTCCTGGACGCTTGATGTACCATAATATGGTAATAAGCATCCTTGAGATCTATGGAGCACATCCAAACACCTTTCTCCAGCAATGGGAGAATGGTTTGTAGCGTGACCATTTGGAACTTGGACTTTCTGACTGAACGGTTTAGAATACTGAGGTCCAAAATGGGTCTCAAGTCCCCGGTCTTTTTTGGCACCAAAATGAATCTTGAGTAAGTCCCTAATCCGATCTGGTCTTTCCTTTTTGCAGCAGCTTTGAAACTTCTGAGGCTGCAGTTTCCCGTTGACTGGGTGGCGGGTCCGGGATTTTTTTGGACTGAGGTGAAGAGTGAGAGAAAGGGATGGGGTAACCTCCGGCGATAATTCGAAGCACCCATCGGTCCTGAGTGATACCTTCCCAGGCTTTTAGGTGCTTCGAAAAACGACCCCCGACTGGCTCCAGAGCTGCACAGTCGGGCAATCCCTCAGGGACTGTGAAAGGCTGAAGAGCCACGAAAGGACTCGCGGTCTCCAGTGTTGCGAGGGCCTCTGCCGCCTCTGGGACGGCGTCTTCCGGAAGAATTTCCCCTCCCTGCCTCTGGAAGGGGATCATCCTGCTGAGAGGGTAAGGCTTCTAAGATCTACGGAACCACATTTTCCCTCCTCTTTTAGCCTTGGGATAAGGCCGAAAGGGAGTGGAAAATCGTGCCCCTACGGCAGTCAAAGTCTTACCCTCCTGCTCGCAGCGGGTCAGTGTGTCCTTTACCTTGGGTCCAAACAGGGAGGACCCATCAAAGGCGTCGGCAAAGGAAGACTTAAAGGCCTCCATGAAATGACACAGGCGGAGCCAGGCTTGTCTCCGTGAGAGCAATGCCTGTACTGCCGCTCTACTCGCCTTCGGCCGCATAAGAAATGAGCCTCATGGACGAGTTTGAAATGGACGACAGTGTAGCCAGCTGAGAGCAAACCGTCTGGGCCAGCTCCTCAGGCAGGTTACCCAAGAGGGTATCGGAAAGTTCTTTAATCAGATCCCTCTGAAATCTGGTAAAGTGCGTAAGGTAGTTAGGACCTTAATGTAAAGGCCGCTGAACTTAGGGTGCGCTTTCCGTACCGATCCATGCTCCTAGACTCCTTATTAGGAGGATGGACGGACGTCGAAGCCTCTGCTACATCTTGCTGGGTAGCAGATGCCACCACCAAAGCATCTACAGCCACACCTTTAGTTAGGAACTCTTTTTCAGGGGGTGCTGAGAGGAACTTATTAGGACGAGCAGGCACCGGTTCCACAGAGTCTGGGTGTTCCCACGCCCTTCGACAGATCAAATCCAAGAGCTCGTCGAAGGGCGGAGACACCCAGGAGGCGGAGGGCTGAGCCCCGAAGGCCTTAAGGAACACCGACTCATCAGCAGAAGGGGGTTTGGACTGCCAGCCGCCTCGTTGTTTAAGGGCTTCCAGGATGTCTGCAAAGGAGACATCATCCGAGGACGACTTAGGGGACCCTTCTGCATCATCGAGATCAGTGTCTGATGTAAGAGACTCATCAGGGGAGTCAATGTGCTTCCTCTTGCACGATCTTTTCCTGGGGGGTTCTTCCGAAGAAGCTTCAGAAGGACCTCCAGGAGGGGGAAACCCCAGTGGGGGTAACCTCAGGCCCCGGGGCTCCGCTGTCTAAGGACAGGGGGACTGCCAAAGACCCAGTCTCGGTATGCAGGGAAGGAGCTGGGGAGACCGTGGAGGTAGCCAAAGATGATTTGGCTAACGCACTCCTCATAGCCCTGAAGGCGGGACCACCAGAATCCTGGGAGGGTCCCACCTCCGTGGCCACGACGGTAGACGGCACTCCCACAGCAGACGCACCGAGATAAAGACTTGGAACCGAAAACATCAGTCCCGAAGCATCCCCCCGGGGCCGACGGAAGAAGTCCGCGTACCGAACTCCGACTCAAGAGCCGGAGTTGGAGTAAGGGTCGGGCCCGACCCTAAGACCTCCACCGGTTCCACCAGTACTGGCTCCAACGGTGCCGAGGCTGTTGGAGGAGGAACCATAGTAGCAGGGTGGACCATCGGCTCCGAAGCCGAATGGGCTGGAGCCGAAACTAACTTTTGGAACACCGGAGACTGGAAGAGTCTTAGGAGCACCCTGTCGATGTCCGAATCAGACATCTTGGAGGACCTGGACAATACCGATCGGGTCCGAACCGATTTCTCCATCGGCTCCATAGGACTAGGGGACCGGCTCCGAATGGATTCTATAATTATCGGTTCCGAGGGAGATCTCAAGGCAATTTCCCTCAGTGCCGATGAGGACTTCGGCTCCGAAGGGGAAGAGTCTGAGCCGGCAACCCTCATCGGCTCCAATATCAGTGGAGCCGATGAAGGTGACCCGCCTCTCGATGCCCCAGTCGAGACTGGAGGCATCGAGGCAGAACGTTCCGCCCTCGGCTCCGAAGTCCGTGGAGCCGATGGAGAAGTCTGCCTAGGTTTTTTGGCAGTCGGTTCCGACTGACTGGTCGGAGCCGACGCTTTTTTCTTTTTTGAAGGAGAGGGAGAAGAAGATAAAGCCTCCTCGAAGGATGGCTTAATTAACCCCTTAAGGATTAATTTGTTTTTCCTCTCCTGGAGGACCCTTGATGAGAAGGCGTGACACACGCTACATGACTCGTGTAGGTGCTTGGCGCCTAAACAATAAACGCACGAGGAGTGGTCGTCCATTATGGACATCTTATAACCACACCTCGCGCACTTTTTAAACCCGGAGGGTCTATGCTCTTTGGACATGTCTAAAGATAGATAACACACCAAAAACTAGCAGTTTGAGTTCAAAAAATATAAAGATATGAAGTTTTTTTTTTTTTTTTTATATGAAACAACAATACAGTTGCACAAAAAACACAGAAAGGGAGGGTCAAGACCCTCTAACTTAAACGGGTACTTGACCCACAAATAAAACGCTAGAATAGCAAATAGCAAAAGGGGAAGGCCCCTCTAACTGAAACGGGAAACCTTCCCTTAACGAAAAACACAAATTTCTCAACAAAATTATCCAATACACACTCGTATCACAACAATAGCTGTTAAAACAGCTTTTGGGTTCAAAACAAGCAAATTCCTGACAGGAAAAAGCCTAAATAAAGTAGTACTTAGCCCAGCCAAGTTGAGACCACGTCTTAGCTTGTAAGCGGCAAACAAGATCTGGGGGATTAGTGGTGGTGCATCCTGGGATAAGAAATAGCTCAGCCAATAAGAGGCCTCGCTCTATAGCATAGCGTGCCGAGTCGGAGCCGAGGGATCGGCTCCGAGCCCATCAGTACAGAATGTAGGCGAGATAGGATCACATAACATCATATTCTATCAGAACCCACAACTGATGAGGTGCAATTCGTCTAGCACTGATTGTGAAGTGATTGTGATAGCAGCTTGTCAATCTACCAAGAGCAGGGAAGCAGATGACTCAAAGCCAGGAAGAAAAGTACAGTTTTGTACCTACCATAAATGTAGATGTCCGATAGGTATGCATCTGCAGTCATAACATATGGGTTGTCCTGCCTCAGGCAGCCCTTCGGTCAGCCGGATTCCAAAGTCTGGGTCCGCCGTCGGCTGATGTCGCACTTTCCCCGATGTCAGAGCGCCTGGGGTATAAAAACATCAGCCAACGCCATCTTCCTCAGTTTTTCTTGCCCCAGATGCCAGGTGCCCTCTAAGGAAGGCTAAATTTGGAGAGATGCATTTAAAAATCCAAACATGCACAATAATATAAAAACAAATACACCATAATAGATCCCCCCAGCTAGCTATAAGGGGGGTAAGTACCCAAGAAATACCACAGAGGGGAAGGAGGGAGGGTAAACTTGACTGCAGATGCATACCTATCGGACATCTACATTTATGGTAGGTACAAAACTGTACTATACATATGGGTAGAATACCGTAGCCAATCTGGGGGTGGAGGAACTATGTAAAGGATGGTGTAGCTAAAATGCCCTGCAGGACTGCCGTAGCAAAGCCTGCTCTGGATCTGGAATATAAAGGTAAATTGTAATGCTTGGCAAATGTATGCATGGAGCTCCATGTAGCAGCTTCTAAAATGTCCTTGGTAGCCACCCCTCTTAAGAAGGCTGTGGAGGTGGCTGTGGCTCTCGTGGAATGAGGTCTAATGTTAGCTGGCACAGTTTTTCCGTGAAAGGAGTAACAAAAACGAATGCAATTCCCTATCCATTTTGAAATTGTCTGTTTGGAAATTGCTTTTCCTTGTGTACCAGCAGCATATGCTACCAACAACTGGTCAGTTTTTCTGTAACCTTTAGTTCTGTCCAAGTAGTAGCGCAACTGCCTGTGTATGTCCAGAGTGTGCAGAAGTTTCTCCCCTTTGTTTTGTGGATTTGGAAAGAAGGTAGGCAAGTGAATAGCTTGATTTAATGAAACCCTGGATACCACCTTTGGCATAAATGTAGGATTGGTTCTCAATGAAACTCTGTCCTGATGAAAAATAAGGAATGGCTGTACTGCCATAAGGGCCTGTAACTCAGATACTCTTCTTGCTGAGGTTATGGCCAGAAGGAAAGCAGTCTTCCAAGACAGGAACTGTAGTTCTGCAGATGCTGCTGGTTCAAAGGGAGGTAGTGTCAGTTTTTCCAACACGAAGTTAAAGTCCCAAGTAGGTAGAGGTGGTTTCCTTGGAGGATTGATGTTTTTGATTCCTCTTAGAAACTGTCTTAGGAGAGGATGAGAGAAGACAGGTGGATCAGTATTGTACTCTGCTGAAATTGCTGAAGCATGAATTTTAATGGAAGAGTAAGACAGAACATTGTGGAACATTTCTGCCAAGTATTCCAGGATATGTGCCATGTTCATCACTGTCACATCTAGGCCCTTTGTGATGTTCCAAATGTGAAATCTTTTCCATTTTGCTGAATATGTCCTTCTTGTGGAAGGCCGGCGAGCTTCCATAATAATATCTTTCACTCTCTGGGATAGCTTGTCCTGAGGAGGAGTCAAGGTATTTTCCAGGCTGTTAGTTGCAAGGTTTTCAGGTTGGAATGCAGAGTTTTGTAATTGTGCTGTGTCAGTAGAAGTGGCCATAGAGGAAGAGACCATGGTTTCGTGCATGACAGGCTCTTTAACAGTGGGTACCAGTGCTGTCTTGGCCAGTCCCGAGCTATCAGAATCACTTTTGGCTGCTCTCTCCTGATCTTCAGTAAAACCTTGGTCATTAATGGGAGAGGTGGAAATGCATACACTGTTAGAGTTCTCCAGCTGAAAGAGAGGGCGTCCACTTTCCATGCTTGTGGGTGGTATGTCCTTGAGCAGAATTTCTTCAGTTGATGATTGTGGGGGGAGGCAAAAAGATCTAAGTCCGGCCTCCCCCATGATTGTGTTATCTGTAGAAAGATGTCTGGGTGCAGCATCCATTCGTGCGCATCCATGATATTTCTGCTTAAGCTGTCCGCCAGTATATTGTCTTTCCCTGGCACAAACTGGGATTGTAGCTGTATATTGAGTTTCAAGGAAAGTTCCCATAGATTCATTGCCAGCCTGCAAAGAGGATAGGAATGGGTGCCTCCTTGCTTATGTACCACATAACCGTGGTGTTGTCTGTCCTTATTAGCAGATGGCCATGATGCAGAAAGGGTTTGAAGGCTTCGACTGCATGCATCACTGCCAGCATTTCCTTTTGGTTTATGTGCATGCGTAGCTCTTTTTGTGACCATAGACCTTGAATGCATATGCCCTCCATGTGCGCTCCCCATCCGTGGTCTGAAGCGTCTGTTGTAATGGTTTGGCTGGCTATTGGTTTGCTGAAAGGCAGACCCCTGTTTGACTGGCTTGCTTGAGCCCACCACAGAAATTCCTTTTGAAGGCATGGAATGAGTGGTATCAAATTTTCCAGGCTGTGACTGTGCTGAGTCCATAAACTCCTTAGGTACCATTGTAGTTTCCTCATATGTAGTCTTGCTTGCGGAATCAGAAGGATGCAAGAAGCCATGTAACCCAGGGCCTGCAGGATTTTCCTTGCAGTCAGCTGGGTTTGTCTTGTCAGATTTTTGAAGTAATCTGGTAGTTGATTGTTTTTCTTCTGTGAGGAAGGCCATTTGGGTGGTTGTATCTAGATCTGCACCCAGAAAGGTTATTCTTTGGGATGGAACAAGTCTTGATTTGTGAAAGTTGACTGTATATCCCAAGGTCTGAAGTAGGTGGATGGCATAATTCAAGTGTTTTACCAAAGTTTGTTGGCTGTCCGCTTGTATAAGGCAGTCGTCCAGATATGGGTATATTTGAATCCCCTGAAGTCTGCAGTGTGCAATTACTGATGCCAGGCATTTCGTGAATACTCTGGGCGCAGTAGATAAGCCAAAGGGCAATGTTGAGAATTGATAATGCTCTGACCCTGCAAGAAATCTGAGGTGTCTTCTGCAACTTTGTCTGATAGGGACATGCACGTATGCCTCCTTGAGGTCTAGAGTTACCAGCCAAGACCCCTTGCCCAGCATGGGAAGGAGCTGCTGTAGAGTCAGCATTTTGAACTTTGGCACAATGAGACAAGTACTCAGTGCGGATAAGTCGAGAATAGGCCTCCATTGTTTTTCTTTTCTTGGCACAAGGAATAGTCTGGAATAAAATCCTTGGCCTTGTTCTGAAAGAGGAACATTTTCTATAGCTTTCATTTGCATTAAGCTGGAAATTTGTTTCAAAGCCTCTGCCCTTTGATTCGGTGGCAGGTCTGGCATGCCCTTTCTTTTTGGTAATGTGTGGAAATGAAACCTGTATCCTTTGTCTATTATTTGTAGTGTCCATTTGTCCCTTGTAATACTGTGCCAATGTTCTGAGAATAAAGAAAGCTTTCCGCCCAAAGGTGCTTCCAATTGAGCCCTGGTTGGCGGTGTCAAAGTAAAGTCATTGAGCCTGTCCTTGTGCAGCAGTTGAAGGTCCTGCATTACCTCTCTGGTTGGGAGGCTGCCATTGACGTCCTCTGTAGGAGCCTCTAGCTTGCCCTCTACCTCTGGCACGCCTGTTCTTGCCTCTCTGAAACCTCTCTGTCTGGAAAGGACCAATTCTTGGAAGGCCAATTCCTGCTGAATCTTGGTGGTTGTACTTGGAGAAAATCTTTGACTGTTTGTATGGATTTTGCCTTTTCTTCAAATTTCTTTAGGCCCTCCTGAGCCGTGGAGCCAAATAACTTTTGCTTTTCCAGAGGAGCATCCAGCAGCTTTGATTTAACATGGTCTGGCAGAGATTGTTCCTTCAGCCAAGCATGCCTACGTATGACTGTGCCAGTCATAGCTGACCTACATGAAGCTTCCAATGCATCATAACCACATTGCAAGAAATGGTTGCTAACCTGTTGTGAGTTATGTACCAGATCCTGAAGTGACTTGCGGTCTAGGGGGTCAGGTGAAGACGTTTTTTTATGCAATTCATCTAACAAATACTCTTGGTACTGTATCATATGAAATTGACAATTTAATGCCCTCAAAGAAAGAGTAGCAGAAGTATATACTTTTTTACCCCATCTCTCTAAAGCTCTGGACTCCCTTTCAGAGGGGAGAGGATTTTAGCAGTGGCAGCTGCAACCCCTTTAGGGCCCTGGGAAATAGTTTCTGGATCAGCAGAGTGGGCCTTGTAAAGGTAAAGATGTGTGTCCGGGACCCTGTAGTACCTATCAGGTATGGCAGGAGCCGGAGGGAGAGAATCAGGGGTTGTGCCAGAGTCAGAGTACACCTCATCAATGACATTTAAAACAGGAGGAAAAGCTAAAGGCCTATGCTGAGGCAAATGTAAAAAGGTCCTTAATCTTTTCCTGGAATCAGAGAATTCCTGGCCCTGCCATTGGAAATGCTCTCTCATGGTGTGTAGCGTCTCCCCAAAGGAAAACTCTTCAGGAGGGGAGGCCGAGGAAATAGATTCCT
Organism: Protopterus annectens; assembly: GCF_019279795.1. Lineage (NCBI taxonomy): Eukaryota > Metazoa > Chordata > Ceratodontiformes > Protopteridae > Protopterus > Protopterus annectens. The sequence continues at coordinate 1,566,792,550 of NC_056743.1, read as the reverse complement.
CTGCATCAGAATCCTCATAGACCGAAAAAGCCTCCTCCTGGTGGTCCGAGAGAGTAGAGCCATCAGAGGCCTTATCTGAGGAGTGGGGATCAGAGGGCTCAACCCTGGGCCTTTTGTCTGGAGGAGGTTGAGAGCCCCTGTCCGGATGAGGTTGAGAGCCCCTAATTAAGGAGATAAGATCCTCTGCTAAGCTTAGAATCTGTGAACCAGTAGAGGGTCCCTGAGGGATAACCTTGGGAGGCAAAGCTTTTGAGAGTTTAGCAGCTTTAGCCCTGGAGAATGCCTTAATGGACATGGATGCAGGAGGCCTGGCTGCACCATGTGCTGGTGTAGATTTGTCTAAAGGAATGGTGTCGGAAGGTTCCAGGACACCAGTTTCTGTTGGAAATTCAATAACTGACTCAGCCGGGGCCTCCGGGACCGAGGTAGTCGGTTGAGCAGTTTCGGTAATTGGAAGTAGCAAGGACTCTGTTTCAGCTGAGACCGAGACACTCGCGGTAGGCCTGGCCGTGGTTTCAGACGAAACCGCGGCCCACGTGTGTCGGTCCTTGTCCTTCTGTTTCTTAATTAAATGAGAAGTCGGATTCTCCGACGGCATCTTATACGAAAAACTAGCCCCAAAAAATTCCTCTGCAAACTCCGCCCGACGTCTAAGAGTGCGTCGGTTGAAGGAAGCACAGGCTGAACAGGCCGAGACGTCGTGGTCTGGGCCTAGACAGGGTAGGCAGTAAGAATTGAAATCCTTAGGAGGTATTTGTTTCCCACAAGTTAAACAATTATTAACTTTATCTGACATCAGCTGAGGCAAGAAAGAGTCCCCAACGGGGTACTTAGCTTTTTGAAGTCTTTGGTAGCTGAATTACAGGAGCTGGCCGACCGGCACTTGCGAACTGCTTCTGCTTCGGGCACCACACGGCAAGAAAGACTGGGGAAGATGGCGTCGGCTGATGTTTTTATACCCCAGGCGCTCTGACGTCGGGGAAAGTGCGACATCAGCCGACGCTGGACCCAGACTTTGGAATCCGGCTGACCGAAGGGCTGCCTGAGGCAGGACAACCCATATGTTATGACTGCAGATGCATCCTTGAAGGACATCAGGAGACTTTCTCCATTCCCCCAGGGCAGGACCACACAGAAGAATTAAAGTCAGTAGACAGACAGCTGACAAAACCCCCCACTGGGTTCCTGAACTACACAAAATGAAAAAATACCAAAGAGCACTTACTTTTACAGTGATGATGCCTCCTCTTCTTCTTGGAGGGGGGAGGGAAAAACAACGGGATGCACTTGAGAGAGGAAAGGCCTATTTCCTCTATGTGGCAGGTCACCTCCTAGGGCCTAGGAAACGTGGCCTAGCAGCATTCTCTGCCCAAAGCATTAAAACTAAGTCAGCCCCACAGGAAAGGCAACTATATCAATATCGCTCTGTACCAGCACTTGACCAAGCCCATAACATTCATGCAGTCCACAAGAGAGAGCTACCTAGGAACCCTCTTAATCACAGTCTACAATCTGTCTTTCAAAAGTCCAGGAATTCCTCAAACTTACTCAATGCCTGTTGCATCAGGAATGACTTGTAAATGGATAGATAGAGTTGTGTGCACTAAACCCCCCAAAAAAATCACAGGTGTAAACTCTTTCCACACAAGCACAAAACTTGACTTCTTGTCAGGAAGAAGAAGGAAAAGCTGTGGTCTAAAGCACCACTGTCAGTCTGCAGATATAAGGGAAGTAATCTCTATAATTCCTAGAAAAGAATGTATCCTCATCAGTTATGGGCTTAGATGAAGAGCTTGCAGTCTCGGCAGGGGGGATGAGGGGGTAAATGAAACACAGTGAGGATGTCTTCACACTTCCAAAGCGGCACCCTTAACTCTAGGACAGTGGCATAGAGGAATAAAGGCTCAGGCATTTGAGGTGCTGGCAAGAAGGGAGATGTGTGCCAATCCCAGGGGGAGAGAAGCATTCATCTCAAATCATCTTTGAGGAGAGGGGTGGTCCATAAAGAGGGGAGTAGACCTTGGTCAGTTCCAAAGAGAGTTAGGGGACAGTGGAAGGACAACAGGGAAGGCTGTAATGAAAAAATCCCTCAACCTGAGGAAGAAGTTGCCTGTAAGAACCCCCTAGCTCCAAGGATGCCCTTAGGTTCCACCAAAAAATTAGTTTCAAGTCTGGGAATGAACTGAAGTACTGGAGGACCAAGCAATGGACAAGGACACTGGGGAAGAAGTCTTGAAGGTATGAAACAAGGGGGTGTGCAAAGGAAAAAAAAGAGTGCATCCTTAAAGGTTGGTTTTAAAGAGGTTGACAATTAGGTCCAAAAGTTGCATCCCTGGCAGAAGCCTCCAGGGAGAGGGGGTAGGAATACTAGAGGGTCTCCACTGCTCTTACCTGTCTCTCAGACAAGGGCTTCAAAAACCTCAAATGCACACAGAGTCAGTGGAAAGGGGAGAAGAGTCCTCCAAAATGTCAAACAATGCTAGCACACAGTTCAAGACTGTACAGTAGGTGCACTTCTGTATCAGGTAAACCAAGATCTACCTGTGGGGGGGAGAGGCCTTCCTCAAACTTATGAACTTGGTTTAATGCCATTTTTTAAGTGTGAGGTCCCCAACCCATGAAAAGTTCTCACCAACTGTGAAGATATGTGAAGGCTGCCAGCCTAGCCAGATAGAATTTTGTAGATAATTCTGTCATTTGTAAATATTAATATGTCACATGCTTGTTCTCTAAAATTGTTTTAAATGTTGAATATCACAAATGTAACTGTACACTCTGCTGGAAGACAGCTGATAAGTCAAGTCTTGTATGACAGCTTGAACATAGACTCTGATTTGTGATGTCTAAACTAGCAGATTCCTTCTATTGCTTTGAGACCAGAGTTAATTGCAAGATTTTACATATATGTCTTGTGGTTTCCTGACCAGGTGCAAGATCAAAGCAATGTAAATGTAGAGTTTCTGTTAGCCTGGGAAACCAGAGAATTTTTAAGAACAATATAATCTAAAATGAGTCAGCAGGATGTACTATCAACTTAAAGGACTTTCTCGGAGACAGAGAGAGAGCATTTTGAAATTTGTCTTCAGAACTAACCACTCACCAGCACTTGCTTTGGTCTGTCTGTATGTAAGTAGGATCTTAGGCTTTAGTATTTCTCTTAAGAAATAGAAAATAGTAAGTTTAGGCTAGCTGTTTTCTATACTGATGTCAGAACTATTCTACTGTATTATTTAAGCATTTTCCTGTGATCTCTGAACTCTTAACTAGCACTGTGTAGTAAGAAGTATTGTCTTGTGTTTTTTTTATTATTTATTATTAAATATGTTTTAAACCTTTCAACTGTGGCTGTTTTGTGTAGAGATAATTTAAGCTCTAAAGTACATTGCACGTGTATAGTGATACTGTACAAAGCCACTCCAAGTAAGTCTTGCTGCTCAGTCACATTTATCATTTGGATAACAATATTGCACAGTAATAACTGGACACCCTTTGGTAAGGGCCTTTTTAGTAGCTGATAAGTAAGGGTCCTGGTGGCAGTGACTACTACCTTATAGCCTGGACAGAGGGGGCACAGCTAGTGAACCTGTGTCAGCCTTCCCCAGGAGTGTCTGTGTGGTTGTATATAAACCATACCTCAAAGTGTGTGTGTGTGTTAGTTACTTGGGCAGGGACACAAAGCACTGGTTGGACAGTGAGAGTGCTAGGAGGACATGGTTTGGGACCCTGGCTAAGGACCCCACTCTATAGCTGTGTCAGTGGGGAGTATTACTGGGGATTTGGAGAGAAAGGGAGAAACCAGCCCCAGACTGATTGCGATCTCTGTGTGCTCTTAAGGGAAATTGTACTTTACTGTAGGCGTACTTGTTATCCTTCCCAATGTGGACACCTCTCACTGGTGTTAGTGGTGAGGATTGAGGCTCTGATTGCTGGGCCAGTGCATGGACACCACACCAACCAGGAAAATAAGCTCCAGTAAGCTGGGCTGCACTAAGCTGTGCAACAGGTCTTTTGTTGTGTGCTCTGCTTAATGACTTAACCTAGTAGAGATCCCAGTAAAACCAAAGGTGGACATTTCACTTTATTTTAAACACAAACTACTGCTACTGATTATGTAAACTGAATTTCATTTTAGATAAGGTTTCTGCTTTTGTAACACAACAGTTTGTTTTGTTAGGCAAAGTGGCTCGGCTGGTGGTCTAGGTGACTACTGCTTGGCTGTTTGTTCTTTATAATTTTCTGTTTAAATTGCCGACACTTGTACACCATTACATGCATTTAACTAGGTTATGCTGAGCTGCACTTTTTTACTGCATGTTCCACAAACAAACACTGAAACTGAACACCGAGCACAGTCTTAGGGTCCTCTATATTACCCCCCTCATACTTCTGTGATCCCCTCCTTTAGTTCCAAGGATGTGTAATCCTTATAGTGTAGTACAGAGACACTGAGCTGTACCAACTCCCTACTATACATCAAGATCTGGCAGCATATTTTAGCACCTTACTGCCACAGTGCAATAGATACATGTCTTCCTTAAATCTTCTAGCTTCCTTAGTAAATACCAGCTCACCTAACAAAACACTAATTCTGGGATTGTAGGCCCAGAGAATATCCTTACAACCCATGACAATAGCTTATTACTACTAGTTGCACCTTGAGGCAGTGGACTAACTGCCTTATCCACAGTGACAACCATTTACTTTTACTGCACACAGGACTTGCATGTCATATGTGCAAATGCTCAAGTTTGGAATCTAACCTCAAAACAAATTGTTGAGCATCTAAGTTGTCAGTACCAACACTCACCTTACACCTGTACACCACTCACAAAAATAAGCCTTATGCTGCTGCACTTAAGATGAACCTCTGTAAGCCTCAAAGCCAAAGAGGTGTAAGGCAGACTCAAAATCCTTAGTGCAAAGATGCCCATGTGTTACAAATATAGCACCACCCTGCACAAACACTGCTCACAGGAGTCACCAAACTGTTACACCTAAGCATTTAAGACCATGTGGTCAAGCCGCTACACAAGAAAATGTCTTAGTGATAGGTGACTTGACAGTGAGTCAAAGACGAATCACTCACAAGGCTGAGCAAAGAAAGGGTGATGATGATCAACCTCGGAGGTGCTAGGATACAACAAACTATTGCACTCAAGTCCCTCCAACAGAGATACACATATGACATGGTTGCGGTTCATGTGAATGAGTACAAATTTAGCTATACATTCCTGGATTACATGACAAGAGACATTGTAGACTTCTCGGAGTATGCATCCAAGGCTGGTATGAAACTAGTCTTGTGTAGCAATCTACCTTCACCAAGAATGATTTAAAATTATAAACAAAAGATAAACTCCTAGTAACTATCAGAAGTATCCCTTAAACATTTTTAATCATGGGGAATTCAATTATTCATCTATTAAATGGAAAATCTAGGTAACTGCAAATATGCACAACACTTCCTAGATTTCATTTTTGCCAACTCACTAGACCAGGGGCTCAAAATGCTCTGGATGTGGTCATCATGATTATAGCTCCATACTGCTCTAAGCCTATAGTTACCCTGTAAGAAAAAAAATCATAATTATGTTAAAGAAACATTTGATGGTAGATTTGGCCGACACAAAATTACCTTTTTGGATGTTAAATTGAAATGTAACAGACAATCACATCCTTTAGGGCTTAGCAAACCCCACTATAAATACTAGCAATTTACTTCATGTTAAAGTTTCATCCCCCACATATTTTAAAGACATTACCTAAAGGAGAATTTATTCGAACTAAACATTTATGTAATGCCATAGAAGAATTTCACTATCAAGTAGAAAGACTGATGCATAACTTTTTGGGTAGTGATTACTGTATGGAGAATATCATTAATATATTGAAAGATGTTATGAGTAAATTATGTTTTAATGCAACACAAATCAGTATGTTAAGATGGGGAATAATAAAAACAAGAATGGTAAAAGTAATTAGTTAATATTTGTTACTTTGTACACTGCTCTATCCAAATATACAATTGATATTGTAAAAAAATGTTGGTCAGTGTTGTTCTTAGATAAACATTTAAAAGAAATTCTACCTTTATCTCCCATTATTTCCTATAGGATAGGTTTTAATTTATATCATAGATTAGTTCATAGTAACTTTAATATGCCAAGAACTTCCAATATACATAAATATTTACATTTTTTATCCAGAATAGGAACATATCCTTGTAATTGTAAGCCTTGTCCTTATGTAATACAAGAGCATTTTTCAGGTTTTCATCAGGTAGTTTAAAGATTTCAGGTTATTTTACTTGTTTAACCACCATGGTAATATATACCAATATGTGTACCTGTTCATTATATTATATAGGTAAGACTGTATATCCAGTTAAAATTATAATTTTAGAACATCTAAATGATGGTATTAATAAGAACAATGTGGTCGCTTTACATTTATGGAATGTCCGTGAAGGACACCTTGGAGATTTACAGTTTTGTGTTTTAAAACATATAAAAAGGCTGCAAGATATACTTAAGAACTTCAGAAAAAGATTTTAGAAAGAGCAGAAGCTGAATTCATTTGTGTTTTAAAATCACAGCACCTCAAGAGTTAAAATTTGGATGTCCTCTAGAATGCTTTCTTGTGACTGGTTAATTGTTGTTTGTCAAGTGTATATTTAATTAATCACAAACTAATTTTATTAAGATTTCTTTGAACTCAAGGTACTAAGGTTCCATTAAAGCCTTCTTACAGTTCCTTTGGTTGTGCTTTTGCCATTTCTATTTACTGGGTGTTCGACTACAGTTACTTTATCTCTGTCCAAATCTGACAAGGACAACATCAGTGTCTAACGTGGAATGTCCACTTACTCTACTATATTCAGGGGATTTCTTACAGCCGGACTTACTGCAAACAGATAATGACCTGAAGCAGCTCAAGACCCAGTCCCCTCCCTTACGGCCACAGTAACCAACACTGCTGCATCTGCAGTTTCTATTCTTTTCTGAACAGATGCATCAAGACATCAGTCCCGATTCAACACAAATACAATGCTGACTTCAACAACAAGCCACTATGGTATAACCCTAACATAATCAACATATATAAGAAAATGGAAAAAAACTCCTTGCCGTTAGAACAAAATGAAAACTCCACACTCCAAAGTTTAAACTAAATGTTAAACAAAATCAAAACTACCAAGGCCAAGTATGAAATGGGCTCCAACAGTGATGGAGGAAAATACAACAATGGAAGATTTGTGGTAGTAAGGTATTATTGACAGGGAAGGAGGATTACACTGGCATGTATGTATATTCCTACTAAAAAATTGCTATTATGGAGCCTAAAAGAATTCTGAGATTGAAATAAGCTTCATTCAGCAGGGAATAATACTTGCGAGTTGGAAACAGAACTTGACTTGCAATAGTGAGGATGTATTGGGACAGGTAGAAGGGGAAACGTAATAAAAGAAGGAAGGCTTCTGAATAAATATTTGGGAATATTTGGTATGGAAGATGCAAATTCAGTAGTAGCAGCTCAGACAGCATTTACAGATAACACCCCTAAGTACGATAACTGGGCTAAGACAGATGTTATATGTCTATTTAGTTGAAAGCTTTGGCACACATTCAATAACTATTTCAGATCATGCACCAATACAAACCAAGGTAAGGATGAAGGGTAATGTAGTGAAAATGAGATACTGTTAAAGACAGAGGAACTTAAGGAATATGCAGTGGAAATGTTTCAAGAATTATTAAGGAAGATAGAAATTTAAGAGATAGGTGGGATAAAATGAAAATGCAGTTTAAAAACAGAAATAAAAGAGAAAGAGATATGGGAAATAAGTACAGGGAGTTATTTATAGGGATTGACAAAGTTTAAAATTTTGAAGAATTAGGGGAATCTCACAGAACAAGAGCAGCAATTGCAGAGTGCTAAAAGGAAATTAAGGGAGTAACTGGATAATTTGCAGGAGTACAGAAAGACTGCTGTTAAACAATTTTTGAAAACTTCATAGCATAAAACTGTTAGCACAATGACTTGAACAGAAAGGGTTGTCGCCAAACCTAGGGAATCTATGACAAGAAAAATAACTGGGGAGCCTACAGAGGTATTTGAGCTATTTATAAAATCTGTACAAAGTAAAGGAATGTGGAAACCAAGAAAAGTCACAAATGGAAATATTTCTGAAAACCCAATTATGCCAAGGTTAGAGGCAGATGTGGATCAACAATTAATAGCCAAGATGGGAAGGAGCAAACTACATAGGGGAAAAAATGGGAATTGTGGGAACATACGCAGTCAAGGAACGAGGTTTAAGAGGCAAGCTTTGAAAGAGCCATATAATGCTCAACTGTCTGCAACTAAAGTGGTGTCATTTTGTTTTTCATTTATGTAAGACTGCCTATGTCATATGTGATCATTTAATAAAGATGTTTACTGAAAAAAAAAAACTAACAGCTAAGACAGGAAGGGAATAGATAATCAAACAACAGGGAAGCATCCAGAAACAGACAGTATTTCAAGTGGAACTCCAGAAGTTGGGAGGAAAGACATGGATAAGACCTGGAAGGTTTTGTTTAACATTATTTTAAAAGGGTGAAAAGTACTAGCATCTTGGAAGAAAGCTGTGGTGGCTACATTACACGAAGAAGAGGGTAAAGATCCTTCAGACCCAGCTTAAATAGACCCATTTCAATTTTAAACCATTATTAAACTGTTTATGTCTATACTAGCTAAGAGAATGGCAAAGATTTTGATAAAATGTATGTATGTACATATATATATATATATATATATATATATATATATATACATGTGTGTGTGTGTGTGTGTCAATGTGGAAGGGAGGCAAACATTTTACACAATTAATAGAGAAATGATAATCTGAAGGGAAACAGAATTAAGAAAACTCTGGTTTTGTTGGCGAGTCCAGATGCAGAGAAGGCGTCTAATAGTGTCAGCTAGGAGGTTTTGAGCAGGGCAACAGCAGCATTTGCATTCCCTTACAGAATACTGTGGTTACTCAGAAGTTTATATCAAAGAGCATTAAGGTGGGAGGGTTCCTCTCCAACAAGCTCTGTTTGAAAGAGGAGCACGGCAGGGGTGTCCTTCTTTCACCTTTATTTGCTTTACATTTGAGCCATTGGCAAAGAAAATGACTCACAAATTTAAGGCTATACGTGGTATCGTAATCAAGAACAATTAGCTTTACTGGCAAACATATAAGAAAAATCCACAGAGAAACACTTCAGTGTTGTGAAACAGTTTCAAGTCTTTTTGGGACAAAAAATTACTGAAGACAAAAAGGCTACAGAAGAAAATATATACTCATGCGTACAATGGTTCAGTAAAACAGTTAGTTATGTACTCACCATAACGATCGATGTATGTGGTCCATCTCGTCTACATTCATTACTGATGGGTTCGGAGCCAAGAATCGGCTCCGACTCTGCCGACTATTTTCTAGCACAAAGTCTCTAATTGGCTAGGCTAACCGGTATCCCAGGATGCACCGCGCCCCAACCCCCAGATCTTGTTTGCATACATCGCAATCACTCCAAATACACAAACCTCACTAAGAGGAATATCACCCACCAGGAAAACGGAATAAAAACCAATTTGAAGGGTCTCAGAGCAATTTTCCTCCAAATCCTTCAGGAAGGGGGCAGGTGGGAGGGTACGTAAGAATGTAGGTGAGATGGACCACATACATCGATCGTTATGGTGAGTACATAACTAACTGATGTTATGTGGTCCTATCTCGCCTACTTTCATTACTGATGGGACAGCGTCCCTAGCACCTGTAACCCGGGAGGCTCATAGGAAAATACTCCTGAGAACCGTGGAACCAAAGGAAGCCCGGCCTCTAGATGCCACATCCAGCTTGTAATGAGAGATAAAGGTATGATGAGAAGCCCAGGTGGCCGCTGCACAAATGTCGTCCAAGGAAAGCCTAGCATGATACGCTACTGAAGTCGAGACTGCCCTGGTGGAATAAGCCTTAACTGGGAATGGTAAATTTTTGCCTGCTGATGAGTAAATAAAGGAAATGCAATCCTTAATCCACTTAGAAATTGTGCACTTGGAAACAGGGCCACCTGTTCTATTCTCTGAGAAATCCACAAACAATTGATCCGATTTTCTTACATGTTTTGTCCTGTGTAAATAGAATTTCAGTTGTCTATGCACATCCAATTGATGAAATTTGAACTCTGCTTTGTTGGAGAAGCTTGGAAAAAAACACAGGTAACTCAATGGATTGATGGAGATTAAACGTGGAAGACACCTTAGGGAAGAAGGATGGATTAAGTCTCAAGGATACCCTGTCCTTATGGAAGATCAAATACGGGGGCTTAATGGACAACGCTTGAAGTTCTGATACTCTTCTAGCCGAAGTGATGGCCACCAAGAACGCCGTCTTCCAGGATAAGAATTTTAGTTCGCAAGTGGCAGCCGGCTCAAAGGACGGAGAAGTGATGGCTTGCAACACCAGATTTAAATCCCATGGCATGACGGGTTCTGACACAGGAGGGCGAAGTAACCAGGCTCCTTTCAAAAAGGCCTTGCAAAGTTTATGGCCCATAAGAGCAGGCTCGTAGGATACATGGAAGTTAGAAATGGCCGCCAGCTGCACCTTAATGGTCGAGGGAGCGGAGCCCTGTCGGAAGAGCATAGCTAAAAAGTCTAAGACCACCGATATAGGGGCTGTGAAAAGGTCCAGGCCTTGGGCCTGAGCCCAGGTGGAAAATCTCTTCCATTTGCTGGAGTAAATTCTTCTGGTGGAGGACTTGAGAGACGACAATAGGATATGCACCACCTCAGGTGAAAGGGAATGTAGTCTAACTAATGATGAAAGTGGAGTAGCCAGGCTGTCAACTTGAGGGACTGTAGGGAGGGGTGGAACTGTCCCGACATGTGAGTCAATAGGTCTGGCACTGGATCCAGAGTCCAAGGACCGTCCACTGTGTACCGCTGAAGGAAGGGGAACCAGAATTGGCGGGGCCAGTGTGGAGCAATTAGAATCATCTTGCTTCCCAAGTAAATGGCTTTCTGAATCACTCTTGGTAACAGAGGAAAGGCATAGAGCAGACCGGGAGGCCAACCGTGGACTAGTGCGTCCCTGGGTGACTCCCCCTGTGGGGGGATCAGGGTGAAGTAGTTGCTGGATTGGGCATTGAGAGGACTGGCAAAGAGATTGCAGCAAGGCTGACCCCACCTGCTGAATATCCGAGTCGCAACTCGGTTGTTCAGAGACCACTCATAGGGCATCAGAATAGCTCTGCTTAGCCCGTCTGCTATCACGTTGGATTTTCCCGGAATGTGCGTTGCCACTAGAAACTGTTGGGAAGACACTGCCCAATTCCACGCTCTCATGGGTTATCTGCAAAGGAGGTAAGACTTGGTTCCTCCTTGTTGTTGAGGTATCACACAACTGACATGCTGTCCGTGTGAATAGCAATCGTTCACCGGGGAAGAGAGCTCTGAAGTGCTTGCAACGCTAATAGCACTGCTCTCATCTCTAGGACATTGATGTGTAAGTGTACCTCGTGATCCTGCCACATGCCTTGGCCCGTTCTGCCCAGATAATGCCCCCTCCACCCTATCTGGGAAGCGTCTGTGGTCACTGTGGCAGCAGGAGACAAAGGAACTAGATTCCTCCCCTTGTCCAGGTTGGAGGAACATAGCCACCAACGGAGATCCTGTCTGCATTGTTCCGTGAGGAGAATTGGATGAGAGAGAGGGAATTTTTGAAAGGAACACTGGACTGAAAGGAGCCACTGGAGGATCCGCATGTGTAGCCTGGCTAAGGGCACCAGCATGATGGTCACCGCCATGGATCCCAATAGCTGAAGAACTAACCTGGCTTGAACCTTCTTGCGGGGCAACAAAGCTTGGACCGGAGATTGCAACACTGTTATCCTTTCTAGAGGTAGAAAGGCTCTTATTTGAACAGAGTCTAGCTCTGCGCCTATAAATATAACATGCCGTGAGGGCAGCAAGCCAGATTTTTCCCAGTCTAAGGTAATTCCTAGCCTTTGGCAAAGGGTTATGGTAGCCTCCCTGGCTTGAATGAGGAGATATCTCCAAATCAGACAACACCACACCAAGAAATTAGACACAAGAAATTAGGCATCCCACCTTGTGTCTAATTTCTTGAATGAGGAGATGCCTGCTGGGGGCGGTAAGGAGCCAATCGGTAAGGAAACACCTGGAATCCTAGACGTCTCAGGTGAGCTGTCACCACTGCCAAACACTTGGTAAACACCCTGGGGGCTGTGGTGAGACCAAAGGGCAGGGCTTGAAACTGGAAATGACTGGCTCCCAGCCGGAAGCGTAAATGATTCCTGGATGCCTTGTTTATCTTGATGTGGTAAAAGGCATCCTTGAGGTCGATAGAGCACATCCATACTCCCTCTCCCAGCAATGGGAAGACGGATTGAAGAGTGATTCAATCGGCTGAGATCCAGAATGGGTCTCAGGTCCCCTGTTTTTTTGGCACCAAAAAGAGTCTTGAGTGAGTTCCTGATCCGATCTGGTCTAAGGAGACTGGTTGGATGACTCCTTTTCTTAGCAGCTTTGATATCTCTAGTGCTGCTTGATCCCTCTGACTGGGTGGAACGTCCAGGATTTTTTTGATTGAGGGAGGGGGTGAAGCAAAGGGAATGGTGTAACCTCTGGTAATTATTCGAAGCACCCATCGATCCTGAGTGATGCTCTCCCAGGCTTGAGGATGCCTCGAAAAACGGCCCCCGACTGGCTCCAGAATAGCACAGTCGGGTGATCCCTCAGGGATGCTGATAGGAAGATCCGCGAAAGGAGTCGTGGTCTCCCAAATTGCGGGGGCCTCCTCTGCCCCTAGGACGGTGTCTTCCAGAATAATTCCCTCCTCCGCTGCCTCTGGAGGGGGACTCACCATGAGTGGCGGGGAAAGACTTTTGTGACTTCTTGAACCACATCTTCCCTCCTCTCTGATCCTTGAGATAAGGCCTAGAGGGGAGAGAAAAATGGGCCCCTACGGCCTCAGGCATGTTACCCATCAAGGTATCTCCCAACTCTTTGAGGAGATCTCTCTGGAGCAGAGTAAAGTGACAAAAGTAATTCAGTGACCGCAGTGTAAAGGTCGCTGAAGACAGGGTACGCTTCCCATACCAATCCATACTCCTGGACTCCTTGTTAGGAGGATGGACGGAATAAGAAGCCTCTGCAACTTCCTGCTGAGTGGCTGACGCCACCACCATGGCATCTACAGGGACCCCTTTTTGTCAAGAACTCTTTCCCTGGGGGAGCAGACAGGAACTTATTTGGACGACTGGGCACCGGTTCCACGGAATCAGGGTGCTCCCACACCCTTCGGCAAATCAGGTCTAAGAGTTCATCGAAGGGTGGAGACACCCAGGAGGCGGAAGGTTGAGCTCCGAAGGCCTTGAAGAATACCGACTCCTCCTCAGAGGGGGGCTTGGAAGGCCAGTCGCCTCTCTGCCTCAATATCTCCAGGATGTCGGAGAAAGAGACATCGGAGGACAACTTAGGGGACCCCTCTGCATCTTCGAGGTCGGTATCTGAGGTGATGGACTCGTCTTGAGAGTCTATGTGCTTCCTCTTGCACAACTTCTTCCTGGGAGGCACCTCAGGCACAGACTCTGAGGGGCCCTCAGAAAGTTGGGGACCACTCATGGGGGTGTCCTCAGGCCTTCGAGCTCTGCTGTCCACAGATAGGGGGGCGTCAGAGGCTCTAGCCAGGGTGTATGGGGACGGAGTGATTGATCCAAGTGATGTAGCTGATGACCTGGCTACTGCGCTCCTCATGGCGAAGGCGGGACCCCCGAATCAGAGGACTGACCCGTCTCCGAGACCACAACCGGAGTCGGGGTCCCCCTAGCCGAAGCGTCGAGAGGGAAACTCGGGGCCGACAGAAGTCTCGATGAATCAGCCTCGGGCCCGACCGAGGAAACCAGAGTGCCGAAACCAGATAATGGAATCAAAATGGTTGGAGCCAACGGCTTCGATAAACCCACCAGGGGTATTGGAACCAGCACAAGGACATCACTCGGCGCCGAACACTCCGGCTCCAACGACACAGAGGTGCTTGGAGGAGGAATCATCGGTACCGAAAAAGGGGGTAGGCACCGGAGCCGACTGGGTCGGAGCCGAAAACAATTTGGCTAACAGAGGCGACTGAAGGAGCCTCTGGACCACCCTATCCATGTCCAAATCAGACAACCTCGAGGATTTGGATGAAACTGAAGGAGATGAGGATCTCCTACCTATGGACTCTTGTCTAACACTGGGTGACCGGCTCCGAATTGGCTCCAAAATGATCGGAGCCGAGGTCGACTCCAGTACCACAGATACCATCTGCGGCCCCGAGGACAATGGAGCCGAGGAGGCAGTATCCAAAACAGAGCTCTTGTCCTGCGGCTCCGAAGCCAAAGGAGCCGAGGAGGTTGTAACTATTTTCAAAATCTTCTCCGGGGGCTCCGAAGAACTAGATGGAGCCGGAGATCTTTTCTTAGTTCTGGTAGATTTCGACCTGCCAGTAGAAGAAGCAGACTCTAGATCCTCTTCAAAAGCGGGCTTGACTAGGCCCTTCAAAATCAGTTTATTTTTCCTTTCTTGCAGCACCCTAGAGCTGAAGGAATGGCAGACACTGCATGATTCTTATAAATGAATCGCACCAAGGCAATAAACACAGATGGCATGCCCATCTGTAATAGACGTTTTATAAGCACATTTAGAGCATTTTTTAAACCCGAAAGGGTTTATGCTCCTCCTGCTCTTTCGTCATGTCAAACAATATCCAAACACTCAACAACAACAGGAGGAAGGCGGGAAACACCACTGGACACAGGAACTCTAATTTAAATGTTCCCTAGGAAAGGAACCAACAACAGAACACACTATAGAACGAAAGCGAAAGAGAGGACTAGGTCCCTCTAAATTAGACGAGCCTAGCCCGCCAAACACAAGGGAAACCACACACACTCTCCAAAAAACTAACCGAACAGGCTCAAACACACACAAAACACAATATAGCTATGAAAATAGCTTTTTTGTATAAAAGAGAAGTACAAAAAGTACAGTTTTGTACCTACCATAAATGTAGATGTCCGATAGATATGCAACTGCAGTCATAACATATGGGTTGTCCTGCCTCAGGCAGCCCTCGGTCGGCCGGATTCCAAAGTCTGGGTCCGACGTCAGCTGATGTCGCATTTCTCTCCGACGTCAGAGCGGCTGGAGTACATAAGCATCAGCCGACGCCATTTTCTTCAGTGTTTCTTGCCCCAGATGCCAGGTGCCCTCCAAGGAAGGCTGTAATCAAATTGGAAGACAAAAACAGGATTCCAGACAAATAAATGAGCAATAAACAGATACACCATAACAGATATCCCCAGCTAAGAGAAACAGGGATAGGAGTGGACCCTAGGCATAGAGGGGTATGGAGGGAGGGAAAATCCGACTGCAGTTACATATCTATCGGACATCTACATTTATGGTAGGTACAAAACTGTACTATGTCCTTCAAGAATGCAACTGCAGTCATAACATATGGGTAGAATACCAAAGCTTAGCTGGGGAGGAGGAATGCTCTTGGAAAAAGATGGTGTGGCAATCAAACCCTGCAGGACTGCCGAAGCAAAGCCTGCTCTGGATCTGGAGTATAGAGGGAGATTGTAGTGTTTGGAGAATGTATGCACGGAGCTCCATGTAGCAGCTTCTAGAATGTCCTTAGTAGGCACCCCTCTTAAGAATGCTGTAGAGGTGGCTGTAGCTCTGGTGGAATGTGGTCTGACATTGGCTGGAACAGTCTTTCCATGAAAGGAATAACAGAATCTGATGCAATGTCCAATCCATTTTGAAATAGTCTGTTTTGAAATTGCTTTTCCTTGGACTGCAGGGGCGTAAGCTACAAAAAGTTGTTCAGATTTCCTACTGGTCTTGGTTCTGTCCAGGTAGTATCAAAGTTGTCTGTGAATGTCCAAGGTATGTAACAGTCTTTCCCACTTATTCTCAGGATTGGGGAAGAATGTAGGCAGATGAATAGCTTGATTTAAAAAAATCCTGGATACCACCTTTGGCATAAAAGTAGGGTTGGTCCTTAATGAAACCCTGTCTTTGTGGAAAATTATGAACGGTGGTATTGCCATTAGGGCCTGCAGTTCTGAAACCCTTCTTGCTGAGGTAATTGCCAACAGGAAAGCTGTCTTCCATGAGAGAAATTGCAAATCAACTGAAGCTGCTGGCTCAAATGGAGGTAGAGTCAGTTTTTCTAGGACAAAATTGAGGTCCCAGGCTGGTACTGGAGCCTTTCTTGGTGGCTTAATGTTCTTGATTCCCCTGAGGAATTGCCTTAGCAAAGGATGTGAAAAGACAGGCGGATCAGTGTTATATCTAGCTGAAATAGCTGATGCATGTATCTTTATGGAAGAATATGAGAGTCCATTCTTTAGCATATCTGCCAAATATTCCAGGATGAGTGGGATGTTCAATAATGATGCATCATGTCCCTTGCTGGTATTCCAAATGCTGAATCTCTTCCATTTTGCTAAGTAAACCTTTCTGGTGGATGGTCTTCGAGCCTCTGTTAGTATCCGCTGAACTTCCTTGGAGAGAGATAGGTTGAGGTTATTCATGGGATCTCCCAGGCTGTTAGCTGCAGTGTCTGAAGGTTTGGATGCACTGTTTTGAAGTTGTGTTGAGTCAAAAGTAGAGGCCATTGGGGAAGGGCCCACTTCTTGGTGTGACATGTGCTCCGTAGTAGTGGATACCAGTGCTGTCTTGGCCAGTCCGGAGCTATTAGGATCCCCTTGGGTCTCTCTGCTTTGATCTTTAGTAATACTGAGGTCATCAGTGGCAGAGGTGGGAATGCATAGATTTTTAGGAAGTTCCAGTTGAATGAGAGAGCATCTGTTTTCCAAGCTTGTGGATGGTATGTCCTTGAACAGAATTTTTGTAGATGATGGTTGAGGTGAGAGGCAAAAAGGTCTACTTCTGGCCTGCCCCATGTCGAAGTGAGCTGTGTGAAGATCTTCGGATGTAACCTCCACTCGTGTGGATCTGTGAAATTCCTGCTTAGGCTGTCCGCCAGCACATTGTCTTTGCCTGGAACAAACTGGGATTGTAACTGAATGTTTATGCTCAGTGATTTTTCCCAAAGATGCATTGTCAGTCTGCAAAGGGGGTAAGAATGGGTGCCCCCTTGCTTGTTTATATACCACATCACAGTGGTGTTGTCTGTCCGTATCAGTAAATGGCCTTGCTGAAGTTGGTGTTGAAAGGCCTCGATGGCATGCATTACTGCCAGCATTTCCTTTTGGTTTATATGCAGATGTGTTTCCTTTGGAGACCATTGTCCTTGTATACACCTGCCTTCCATGTGCGCCCCCCATCCAAGGTCTGAGGCGTCTGTGGTCATGGTCTGTGTTATCTGTGGTTTTTTGAATGACATACCTGTGTTTGCCTGGCTTACCGAGGCCCACCATAAGAATTCCTTTTGTAGGCATGGAATGAGCGGTATGGTTGTCTCTAAGTTGTTGCTGTGCTGAGACCATAGGCTTTTTAGGTACCATTGAAGCTTTCTCATGTGTAGTCTTGCTAATGGAACCAGGAGAATGCAGGATGCCATGTAACCCAGGGCCTGTAGGAATCTCCTTGCAGTCATCTGGGTAAGTTTTGCCAAATCTCTGAAATAATGAGTTAACTTCTCTTGCTTGTCTTCTGTTAGGTAAGCCATTTGAGAGGCTGTGTCTAATTTGGCTCCTAATAAGATTATTTGCTGGGATGGCTGAAGTCTTGACTTTTGGAAGTTGACTGTGTATCCCAGAGCTTGAAGTAATCGTATGACATAGTCCAAGTTTTTTGTCAACATCAATTTGTCGTCCGCTTGTATGAGGCAGTCGTCCAGGTAAGGGTAAATTTGAATCCCCTGGAGCCTGCAATGAGCAATTACTGAAGCCAGGCATTTTGTGAATACTCTGGGTGCAGTAGATAAGCCAAATGGCTGAGAATTGATAATGCTCTGGCCCTGCAAGAAATCTGAGGTATCTTCTGCAGCTGTGTCTGATAGGGACATGCAGGTATGCCTCCTTGAGGTCCAGAGTAATCAGCCAAGACCCCTTGCCCAGTATGGGAAGGAGTTGCTGTAGAGTCAGCATTTTGAACTTTGGTACTATGAGAAAGGTGTTTAATGCGGACAAATCCAGTACTGGTCTCCATTGAGATTCTTTTCTTGGAACAAGGAACAGTCTTGAGTAAAACCCCTGGCCTTGTTCTTGTTGTGGAACTCTTTCTATTGCTTTCATCAGAGTCAGCAAAGAGATTTGCTTGATAGCCTCTGCCCTCTGGTTTTGTGGTAGGTTTGGCATGCCTTGTTTTCTTGGTAAGGTATGAAAATGGAACCTGTAACCTCGGTCTATAATGTCCAAAATCCATTTGTCCTTTGTCAATCTGTGCCAATTGTCTGCGAACAGAGATAATTTCCCGCCCAAGGGAGCTTCTATTTGTTCCCTGGTAGGCGGAAGTAGAGGAAAGTCATTGAGATTGTGGCTGTGGGGCAGGTGAAACCCCTGTGTCACTTCTTTGGTTTGCTGGCTGCCATTGTCATCCCCTGTAAGGACCTCTGTATTGTCCTCTTCCTCGGCCACTTCTGTTTCTACCCCTTTGAAATTTTTCAGGATTAGGAAAGGACCAGTTTTTTGAAGGCCAATTCCTACTGAATCTGGGGGGTTGAACCTGGAGGAAATCTTTCACCGTCTGAACTGATTTTGCTTTTTCCTCGATGGACTTTAACACATCCTTAGCATTAGCACCAAAAAGCTTGTTCTTTTCCAAAGGTGCATCCATAGGTTTTGCCTTTACATGATCTGGTAGAGGTTGATCTTTTAACCATGCATGTCTACGAATGACTGCCCCTGTCATAGCTGCCCTACATGAAGCTTCCAGTGCATCATATCCACACTGCAGGAAGTGATTGCTTACTTGCTGAGAGTTATGTACAGCTTCCTGCAAAGACTTCCTGTCTAAAGGATCAGGAGAGGCCAATGTTTTCTGTAAATCTTCTAACAGGAAATCCTGATATTGTAACATATGAAAAAGGCAATTCAAAGCTCTCATAGATAAAGTAGTGGAGGTGTAAACCTTTTTACCCCATCTCTCTAATGACCTAACTTCCCTGTTGGAGGGCAAACATTTTTTAGAGGTGGAAGCTGAAACACCTTTAGGTCCCTGAGAAATAGTTTCCAAATCAGCAGTATGGGCCCTGAATAAATGGGAATGTGTTTCTGGGACCCTGTAATACCTGTCTGGCTTAGCTGGAGCAGGAGGAAGAGAATCAGGGGTAACACTAGAGTCAGAATCTAAATCATCCAAAACATCAAGCACAGGAGGAATAGCTAGGGGCCTGTGCTGGGGCTTTTTAAGGAAAGTTTGAAGGCGCTTTCTGGAATCAGAATATTCCTGGCCTTGCCACTTGAAATGTTCCCTCATGGTATGCAGAACTTCCCCAAAAGAAATATCCTCAGGAGGGGAGGCCGAGGGGATGGAATCCTCTGCATCCGAGTCCTCATAGGTCTGGAAGAGCTCTTCCTGGCCATCAGAGTGGACAGAGTCCTCAGAATCTTCATCTGAAGGAATAGGGTCAGAGGGTTCAACCCGGGGCCTTTTATCAGAAGGAGGCTGGGATCCTCTCTCAGGATGGGCCTGTGAACCTCTAATCATAGAAATTAAGTCAGCAGCCATAGTCATAATTTGTGTCTCTGGAGTAGGCTGAGGTAAGGCTTTAGCAGTAAGATGCTTGGTCTTGCTGGCTGCCTTAGCCCTAGTGTAGGCCTTAATAGACATGGCCATAGGAGGCCTGGCAGCTCCACGTGCAGGAGTGACCTTATCTACAGCAATGGTCTCGGGCATTTCCTCGGTTTCGGTATCCGGAGGAAAATCAATAACTGGCGTCAGAGTGATATCCGGAATCGGAGTCATCGGTAATGCGGTGTCTTCGGTTCGGAGCGGTGGAAAAACCGTCTCAGAGGGAACCGGAGCACTCGCGGTAGGTTTTGGCGTGGAGTCGGTGGTAGACGCGAGCCGAGGATGTCGGTCCCGGTTTTTACGTTTCTTGGGAGTTTGCGATGTCGGAAGTTCCGACGGCATTGTATAAGCAAATTTTTCGCCGAAAAAATCTTCAGCGAACTCTGCCCGGCGCCTGAGAGTGCGCTTGTTGAAGCGAGCACAGGCTACACAGGCCGAGACGTCGTGGTCTGGGCCAAGGCAAGGAAGACAGTAAGAGTGGAAATCCTTATGAGGTATTTGTTTACCACAAGAAAGACAATTGTTAACTTTTTCAGTAATTTCTGACATCGGCTGAGGCAAGAAAAGGTCCCCAACGGGGTACTTAGCTTTTTGATGACTTCGGAATCGAAGAATACAGGAGCTGACCGACCGGCACTTGCGAACCGCTTCTGCTTCGGGCACCGCGCGGCAAGAAAGACTGAAGAAAATGGCGTCGGCTAATGCTTATGTACTCCAGCCGCTCTGACATCGGAGAGAAATGCGACATCAGCCGACGTCGGACCCAGACTTTGGAATCCGGCCGACCGAGGGCTGCCTGAGGCAGGACAACCCATATGTTATGACTGCAGTTGCATTCTTGAAGGACATCTTTAGAAAGTTTAGTAAAAGTGTACTTAGCCACAGCCAAGCTCGAGACCACGTCCTAACTCAACGAGCGGCAAACTAGATCTGGGGGTTGGGGCGAGGTGCATCCTGCCCAGCCAATTAGAGACTTCGTGCTAGAAAATAGCCAGCCGAGTCGGAGCCGATTCTCAGCTCCAAACCCATCAGTAATGAATGTAGGCGAGATAGGACCACATAACATCCTATATTTTGGGGACATAAAATGAAGTATTTCAGTGTATGGATTAAAAAGGAATCTGTTATTGCACCTAAGGATATGTTGAAGAGGTTAAACAAAAGATAATACAAAAACTGAGAAAATGGAAACTCTTGACAATGTCTATGGATAGTAAGACAGGATGAGTAAAAATGTTTTTAGTTCTTTTAATACTATATACAAGTAAGGCATACTTCCATCTATTAGAGGGCAAAGCTGTGTATATATAAAAGTTGAAGGAATTTACTTTGTAAGAGAAAGAGACAACAGTTAAGTAGGATAAATCATTTCCCCTTTAGAATAATGTGGGGTAGCATTACCAGATTTGAAGGGAAATTTTAGAGCTATCTAGTGCTCATGAATATAGCACAAGGTTAAAAAGTCAAAGTGGAAAGGGGTAATCTCAAACGGGAAAAGTCTGAGAAATGAGCAGAGCAAGATTTTGGACACGGCTCCTTAAGGAGAAGAAATAAATCATACAGAATACTGTATTTATAAAAATAGCATAAAATATACTAGGAACTAAGCCAGAGCAGAAATTGAGAGAGGAGATCTTTAATAAGAATGACTAAGTAGGAACATAAGAACAATAATTTGCAAGCGATTATGTGGACCATAAGATGCCTAGCCTCATGCACCTTTAAGCAGGCACAAAAGTTTGTGCCTCCTTTTTTAAGCACTTAATTGTGCTTACCTGCCAAACTGAGCATTGCTATGCATGACAATCCTGCTGTAAATTTAAGTCTAACCATCCAATCATCAACACTAGCCTTAAAGGTAGTCAAAGCTGTATTTAGTTTGGCCTGTTGTGGTAGACTGGGAATACGGCCAGTTATAAGATTAGGAGTATAAGAAGCAGACAAAAGGGGGTTGGGATTTACTGGAAAAAATCTGCAAAGGGACCCAAGGTACTGGGGAGGAAATAATTAGAGAGGGGAAAGGTAACAGATGGGGCTAAACACAAGTTTTTACTATAACTTACAGACTGCCTTCCCTACCAGGTATTGATAACAGAGTACAAAGAAAGAGAAGGGCTTAGTGAAAGACCAGCTCTGGTAATATTTTTAGACAAGTCTAGTGCAGAAGCTGTTAAAAAAATAATTAGTAAGGCATACAAAACACTGCTTGATAACTACAAGAACCAATCAGAAGAGATTAGAAAAGACTGGGAAGAGGAGACAGGAAAAGCAACTTACAAAATAATATTGGGAGGACTTCTTATGGTTCACAATTATACAACATATTTTTTACTTTTATACCAAGAGTAGATTTCAGACATATCTTCTTCAAATTGTGATGAGAAAGAGAAGTAACTAGGAACAAGTTTTTTGTGAGTGTAAAGAGTTGGCAAATTAAAAAAAAATTCCTACAGACAAATGGTTGTAACTAAGGAAATTATTCTTTTTGAGTCTATACACAGGATACGAATTATCTAGACACTGTAGTCCCTTAAGTTTAATGCTGCTGGCTGTCCAATACAGCAATTACTAGAAAATGGAAATCAAAATCTAAATCAACTGTAAATGAAGTACTGAATATTGTAAAGGAGATAAACTTGATAAGGGATCTTTAGAAAAGGGAAGGATCAAATAACTGAAACAAATGGAATTTGTGGGAACATATATACAGAACAATGTTCAGAAGAGGAGGAGTATTACAGTTTAAGGGAAAGCAGGAAGTGAGCAATTTATGTAATGTTGGAGTGAACGATAACTATTAAAAAGAAACCATATCTGCATGAAATAATATACACTATGGTTTGTGCAAGTGTACCTATGTCAGTATGTAAAATGTGATTTAATAAAGATGTTTAAAAAAACACGTATGAATTGAAAACTACTAATCTAAGAATAATCACAAGCTACTTTGCAACTATATCAGAAAGTTTAGAAAGAATACCAAATAGAACTACCACCATAACATGTGCTGTACTTAAGATTCTGTTGAACTAGATAAGTAATGAAACTGTAGCATTATTTAAAACACCCCTTCACTGTACTATTCCTAATATGTATTAAGTATAATCAGGAGCCTTTATCATGTTTTACTATTATCAGCAAATATATAATGTTTTATATATTACTCTTATGCATATATAATGTCTTGGTATCTGTGTACAACGTGACAATTGTGATTGTATAATGTATTATTCTTTAAATTCTTGATTATGGAGATTTTTCTCCACAGGACTCCACTGACAAGCACCCAGCTGCACTTTCTTGGTAACCAAAAAAATAAAATAAAAAAATTAAAATATATATCAACTCAGGTTGGGTAATACCCACTCAGCTCCTGAAGTCATAGCAAACATACTGGCAGACAATGCAGTTCAAACTTCTCTCCCCTTCCCCTTTAGCCTCCCTGCTCAGGGCATCATGCCCTCCCCCTCCCATGAGTTTTGTGGTACCTGATAATGTACCATTGTGCTTCCTCAGTATGAAATACTGTCTCACTGATCTGCTCTTAAGCCTGTTCAACCTCGACCTCTCATCTGGTTTCATGCCAGATATATGGAGAACATCTGCAGTTCCCCCCTCTTTGCAAGGCTGGCCCCACCACTGATTCTGGAAATTTCAGTATTAACCTTATCGGTAAGACAATGGAATACATTACTGCAACCTAAACACGTTTGGGTTGGTGAAGGGAGGATGTCACTGAGGTGTTGGATGAGCTCAAACTGGTGCACACATACAGACTACCTTGACCTGGACAAGGACTTTGATATCACCTCACACTGACTACAGACAAATTAAACTACACAAAAACCCTTAAGTAACTCACTGGATAGCAAACTGGCTCACTGACAGGACCCACTATATTAAGACTGAAAGTACATTCTCTTCTAAAAGGCTGGTTTCTAATGGGACCCTCTCCCCAGGCCTCAATACTGGGAACGTTCCTGTTTAGTATACATTTCACAAAAGTCAAAGTGTATGTCAAGTTCTTCTGGCTACCAAGTTTGCTGATGATTACAAACCTGAAGAGTCATCAACTCTCTAGAGGATTCCAAAATCCTTGAAGAGGGGCTAACATATACAAGCAGATAATGTCATGGCCATGGCTGAAATTTAATAGTAACAAGTGGATCATCATGAGCAGACATCCACCGATCATATTTATGGTACCTGCCTGAGTAGTGAAACAGTTAAGAGAGACCTGGGTACTTCTGTAGGCAATGAACTCTTCTTTGGCTACTATGTATCCAGTCATTAGAAAATTCTTTTACTTAGCTCAATCTCCAAAAGCATATCTTCTAGGTTCAAAGATGTTACCATAACCCCACTATGCCTCTCTCATTAGAGCCATAACAAAATATACTGCTACCTTTGGGATAGACTTGTCCAGTTACATGCACCAACTCCAAAGGTCGCACAACACTTCCTCACTAAGAAAATTAAGGGTCTTAGTTCTATAACCTATGCAGAACACAATACAAGCTCTCTTTTTTCTGTTATGCATGGAATTCTAAAAGGTATCCTAATTTTTGCCTAACGAGCTTCAAATGACCCTGTCTTCAATAACATCATACATGTTTGCAAAACCTGTAAGACTATGAACACCCATACAAGAGGTCTAAACCTGTATCAAAACATAAACAGAAACTACTGGAGGAAAAGATGCATCTCACAAAGAATTCCTCTCCCCTGGAAAAAGACTTCCCCTTCACATCAAGTAGCATCCTAATTCTCTTGAAACACAACACGGACAAACGGGCAAAATAACTACAAATGCATCCCAGCTCTGGTCATGGAGGAAGGTAGAAAACACTGGAATACAAACGGGCTGGGCTGTAAATCATCTACCCCATCAACTGCCTAGTAAGAACCTCTGAACCTACAAGCAATAAATATGAAATCCACATGAGTTTTCATCTGGGATGGAGAAAAAACCTCTGCCTAAATGTCCATTAAAAAGTGGACAGATGACTTGAGAGGATGCAACTACAAATTAGTATTGACATTCCCAGGCCTGAGAAGACCAATCAGAGGATGGATGCAGCAATCACCCCAAAATACACATTCCAAGGTGAAAGCAAGAAGCACGCCTTTCCTGGCCCTCTGGTTCATTGCTATTATCGAAAGACTAGAATAAGCAACTCTCAGATAAACAGTGATGAGCCATGTCCCTCGACATTCCCTGAGTTGGCTTGAATTATTCCAGGCTTCCAAACTGAGTGTCCAGTACTGAAACTCCAGCCTTCTTTTCAAGACAGAAGAGGAAATTCCCTGCAGTCCCAAGAAAACTTCCGCCAAGCCACCTGGACTGGGCTGATGCATGATTACTGCAAACGAATTGCTATTAACTTTAAAACAAAGGGACATAAATGCAGCTACTTTCACCAATGATAAAAAGAACACAGGTCCACAGTATGCAAATGCAACAAAAATAATGACTGTGCTTATATAATTAATGTATTACATAACAGCATATGTTGTCATCAAAGCAAGATCACACCTAAACATGGGAACTTCTAATAATAAAGTCCAGACTTTGACTGGTGAAAAGGATGAGCTCAGCCTCAGTATGCACAGAATAGAGTCCTCACTGTTAGATCAGCAATTTGCCATTAACTGTAGACATACTTGTTAGCAAAAAGGTAAATCCTGTCAACAAGAAAAAAACATCAAAATGGCAGAGGATGTCCCAGGAAATCCTGACTGCTAACTTCCTTAATCTGCTGCTGAAATAAAGTAAGCCTATGCACACTTCATAAAATGTATTTTCAAAGTCAAAGTTCCTTCAGGAAAAGATGCACTTCTGAAGACAATTAGCAAGAATTAAGAACAGAACTTCAGAGAAAATTATGAATTTGTATTACGTGCTGAGAAAAGAACTAAGATGCATAACAGAACACTCGATATTCAGACCTGATGGGGAACATGTGATGCTGCTGCTAACGTACTCCCAGAAGGGTACTACAAATGGTACTTTAAAGGAAGCTAAACTTGAGTCACAGCAGCCAGACTTTCAACTGATATAATACAGGCATATTGCTCTAATCCTTTATCATCAGATTTGACGTTAAACTGACTAAATTTATTAAAATTTATTAATGAAGTCAGAATTTTACAAGTGCATGATTTTGCATGAATTTGAAAATCAAGTATCATTAATGTGGTCATTCATTCATATATGAACGGTGTATGTACAATAGCAGTCTTCTAAACAGTCTATAATTTCTAATGGTAATGTTATAATTTCAAAGTTCACAAGTTTAGAAATTTACTTAAGAGTATTTCTACATGTTTTAACATGCTGCAAGACAGTGCCCTGAATTTATAAGGACAAATTAAGAGAATCCCATTTCACTGGCAGAATACATCCACTAAATTGCAAAACAAAACTATTAAAAAGACTGTTCTAGATAAAGCAGGTGACAGGTCCCCAAAATCTCCCATTTAGAGGCCTCTGTCCCTACTTAACCACCTGAGGCTGCATCAACTCAAAGAAAAGGGACAAAAGCACAGAAGTGTCCCATTTACAAAAGAGGGCTCAATGAAATCAGGTAGCAGCCCAAATATCTGTAAAATGCCTGCAAGACCGATTAAGTTAAGAACAGGCTAAAATAAAAATATCTTTCAAGTATGAAGGAATGACCTACCTTGGTAATAATCAAAGGCAAGCTGTTAAATTTTGTACGTTATTTCTTAGGAAGAGCTGAACAAAAAACATTCAGTAGCAGTAACAGCAACCAAAATGTACAGAAGGGCCCCATTCTGTCTCAGAATACCATTCTAAGCTTAAGTTTCTGATATACAGAGTGGTGTGCATCAGCAGTACATGTACATAATTAAAATACAACAATTCAACAGTCATCATTTACAACTGTCAAAATCAACTCTAGAAAATGAGAGAAATACATTTTTGTGCTGGCAGCTCAATAACTACCAGGGGAAACACTTTATTTTGGGTCACAATTCCATATTAACGCCAACATGGATCATTTTCAACAAATGGTGTAACTACAATGCAATTACAGTGTAATCACAGGTACTTATTACACAGCAACTACAATGCAGTTACAATGTAATTACATTCCTACTGCAAGGCATCTGCAATGTGGTTACAATGTAATGACAATCTTTCCTAAACAAAACTGCAACACAGTCACAATGTAATAATAAATTACAAAGTAACTGCAATGCAATTACAATCTTATGACAATGCAATTAATAGATATCTGCATTTTATGTCACAAAATTTACTACAAAGTGTGGATAAATCCATATAATTAAAATAAAATTGCTATTAGTGGAATAATTACCTCTGTTGTTACTAAGTAACATTACTGTCAATCACAGGTCCTATCTACCTGAGCTGCTAATGGCTGGTCTTTTGAGGGAAGGAGTTTGAACAATTCTTGGCTTACATACCAAGTGGTACCTTCTAGATTTGTTTTAGCTTTGGAATATTTGTGAAGCTTGTTTTCTCCTTCCTAGAAGCTTTCCAATTGGCTTCTGATGTGTGCAACTTCAGGAAATATGGGGTCCCATGCATTTAACAGCTTTTTTTGCAAAGTGTACAAATATGATCTTGGGGTGAGCTGGTGGCACATATCCTAAGAAACAGATTTCCTCTTGGGGGGGAGTTACATACACCATCTGGTAACTGGACATTTCTTTCTGTTAAATGATTTTTAAAGCAAAGTAGTAAACTGGTAGAAACTCACTTCTGTTCTCTATACTCAAGACACTGCTTCCCCAATTTTCTGTCCACATTTGCATCTTTATGTACTTTTTGGGTAAGGCAGGAGTGCACAGTTCAGATGCAAGAAGCTGTAAGTGGGTTTCTATGCAGAAAAAAAGAGAGACCTCAACCTTTGACATCAGCGCAGCAGAACTTTTTTTGAAGAAAGGTAATATATTCTCTCCAGGTTTACTTCATCAAGGATCCTTTCAAGACTCAATGCACGGGACAGGTTTGGGTGGCTGACTTCAGCTATGAGATTATCTCCAAGAAGGACCAATCCTGTGGCACTTTCTGGTCCAAACATATTACAACTGTGGCTACATGTGGCAAAATGCTGACATATTTATTTTCATAATGCTTGTAGATAGATGCATAAACTTTCCACCCCCCCCAAAGGAGTATTCAAATGTACAGTACCACACTCTGCCAACAAGAAATCATAAAGCACAACTTTATGAAGGACACCTCTTCAAATATTGTGTGGCTGTGTAGTGCATGTACCATTTATAAATGGCTGTACATCAGTTAAAAAAATAACAGTTGGTAGCAGTGAAGAAACAGACAGGACTCAGTTAAAAAAAAAAACAAAAAAAACCAAACAGGAAAGCACATATGACCACATTTTGGGGCACTGCACATGGCTGCAGGAGGTTTATCAATGTTAAAAACCCTGAGATCTCATTGGCTCCCAAGGGTAAATCATCTTCTCATTAACTGGTTATCTGCTTCTCCAAAACCACTGTCTTGGAAGTTACAAATGACATTATTGTTAGACAAATGTACAAACTCGACACAGCCAATTGTTCACTTAAAACAAATTAATTTCCAGTACCCAGCTGAGAATTTTCAGGGGACCACTGATCACAATTTTATTTTTCATTTTTTGACAAATTGTGCCTGTGGAGATTTTTTTTTGTTCTTAACTGCCCCATACTGGTGAATCCAAGAGATACCAATTAGATCAGTCTTATCTGCATATTAATGAAGCTTCCGCAGCAGTACCTGCCCCCTGCTAGAGGAAGGGAGGGGGCGTATGTCCATCTCTTGCTACTGAACGAGAAAGCAGAGATAGAAAGCATATTTTGCAAGTTCGTTCAGTGGCTTCAGCCACCCCTCCCCCTCCTCCCAACCTCTGGTCCAGTAGTTCAAGTCATTCTATACTTGACACCACTGGTTATGCACTGGGGAAAAAGGAGGTGATGGTGGAAAGGGTGCAAGGTCCTGTCTAGGTGAATAAGGGTGCAAGGGAGGGGGTACTCTAGAGTCCATTTTATTTGTCACTTGCCATTCGTGGCAAGAGGCTGCGCCATCAGATGGAATGCGTGGGCCTGGTTGAAGCAGCGGCATGGACTCTGCTCCCAGCCAGTCTGTCTGCACGTTTCCTTTCCACAGAGAACACAAAGGATCTCCCCCCTCCCAATCAAGCTGTCTCTTTCTCACGTGCTCCTTCAGTTTTCTAAAATTCAGCAAACTCCTTGGCGCATTTCTCTGTAACTGAGATGCGGATTTCTTCTTCCTCATAATCGTCAAAGTTGCTGGT
This sequence comes from Protopterus annectens, assembly GCF_019279795.1. Lineage (NCBI taxonomy): Eukaryota > Metazoa > Chordata > Ceratodontiformes > Protopteridae > Protopterus > Protopterus annectens. Next base: position 1,566,763,436 of record NC_056743.1, on the reverse strand, counting down.
GTCACCAGGACCTCTGCACTTTGGTATAAAAGGGGCTTCCACCTGCAGAAAATAAAAATGTGTACATTACTTTCTATTTCCAGACAGCTTCTCAACAAAGCACTTAAATACAATATGCGGGAGGATAACTAAGTTAGGACTTGAAAACAAAATGGTTAAAAGGACCATCACATCTTAACTACAGTTCTTTACCAGCCCCTATCCTCCAGTCATTTATTATTACAAAACATTCCAAAAAGAACATCTTCCTCTTTTGCATAAATCACCAAGACAACTATTTCCATATGTTATCAGCAAATTCATTCCACTAAACAGCTATGCAGATGCCTGCCATCATTTCAACCCTTACAGATTATATAATCAGGTACAATCCTGATAATCCTGTTTAGCATTTATTGTTAAACGAATTCTTAAGTCTGGGGTAATCAATCATTTACTTCCATGCATATTTTTAACAAGATTTTTTTTTTATAAATTCTGCAACGCAGTGCTAGTCCTCTCAGCCATATCCCATAAAGTATGCTCTTCATTTAAACAAATATTTTTATTCACTTCTAAATTAACCTTTCTATTGTCAAATTATCACCACTTTGTTCAGGTTATGGTCTTACAGTAAACTGATATATGGGCATAAATCTGTGTGTGTCCTCAAAAGTCAATCATTTTGAAAAAAATCTAACTTGTTAGTTAATATTTACTTTAAACTTTCAGTTATCCATAGTGAATAAAAGATTCATGATCTGGTTTCTCCATAATCCTACATCCCTTTTCCTCAACCACATTTATCTGCTCCTTTTGAGTGTATGGAAGACAGTATCAGACCATCAATTTTCAAAGCTACACATGGTTCGAAAACATAACATTTCACATCTTAGGTGGTTTAGCTTTTGGGATTTCTACAGTTCTCGTTTTTAGCACATGAGCAGCTCATATATAGAACATATTTACACTGTGCTGTGCCAAACCAAGTACCATACACCTGTGAAAAGTCATACAGCTGCAGGAATCTGCTATTTTGCCACCAAGTACTGCTAAAATCATTGTTAGACTGACAACAGGAAGGAACAGATTTAAAATACTGTTAAGAGTTCTTTCAGACTGTAAGAAGTTGCTTTGAAATTAACAGAAGCTCTAATAATATGACTTGATTTTGTCTGTAGATACAGCAAATGCTACATGCTTAAAGCACTGCAGATAAAGCAGTCCTTCTCCCACAAAAATGAACTACAGTTACAACATAAAGCTAGCTCTGTGAGTAGAACTCATTAAAGACTTAGCGGTTTTCAAGATGTCAACTCCATACCCCCTACAGCATAATGTACGGCTTCCATCTGTCTATCCAGTTCTTGATCGAGAAAAAAAGAGCTATAATGGAAAACACTCGCCTTCATATTTCTTTCACACGCACAATTCAGTTTTATATATTTACTGTTCCTGTGCACTGTCCAACATTAATTTTTCTCAGCCAGATCTATAGTCAACAGATGCACTTTGTGGCAAGGAATTTTATTTAAGGGTTTTCTGTTAGTTCCATTAGTAAGAAAGTCTACTGCCTCCACCTTAACCCCCTTTTGACTGGATCTGTTGGAGGCATCAACCCCCTTACAATTCGTATTAGTCAGAAAAACTCAAATATAGGACCTCTTCCCAAGGGATGAAGTGCATTAGCCCTGACATTTCTGATAAGGTACACAGCACTTGCAAAATCTACCAGGTGCTGGCCAACACCACACTTCCCCAATCTCCTAAAGCTGTCAGAATGCCACAATAACTGTAAACAAAAAAGTGTCCCAGGCACAACATTCTATCAGTTACAAAGATCAACTAGCAGGGTCCGGTGTTCCTTACTATCAGTGAAAAATATGTAATATAAATAAATTGCAAAGCAGGGGAATGATAAAGGGTTGGTTTTTGAGGGTAGACATCTACAAAAAAGATCCAGCATTATGCTATGTAACTAACTTTCATATCCAATACCAGAGTTCCACCTGCAGGAACTGCTTGGGCAGAGTCTACAGATTACCTTTCTGAGGGACTGCACTAAGAAATCATGCCCTTAAGCACTGAGGCCTCAAAGACAACCTGCATCTGGAAGTGACATCCGGCTTATAAGTGCTTTGTAAGGGTACTTGGGAGATGACCCTACATAAATATCTACTGAAAACAGTTTCTAAAGAAAGCATTAAATAAAGCAGCAGCTCTGACAGAATTGCTCTTTAATGTTTTTCAGTATTTTGTTACTGTATACAAGTAGTACTAAGCTCGTATCTTTGTTGAAGGTTGTGCATCAGGCCTGGCAAGTCGGTACGTAAAAATCTACTGCCAATCATTAGCGGACTGGATTTCCGCTGTGGCGACCCCTAACCGGGAAAAGCCGAAAGATACAGCAACAGCATACAAGTAGTACTAAGCTAAAGCAAATACAACACTTTTTAATAAAAGGTGTTTTTATGTGCTACATGATTTACAGTAGTCACATGTACAGAAAGTTAAAAATATAAATTGTACCAGGCATATAATTGCCTCTAGTGCAAATGCAGCATAATTGTTAGAAACTGACACAAATTCTAGCTTTCAAATGTGCATACACATTTGCAATTCCTTCTGTACAAAGAAGGCATTACCTAAGTTGGACATTAGCCTGCTTGCTTACTTTGACAAAAGCAACTACTCTATTTTTCCCCAATAGTTAAGACTGTGGAAATATCATCACTCAAATTTAATCCAAACAGGAACGACTGCCTGGGAGACTACACATTTTAATTTAATTTTATACACCCAGGGTCCACTAGGGAGCACAGTCTGCCCAAGTGACTTTCTCAGAGTCACAGAACAAGGAAACAGAAGTAGGAGGGACTTCAAGAAGCAGAGCATAAAGACAGCAAAGCCGTAAACTTCTGCACTGTCAGACATAAGTAAGGGTAATTCAGTTTCTCTGCCTTACTTATGAAATGTGTACAAGTGGGCTGTATTCCTACACAGAGTTTATAATAGAAGGTCCATTATTTGAGAAATTGTGCAACTGCTCTTCAGACATACAAGTCATAGGCAGACAGAAAAAGTATAGATTCGGCTACAGGTAGAAATAAGTAGTATACTGGAATTCTTCCTTATGCCACCTGTCAGTGAAAGTCATTTATCTTTGTATAGTTTATTTATACAAAGAAGGCTGCTTATTTTTTGTACATTTCAGGTAAAGAACTGTATTATTCAGTAATAAAAGTCTGCAGCTGGTAGTTTAAATTATTAAAGGGTGTGTGTATTGAGCTGGTATGACAACTACTGGATCCTGCCTTTCGAAGAGCGACTGTTTTAGCCACACGTTAACCATATTGTGTTTCGGATGTGCCAAAGTGGCATAGCTGGTGGCAGCGTTACTGTACAAACTGCGATGAGATGCTGGTACTACAAAGATATCATTAATCCCTTCCAGAAAAATGTTTTAGTTATAATTACTGATAAGACTATTCTAGAAGGCACTGGGCTCAGTCTGATTTTGGTGAAATCCAAGGAAGCCAGCAATTAAAACTTTTCTCTGCGTAGTACCTGGTGGTCAGTGGTGCAGATCATGAAACCACATTTCACGACTGCCACATATTAAACTGATATTCACAGTGACTTGCTCGAGTAGTAGCATAAAGAAGGCTGAGGCAAACAGATTCAATAAATTGGTAAAGAAGGCTAGCTCAATAGTTGGAGAAGAACTGGACATTCTTGAAACCGTGGCTAAGAGAAAAATGTCAGCGTGACTAAATACTGACCACCAAGTCAACAGCGTGGTGGCTGGACAGAGAAGTTCCTTTAGCAGGAGACTGACGAGCATAAAATGCTCCACTGAACATCACAGGAAATACTTCCTGCCCACAACCATCAGACTCTATAATGCCTCCTACTGTCTTAGCACCACCCCCACTACTGAAAGAGACCACATAGTGCAATGTTAAACTCTTACCCATGTCCCCCCCCGTCCTTTTTCTCTGTCTTTTTTCAATGCAATATTAATCATCAATGCAGTTATCCTTTGTGCAATATGCTATAACTTAAAAAGTATCGTAATGTGCAACACCCCATATCTTAGTATAAGTGGTAATTAACACAAGAGCCTCCTCCTTTCATGTCACTACTATAACAGTGTACCTACGTCAGGCATTGCTGTTATATATGTGGGGTAACATAAGTTGTCAAATCTAATTGTAACATATGTGTTTGGTCTATGTTGTGTCTATGTTTATTTGTGCAGTTGTAACATAGGCAATTTCCTGTGGGATTAATAAAATATTTGTGATTCTGATGTCTTTGTTGCAGATTTAAAGGTCATTCAGGGATAGTTAAGACAAAAAAAATACTGAATTAAACAGTCATGCAAAGAGGCACTGTTATATTACACTTCTGCCTTCACAACCCTTGTCAAAGAAGTCAGAAAGCTAGTCATCCTTACAGGTGGGCTTAATTCTATTAGCATGACACCTGCACTGCCTTTGCACTTCTGTTATAATAAAGAAGGTTATCACCTAACCAGAGTACTCAAATTCGAATACTTGAAAAATAAATACAGACGAATGAGCTGACTGGTTCAGATTCATTTCAGTTGCTACTTCACACATACAAGAGTAATTGAATCAATGCATAAAATATATAAAACAATATAGCCAAAATAAGAACTTTATTCACAGGTAAAACCTTGGTACTGTGGCCTCAAGATGAGCAAACAGCAGTAGCACACAAAGAGAGGACAATACAGCAATATATCAGCAATTACCTAACCTATTACATGCTTCTAAATAAAATTAATATTGAAACCATTAGTAAAAGTGTTCTGCACATTTCAATAGTACAGAATTAACATCTGTCAACATTAGTACTATCAGATGATGACAGCATGCAAAGAAGCACAGCATGAATTCAGGTACACAAAAATGGGCCACAAGACTGAGATTGTCATGCATTAAGTTAATACAAAACCTTCTTTGTTTCATCTATACAACTGTGTCATAATGACATTAGTTGAAGCAAAAGTAAAATAAGAAGACAAAGTAGCAGTTTGCCCCTTAATATGGATGTACCTTTCAGTCACTAACAGGACGTATACCACCACTTCAGTATCCACAAGGTGTCAACCACCTCAGTACAATCAAATCAATCAAGCAGGACTTTTTTTTTTATCTTGTGGCCTTACAAATAAGGCAGGAATGGCTATACTCGACCAAAAACAATACGGTAAAGCAAGTAGGACTGACAGGAGTAAAAGCACAGTTGTGTTAGGAACTTATCATAAATGCAGATGTTCAAACAGATTCACTTTTAGGATTCCAGCCTAGAGGTAGCTTGATTGGACTTTCTGATTTCCAGGCCCTACCTTCTCCACAGGACCTTGGCTGCTACCTCCCCCACCACAAGGATGTTAGAAATATTAAAGGTGCATTGGCCAATTCCATCTGCAAAACTTTCTTGTCTTGTCTAAAACTAGTGGATCACCACCACCACATCTCATCTATCTAGATTTCTACACATCCCGATGTTTGCCTAACATTTTGGGACTGTTACTCATTTTGAAAGGGGGGACAAATCATGGTGGACTGAATTCACTAAATAATGACAGACATTTGAGTTTCAGTCTCCATGTCCTTCAAGAAATGCATGTTAATGCAAAACCTGTTATTCTAGCAAATTTTTAAGTTTATAAGAGCCATAATTAAAATCTGTCCCTGACTTTGGCCCTGATGTCAGAATATAAGTGGGCCACATGGTAATAGCCATCTGTGACTCAAGTCCACCCCAGGCAACTCCAATCTCCTTTTTCAAGTAGTAGGTCCAGGAAAAAAGGGAAAGAGGCCTCAGGGATGAAAGAGGAAAATGTGGATAAGAAGACTAAGATTACATCTCAACCCAGGGAGAAAAGAATACAGCAGCAGTTAAACAACAGGACGAGATAGGTTGGGGGCCACAGCTTGACTACAACAGTGAATCTACTCAAACATTTACATTTATGGCACGTTATTAACATAACTGGACTATGTTCATCACTGCTGCAGTCCTCTTTTTTTGGGAAAATTCCCAGTGGGAGAAAGGAAACCGGGTGATTAAAGACGTGCAATCAAATGATAATGCAAAGCAAGAGAGCAGCGGCAAATCCTGTCCTGGTCTTACAGGATATGCCTAAACTGCAGTTGCTACAGAATGTGCAAAGAGAAGTCCATGTTCCTGCTTACAAAATAGCCAGTGCAGTGGTAGCAGAGGCTTGAGTGAAACAGGCTCGGACATCTCCTGGAACAGATTTGCCAAGAGCTGTACACCAATATGAAATGTAATGAGCAATCCATTTAGAAAGTTTGTCTACTGGCTTCCCTTCTTTCACCTTTCATAAGGAGACAATTAGCTGATTACTTCTAAATTCTTTAGTCCTGTGCAATTAAAATTCTTAGAACATCAAGGGAATGGAGGGTCCCCCTTCCCCTTTGTTCTGCAGATCAGAAAAAAAAAACTGTCATGTTAATGGCCTTGACTGAGAGAGAGCTCAGAGAACACCTTTAGCATGAAAGCAGTGTTTGCACCATACCTCTCAATTTCCTAACACAAGGGGACAAAGAAACAACCAAAAATAGGGACAGATTTTATATACTGCTCTTATAAACTTGTGATGTTATTAAAATAATATATTTTGTGCTAGCTTGCACTTTCTGAAGATTATGAAGTCTCAAACTGAAATGTGTGTCATTTTTTAGTGACTTCAATCCTCAGTAGTTTGTCAGAAAAACACAAATTTTATGAGGAGCAGACTAAAAATACGAGGTAAAAATCTGTATATTCTGTGGAAACCTGGAGAGTTTAGAGGTACTGTTTGCACAAAAAGGCAACTCTAGTCCTGGTGGAATACCATGACAGGTTCTCTGCACATTAATACTCGGAGCTCATAAATTCTCCTAGTAAAGGTGTTTGGTACCAAAAACAGCATCCTCCCAAGATAAAAACTGGAAAGAAGCAGCTGGTTCAGAAGACACCAGGGTCAATTCCTTTAAAACACAATTAAGATCCTATGGTTGAGCAACATCTTTTTCCTCATGGCTTACATGTACAACCTCCCTAAAAAAATGCTCAACAGCTGAAATACAAGGGCAGGAGAACCCATGGATAGACAGGCTGAAACAGCAGAAGCAGCCACTTTGACATATGTACAAGGTAAGTGAGTTGTATAAGGGTCTGGCAGCTATTCCAGGACAATAGCCACTTTAGCTTTAGAGTTTAGATTCCTGGACAGACACTAAGTGGGGGAAAGTACAGTTGTGTACACTTACATAAATGTAGATGTTCGAGTATATTCACTGTTGCAGTCATTACATTTGGGTAATCTGCTGGCAGGTTGCCCTCAGTCGGCCTGAATTCCAAAGTCTCGGGTCCTGCGTCGGTTGCTGTCTCCTATTCCATGACGTCAGGTGGTCAGGGGTATAAAACATACAGCTGACACCATTTTCTTTAGTTTTTCTTGCCCCAGATGTCAGGTGCCCCCAAAAAGGTAGCAATATTCTAAATATATATATATATATATATATATATATATATATATATATATATACATGCATCAATATAAACTTTACCTTCATCTACAAGCAAATACACCACATAGGTTGTAGAAGATAGAGAAGGAAAGATAAACTGTAGAATGACAGGGGGATGGCGGGAGGGTAACCTGGACTGCAATAGTGAATACACTCGAACATCTACATTTATGGTAAGTGTACACAACTGTACTATGTTCTTTGTGTTTCACTGTTGCAGTCATTACATTTGGGTAGAATCCTAAAGCTATGGTTGGGAGGCTGGAGCTAAACAGCATTAGGTGAGGCTATAAGGCCCTGCAGCACTGCGGTGGCCAAGCCTGCCCTGGACTTAAGAGTAAACTCCAAGTAGCAGCCTCTAGAATGCCCTTGGTTGGTACTCCTCTGAGAAAGGCTACTAAAGTAGTTGCAGCCCTGGTGGAGTGAGACCTAATGCCCTTGGGCACAGGTTTGCCATGGTGTAAGTAGCAGAAACGGATGCAATGGCTTATCCACTTTGAAATCGTCTGCTTTGATATAGCCTTTCCTTCTGATCCTGCAGCATATGACACTAGTAATTGCTCAATTTTTCTTAGAGCTTTAGTCCTGCTCAAGTAGAATTTTAGCTGTCTGTGTGTGTCCAAGAAATGCAGAATTCTCTCCCCTTTGTTCTGCGGATTTGGATAAAAAGTTGGCAGGTGAATTGTTTGGTTAAGAGTCACACTGGAAACCAACTTAGGCATAAAGGTAGGATTTGTCCTCAGAGACACCCTGTCTGGGTAAAATATGATAAAAGGCTCTACAGCCACAAGGGCCTGTAGCTCTGAAACTCTTCTTGCTGAAGTAATTGCTAGTAGCAGAGCTGTCTTCCAAGACAAGAACTTTATATCAGCAGTAGCAGCTGGTTCAAATGGAGGCAGGGTGAGCTTTTCCAACACATAATTGAGGTCCCATGCAGGTAATGGTGATCTTCTAGGCCTTACATTTTTGGCTCCTCTAAGATACTGCTTTAGTAAAGGATGAGAAAAAGTTGGTGGCTTTGGAGCCGAAATGAGAGAGGCATGGATTTTGATTGATGAAAAAGATAGGCCTTTGTCAAGCATCTCAGTTAAGTATTGTAATATCTGAGGAATATGTGGTTCTGCTGTATCAGTTCCTTGTGCTTGATTCCAAGCACATAATCTCTTCCATTTGTCAGCATAAGCTTTTCTAGTACTAGGCCTTCTGGCTTCCAAAATAACATCCATCACAGCTTTACTGAGAGGTGTCATCTGTATGATTACAGGATTAACCATGCTGCCAGGTTCAGAGTCTGTAGTTGATTGTGCATGATCTGATTGTTTTGCTGGGACAGTAGTTGTGGTTTTTGAGGCAAGGTCCAAGCTAGGTACTGAGACAAGTTCCTTAGGATTGGGCACCAGTATGGACAGGGCCAATCCGGGGCAATTAATATCATCTTTAGCTTCTCTTGTCTGACTTTTAGGAGGACCTTGGGTAGAAGAGGCAGAGGAGGAAAGGCATAAACTGATAGGTTTTACCAACTGAAGGACAGGGAGTCCACTTTCTATGCTTGTCTGTGATAAGTCCTTGTGCAGAATCTTTTCAGTTGATAATTTTGAGGAGAGGCAAATAGGTCTATGTCTGGGCTCCCCCATTTGGTTGCTATCATGCTGAAGACTTGTGGATTTAGTTTCCACTCGTGAGGATCCATACGGTTTCTGCTTAAATCGTCTGCCGGAGTGTTTTGTTTTCCTGGCAGGAATTGAGCTTGAAAATTTATTTGGTAGGTCAAATCTGTGTCCCACACTGCCATGGCTAATCTGCAAAGGGGGTATGAGTGTGTGCCCCCTTGCTTGTTTATATACCACGACTGTGGTGTTGTCCGTCTTTATCAATAGTTGTCCAGGATGAAGTAAGTCCTTGAAGGCTGTTAGGGCATTTTGAACAGCTAGCAACTCTTTCTGGTTGATATGTAGATGCTTTTGATTTGGTGCCCATATGCCCTGAATGCATCTTCCTGCCATGTGGGCTCCCCAGGCATAATCTGATGCATCTGTTGCTAAGGTTTGGCTGGCAGGGGGGTAGAGTGTTTTGGTGACAGGCCTTTGCCCACCATAGAAACTCCTGTTGCAGGCAGGGGATGAGAGGAATCATTGTTTCCAGACTGTGTGAATGTTGACTCCATAAACTTTTTAGGTACCATTGTAGTTTCCTCATATGCAGTCTTGCATACGGAATTAGTAGGATGCAGGATGCCATGAGGCCCAGAGCCTGCAGAATTTGTCTTGCAGAAGACTGGGTTTTTGTTGCCATCAGTTTGAAGTAAGTAGTCAGGTGCCTTTGTTCGTCTGGCGTGAGGTAAGCCATCTGGGCAGGTGTATTCAGGCTTGCACCCAGGAATGTCATCTTTTGAGAGGGTACCAGTTGTGATTTCTTTTCGTTTATTGTGTACCCTAGGCATGTTAGAAGCCTTTTCACAAACGCCAGGTGACATAGAAGAGTGCCCTTGTTCTCTGCTTGAATGAGACAGTCGTCCAAATAGGAAATATTTGAATACTTCTTTGTCTGCAAAATGCAATTACTGGCGCCAGGCACTTTGTAAAGACCCTGGGCGCAGTAGATAAGCCAAAGGGCAGTGCAGAGAATTGGTAATGCATTAAGCCAGCCTTGAATCTGAGGTATCTTCTGCACGACTATCTTATTGGGACATGCAGGTATGCCTCTTTTAGGTCTAAAGTCACCAGCCAAGCATTCTTGCCCAGCATGGGCAGAAGCTGTTGCAAAGTGAGCATTTTGAATTTTGGAATGTCCAGGTATGTGTTCAAAATCGATAAATCCAGTATTGGCCGCCAGGCCTGGTCTTTTCTGGGTACCAAGAACAGTCTCGAGTAAAAACCTTGTCCTTTTTCCTGTTCTGGTACTGTCTGAATGGCCCCCATATCCATGAGGGATGTAACCTGGTTCTGTGCCTCTGCCCATTGATTTTTTGGCAGATCTGGCCAACCATTTGTCATTGGCAGAGTGTGGAAATGGAATCCATATCCCTGTGATACGATGTTTAGTACCCACTTGTCCTGGGTTATTAACTGCCAATTTTGAGCAAAAAGTGCTAATTTTCACCCATGGGTGCTGCCAAAAGATAAGTGCTTGGTGTAGGCAGAGGGAAGTCATTGGGATTGCTTTCTGTAGGGTTGCACTTCATCTCCTCCTGATTTGGAGGTGGATGCTCCCCATTGCTTTGACCTGTATGAGTCTTGAGCCTGGTACCTGGAACCCTTAGGGCGTCTGGATTTGCCCCTTTGAGCTCCGTCTGACACAGGAAAGGACCCATTTTTTGTAGGCCAGTGTCTACTGAATCTAGGTGGCTGCACTTGCAAGAAATCTTTAACAGTTTGCATAGACTTAGCTTTGTCTTCCATTTTCTTTAAAACCTCTTCTGCCTTAATACCAAACAGAGAGTCATGCTGTAAAGGTGCATCTAGCAATTTAGCTTTAACAAGATCAGGCAAATTTTGTTCCTTTAACCAGGCATGCCTCCTAATCACAGATCCAGTAACTGCGGCTCTGCAGGAGGCCTCTAAAGAATCAAAACCACATTGCAAAGTATGCTTTCCAACTTGTTCAGCTGCAATCAATAATTCCTGCAATTCCTTATTTTCTGCCCATTCTGAAATCATTTTCTGTTTCAGCAATCCCATAACATGTTGTTGGTACTTAAGCATATGAAATTGACAGTTTAAGGCCTTGATTGCCAAGGTTGCAGACGTATAAACCTTTTTCCCCATCTGTCCAGTGCTCTTGAATCTCTGTCGGAGGGGGTAGGGTTTTTTGCTGTTGAGGCCTTAATTCCCTTTGGACCCTGTGAAATAGTTTCAGGATCAGCAGCAGGGTTTCTAAATAAAAATTTATGAGAGTCAGGGACCCTGTAATACCCGTCAGGCTTACTGGGAGCCGGAGGTAAGGATTCAGGGGTCAGGCTCGACTCCGAAAACACATCATCCACAATGTCTAAAACAGGAGGAATGGCTAAAGGCTCGTGTTGAGGGAGAAGGAAATCCCTGAGCCTCTGCTTTGATTCTGAGAAGTCTTGACTCTCCCAGTGGAAATGCTCCCTCAAAGTATGCAAGGTTTCTCCAAATGAATAATCCTCAGGAGGAGATGTAGATGGAATAGACTCCTCAGCATCAGAATCCTCATAGGAAGGTAAAGACAATTCCTGATCAGAAGAGGAATCAGAAGTAATAGAAATCAGATCTGATGATTTATAGTCAATGTCTTGCCTAGGCCTCTTATCTGGAGGAGGATGGGTACCCCTGATCAAGGTAGTAAGGTCTTCAGCCATTTTGATCATCTCTTTTTTAGGCATAGAGGCCTGTGCACATGGCACAGCCGTCATTTTTTTTTAGTTTTAGAAGGTGTCTTTGCCTTTGGTTTTGCAGCTTTCATCGGTTTGATATAAAAATGTTGAGGTCTGAAGACACCCTCAGAAGCCGGTGCCTGCTCAGCGGCTCTGGACCCATCCGAGGGAGATACATCCGTCGGTCCAATACCTTGAGTATCTTGCAGCATTCCGGCCCCCACATGGGTGTCGGTAGAGGCCTGCGACTCGAAGGTAGCGGGTATCACGGGCTGCGAAAGCGCCTCACTGAGTACCGGCGACTGGCTTAGGAGAAGCTTCGTCGTCAGTTTTGGATCTCGACTGCCTTTCTCTGTCCTTTTCTTTGCATTTTTTTATGTACTCCGGTAGTCTGATTGCTATCCGACGACATTTCTGGGTAGTTAAATCTGTTTCCAAAATACTTAGATGCAAAAATGTACTGACGCTTAATAGTGAGTTGGTTAAATCTAGCACAAAACCGACAGCCAGGCAAGTTGTGATTAGGGCCTAGGCAAGGAATACAGTATAAATGGAAATCCTTATGAGGTATTTGCTTCCCACAAGTAATACAATTATTAACTTTTTCTGACATTGGTAAAAAGCAAGAAAAAAGTTTCCCCAACGGGGTACTTAGCTTTAGTGAAGACTTTGGTTCTGAAACTCAAACTCGAATATTTCAGTAGTCAGCCGACCGGCATTTGTGAAATGCTTCTGTTTCAGGCACCGTGCGGGCAAGAAAGACTAAAGAAAATGGCATCGGCTGCATGTTTTATACCCCTGATGTCATGGACGAGAAAACAGCAACCGACGCAGGACCCAAGACTTTGGAATTCAGGCCGACTGAGGGCAACCTGCCAGCAGATTACCCAAATGTAATGACTGTAACAGTGAAACATGAAGATCATCTTAACCTTTTCCACATAGCTAGATAAGATTTCCTAGACCTGGTTTTCTAGCTTCCTTTATGACCCTTCAGCTTGTCCCCACAATACATGTGCATACCTCTCAAGTGTACCTCATTATGAGGAACATACCTCATTTGGGATCTTAAAAAGTTCATGTTCCTCAAAGTTCCACATTGAAAGGGTCTGTAACACATTCAGTGCTAGGAATTTTTTTAAGTGAAATTCATAGTAAATAGAAATAAATCATATTAATTCACTAAAAGATCTTCTTTATAAGTAAAACCAGCTTATTTTAACCATCCTATGACCTTCCTAGCTGAAGTTGTTAGTAAGCCATTAGTACGTGTTCCACATTATGAGGGCCAGTGTTCCTCATTTTGGAGCTGGAAGGTTGAGAGCTATGTACATATGCCTGCTTGAATTTAGTGTGAAATTATCAAACCTGTCAGCCTCAGAGTGGCCAAGAAGGACCCCTTATTCTGAGCAAGAAGGTTAATGTACTAAGACAAGACTGTTTTCCCTTGCCAAGGTATGTATTAGTGAAAAACAGTGTTGCTTTGACCAAAATGGGGTCACTAGAATGGCTTCTGGGGATTAATGGTACAAGGAGGAAAAGCATGAAGGTACCTGCCCAATTCAGGGAGCAGGTATCTGTCTTCCCACCACGTAGAGTTGCTGTGCTGCAGTAGAACTGTCTTAGCTGCCTGTTCAGATACGAGACAAACAGGTTTACTTTTGGTGTACCTCACATCCTGGTCAGAAACAAAAACTGCATCCCTGTTCAACAACCATGCATGATGATCTAACTGAGATCTGCACAGCTATCTACTATCAGAATTTGCTGTAAGGGGTTGCCACACATACCCCTGTAGCTATTTCACTTGCTTGTAGTGTGAGCCTAAATTATGATATGAGCGAGTTCCAGCCTTGTTTGTTATGAATCACCATCACTGTGATGCTGTCTATTATGATCTGTAACAGGGCCCCTTTCCTTGAACACATGCCTGAACGTATTCAATCACTTGAATAACTGTCACCATCTCTTTTTTTTTTTTTATGTTTAAAAGCTTCTTCGTCTTGCCATCCTAGGACCCCTGAACTTGAACAATATCCACCCAGGCCCTTCAAGCTGGATCTGAGGAAACTGTGGTAAGGGTCACAGTGGGCTAGCGTGCTCTGAAGGGCAACCAATGAGTTGGCACTGTACTATCCACCATGAAATCATCATTCTGATGCAAGGGAAGATCCAATTATTGACCGCCAAGGAATGGGTGTGCTGACACCATATGTTCCTTAGGTACCACAGAAGCTCTCTCACATATAGGCATGATAAGGGCACAGTTAGAACACAGAATGCCATGTAACCCAATATCCTGACAAACCCCTGCTGATGCAGCTTCCTGCTAGATTCTTTTTGAAGCACTCTATCAGGTAAGATGCACTGTCCTCTTGGAGAAAGGTTCTGTGAAGGATGAAGTCTGGTCATGCTCCTAGGAAAACTAAGTTCCTTGAGGGTGGGTCAGCTTTGATTTGCTCTTGCTAAGTGTGAGACCCAGATTCCTGAATACACTCAGAATGAATACTAAAGCCTTGTTTATTGCCTGCCTGGATTCTGCTAGGATGAGTACCTAGGTACACATAAATGTGGATGTCCTTTTTCCTGTGGTATACAATTACTCAGTCTAGATGTTTGGTAAAGACTGTAGGGTGTGGGAGACAAATCGAAAGGAAATTATATGAATTAAAAATGGTCTACCTGACTGCAAACCTGAGAAACTGGTGCTGGCTGGCTATGGGAATAGGAAGGTCGGCATCTTTTATGTCAAAAAGATTGACTGCAAGGGTTTGATGTGGCTGCATGAAGGGTTTGATGTGGCTGCATGACAATAATAAAAATGTCAGCATGTTTTTTTTTTTTTGTTAATGTGTGTGTGTACCTATGTCATTTTTGTAAATCGCGACGTACTAAAGATATTTAAAAAGGCCATGCATGAACTGAAAATCATCTCTATTAAGAATACTCATAAGTCACTATGCAAATAAATCAGAAAGCTACAGGCTTTGGAGAATTAACATACTAAATTTTGGAATCATGAGAAACTTGTTTAAATGAGATTAGATCCATATTGGGTCTTCCATGTGCCTTCCTTTCTTGGAACAAGAAAATTTGAAGAAAAACCCTCGTCTATCCTCCTCATATATGAACGTCTCTGTGGGCTCTAACTGAAGGAATAAAGGTCTAATCAATTCTTTGGTAATCAGGAAATGCTTCTGTAGTTTAGGACTTTTAGGAACTATACAAAGTAACCTTGGTGGAGAACATTTAGAATATACTATGGGCAATCCAACTATCTTAGGGAAGGGGGATGGACAGAAGGTAGAGAACGGAAGGTCTGCTGGGGTGAGCTTAATGGCAGAGGGGAAGGGGGAAGGCTGACTGAACCACACCTGACCCCTCTAGTTGTCATGATACTGATGGCCTTCAGGCTTTGCCTTGGACCTTATCTGCCATCATCTTTTTAATGTTCTCATGATTTAACAGGGTAGTTTCTACTGAAATTAGGAGCTTGGGGTCTAGCAGTTCAAGTATAGACCTTTTCCCAAAAGGAGGATCCTGATCTCTGCCAATGGGAATACAGTTCCTGCACCTGGATTACACAATAATGTACTTTTCCTCCAGTCTTTTGAAAATTCCTCAAGCAGGAGGTCGGTCCAAAGAAGAATTCCTTACCCAAGGGTGCAAGGAGGAGTTCTGTATTTACAAGATATAAAAAGGGCTACGTCCTCACCCAAGCATGTTTTTAAATAATATACTCAGTAGTTGCTACCCAGCATGATGCATCCACAGCATCATAACCACCGTTCTTGGGAGTGTTTGACAGCCTTAGCTGATCACAGTTAAGACATCTCCTGCTTTAGATCCTTATTCTGTATCGCCTCCGTCTTAGTCCTAATTTTTTCCAATAGGGATTGCTGAAAGGCAAAAATTTATGTAGATTTTTCTGAAACCTGTTGAGTAATCTATTATCTCTGCAATTGAGAATACAGTTTCTGGACGGAGCCATGGAAGACTGCTCCCTTGGTGGAATTCATGGACACCACATCTGTACCAGACTGCAAATTCTTATAAAGGAACTTGTGGAAAATTTTGATCCTATAAAAACTGTCAGATTTCCAAAGGGCAGGGTAAAGGAGCCTGCTCCACATATGCACTGTTGAATACATCCTCCAGGACATCCATGACTGGAGGAATAGCAAGTGCTCTCAACTTAGGCAGGCCTACACTGGAGCTGGGCTTCTCAGTATGCCTTATTCTCCAAATAAGACGAAAACATTTTAAGAAGAATGTCCCGAAAGGATAAACTCTCTAGTGGAAAGTACAGGATACTGTATACTCTATGTTTAACTCAAATAGCAGCAGAGTGGGGATATGGCCAACATAGGCCAGTTCACCTGTTTCAGATTCATAGTAGTTACACTGGTCAAAATTAAAAACAGAATAATTACCTGGAGGGGGAAATGTGCCATTACTTATTTATGGGGAAACAAAATGCTCAACTTCAGGGTCCACTCATATCATTTTAAAACATGGTCAAAATACCTGTGGAAATGTCAGTGTCGCCTATTGGGTTTTCACGAAATACATTAAAAAACTGAGCCAGCTGGCTGGTAGAAGTGAGCAAGACAGCGAGGGAATTGAGGCACTAACCAACCTAGTCTGAGGCAAGTTGGCTGCCACATGTTTTGTATTTGGTGTCTTGGGCTTCATGGCTTTAAATACAACTGCCCTGGAAGCCTGGGGTCATAGGCTAGAGACAGAGACCTCAATCTGGTCATCACGAACCTGCAAGCTGGCTGGCACCAGTTTTGTTATGAGCGCCTAGTGCCTCATAGCTTCGGATACAACTGCCCTGAAGGCCTCAGGTTATGGGCTGGGGATCAAGACAGTACAGTTGTGTACACTTACCATAAATGTACATGTCCGAGTGTATTCACTGTTGCAGTCATTACATTTGGGTAATCTGCTGGCAGGTTGCCCTCAGTCAGCCTGATTAACAAAGTCTTAGGTCCTGCGTCGGTTGCTGCCCCTTATTCTGTGAAGTCAGGTCATCAGGGGTATAAAACATGCAGACGACGCCATTACATTAGTTTTTCTTGCCCCAGATGTCAGGTGCCCCCCCAAATGGGGAGCAAATAAAATTAAAAACACAAAAAATATACCTCCAACCAAAAGCAAATACACTGAAAGGGCTTTTAAGCATAGTGAAAGAAAGTAGAGGTATAGCCAGAGAAAAATAGGGGGCTGGAGGGACGGTAACCAGGACTGCAACAGTGAATACACTCGAACATCTACATTTACGGTAAGTGTACACAACTGTACTATGTTCTTCGTGTTTCACTGTTGCAGTCATTACATTTGGGTAGATTCCCAAAGCTACAGTTGGGTGGAGGGAATTATACAGCATTAGGACCAGCTATAAAGCCCTGCAGGACAGCAGTGGCAAAGCCAGCTCTGGATTTAGAGAGAAGTGGTAAATAGTAATGTTTGGTTAAAGTATGAACTGAGCTCCAGGTAGCAGCTTCTAGAATGTCCATGGTAGGAACACCTCTGAGAAAGGCTGTTGAAGTAGATGCAGCCCTGGTGGAATGGGATCTGATCCCCTGGGGGATAGTTTTTTCATGGTGCATATAGCAGAAACAAATACAATGGCTTATCCATTTGGAAATGGTTTGCTTTGAAATATCCTTTCCCTCTGCCCCTGCAGCAAATGCCACCAGCAGTTGTTCAGATTTTCTTTGAGATTTAGTCATGTTTAAGTAAAATCTAAGTTGTCTGTGTACATCCAATGAATGCAGAATCCGCTCCCCCTTGTTCTGTGGATTGGGAAAGAAAGTTGACAAATGAATGGTCTGATTAAGAGCCACACTGGATACCATCTTAGGCATGAAGGATGGATTGGTCCTGAGAGATACCCTGTCCGCATGAAAAATTATGAAAGGCTCCACGGCCATAAGGGCCTGTAATTCGGAAATCCTTCTAGCTGAAGTGACTGCTAAAAGGAAAGCTGTTTTCCAGGAGAAAAACTTTAAGTCTGCAGTAGCAGCTGACTCGAAAGGAGGGAGAGTGAGCTTCTCTAATACAAAATTGAGGTCCCAGGCAGAGGTTGGAGCTCTTCTGGGTGGTCTTAAGTTTTTGGCCCCTCTGAGATACTGCTTTAGCAGAGGATGAGAGAAGAGGGGAGGTTCTGTGTTGTAATGAGCTGAGGCATGGATTTTTATGGACGAAAAGGACAGGCCCTTATGAAGCATCTCAGTTAAGTATTGCAAAATCTGAGGAATGTTAAGCACTGCTGTGCTTATCCCTTGAGTGTGATTCCAGGCACAGAATCTTTTCCATTTGTCAGCATAAGATTTTCTAGTACTAGGTTTTCTCGCCTCCAAAATGACATCCATCACAGGTTTGCTGAGGGATGCTAAGGGTGAATTCAGGTGATTAGCCATGCCGCAAGATTCAAAGTTTGGAGAGAAGTGTGCAGAGTTTGGTTGTTCTGCTGAGGCAGGTGCAACAGTGGAAGGTGGGACACACTGCACAGGAGTGGGTACCAGTGTTGGCGAGGCCAGTCTGGAGCAATCAAAATCATTTTTGGTTTGTCCTGTTTGACTTTCAGTAGAACTTTGGAGAGCAGAGGCAGAGGGGGAAAGGCATAGACTGGTAGGTTTTTCCAGCTGAAGGACAGAGCATCCACTTTCCAGGCTTGTTTGTGATGGGTTATTGTGCAAAATTTGTCCAACTGACAGTTCCGGGGTGAGGCAAAAAGATCTATGTCTGGGCTCTCCCATTTGCGTGTCAACATGTTGAAAATACATGGTTCCAGTTTCCATTCGTGAGGATTCATGAGCTTTCTGCTTAGTTCGTCTGCCAGAGTATTCAGCTTTCCTGGCAGGAATTGAGCTTGTAGTTGTACTTGATAGGTCAAGGACGTGTTCCACAATGCCATGGCTAGTCTGCAAAGGGGGTAGGAGTGTGTACCCTCCTGTTTGTTTATGTACCACATAACTGTGGTGTTGTTTGTCTATCATTAGCTGTCCTGGATGAAGGTAGTCCTTGAAGGCAGTCAGTGCATTCTGTACAGCTAGCATTTATTTTTGATTGATATGAAGGCGCATTTGATTTGGGCTCCATTTGCCCTGAATGCACTTCCCTGCCAGATGAGCCCCCAAGCATAGTCTGATGCGTCTGTAGTTAGGGTTTGGGTGGCAGGGGGTAGTGTGAATGACAGTCTCTTGTTTTGGTGGCAGGCCTCTGCCCACCATAGGAACTCTAGTTGCAGGCAAGGTATGATAGGAATCATTGTTTCCAGGCTGTGACAATGTTGACTCCATAAACTTTTTAAGTACCACTGAAGTTTCCTCATATGCAGTCTTGCATATGGAATTAGAAGAATGCAGGAGGCCATGAACCCCAAGGCTTGCAGAATTTGTCTTGCAGATAGCAGGGTTTTTGTGGCCACCTGTTTGAAGTCACCAAATGAATTTGCTTTTCTGGCGTAAGGAAAGCCATCTGGGCAGTTGTATTCAAGCTTTCACACAGGAATGTAATTTTTTGAGAGGGTACCAGTTGTGATTTATTTTTGTTTACAGTGTACCATAGACAAGAACTCTTTTTACAAATGCCAGATGTTTTAGAAGAATGACCCTGTTTTCTGCCTGAATTAGACAATCGTCCAGGTATGGATATATTTGAATATTTCTTTGCCTGCAAAATGCAATTACTGGAGCCAGGCACTTTGTAAAGACCCTGGGCGCAGTAGATAAGCCAAAGGGCAGTGCAGAGAACTGGTAATGCAAGTAGCCTGCTTTGAAGCGGAGGTATCTTCTGCAAGATTCCCTGATTGGGATATGCAGGTATGCCTCTTTTAAATCTAGAGTTGCCAACCAGGCATCTTTGCCTAGCATAGGAAGTAACTGGTGAAGAGTCAGCATCTTGAATTTTGGAATGTCCAGAAAGGTGTTTAGAGTAGATAAGTTCAGAATTGGACGCCATGATTTGTCTTTTCTGGGTACCAGGAAAAGTCTTGAATAGAAACCTTGTCCCTTTTCCTCTTCTGGTACTGGCTGAATAGCCCCCATGCTCATGAGGGAAAGTACTTGTTTCTGGGCCTCTGCCCACTGATTTGGGGGCAGGTCTGTCCATCCGTTTGAAATTGGCAACGTGTGGAAATGAAATCTGTATCCCTGGGATACTATATTTAAAACCCATTTGTCCTGGGTTATAAGTTGCCAGTTTATTGCATGCAGAGCCAGTTTTCCCCCAAAAGGGGCGGCTAAAAGGTAAGTGCTTAGTAAGTGTAAAGGGAAGTCACTGAGACTGCTTACCATAGGGAGGTGTCTTGTTGCTTCCAGATTTGGAAGAGGAGGCACCCAATTGTTTTGTTCTGAAATTCCCTTGGGACTGAAACCTGGTGCATTTGGAATGTCTGGGTTTGACATGCGTAGCTCTTGAAGGAACATGAAAGGACCAGTTCTTAGTAGGCCAGTGCCTACTAAATCTTGGAGGTTGCACTTGTAAGAAATCTTTCACAGTTTGCATAGAGTTAGCTTTATCTTCCATCTTTTTTAGAACTTCTTCAGCCTTATTACCAAAGAGACGGTCCTGTTGTAAAGGAGCATCCAACAATTTTGCGTTAACATGATCAGGCAGAGTTTGCTCTTTGAGCCAAGCATGCCTTCTTAGCACAGGTTCATAGGTTCATACTAGGCTATCTGCCCGAGGGCATTTACAAGCCTAGCCCATAGTTTTGTGGCTTACGCCACCCCTTTAGTATGGGGAACTATACCCATTATTTTGCTGTGCCTCTGTTGAGCAGTGACACTGAGGTAATCCCTGGGGTATATCTGCGATCTCCCATCCATTGGTCAAGATTTCTCTTGAACAAGGCCAGCGAGGTGCTCTGCCTCACATATACCGGGATTTTATTCCACAGCATAGGGAGTCTTTGGGTGATGAATCTATCCCTCCAGCATGTCCTATTAATAGCCGTGTCGAGGTTTAAGTCTCCCGCCTTGTGGCTCTGACGGATCTAGATTTTTGAGGTGAAGCATATTCATCAAATCTGGGTTTGACATGGCCTTGTATGTTAGGCAAAGGTCACCTCTGAGCAAGCGGTGGCGACTGAATAGAGCTGGAGTTCTTTCAGTCGGGCAGCATAGGACAGATGTTTGAGACCCTTTATCCTTTTGGTGAGGAACTTTGTGGCCTCTCCAGCTGCTGCAAGTGTCGGGTCAGATACATTCCGAATGGGGCATTGTACTCAATCATTGGTCTGATGAGTGATGAGTATAGGGAGACTATGACCTCCCTTGATCTAGATGAGAATCCCTTCATGATAAGGTGGGCAATGTAGAAGGTCTTCCTAACTACTTTAGCTACATGGGTGTCGAATGACAGACTACTATCAACCTGGGTCCCCAGGTCCCTGATAACTTCTTCTGTGCTCAGTGGATTGCCACCTATTTGGTAGCTAGGGGTAACCTTGTTTTTCCCGAAGGGTATGACTATGCATTTTTTGGCATTTAACTTTAGGCCATGGCTCTGGCACCAGTTATCCGTTTCTGTGGGACCCTTCTGAAGGATATCTGTGTCAGATGTGTTTTCTACTATGGCGCCCAGTTTGCAGTCATCTGCAAACTTTGTCAGCCATAACCCTCCTGTGTTTGCTTGTACTTGGAAAAGTAGATGCCAAACAAGAGTGGGCCCAGGACTGAGCCCTGTGGTACACCACTTGTGACAGGCTTTGAGTCTGACATGGCGCCAGCAACTCTGACCCTGTGGGTTCTGTCACTCAGCCAGTTTGCAACCCATCTTGTGATGTATGGGTTAACATTTAAGCTGATGAGTTTTTCAATGATACCCGAGTGGGGTATTGTATCAAGGCCTTCGCCAGATCGAGGTAGGCTGTATGGACTGCCTTTCCTCATCAATGGCTTTGGTGACTGTTTTGAAAAAGTCAACCAAGTTTAGAAGGCATGATCTGCCTTTGACAAAGCCAAACTGGGATGGATCCAAAGTCTGCAAATTCCCTATGTCTTTATTTATGAGGTCCATTATGATCCTCTCCATGGCTTTGCAGATAAGGCTTGTCAAGCTAATGGGCGGTAATTTCCAGGGTCGGTGGAGGCACCGCCTTTGTGAAGTGGGACCACAGTTGCAGTGCGCCACTCCTGGTGCGTATCCAGAGGTAAGACTATGATTAAACAGCTGTCCTAGCTGTGGGTTTAATTCCTCGTTGAGTTCGTGGAGCACACAGCCGGGAGACCATCAGGTCCCATGGATGCTGTGTGTTTGCCTGTGGACCGAGCAGGTCTCACTTGGGCGAGGGAGATGGTTGGGGGCTGCAATCGCTTGGTATAGATATCTCTCCTTTTGGGAGAAGTTTGCACTGAACCTGTCAGCCAGTATGTTGGCAATGTCTGTAGGATCAGTAATCTTCACATCATTTTGAACTAGTTCTGAGCATATCTGGGAGTTTCCTCCCAGGTTTCTAACATAGCTAAAGAAGGCCTTATGATTGTCTTTTGAGTCTTTAGCTATTTTTCTCTCAAAATTTGCTTTGGATGATTTTAGGAGAGCTCTTAGTTTTTTACTTATAGTGATCAAGGGTGTCTTACCTTTTAAGGATTTTGCTCTATCTTGTAGTAGCTTCCTCCTTTTGTTGTAGAGTTTGTTTATGGCTGGGGTCCACCAGAGTGGACGCTTGCCTTTGGTACAAAGAGTCTTTGTTTTGCTTGGGATTGCCTTATCCATGCAGTCCTGCAGGTGCTGGTAGAAGGCATTTGTAAGTGATTCAGCGGCTTGAGTACTGTTTTCCGCTCGGGGCCTTAAAGGAGACCACACTAGTCTTTAGAAGTGTGAAGTCGGCTTTCGAGAAGTTCTTTACTGTTGCCTTTTTTATTTCAGGTGGGGGTGGGATGAGGACCTCCAGCGAGATTAGTTTGTGATCTGATCTCACCAGTGAGGGGTATACTTCTGGTGTTGAACATTGTGCTCCCATGTTCGTGATGATGAGATCAAGTATGTTTTCTCCTCTTGTGGGGATGGTGACTAGTTGTTCCATGGCATTTGAGTTTATGAATTCCAGGAACTTTTGGGCTAGGGTGTTTGGGCTTGAGTAGTGTTCCCAGTCTATATTAGGGTAATTGAAGTCACCTAGTATGATGGTGTTTGGTGATACATTTATCCCTCTAGTGTTTTCAGGAAGGCCATGTGAGGTTCCTGAGTTTGTGAGGGTGGCCTGTAACATGCTACAATTTGCAGAGCAGTCTTGCCTATGGTTAACTGCACCTGGATGGTCTCCGATGCATCGTGCGTTGCCACCAGTCTTGAGGTGTGGGTGTCTTTGATGAATATGGATACCCCCCTCCTTTCTTGGTATTGTCCGGATTTTGGGGGGGAACGCATGATAAGAGGTAAAACCTGATAGTGCTGGGGTGCTCTCAGGAGCCTTGAACCAGGTTTCTGTCACTGCACAGACATCGATGTTCTCCATACTGAGAAGGGCCTCGAGTGCGTGCATTTTGAGATTTAGACTTCTGGCATTGAGCAGCATTACCCTTAGTTTTTTTCCTTTTTTGTGTTCTAGGGTGGTAGGTTTAGAATTTGAGCCTTGCCTAAAAAAGGCACTATGGGGGTGGCAAGAGCCTTTGCCAATATCCAGAATCCTAGGGGTGACAGGTGCAAGCCGTCCCTTGCGAAGCAGCGTGGCTTGTCCAGCATGTCATCCCAGGTAAAGTTCATAGGTTAGTACTAAGCTAACTGCCCTTGCGAGCCATTGTAAGCCTAGCCAATTATCCCTTGTGGTACTCAAACCCTGCACCTTGTGATTGTAAGGCAAACACCTTAACCATCAGGCCACCCTCCCAACCCAGTTACAGCAGCCCTGCAAGAGGCCTCCAAAGAATCAAAACCACATTGCAAAGCATGTTTTCCAACTTGTTCAGCTGAATGCAATAGATCCTGTAAATCTTTATTTTCCGCAAAGTCCGAAATTAACATCATTTTCTGTTTAAACAGTCCCATGATATGCTGTTGATATTTAAGTATATGAAATTGACAGTTTAAAGCCCTGATTGCCAAGTTGCAAAAGTGTAAACCTTCTTACCCCATCTATCCAGCGCCCTGGAATATCTATCAGAAGGGGAAGGATTTTTAGCAGTAGAAGCCTTAATGCCCTTGGGACCCTGAGAAATGGTTTCAGGATCCGCAACAGGATTTTTGAAAAGGAATTTGTGGGAGTCAGGAACCCTGTAGCATCTGTCTGGCTTACAAGGAGCCGGAGGCAGAGAATCAGGAGCCATACTAGATTTTGAAAAAACATCATCAACAATGACTAGAAAAGGAGGTATAGCCAAAGGCTTATACTAAAGAAGAAGAAGAAAATCTCTAAGTCTCTTTTTGGATTCAGAAAAATCCTGACATTCCCAGTGGAAATGTTCCCTTAAGGTAAGCAAAGTTTCCCCAAAAGAAAAATCCTCAAGAGGAGAAGCAGAAGGAATGGAATCTTCTGCATCAGAGTCCTCATAAGTAAGTATAGACAATTCCTGTTCATTAGAAGACTCCGAAGAAATCGAATCCTGTTCAGAAGATTCATACTAAATTTCTTGCCTAGGCCTCTTAGAAGGGGGTGGGTGGCTACCACTGATTAGAGTAATTAAATCTTCAGCCATTTTGATCATTTGTTTTTAGGCATAGGGGCCTGCACATGTGGCCTAGGCTTCGTTTTTTTTAGACATAGTCTGAGATTTTGGCCTTAATATTGAAGATGACATCAGTTTAATATACAAATCTGTAGGCCTGAATACACCCTCAGAAGCCAGTGCCTGCACAGCGGCTCCGGACCGATCCAAGGTAGACACATCCGTGGGTTCCACAACTGAAGTACCTCGCGGCATACCAGACTCCGAAAGGGTCTCAGTAGAGGCCTGCGAATCAGAAGTAGTGGGTATCAGGGGCTGTGAAAGCACCTCACTGAGTACCGGCGAACTGGCGACTGGCGTAGGAGAAGCGTCGTCGACAGTTTTGGACCTCAACGGCCTGTCTCTGTCTTTTTCTTTGCGTTTTTTAGGTATTCCGGTAGTCAGACTGCTAACCGACATTATTTCTGGATAATTAAAGCGTGAGCCAAAATATTTAGAAGCAAAAATGTACCGAAGGATAGTGCATTGATTAAAGCACAGAACCGACAGCAAGGTACATCGTGGTCAGGGCCTAGGCAAGGAATACAGTACAAATGAAAATCCTTACGAGGTATTTGCTTCCCACAAGTAATACAATTATTAACTTTTACTGACATCGGTAAGGAGCAAGAAAAGGTTTCCCCAACAGGATTACTTAGCTTTTTAGTTGAAGACTTCGGATCTGAAACTCAAAAACGAAAATTTCAGGAGTTGGCCGACCAGCACCGCTCGGCAAGAAAGACTGATGTAATGGCGTCGGCTGCATGTTTTATACCCCTGACGACCTGACGTCATGGAAGAAGGGACAGCAACAGACGCAGGACCCAAGACTTTGTTAATCAGGCCGACTGAGGGCAACCTGCCACCAAATTACCCAAATGTAATGACTGCAACAGTGAAACACGAAGAACATCTCAAACTGATTTTTAGAAACCCCTTCACAGACAATACCTTGGAGATATTTGAGCCAGTGTCATCAGCAGGCAGTCCTCACTGTGAGGTGCAATCAAGTTAGTCTGGGAAGGCATGCAAGATGCCGAAAGCATTGCAGCATGCAAAGAAACTGGTCGGGACCAGCTCTGAGGATGGAAGCTTCAAATGTGCTTCACCATGATAAGAGCATGTTAACCCAGGGAGACCAGAGTCATCAAATACAAATTCCTCCATCTCCTGATACTTCTTCTCATCTCTTGTAGGAGTGCTTCTTTTGTCTGGAGGGTCCCTGGAGGACACCATGGCAACTCAGAACCAGGCAAAGTCTCCTCTTTTGGCTGCAAACTCCTGGAGAGAGGCTGAGGGGTAAAAAGTACAGTTGTGTACACTTACCATAAATCTAGACGTTTGAGTGTATTCACTGTTGCAGTCATCACATTTGGGCTATCCTTGCCAGGGTAGCCCTCAGCTGGCCCAAATAACAGAGGCTTAGTATTTCTGCGTCAGTTGCTGTTACTTCAGGACTGACGTCAGGTAGTCAGTAGTATAAAGTAAGGCAGCCGATGCCATTACCATCAGTTTTTCTTGCCCTAACCTGTCAGGAGCCCCCAAGTGGGAGCCAGATTCTGGTGGAAGAACCCCACCAGTAGAAAATAAATACCAATATGTCCCTTGTAAGGAAAGAGAAGAAAGAAGAGGGGGATGGAGGGAGGGAAACCAGGACTGCAACAGTGAATACACTTGGACATCTACATTTATGGTAAGTGTACACAACTGTACTATGTTCTTCGTGTTTCACTGTTGCAGTCATCACATTTGGGTTGATTCCCAAAGCCGAGGAAAAGGGTGGAGGCAGTCAAGAAAACTAGGGGCTGGCTAAGATGCCCTGCAAGACTGCAGAGGCAAAACCTGCCCTGGATTTGGAGAAGATAGGCAGGTGGTAATGTTTGGTGAAGGTGTGTGAACAGATGTCCAGGTGGCAGCCTCCAGGATGTCCCTGGTGGGGACTCCTCAGAGGAAAGCTGCAGAGGTGGAGGCTTCGCTGGTGGAGTGAGTCCTGACCCCTTGAGGGGAGATTTTCCATGTTGTTTGTAGCAGAAACGGATGCAGTGTGCTACCCATTTTGAGATGGTTTGTTTGGAGATGGCTTGGCCCTCTGCCCCTGCAGCAAAGCTAACCAGCAATTGATCAGACTTCCTGAAGGATTTAGTCCTGTCTAGATAGGATCTGAGTTGTCTGTGTGCATCTAGAGAGTGCGGGATCCTTTTCCCCCTTGTTCTGTGGGTTAGGGAAAAAGGTGGGCAAATTAATGGATTGGTTGAGAGCCACACTGGACACCACCTTGGGCATAAAGGATAGGTTCATAGGTAGGTACTAGGCTATCTGCTTGAGGGCATTTATAAGCCTAGCCAGAGTGTGTCAACTTTCGCCACCCCATTGATTAATTAACTGAGCCTCTGTCAAGAAGAGCCACTGAAGTGATCCCAGGGGTGTATTTTCTGTTACCCATCCACTCGTCAAGGTTTCTCTTGAAAAGTGTTAGCGAGGGGTTCTGCCTAATGTAGTTAGGAATTTTGTTCCAAAGCATGGGGAGTGTCTGTTACAGGAATCTATCCCACCAGCATGTTCTATTTAGTGTTGTGGCGAGGTTTAGCTCACTACAGCAAGTGGTGCGCAGCGACTTGGATTTCTTTAGGTGGAGCATGTCCATCAATTCTGAGTTGGACATGACTTTGTAAGTCAGGCAGAGATCACCTCTGAGTAAGCGATATGTGACTGAGTACAGCTGGAGTTTTTCCAGTCGGGCTGCATAGGACATATGTTTGAGGCCAGTAATCCTCTTGGTGAGGTACTTTTGTGGTCTTTCCAGCTGTTGGAACTGTATTGTGAGGTACATCCCAAATGGAGCATTGTACTCTATGATGGGTCTGATGAGTGACGAGTAGAGGGGCACTATAACCTATTTCTAGATGCGAACCCTTTAGTAATTAGATGGGCTACATAGAAGGATTTCCGAACTACTTTGGCAATATGATTGTCAAAGGAGAGATTACTATCTACCTGGGTCCCCAGATCTCATATTACCTCTTCTGTATTAAGGGGGCTGACACCTATGTGGTAATTCATGGGTGTTTTGTTTTTCCCAAACGGGATGACTATGCATTTTTTGGCATTTAGCTTGAGACATGACTTTGACACCAGGTGTCCGTCTCAGTAAGACCCTTTTGGAAAATGTCCGTGTCAGCCGGAGAGTCAATTATAGCTCCCAGTTTGCAGTCATCGGCGAACTTGGTTAGCCATAGTCCTCCTGTGTTTGCCTGTACTTCTGAGAAGTATATGCCGAACAGTAGGGGTCCCAGGACCGAGACTTGTGGGACACCATTTGTGACTGGTTTATTGTTGGACCTGGAGCCTGCTATTCTTACCGTGTGAGTTCTGTCTGTAAGCCAGTTGGCAACCTATCTCGTGATGTAGGGGTTTATGTTCAGGCTGGTGAGTTTTTCTATAATTCCCAAGTGGGGAATGGTGTGAAAAGCCTTGGTGAGT
This sequence comes from Protopterus annectens, assembly GCF_019279795.1. Taxonomy (NCBI): domain Eukaryota; kingdom Metazoa; phylum Chordata; order Ceratodontiformes; family Protopteridae; genus Protopterus; species Protopterus annectens. Next base: position 1,566,735,408 of record NC_056743.1, on the reverse strand, counting down.
TTAAGGTAGGCTGTGTGAACTACCTTCCCTCATCTATGGCCTTGGTGACTGAACAAAGAAGTCAACCAGGTTTAGTAGGCATGATCTGCCCTTAAAGCCAAACTGGGTTGGGTCAAGTGTTTGGACATTCCCAATGTCATTGTTAATGAGCTCCATGATGATGCGCTCCATAGCCTTGCAGGCCAGGTAGTCAGGCTTATGGGGCGATAGTTACCAGGGTCAGTTGTGGCAACTCCTTTATGGAGCGGAATAACTGCTGCTGTGCGCCATTCTATGGGCACGCAGCCTGTGGAGAGGCTGAGGTTGAACAGTGCGTTTAGGTGGGGGGAGTTAGTTTGTTCTGTACTTTGTGCAAGACGCAGCCTGGGACACCATCTGGCCCCACTGACGCTGTGCTTTTGGCTTTTGAAAGGGCTGTTTTCACCCATGCGTCTGTGATTTCCGGGACACTACACTTTTCCGGTATTGTTGTGGGCCCTTTTGGGGGTGAGAGGGGGGTGAAGTTTGCACTGAATCTATCTGCCAGGATGTTGGCAATATCAGTGGGTTCAGTGTATTTTGTGCTATTTTGCACTAGCTCAGAGCATATCTGCGAGTTGCCACTTAGATTCTTCGACATAGCTAAAGAAGGCTTTGCGGTTATCTTTCGAATCCTTGGCTATTTTTCTTTCGAAGTTAGCCTTGGAGGATTTTATGAGGGGCCTTAGTTTCTTACGGATACTGATCAGGGATGTCTTTCCTTCTTGGGATTTGCTTTTTTTCTGAACTAGTTTACTACTCCTATTGTACAGCCTGTTTATGGCAGGGGTCCACCAGACTGTTTCCTTCTCTTAGGGGAGTGAGTCTTGGTTTTGGTAGGGATGGCGATCCATGCATCCTTGTAGGTGCTCACAGAGTGCATCCGTAAAGGTTCCTGCATCTTGGACACTGTTATCCTTTAGCGTGAGGGCTGTGAAACTTACCACCCCCTGCCTTAAGTAAGGTGAAGTTTGCTATAGACAAGTTTTTCACTGTGGTTTCCTTGGTTGGAGGTGGTGGTGTGGTGTGGTGTGGACATCCAGAGTGATAAGTTTATTGTCCGATCTAACCAGTGACGGGGTGACCTCCGGTGTGCAACACCTGTTGCCCATGTTGGTGATGACCAGGTCCAATATGTTTTCACCTCTGATAGGGGAATTTACCAGCTGATCTAGGGCATTTGAGTTGATAAATTCCAGGAAGCGCTGGACCTGGGAGTTTGTACTTGAGTAGTTTTCCCAGTTAACGGTAGGGTAATTGAAATCACCCAATATCAGGGTGTTCGGTAGGGCCTTCATGTTTTCCAGTGTCTCCAGAAAGGCAGACTGGTGGTCCTGGATCATGGAGGGTGATCTATAGCAGGCCACAATTTGCACTACAGATCTGCCTGATGTTAGTTGGAACATGGATGATCTCGGAGATATTATGCTGCGCCACTAACCTGGAGGTGTAGGTATCCTTGATGAATATGGATACACCCCCTCCTTTTGTGTTTCGGTCCATGTTCTGTGGCCAAAATGTGTGGTACGAGTTGCAGCCCGGTAGTGCTGGGGTGATCTGTGGAGCCTTGAACCAGGTTTCAGTTACTGCACAGATGGTGACGTTCTCCATACTGAGGAGTGCTTCGAGCGCGTGCATTTTGAGATTTAAAACTCCTGGCGTTGAGTAGCATAACCCTCATTTTTTATTTGTGCTGTTTACGGAGGTGGGTTTGACTTTTGAGCCTTGCCTAAAAAAGGCACTATGGGGGCAGCAAGAGCCTTGGCCAGTATTGAAAGCCTAGGGGTGACAGGTGCAAGCCGTCTCTTGCAAAGCAACGAGGCTTGTCGAGCATGTCGTCCCAGGCTGACAGACACTGGATCCCCTTTAAATGACACCAGAAGCTTAGCGAACTGTTGAAATTAATCATTTTTTCTTTATACTGCGGTATCATTCTTGGTGAGGGCAGGATGCTACTCAGGGTCAGGGTCATACCCGCCTGGGCAACATGATCAGAGAGCTCTTCCATGTCTCTTTTCATGTAGTCCAGGGAGGTTTGTCTCAGGTCATTCACACCAACATGAACAATGACAGAGCCATATTTGTACTTGTTCTGGAGTGACCCGAGTGTTTGTGATGTGTGGCGGATTCTGCCTCCCGACAGGCAGCTAACAGTAACCTTCTCCTTGTCCAGCCTAGTGAGTGGGACGTCAATGTGCCTGACCATAGAGTCACCTATTACTAGTGTGTCAGGTATGTTATTTGGCCTTAAGGGCTGTGATTGTGAGGCACACTGATTTTGTGTTTTATGTGTTGTCTGGTTTGTGACGGGAGGTACAGGTTTTTTGGGTGTCTGCTTTGGAGGTCTGTGATGCTTTTGCAGGTTTTTATTTAGAGCCTCTGAGTATGATTTTGTGTACTTATGTGTATTTTTTGCCAGTGCTGGTTTAGTACGTCTATGTGAGGCTGGGGGTGTGGTGCAAGTGTTAACCTTCTCCTCATGACTGCCTGTTCCAGTCTTGGGTGGAGAGAGCTTAGCCTCCAATTTAGCTATATAACTGCATCTCTTGCATATGTTAATGTTTTGTGGTAGGAGGAGAGGGCTGTCTGTGTACATGAGGCAGTTGTAACATTGCCTCGGGATACCCAGGTTCACCAGCTGGACTGGAGAGTATACCTGAAATTGCCCTTTGTTCATGCTGGAATAGCAGGGTGAGTTGCTTAGTTGCTTGGTTGGTGAGGGGTGAATAATGAGCCTTGCCCTGCTGGGCAATCAAGTGTCGTGGTATATTAGTGCTTGCTATTAGGTCTGAGCTAGTTTTGGCCTGTAGGATGCTTTTTAAGTGCTTAGGTTGAGAGTTAGACTACTTTCAAGGGAAAAACTGAAGAGGAAACTTGGTGGAGCCGGGATAAATTTAGCCCTAGCTAGCCGGCGCTGCCCGGATGTGCAAAACTATGCAAATGCGGTTTTTACAGCAGGGAAATGAAAGAGATAGAAATTAGCCCAAAAATGCCTATAAACTACTAACTTCTGGGCTGGAACCACTCCTCCAGGGACAGGTGACTTCTCAAAGCTCCCTCTCTCACAGGTGAACAGAGAAACCGCCCTCTATCCAAGTAAGGTATGGGCAACTCAGAAAATTGTAACACAGCCCTGAATTCAGCACTAGCCTGAAAACTGGACTATACTAGCTTAGAAAGGTGGGAAACAAGGTAAATTTTTTTGAAAATCTAAGGCAAAAACAGTAAAAAAATACACTTAAAACAGCTTTAAATGACTAAACACAGCAAAAAATGCATGTAAAAAACTGTAGATGAATACAAGCATTCAGAAAAGGCTTTTAAACAAATTACCCAATTAACCAGTACAAAAATCTCAAAACTGAGCCCTGTTCCTGTAGTCTTCAATTAGAGAAGTTCGAACTGCACACTCCTACCACTGGGGTGCAGGGGGAACCTTCTCCAAAAAAGAAGGCCTGGATTAGTGCTCAAAACAAAGTTAGATTCAGCAGGCCTGGATCTAGTCTGTGCTACAGCAAGCAAGGCGCACCAATTTCAGTAAGAAACAGTTCAAATATGCAGGTACTATAAGCCTTAAACCAGAAATTCCCAGCTCAGAAGGGCAGAGTCCAGCCTCTCCTCCCACAAGAGTGTAGACTACAAACCTTCTTAATGTAAAATAACTGGCCTGAAGCCCAAGTGCTTAAACCAGAACTAATACACTTTTAGAATAACAGACACTGAACCTTCAATCAGCAGTTCCCAACTTAGAAGGATGTAAGCTACCTGTCCTGTCACAACAGTGCAGACCACAAACCTTCTTAGGTCTTCTCAGGAATTCTAACAAGCATTAACTGAAAAAACAGTGCCACAACTTCCAGCTAGATTGTATTCAATGCAACACAAATAAATCAATTTAAATGCTGTATTATTTGAAAAAAGTGCAGATAAAGATTAACTTAAATTCACTTATACGTCCAGTTGATTGCATGTAGGTCTTAGCTGGCCAAAGCTCAGAGTTTAAGCAGAAAATAGTCCAAAATGTACCACTTATATAAGGCAGAAACCGAATAACAATGAAGTGAACTACCCCCACTTATCACTGGCTATTCAGGAATTCTAACAAGCATTAATTGAAAAAACAGAAAGACAACTTGGGTTAGCCTGAGAGATACCCTGTCAGCATGGAAGATTATGAAGGGTTCCACAACCATGAGTGCTTGCAGCTGGGAAACCTTTCTGGCTGAAGTGATGGGCAGAAGGAAAGCCGTCTTCCAGGAGAGAAATTTTAGCTCTGCTGAAGAGGCGGGTTCGAAGGGGGGCGGAAGTGAGCTTTTCAAACACAAAGTTAAGGTCCCAAGCTGGGGTTGGTGCTCTTTTGGGTGGCCTCAAGTGGCTAGCCCCTCTTAGGACCTGTTTGAGCAGATGGTGTGAGAAAAGAGGCTGCTCAGTGGGAAAATGAGCAGAGATAGCAGAGGCATGAATTTTAATAGGGAAAAAGGAGAGTCCACTGTGTAGCAGGTCAGCTAAGTAACCCAGGATGAGAGGGAGGGAAGGATGTGCCGTATTGGCTCCCTTAGCCTGAATCCAGGTGCAGAATCTTTTCCATTTGTCAGCATAAGACTTCCTAGTGCTGGGGCAGCTGGCCTCACATATAAAATCTAGAACCGGTTTGCTGAGGTTGGCAGATTGGCCGGGGGTTAGGGAATAAGCCAAGCTGCCAAACTGAGCATCTCAATTGGGGGTGCATGAAATCCCCTTCCCTCTGGGTCAGGAGGTTTGGAATCTGAGGGAGATGCCAAGGTGGCAGAGGGGGCAGGCTGCGCAGCAAAGGGTATCAGTGCTGGCGAGGCCAGTCTGGAGCTATAAGAATTGTCCTTGGTTTTTCCTCCTTTATTTTGAGCAGTACCCTGCGGATGAAAGGTAGTGGAGGAAAGGCATAAACAGACAGCTTGACCAGGGGAAGGACAGGGCATCCACTTTCCAAGCCCTGCAGTGATGCTCTCTGGTGCAAAACTTGCTGAGCTGATGGTTGGTGTGGGAGGCAGAGAGGTCGACCCTCGGGGTGCCCCATTTCTGAGTTATTAGGGGTGAAGGTTCTTCTGTTGAGCTGCCACTCATGTGGGCCCAGAAGGTTTCTGCTTAAGTGGTCTGCCAGAAAGTTGAGAGAACACTGGAGGAATTGTGCTAACAGGTGGAGTTGCATGGCAGAGGCTATGTGCCAAAGGGTCATGGCCAACTTGCATAGAGGGTAGGACTGAGTCCCTCCCTGCTTGCTGATATACCACATCACAGTTGTGCTGTCTGTTTTGATCAGGAGAGCCCCTGGGGAGAGAAGGGGCATGAAAGCTGTCAAGGCGTGCTGAACAGCTATCATCTCTTTTTGGTTGATGTGCAGATGGATTTGCTGTGGGCTCCATTGGCCCTGTATGCACCTGCCATCCAGGTGTGCACCCCAGGTATAATCGGATGAGTCTGGTGAGGGTCTGGGTGGCATGGGGTGGTGAGAAAGGTAGTCTTTTGTTGAGGAGCATGCTGTTGCTCACCAAAGAAATTTTTTTTCTGAGGCAAGGTATTATAGGTATAAGAGTCTCCAGGTCTTGACAGTGTTGACACCAAAGGCTTTTTAGGTACCGCTGAAGTTTCTTTATATGCAGTCTGGCATTTGGAAGGAGAAAGTAGAATGCAAGATGCCATGAATCCCAGAGCTTGCAGGATTTTCCTGTCAGACAGTTTGGGTCTGGTGGCTCGTTGAGAGAAGTAGGCTGTTAGGAAGGTTTGCTTTTCTGGTGTAAGGAATGCCATCTGGGATGCTGTACCCAGGCTTGCTCCCAGGAATATAATCCTTTGGGTGGGTACCTGTTTGGATTTCTTTTCATTGATTGTGTACCCTAGGGAGGTTAGTAGGGACTTTACAAAGGCCAAGTGCTTGAGCTGCTTTTCCTGACTGTCTGCCTGAATTAGGCAGTCGTCCAAGTATGGGTAAATCTGGATATTCCTTTGTCTGCAAAAGGCAATGGCCGGAGCCAGACATTTTGTGAAAACTCTGGGATTAGTAGATAACCCAAAGGGAAGCATAGAAAACTGAAAGTGCTGAGATCCTGCTCTGAAACTGAGACATTTCCTGCATGACTCCCTGATAGGGATGTGGAGGCAGGCCTCCTTTAGGTCTAGGGTGGCTAGCCAAGCATCCTTGGAGAGCATGGGTAGCAGTTGCTGTAGGGTGACCATTTTGAATTTTAGGATCACCAGGAAGGTGTTCAGAAAGGATAGATTGAGGATGGGGCGCCAGGTGCCCTCTTTCCTGGGTACCAGAAAAAGTCTGGAGTAGAAAGCTTGGCCCTTCTGTTCTGCATGAATGTGCTCTACTGCCCTCATGGAGAGCAGGGAAAGGACTTGCTTTTGCACCTCTGCCCACTTGTTTTGAGGTAGATCTGGGAACCCTTTTGGAGTTGGAAGGGTGTGGAAAGAAAATTTGTATCCCTGGGACACTATGGTGAGAAACCCAGTGGTCGCTGGCAATGGTGGTCCAGGTGTTTGCATGAAAGGAGAGTTTTCCTCCTAGGGGAAAGTGAAGGTGGGGAGAGGGAGGGGGTGGGGGAGAAGAGTCACTGCAAGTTCTTACCATAAGGGGGTGGCTTAGAACTCCCTGGTTTTGAAGTGGAAGTAGTCTACTGCTTATATCTCTGCATTTCTTGTGGCTGCTGTCTGTGAGGTCTAGTTCCTCAAGGTCTGAGCTGAACTGACCTGTTGGGAGCAAGAGAGGGCCAGTGCTTAGAGGGACAATGCCTGCTGGACCTGGGTGGCTGGTCCTGTAAGAAATCCTTAACTGTCTGCACAAATTTTGCTTTTTCTTCCATCTTTTTAAGAATTCTTCTGCCTTAGTGCCAAATATGTTGTCTTTGTGCAAGGGGGCATCCAACAATTTAGATTTAACATGGTCTGGCAAGGGCTGTTCCTTAAGCCATGCATGCCTTCTAAGGACAGAATTGGTGACTGCTGCCCTTCAAGAAGCTTATAGGGCATCAGAAAGTACAGTTGTGTACACTTACCATAAATGCAGATGTTTGTGTGTATTCACTGTAGCAGTCATTACATTTGGGTAATCTGCTGGCAGGTTGCCCTCAGTCGGCGTGAATAACAAAGCCTTGGGTCCTGCGTTGGCTGCTGTCTCCTCTTCCATGACGTCAGGTCGTCAGGGGTATAAATCATGCAGCCAATGCCATTTTATTCAGTTTTTCTTGCCCCAGATGTCAGGTGCCCCCCAAATGGGGAGCAAAAAATATATATACAAATAAACAGTAAATATATGAATGCAATTTTAGAAACATAAACTTTACCTTCGACTAAAAGCAAATACACCACAAAGGCTTTTGAGTATAGTGAAGGAAAGAAACGGTATAGAATGGGGGATGGTGGGTGGGTAACCTAGACTGCAACAGTGAATACACTCGAACATCTACATTTATGGTAAGTGAACACAACGGTACTATGTTCTTCGTGTTTCACTGTTGCAGTCGTTACATTTGGGTAGAATCCCAAAGCTATGGATGGGAGGATGGAACTAAACAGCATTAGGAGCGGCTATAAGGCCCTGCAGGACTGCAGTGGCAAAGCCTGCCCTGGATTTATAGAAGAGAGGTAAATGATAATGCTTTGTGAAGGTATGAACAGAGCTCCAAGTAGCAGCTTCTAGAATGTCTTTGATTGGGACCCCTCTGAGAAAAGCTGCTGAAGTAGAGGCAGCCCTGGTGGAATGTGATCTGATCCTCTTGGGCACAGGTTTACCATGGTGTAAATAGCAGAAAAGAATGCAGTGGCTTATCCATTTAGAAATAGTCTGCATTGATATAGCCTTCCCCTCTGATCCTGCAGCAAATGCTACCAGTAGTTGCTCAGACTTTGAGATTTGGTCCTGTTCAAGTAGAATCTTAGTTGTCTGTGTACATCCAATGAATGCAGAACCTGCTCCCCCTTGTTCTGCGGATTTGGGTAAAACGTTAGCAGGTGAATGGTCTGGTTAAGAGTGACACTGGATACCACCTTAGGCATAAAAGAAGGATTGGTCCTGAGGGCCACCCTGTCCAGGTAAAATATAATGAAAGGCTCCACTGCCATGAGAGCCTGTAGTTCTGAAACCCTTCTTGCTGAAATGACTGCCAAAAGAAAAGCTGTTTTCCAAGATAGAAATTTTATATCCGCAGTAGCTGCTGGTTCAAAAGGAGGGTCCCATGCAGGAGTTGGTGCTCTCCTGGGAGGCCTTAAATCTTTGGCCCCTCTAAGATACTGCTTAAGCAGTGGATGAGAAAAGAGGGGAGGCTCTGTGTTGTAATGAGCCGAGATGGCAAAGGCATGGATTTTTATTGAAGAAAAAGATAGGCCCTTGTCAAGCATCTCAGTTAAGTATTGTAAAATCTGAGGAATATTGGGCTTTGCTGTGTCTATTCCTTGTGCTTGGTTCCAAGCAGAGAATCTCTTCAATTTATCAACATAAGATTTTCTAGTACTAGGCCTTCTGGCTTCCAAAATGACATCCATCACAGATTTACTGAGAGGTGTGGTTTGAATAATTAGTTGATTAGCCATGCTGCAAGATTCAGAGTTTGGAGCGGAGTGTGAAGAATTTGATTGTTCTGCTGAGACAGTAGATGAGGTATTTGAGGCAAGTACCATGGAGGAAGATGTGACATATTCCTTAGAAGCGGGTACCAGTGCTGGCGAGGCAAGTCCTGAGCAATTAGGATCATTTTTGGTTTTTCCTGTCTGACGTTTAATAAGACATTGCTCTTTTGTGATGAGTTCTTGTGCAGAATTTGTCCAACTGATAATTTTGGGGAGAGGCAAATAGATCTATATCTGGGCTCCCCCATTTTGGTGTTAACATGCTGACGATTTGCAGATCTAGTTTCCATTCATGCGGGTCTATAAGATTTCTGCTTAGGTCATCTGCCAGAGTATTTTGCTTTACTGGCAGAAAAGTCAAGGCTGTGTTCCACAAGGCCATGGCTAGTCTGCAAAGGGGGTAGGAATGTGTACCCCCCCCTGCTTTTTATGTACCACATAACCGTGGTGTTGTCTGTCTTTATCATTAATTGTCCTGGATGAAGGTAGTCCTTGAAGGCTGTCAGTGCATTCTGTACAGCTAGCATTGATATGCAGATGCATTTGGTTTGGGGTCCATTTGCCCTGAATGCATCTCCCTGCCAGGTGGGCACCCCAAGTATAGTCTGTAGTTAGGGTTTGGGTGGCAGAGGAGAGTGAATGACGGTCCCTTGTTTTGGTGACATATCTTTGCCCACCAAAGAAACTCCTGTTGTAGGCAGGGAATGAGAGGAATCATTGTTTCCAGGCTGTGACAATGTTGACTCCATAAACTTTTTAGGTACCACTGAAGTTTCCTCATATGCAGTCTCGCATATGGAATTAGTAGAATGCAGGATGCCATGAACCCGAAAGCCTGCAGAATTTGTCTTGCAGATAACTGGGTTTTTGTTGCCATTTGTTTGAAGTATGTTGTCAGTTGCCTTTGTTTGTCTGGTGTGAGGTAAGCCATCTAGGCAGTTGTATTCAAGCTTGCACCCAGGAATGCAATTATTTGAGAGGGTACCAGTTGTGATTTCTTTTCATTTAAGGTGTATCCTAGGCATGCTAGAAGCCTTTTTACAAACGCAAGATGTTGAAGAAGAACGTGCTTGTCCTCTGCTTGAATGAGACAATTGTCCAGATAAGGATACATTTGAATGTTTCTTTGTCTGCAGAATGCAATTACTGGTGCCAGGCACTTTGTAAAGACCCTGGGCGCAATAGATAAGCCAAAGGGCAGTGCAGAGAATTGGTAATGCAAAAAACCTGCTTTGAAGCAGAGGTATCTTCTGCAGGATTCCCTTACTGGGATATGCAGGTATGCCTCTTAAGTCTAGGGTTACTAACCAAGCATTCTTGCCTAGCATAGGCAGTAGCTGTTGTAAAGTCAGGATTTTGAATTTTGTAATGTCCAGGAACGTGTTCAGAATCGATAAGTCCAGTATTGGACGCCATGAATTGTCTTTTCTGGGTACCAAGAAAAGTCTTGAATAAAAACCTTGTCCGTTTTCCTTTTCTGGTACCGGTTGAATAGCCCCCATATCCATGAGGGACATGACTTGTTTCTGGGCCTCTGCCCACTGGTTTGGTGACAGATCCAGCCATCCGTTTGGAACTGGCAAAGTATGGAAATGAAACCTGCAGCCCTGGGATACTATATTTAATACCCACTTGTCCTGGGTAATTAACTGCCAATTTTGAGCATGAAGTGCTAGTTTTCCCCCCAAGGGGGCTGTCAAAAGATAAGTGCTTGGAGATGGTATAAGAAAGTCATTGAGCCTGCTTACTGTAGGGTTGTGCTTTGTTTCCTTCAGATTTGGAGGTGGAAGCACCCCATTGCTTTGACCTGTAAGAACCCTGTGATTGATATCTGGAGCCTTTTGAGTGCCTGGGTTTGCCCTGAGTGGCTCTGTTGGACACAGGAAAGGACCAATTTTTAGCAGGTTAGTGCCTACTGAACCTGGGTGGCTGCACTTGCAAGAAATATTTTACAGTTTGCATAGATTTAGCTTTGTTTTCCATTTTCTTTAAAACCTCTTCTGCCTTACTACCAAACAGAGTATCATGCTGCAAAGGGGCATCCAACAATTCAGCTTTAACACGATCAAGCAGATTTTGCTCCTTGAGCCAGGCATGCCTTCTAATCACAGATCCAGTAACAGCAGCCCTACAAGAGGCCTCCAAGGAATCAAAAAGTACAGTTTTGTACCTACCATAAATGTAGATGTCCGATAGGTATGCATCTGCAGTCATCTGCAGTCATAACATATGGGTTGTCCTGCCTCAGGCAGCCCTTGGGTCGGCCGGATTCCAAAGTCTGCGTCTGGCCTCGGCTGATGTCGCACTTTCCCCGACGTCATAGCTACTGCGGTATAAAGGCATCAGCCGACGCCATTTTCCTTAGTGTTTCTTGCCCCAGATGCCAGGTGCCCTCTAGGAAGGCTAAATTTGGATAAATATTGAATGTTCCAAACAGTAGCAAAAAATATATATATACATATATACAAACAAACAAATACACCATAACAGATTCCCCCAGCTATTCTAAGAGGGGTAAGCACCCTAGGAATACCACAGAGGGGAAGGAGGGTGGGTAATCCTGACTGCAGATGCATACCTATCGGACATCTACATTTATGGTAGGTACAAAACTGTACTATGTCCTTCAAGGATGCATCTGCAGTCATAACATATGGGTAGAATACCATAGCCAAACTGGGGGTGGAGGTACTAAGATAAGGATGGTGTAGTTAAGATCCCCTGTAAGACTGCAGTTGCAAAGCCTGCTCGGGATTTGGAGTATAAAGGTAGATTATAATGCTTGGCAAATGTATGCACGGAGCTCCAAGTAGCAGCTTCTAAAATGTCCTTGGTAGCCACTCCTCGTAGGAAAGCTGTAGTGGTGGCTGTGGCCCTTGTGGAATGAGGCCTGATATGTTCAGGAGCTGTCTTTCCATGAAAAGAGTAGCAAAAGCGAATGCAATTTCCTATCCATTTTGAAATTGTCTGCTTGGAAATTGCTTTTCCTTGCACCCCAGTTGCATAGGCTACAAAAAGTTGGTCAGTTTTTCTGCTAGTTTTAGTTCTGTCCAGATAGTAGTGTAGTTGTCTGTGTATATCCAAGGTGTGCAAGAGTTTCTCTCCTTTGTTCTGTGGGTTAGGGAAGAACGTAGGCAAATGAATGGCTTGGTTCAAGGATACCCTGGATACCACCTTAGGCATGAAAGTTGGATTGGTTCTCAGAGACACTCTATCCTGGTGAAAAATAATGAAAGGCTGCACTGTCATTAATGCCTGTAGCTCGCATACTCTTCTTGCTGAAGTGACTGCCAGAAGGAAAGCAGTTTTCCAAGATAAAAACTGTAAGTCTGCTGATGCTGCTGGTTCAAAAGGAGGTAGTGTCAATTTTTCCAGCACAAAATTGAGATCCCATGCAGGTAGAGGGGGTTTCCTTGGAGGTTTAACATTTTTGATCCCTCTCAGGAATTGTCTGAGTAGAGGGTGAGAAAAGAGAGGCGGATCCATGTTGTATTCTGCTGAAATTGCTGAAGCATGAATCTTAATGGAAGAGTAAGACAGGCCATTGTTGAGCAATTCTGCTAAGTATTCTAGGATGTGTGCTAGGTTTGCCACTGTAACATCTGTGCCCTTTGATGTGCTCCAAATGAGGAATCTCCTCCATTTAGCAGAGTATGCTTTCCTGGTGGAGGGTCTGCAGACTCCAGGATAATGTCCTTGACCCTCTGAGATAAGAAAGTTTGGTTTGGTCTTAAGCAATTTTCCAGGCAGTTAGTTGCAGAGTTTTCAAGCTTGGATGCAGGGTCTTGAAATTGTTCTGCGTTAGAAGAAGAGGCCATAGGGGTAGAGGCCATGAGTTCGCCTGAGACATGTTTTTCAGTAGCGGATACCAGTGTTGTCTTGGCCAGTCCGGAGCTATTAGTATCACCTTTGGCTGTTCCTCCCTGATCTTCAGAAGAACCTTGTACATCAATGGGAGAGGTGGGAATGCATACACTATTAGGGCATTCCAGCTGAAAGAGAGAGTCCACCCTCCAGGCTTGTGGGTGGTATGTCCTTGAGCAGAATTTCTTCAGTTGGTGGTTGAGAGGGGAGGCGAACAGGTCTATCTCTTTCAATCCCCATTTCTTTGTTATGAGTTTGAAGATGTCTGGATGCAGCATCCATTCGTGAGCATCCGTGGTCGTCCTGCTTAAGCTGTCTGCTAGTGAATTCTCTTTTCCTGGTACAAATATGGCCTGCAGCTGGATACTGAGATTCAGGCCTATGTTCCACAGATCCATTGCCATCCGGCATAGAGGGTAGGAATGCGTGCCTCCCTGTTTGTTTATGTACCACATGACCGTGGTGTTGTCCGTCCTTATCAGCAGATGTCCTTGTTGGAGGAATGGTTTGAATGCCTCAATTGCATGCTTCACTGCCAGCATCTCCTTTTGGTTTATGTGCAAGTTTAGCTGTCCTTGAGACCATAGGCCTTGGATACATTTGTCCTCCATGTGTGCTCCCCATCCTAGGTCTGAGGCGTCCGTGGTGATGGTCTGCCTTGGTTTTGGTTTTGTGAAAGGCAACCCTCTGTTGGACTGGCAGGCCTGAGCCCACCACAGGAATTCCTTTTGAAGGCATGGAATGATTGGTATCATGGTTTCTAGACTGTGTCTGTGCTGAGACCATACATTCCTTAGGTACCATTGTAATTTTCTCATATGCAGCCTGGCATGTGGGATCAAGATTATGCAGGATGCCATGAAACCCAGGGCCTGCAGGACTTTCCTTGCAGTAAGCTGAGTTTGTCTTGTCAAAGTCATGAAATAATCTGGAAGTTGTTTTGTTTTTCTTCTGTGAGAAAAGCCATCTGAGTTATTGTGTCCAGATCTGCACCCGAAAAGGTTATCCTTTGGGATGGCACTAGTCTTGACTTTTGGATGTTGACTGTGTATCCCAAGGCCTGTAGCAGGTGTATGACATAGGCCAAATCCTTTATCAATTTTGTCTTGTTGTCTGCTTGTATTAGGCAGTCGTCCAGGTATGGGTAGATTTGAATTCCCTGAAGTCTGCAATGTGCAATTACTGATGCCAGGCATTTCGTGAATACTCTGGGCGCAGTAGATAAGCCAAAGGGCAATGCTGAGAATTGATAATGCTCTGATCCTGCAAGAAATCTGAAGTGTCTTCTGCAATCTGGTCGGATAGGGACGTGCAGGTATGCCTCCTTGAGATCTAGAGTCACCAGCCAAGACTCCTTGCCCAACATGGGAAGAAGTTGCTGTAGGGTCAGCATTTTGAATTTTGGTACAATGAGAAATGTGTTCAGTGCGGACAAGTCAAGAATAGGCCTCCATTGGTTTTCTTTTCTTGGTACAAGGAATAGTCTGGAGTAAAATCCTTGGCCTTGTTCCATAGATGGTACTCTTTCTATCGCTTTCATCTGAAGTAAATTTTTGATTTGTCTTAAAGCCTCTGGCCTCTGATTTGGTGGTAGGTTTGGCATTCCGCTCTTTTTTGGTAAAGTGTAGAAGTGAAACCTGTATCCTTTGTAATGCAATGCCAGTTTTTTGAGAATAAAGCCAGCTTTCCGCCCAAGGGAGCTTCCGCTTGTTCCCTGGTAGGTGGAATCAGAGTCAAGTCATTGTGTCTGTCCTGTGCTAGTGGTTGTAGTTGCAGCTGTGGCAGTACTCCTCTGGTTGGCAGGCTGCCACTGACGGCCCCTATAGGCACCTTTGGATTGACCTCTGCCTCTAGGGCGTCTATTTCTGCCTCTCTGTGCTCTAGAGGTGTCTGGAAAGGACCAATTCTTGGAAGGCCAGTTTCTGCTGAACCTCGGAGGTTGGACCTGTAGAAATTCCTTTACTGTTTGTACAGATTTAGCTTTTTCTTCCACCTTCTTTAGAATCTCCTGTGCAGGGGAGCCAAATAAACTTTGTTTCTCCATTGGAGCATCTAGGAGCCTAGCCTTGACATGGTCTGGCAGGGATTGCTCTTTTAGCCAGGCATGCCTCAATTACTGCCCCAGTCATAGCTGATCTAAATGAAGCCTCCAGTGCATCATAGCCACATTTTAAGAAATGAATACTGACCTGCTGAGAGTTGTGTACCAAATCCTGAAGGGATTTACGGTCTAAAGGTTCAGTAGAAGAAAGCTTCTTATTCAGCTGATCTAACAAATATTCTTGGTACTGTATCATATGGAATTGACAGTTTAAAGCCCTGGCAGAAAGAGTAGCAGATGTATAAACCTTTTTACCCCATCTCTCTAATGCTCTAGACTCTCTGTCAGAGGGTAGGGGATTTTTGGCAGTGGCAGCTGCAACACCTTTTGGGCCCTGTGAAATAGTTTCTGGATCTGCAGCATGGGCTTTATACAGGTGGAAGTGGGAATCCGGGACCCTGTAATATCTGTCAGGTTTGGCAGGGGCCGGAGGAAGAGAATCAGGTGCAGAACTAACATCGTTATACACATCATCAATTACAGTTAGCACTGGTGGTATGGCTAAGGGCCTATGCTGGGGCAAACGTAAAAAAGTCCTTAGCCTTTTTCTCGAATCAGAAAAATCCTGACCCTGCCATTGAAAGTGTTCCCTCATAGAGTGCAAGGTCTCCCCAAAGGAAAATTCTTCAGGAGGGGAGGCAGAATGGATAGAATCTTCAGCATCTGAATCCTCGAAAGGAGAATAGGCCCCTTCTTGATGGTCTGACAAATCAGATCCATCCGTGGAGTAATCAGAGGAGACAGGTTCAGAGGGTTCAGTCCAAGGCCTTTTGTCTGGTGGAGGTTGGGAGGCCCTGTCTGGGTGAGGTTGGGAGCCCCTAATCAAGGATATCAGGTCCTCAGCAAGACTGAGAATCTGAGAACTTGAGGAAGGCCTCTGAGAAGTAGATTTTGCAGGTAAAGCTTTTGAAAGTTTGGCAGCTTTAGCCCTGGAGATGGCCTTAATAGACATAAAAGCTGGGGGCCTAGCTGCCCTACGTGCAGGTGTAGAAATGTCCGATGGAATGGTGTCGGACAAATCTTGAGCGCTAGCTTCGGTAGGGATTTCTGAAGCCGACTTGGCCGGGGCCTCAGTGGCCTCGGTTGTCGGAGGTAAGGTTTCTGGCGTAGGAAGAACCGAGGGCTCGGTTTCAGCCGAAACCAAGACACTCGTGGTAGGCCTAGCCGTGGTTTCAGCCAAAACCGCGGGCCGCGAGTGTCGGTCCTTTTCCCTGCGTTTTTTGGCCAAATGCGAAGTCGGAGTCTCCGACGGCATTTTATATGCAAAAGCGGAACCGAAAAATTCTTCTGCAAACTCCGACCGACGTCTAAGAGTCCGTCGGTTGAAGGAGGCACAGGCTAAACAAGCTGATACGTCATGGTCTGGGCCTAAGCAGGGAAGGCAGTAAGAATGGAAAGCCTTATGAGGTATTTGTTTCCCACAAGTTAAACAATTATTTACTTTGTCGGACATCGGCTGAGGCAAGAAAAAGTCCCCAACGGGGTACTTAGCTTTTTTCGAAGTATTCGGTAGCTGAAATCTCTGGATCTGACCGACCGGCACTTGCGAACAGCTTCTGCTTCAGGCACTGCGCGGCAAGAAAGACTGGGGAAAATGGCGTCAGCTGATGCCTTTATACCCCAGTAGCTATGACGTCGGGGAAAGTGCGACATCAGCCGAGGCCAGACCCAGACTTTGGAATCCGGCCGACCGAAGGGCTGCCTGAGGCAGGACAACCCATATGTTATGACTGCAGATGCATCCTTGAAGGACATCCACACTGCAAAGTATGCTTTCCAACCTGTTCTGCTGAATGCAATAAAATCCTGTAACTCTATTTTCCACACAATCAGAAATCAACATCATTTTCTGTTTCAGTAAGCCCACAACATGCTGCTGATATTTAAGTATATGAAACTTGCAGTTTAAAGCCCTGATTGCCAAGGTTGCAGACATATAAACCTTCTTATCCCCATCTATCCAGCGCCCTGGAATCTCTATCAGAAGGGGTAGGATTTTTGGCTGTAGAAGCCTTACCACCCTTGGGTCCCTGAGAAATAGTTTCAGGATCAGCAGCAGGATTTTTGAAAAGAAATTTGTGGGAGTCAGGAACCCTGTAATATCTGTCTGGCTTACCAGGAGCCAGAGGCAGGGAATCAGGAGCCATGCTTGATTCCGAGAACACATCATCAACAATGTCTAATACAGGAGGTATTGCCAAAGGCCTATGCTGAGGAAGAAGGAGGAAATCCCCAATCCTCTTTTTTGATTCAGAGAAGTCCTGACTCTCCCAGTGAAAATGCTCCCTTATAAGTATGCAAAGTCTCTCCAAAAGAGTAATCCTCAGGAGGAGATGCAGATGGGATGGATTCCTCTGCATCAGAATCCTCATAGGGTGGAATAGAAAATTCCTGATCAGAAGAGGAATCAGAAGAAATGGAAACCTGATCTGAAGATTCATAATCCGTGCCTTGCCTAGACCTCTTAGCAGGGGGGGGGGGTTTAGGAACCCCTGATCAAGGTAATTAAATCTTCAGCCATTTTGATCATCTGTATTTTAGGCACAGGGGCCTGAGCATGTGGTTTTTACACATAGAAGTTGTTTTAACCTTGTTTTTGTTCTTGGCGTCAGTTTAATATAAAAATGTTGAGGCCTGAAAACACGCTCAGAAGCCGGTGCCTGCTCAGCGGCTCCGGACCCATCCAAGGGAGAGACATCCGTGGGTTCAATACTCTGAGAATCTCGCAGCATACTGGACTCCGAATGGGTCTCTGTAGAGGCGTGTGACTCAAAAGTAGCGGGTATCAGGGGCTGCGAAAGCGCCTCACTGAGTACCGGTGAACCGGCAACTGGCTTAGGAGAAGCTTCGTCAGTTTTGGACCTCGACGGTCTGTCTTTTTCCTTGCATTTTTTGTGACCTCCAGTAGTCGGATTGCTAACAGACGACATTTCAGGATAGTTAAATCTTGAACCAAAATATTTAGAAGCAAAAATATACAGACGCCTAATAGTGCGTTGGTTAAATCTAGCACAAAACCGACAGCAAGGCACGTTGTGATCTGGGCCTAGCAAGGAATACAGTACAAGTGAAAATCCTTATGAGGTATTTGCTTCCCACAAGTAATGCAATTAACTTTTACTGACATCGGTAAGGAGCAAGAAAAAGTTTCCCCAACGGAGTACTTAGCTTTAGTTTGAATACTTTGGTTCTGAGACTCCAATACGAAAATTTCAGGAGTCTGTCGACCGGCACTTGCAAACTGCTTCTGCTTCGGGCACCACTCGGCAAGAAAGAATAAAATGGTGTCGGCTGCATGTTTTATACCCCCGATGACGTGACGTCATGGAAGAGGAGACAGCAACAGACGCAGGACCCAAGACTTTGTTATTCAGGCCGACTGAGGGAAACCTGCCAGCAGATTACCCAAATGTACTGACTGCAACAGTGAAACATGAAGAACATCCACAGTGCAAGGTGTGTTTAGTTACTTGACTTGCAGAATGCATTAACTCTTGTAACTCCTTAGATTATGCACAAGCAAGAAAGGAAGACATCTTTTGTTTGAGGAGTTCCAGGGTATGTTGCTGAAATTTTAGCATATGAAACTGACAATTTAGTGCTCTGAGGTGTATACTTTTTTTTACCCCATCTGTCTAGTGCTTGGGAATCCCTACCTGAGGTGGTGGGATTCTTAGCAGAGGTTGCTTCAATTCCTTTAGGCCCTTGAGAGATTACCTCAGGGTCAGCAGGAGGATTTTTAAAAAGAAATTTGTGTGAGTCAGGGACTCTAATACCTCAAAACAACAGCCAGCAAAAGTACAACATTTTTAATTTATCTTAGCGCCTCGGCAAAGCCTTCAAAGAGTACATAAAACCATCAGTTAAGCCCCATTTAAATATAAAATTATTTAGATCAATTAATCAATTAAAATTCAAACAAGCAGCCTCCAATTACATTCAAGATTAAGTCCTAAAGGGGACAGAGTGCTGAATTTTAAAATGTAAATGCTTTCTTTATGCATTAGTTTCTTTTTGTACAAACTATCTGAACAAAAACCTCTATGTACTTTTTCTAAAATAGTAACCTTTAAATCATCTGGATTAGAGTCATGGCATTCTAAAACGTGTTTAACCACCGGGCTGTCCACTTTTTTATTTTTAACATTCCTAACATGTTCCTGCATTAATTTCCTCTTGGTTTCCCCAATATATACTAGACTACAAGAACACTGTAGGGCATAAATAACACCCGCTGTTTCATAATTAAACATTTTCAACGGAGAAAATGCATATCCATTTATAAAGTTAAATGTTCTAATAGTATAAGCACAAACATTGCAGTGAACACAGGGGTAAGTGCGTATTAGTGCCTTCATATTTCCTATAATATTTAAGGCAGGCAGTACAAAGTGATTATGTATCAGGATATCTCTAAGATTTCTTCCTCTCTTGTAAGATACATCTAAGAATGATCTTAAAATATTACCTATATCATTAAATTTAAACAAATATTGCCAATAATACTTGACTAAATTTACAAATATGGAACTAAATGTTAAATATGTAGAAACAAAATATATTTTGCGTTTATTATTCATTTCCCTCTCTTTATGTACTGCATTATAGTATATTTCACGTCGAATATCATTTTCATCTATACCTTCAATAATTTTCTTAATAGCAGTTTGTACACCTTCTTTATCATAACCTCTCATTACAAACATACAATACATCCTATCAATTTCCCTATAAAAGTCAATTTCATTATTGCATAATCTCTTTATTCTAAGACATTCATTATAAGGTAACAATGAAAGGGTGTGAGGTGGATGGCAACTAGTGCCATATAAAATTCTTCCTCCATCCTCAAATCTTCTATGTATTGATGTAAGTAATTTATTATTATTAATACTCAACGTAATGTCCAAAAATGTAACTCTTGTCCCCATTTGCAAACCATTAAAACCAAAACCAAACCTATTTTTATGTAACCATTCCACAAACATGTTAACATTTGTAGAACCCCCTTATACACAAATATGAGATCATCTATGAATCTGTAGTACTTGACTACAGATTCTTTAAAAACTCACCATGATATAAATACTCTATTTCATATAATCCCATTACCAGGTTAGCATACATGGGGGCAAAAGACACCCCCCCCATGGCAGTACCTTGGAGCTGGTGAAAAATCTTATTAAATGTAAAATAATTATTTTCTAAACAAAATTTCAATAATTCCAATATATAGTTACTTTTTGGACTACCTCCTATAAAGTACTTAACTGCTTCAATACCAAGATCATGCCTAATATTTGTGTACAAACCACATACATCCACTACTACAAAATATATATCATTAGACCATTCAAAATAAGTCCATACTATCTCTAATATATAAAGGTAATTTTTCTACATAAGGAAGTAGCACTTTATGTAACAGTAGACCAATATTCTTAGTAAAATATTTTTGTGCAGAAACAATTGACCTACCTGGAGGATTTATAATGTCTTTGTGGATTTTTGGAAGGCAGTTAAATACTGCCAATTCACTATTATCACAACCAAATTTCTTATCCAAATCATTCTTGGAGAAATATCCTAGTCGGTAACCATTTTGTATAAGAATTTCAAAATCATGTATTGCCTGTCTATATATAGTCACATTACTCTTTTTATAAACATCCGTTATCCAAGTGGGACATACACATTGTAAAATACTGTTGCACATTCATTAAAACACTTTTACCCCCTTTGTCTGCAGGTTTAATAATTATATTTTTATTTCTTGCCAGCAGTTGTAATACCAGTTTGATTTTCTGCGTGCAGGAGGGAGGGTGTCAAGAGTCAAGCTGGATTATAGGAAAACATCCTCCACAACATCCAGAACTGGGAGGATGGCCAGGGGTCTGTGTTGTGGAATATCTAAGAATTCCCAGAGTCTCTTTTTTGACTGAGGGTAGTCCTGACTTTCCCACTGTAAATGTTCCCTTAAGGTGAGAAGGGTTCCCCATAGGAAAAATCCTCTGGGGTAGAGGCTGAGGGAATGGAATCCTCTGCATCAGAATCCTTATAAGCAGAGAGGGGTTGCATGTCTTCATACTCAGATGCATCAGACTGATCGGACTCCTGTTCAGACAAAACTACAGGGGACAGATCTCTTTCTTTTGGAAGGGGTAGCTTGGCTTCCCCTGATCAGCATGATAAGGTCTTCCACCATTTTAAGCATTTGAGACTGAGGCAAGGAAGCAGGTACCTGAGATTGGGTCAGTTTCTTGGGTGTGGTTCGTACCCTGGGCCTAAGAAATTCGGTAGTTTTCGAAAGAATGGTAGTCATGAAAGAAGTTGTTGGTTTGTGTCGAGAATTGGTAGTGTGAAGGACTTCCTTGGAAGCCGGTGCCTGCTCAGTGGCTCCGGACCCATACAAGGTAGAGATGACTGCAGGATCCTTAGTCGAAGAAGAGTTTTGCGGCATACCGGACTCTGAAACGGTCTCGGTAGCGGCCTGCAAATCCACAGAAGTGGGCATCAGGGGCTGTGAAAGCGCCTCACTGAGGACTGGAGAACTGACGACTAGCTTAACGGAAGCGTCGTCTGTAGGTTTGGATTTGTGTAGTCTGTCTCTGTCTTTATATTTTCGTTTTTTCGGAAGATCTGCTGTCGGATGGCTTACCAAAGCGATATCGGAATTTGAGGACTGTAAGCGAAAATATCTAGCCACAATAAGGGCCTGACGACGTATAGTTCTGGCGTTGAACAAAGTACAGAAGCAACACTGGGGGACATCGCGGTCTGGGCCTAAGCAAGTGACGCAGTAAGAATGAAAGTGGTATTTGCTTTCCACATGTGAGACAGTTGTTAACTTTTTCTGACATTGGTTAGTGCAAGAAAAAAAGATCCCCAGCTTTAGAAGACTTCAGCTTCAATTCAGAAGACGAAACTCATGTAGCGGCCGAACGGCAATCGTGTGAACTGCTTCTGCTTCGGCCTCCACGGCAAGAAAGACGGATGTAATGGTGTCAGCTGCCTTACTTTATACTACTGACGACCTGATGTCAGTCCTGAAGCGACAGCAACTGGCGCAGAAATACTAAGCCTCTGGTATTCGGGCTGGCCGAGGGCTACCCTGTCAAGGATAACCCAAATGTGATGACTGCAACAATGATACACGAAAAACATCTGCACAATGTGGACAGGAGTCCACATCCAGCTGTGGGCCAGGCAAAACCAGCACAGGTTATGAATGACCTCGTGGGGAATCTTCTTTCCACAAAATATGCAGTTATTTGCCTTCACAAATGCTTCAGTAGCAGATTCAGAGTCAGACATTGGTTATTACAGAAGTTAAAGAAAAAATGAGAATAATCTCCTATGGGGTAGTTATGTGACTTTTGGAAGAAGGCAAGAATGCAGTGCTAACAAACAAGAGTTTACAATACTGAACAGAAAGATTTTAATTCAGCATTAGCCAAAACACGTCTTATGCCACTAACATCCTTGCATAGTGGTTGGAGAGTGTTGGCAGTGGGTGGAAGGTAGAGTTCTGTAAGTTAGGTCAGTCAACTGAGTTACCTTCTGGCAGGAATCCCTTAAGTAAGGACTGCAACATAGTGAATGCTATGATGAAAATCTTGCTATTCAGAAATTCTTTTGGCAGCCAGAGTACCACAACAGAGATGCAGCTGTTTGAGTATACTCATCCTAGTTAAAGATGGTGAAGAGCGAGCAGTGCTGCAGAACAATTCATCACAATTGGGATTTTACCTCAGAAAGCTGCTTTAACCATCCAGCATGATGTACACAGCTTTTTGGTGTCCCAGTGCAGAGCCTCCTTTAAAAGGTTGTGGATGTCAGGAAGCATGGCGTAAAGGGGAGTAGCGCATACACTGTAACACGTTTTATTTATTTAGTCTATCTTCACATTTTTTTTAAACACGTGTGCATCTGACACACGCAATGTGGGTTGTAGAAATCTGCCTCACCTTTAGGATAGACTGGAGATGTAGGAGACAGTGCATACCTGAAGGGAAAATGCAGAGACACACTTCCCTAAGGGGAAACAGAGGAACTATTTTTCCTAAAGGAAAAAGTAAACTGAAGCAACTACTGGAATGGACAGAGGATGCCCATATTGCAACAATAATTTTACTCAACTAATATGGTTACGGTGGGCACACTCATGCAACTTCACTATGTTCATTGTATGCATCACTGCTAGCAGTATTACTCACTACACATGGGAGGGTACTAAAGCAGTACCTGAGATGACTAACAGCTTATGGGGGAACAGACTGACAAACCTTGCAGGACTGTTATGTCAAGGTCCACATGGCTCCTGGAGCACGTCAGAATTTTAGTGAACAGTAAAGGTATGAACAGGGATCCATGAGGCTGCCTCACAAATGTTTGGAAACATTTCTAAAGAAGGTTGCCATAGTAGTGGTTGCGCTCAAGAGTGCTCTCAAACAACTTTCTGTGGTGGCCTTAAAAGACAGCAACCTGTCAGCCAATTTAAAAAGGGTTTCCTTAAAAATGGCTCTTCCTTGCTGTCCTCACACAAGTGATATATGGATGGTAAATCTGCCAAAATTCCTTGCTTCTGTTCACTCAGAATCTATGAATGCTCTTCTAGGTATGATGTAAACACTATGGAAAGTAGGCCAGTTGTGGGCTTCTGCATGGCAGGAAGACCCAAGAATCAGTACTACAACACTGACTACAAAGAACATTTCCAGTTTTGGAGTTTGGAAAGAAAACTAGCAGCTGGATGGCCTAGCTAAGTGGCATCTCTGACACAACTTTAGGCATAAAAGAAGGACTGGTCTTAACAGCCACCCTACCTTTGTGGAAAACCATGCAAGACATCTTTCACATCATGGCAAGCAATTCTAAGATTCATCTGTCTGAAGCAATGGCTATAATGAAAAAAAAAGGCTACCAAAAAAGAATCTTTAAAGCTACAAAAGCTGCTTGTTCAAAGGGTACCAGTCAATCTCTCTACGATGAAGTTCAGGTTCATGGAGGGAGCACTGGTTTTCTTGGTGGACTAAAGTTTGGTACTCTTTTAAGAATTACTTCACAAAATATGCAACTGACAAAACAGATCCAATGGTAGATGGGCTGAGATGGTAGACAGATACACCAGAGTCAGTGCATACAGAGACCCCCCCCTAAAAATGAGTACAAAGCTAGATGATGGTTCAGTGAACCAGGGGTGCTTTGCAAAGTCAGCTCTTGAGTGTACACCAGACAAAAATCTGGCCCACTTTGACTAGGTAAGATTCTTAAGTGGTATGTTTCCCAGAGTTCTTTCAGGATACTATGAATCACAGGAAGAAAGGGTTTCCAGTGTGGATGTAAGGTACTATCCTCCACTGCAAGACATGTGCCAGATATGAGGTGTGTCCTTTAAGTGATAAGAAGTCATTTACTGTGACCTATCTACATGTCATGAAATTCAAATAATAGTCTTCAATAAAAAACTCAGTTTTAGACCACAACTACCATCTCTGTGATATTTAAACAGCCTCACAAAATGACTCTGAAATATCTGCCAGAAATAAAGAAATACAAATGCAAAGAATTATACTCAACATAAACTGCTTCATCAGTGGAAATATGGCTTAACTGTACCCTAACTGGAGTATTTGTGCTTAGAGAAGGAAACCTAGATGAAAATTAGAAGCTTTGGATCCATGCATTTGATTTATCACTGCAACTGGATTAACTGAAAAGTTGGAAAAGATACAGTGTGCCATTCCTTGAATAGTGCTGTGGAAGATGCCAAAATTATTTAATGTTTTACATTTCTTGATAAAAACAAAGATAAAATGGCAACAGTGATCAAAAGTACAGTTGTATACACTTACCATAAATGTAGATGTCAGAGTGTATTCACTATCACAGTCCTGACTTCTGGGGATTTCTTGCCGTGAAAGCACTTGGCCGGCCCGACTACCAGAGAAAAATTCCCCTCCACCTCAGGCTGACGGATGCCCAAATCAACGTCAGTGCGTTAGATTATATAAAGACCCAGCCGATGTCACATCAGTTTTTTTTATTACCCCCTAAAAAGGAGAAGCCCCAAAATAGGCAGCATGGGGCTGAGGAAGAGCACCTACACTGGAGAGAAGGCCAAAGCGGATTCTCTTGGCTAGAGAAGAAGTCATAAGTAAGCTACCTAGTGGGCTAAGGGATAAGGAGGGAGGAAAATAAGACTACAACAGTGAATGCACTCGAACATCTACATTTATGGTACTTGTACACAACTGTACTATGTTCTTCATGTTTCGCTGTTGCTGTCCTGACTTGTGGGAAGATTCCCAAAGCTGAAAAGAGGGTGGAAGTCGATTAGAGAAAGGAATGGCAGTGGTAAATCCTACTCTGGGACCTGGAAAAGGCTGGTAAGTGGTAGTGTTTGGTGAAGGTGTGTACAGATGACCAAGTGGTAGCTTCCAGAATGTCCTTAGTAGGGGCTCCTTTCAGGAAGGCAGCAGAAGCCCTACCGGAGTCTGACCAGAGAGCCTCAGGTGACTTTTTGTCATGATGGCTGTAACAAAATGAGATGCAGTGGGAGATCCATTTTGAGATAGACTATTTAGAAGCTGGTTTTCCCTCAGCGCCAAGGGCAAAGGTCACAAAGAGTGGGTCAGACTTTCTCAAGGCTTTTGTTCTGTCAAGATACTAATGGAACTGCCTATGTACCACCAAAGAATGAAGTATTCTTTCCCCTTGGTTCTGGGGGTTGGGAAAGAATGTGGGTAAGTGAATGGCCTGATTAAGAGAAGTGCCAGTGACCACCTTGGGCACGAAAGAAGGGTTAGTTCTGAGGAAATTAGCTGGGGTGGAAGATGAGGAATGGCTCAACCAGCATGAGAGTCTGCAGCTCAGAGACTCTCCTAGCAGAAGTGATAGCCAACAGAAGGGCAGTTTTCCAAGTTAGAAACTTTAGATGGGCAGTGGCTGCAGGTTCAAAAGAGGCAAAGACAGTTTTACCAGAACAAAATAAAGGTCCCATGGAGGGGGAGGTTGCCTCCTGGGAGGTCTGATGTGGATGATTCCCCTTAGAAATTGTCTTAACAGAGGATGGGAAAAGACAGGAGGAAGAGCAGGTATATGAGCCGAAATGGCAGCTGCATGGATTTTAATGGAGGAGCAGGAAAGGCCATTATCAACCAGACTGGCCAGGTAATCTAGAATGACAGAAATTTGTGCTGAATCACAACTTGGCACCAGATAGAAAATACTGAAAACTCTGCCATTTTTGGAGCCATTTTTGCAGTGGAGTTGTCATGTGATTTAGAAACCTATTGAAGAGTAAATTTTAAACTCGGCATGTTTTACGTGAAGAAGTCCGTATGCTTTTAGACGAAAGCGCGTATTTGTTTTATATTTTTTGACTATTAAAGTTTGTTTTATACGTTTATTGAGCTCTGAGTGTTCTCCAGCAGTTTTTTCAGTGTTGTGTATTAGTTTGATTTGTTTGTTGCTTACTATACTGGATGGAATATCTTTTCCATTTAGCTGAGTATGAGTCACTGCTGCTCTCTGGCGGATACCTGTGGCCTAGAACTCCCTTGCCTGCAAGTTTCTGTCTGAGGTCCACTGCCTAGGTCTCTGCAACTGTTGCTGCTGCCTGTGTCCCTTCCTATGGGTTTCCTTTGCCTGATTCTAGACTGGAAGGGAAAGGACCAGTGTTTAGTGGCGATGTTCCTACTAAACCTTGGCGGCTGAACTTGAAGTCTTTCACAGTCTGCATAGACTTGGCTTTGTCTTCCATCTTTTTAAGAACAGCCAAGTCCTTCTCTCGGGGAGCATTGAGAAGGTTAGATTTAACATGGTCAGGAACAGATTGTTCCCTAAGCCATGCATGCCTTCTAATAACAGAACCAGTGGCTGCTGCCCGGTTAGAAGCCTCCATAGCATCATAGTCACTGTGTAAGGAATGCCTAGCTACCTGTGAACTGGAGTGGCAGAGATCCAAAAGCTCCTTAGAAAGGTTTTTATCATCAAGGGAAGAGAAATTTTGTTTTAGCTGATCCAGGATGGTTTGCTGACATTTAGTCATGTGAATCGACAGTTGAGAGCCCTCAGGGTTAGGGTAGCCGAGGGATATACTTTTACCCCAAAACTATCAAGGGTCCTGCTCTCTTTATCCATAGGTAGAGAGTTTCTAGAGGAACTGGCTCTAGCCCATTTGGGTTCTGGGGTGACCATTTCTGTATCAACAGATGGATTTTTTAAAAGGTATTTATGGGAGTCCTGTACCTTACAAAACCTGTCTGGTTTTCGAGGGACTGTGAGAAGAGAGTCAGGATTCAAGGCGGAATCTAGGAAGACATCCTCAACCTCCTCTAAAACTGGGGGAACAGTAAGAGGTTTGTGTTCTGGCAGATCCGGGAACTCCATAACTCTCTTTTTAGACTGAGGGTATTCCTGCACTTCCCACTGGAAATGTTCCCTCACAGCATGGAGTGTCTCTCCAAAGATAATATTCTCTGGGGGAAAGCAGATACCAGGTTCTCCCCAGAATCTGACTCCTCAAAAGAAGTGAGGGAAGGTCTTCTTCAGAATCAGACCCCTCAGCAGATTCAAAAGTATCTGGAAAAACTTCAGAAATAGGAACCCTTTTCCTTTTTCCTGATGAAGAATCCCTGGGGGAGGGTCTTGATCTGACTATGGAAATCAGGTCTTCAGCTAGCCCAGTGATGACGAACCTATGACACGCATTTCAAAGGTGACACACGCCACAACGTTTGTCAGCGATCACTAACACTCGATTTACCAAAGACACTGCTTTTGCATTCGTTGCTCATGTGAAGTGCACTGAATTATCTTTTTACCAGGAGTTTTTGACATGCCAAGCTCAAAAGGTTCCCCATCACTGAGCTAGATACCCTGAGAAAGGGAAACAATAGGCGTAGGAGAGGGCCTTGCAGAAGCACCTCTCTTAGGAGTCCCTTTGGTCTTGGACCTAGGGACGTCTGAAATTCTGACACCTGTCTCTCTGGAGGAATGAGAAATTGGTGTAGACCGATGCCGCAAAGGAGCATCACTGCTTAAAGTGGGCTCATCGGAAGCATAGGCCTGCTGAGTTGCCAAGGACCGACCGATGAGATGAAAGCAAGGGCTTGTGCAGAAGTACAGGGACCTGGCAGCATGCTGGACTCTGAACAGGTCTCAGAGGCCTGTGCCACCACCTCAGACATAGAAAGGGGGTCTGAAAGTACCTCGCCTTCTTCAATGATCACAAGCCTAGGAGTAGAAACAGATTGAGAATGGTTATCTGAGACCCTATGCATGGGTCTCTTATCTTTTGCCCTCTTACACTTAGGCATGCTCAACCTGTTAGCAACCGGCAGACACCATCAGACCCTGATGGGAAGACTCAAGACTAAGGAATCTAGCTAAGATCTCAGCCCTACAGACCCTAATGGGAAGATTCAAGACTAAGGAACCTAGCTAAGATCTCAGCCCTACGTCTGATCATCCAAGAATTAAAGCGGGCACAAAAACAACAATTAGGGACGTCGTGATCTCGGCCTAAACAGGTGACACAAAGTGAATGAAAATTTTTCTGTGGGATCTGCTTACCACACCAAAGACAATTGTTTACCTTATTTGACATGAGATGAAGAGAAGAGAGTTCTCCAACAGGATACTCATCTTTCTGACAACTTCTCTCTGGTGTGGATTGACCGACACACAAACACTGCTTCGGGCTCTTACAGCAAGAAAAGACTGATATGCCGTCAGCTGACTGACTATACAACCTAGTGCACTGACATCAGTTTGGACATCCGCCAACCTAAGGAGGAGGGTAATTTTTCTCTGGTAGTCAGGCTGGCCAAGGGCTGCAACAGTGAAACATGAAGAATATCAGTAATTACTGATAGAGAAGATTTTTCTTTACAACAACACAAGGCCCTATAGAAACTACAGATGCACATGTAAACTGAAGAAAAGAGCCAATGTCTGAATCTGGTGAGCTGTACGATTCTCTAAGACTAAAGAATAATTTACAGCACAAGAAAGGATGAAACAAGGTGAGAGAACAGACTGACAGCATAAAAGATGGAAATGTATAACACAAGTGAAATTATTGCTCACAAAAACATTAATAAATGAAAAGAATGCATGTAAAAGAAAATGTAAGCCAACAATAATGTAAAATGCAAAATGAATGCAGGATGCGTTGAAAAACTAATGAATGTACTACATCAAAGAAAAGATTCAAAGGAACTGCATGCATCATTTCAAGCTTGCTGTAGGTGTAGCTACATGCATGATAACATGCACTGTAAAATCTTCAATCCTGAAGATTCTGTGCTAGGAAAAGGGCATTTTAAGATGTGCAAAAGCAAAAGTTAGCATGTTCAAAATAATCTGCCTGCTGTAGGACAGAGAGAAGAAAACAAAACGCAAGCATAAAAGTTATACATTGAAATCTAGAAATTCAATATAGGCCATGAGATGGGTTTGCATAGCAGACAGAAGGAAATAAATACTGAATTTAAATTAGAGACTTGTACAGTGCGATATATTTGCAGATTTTAAAGCACTGGAGTTGCAAAACACTCAAGACAACGGGTAAATTGTGCCATTCTTAACCTATTCTGGCCACTGCATAACTAGTGAAATGTTAGAACAGAAATACATTTTTCACTTTTCTTTTTCAAAATGTGCACTTAAAAGTTACTTTGGGGTGCATTGCTTGTGATAAGCCAGAAATGGAAAAACAGTTCACAGCGAAAGCAAATACTGTATGTGCAGTGAATGAAAGATTTGGAGAGATTTTGTGTACTATACAGAATTACAGCAGTGATATTCTACTTGACTATACTGACTTATTCACAGGTTTGGGAAGCTATCCAGGAGAATGTCCTTTACAAATATAATTTGCTGTACCACCCACAACACATGCTTCAAAAAATATCTGAAACCCTCAGAAATAGAGTGGAGGTGAGAAGTGAATGGAAAGCTTGGGTGTCATTAAGAAGCAATGAACAATATGAGCTATGTTTTTTTGGGTTGAGACAATGACACAATTTTCACTTGTACTGATCCACAAAATCTTGAAGTGAAATACATTCCTCATTGCTTACAGCTAAGGAACTGGTCTCAATGCCAAATGCAAATAATGGTTTCTGGTAAATACGACTAGTTGAAGCAAGGTCCAAATTGTGTACATTTAACATGCTACTAGTAATGTACAGGCCCCTATGACCCCCCATTAGGTATTTCATCAGCACCAGAGTTGTTCCAGAGAGCTGATGGTCAATCAATTGAAGGTGCTAAAGGTGTTATAAACATAATTGCTGACAGACTAACACGTTTTCCGACCTGAAAACAACAAGGCAAGAGTCTGATACAACTGCTGAACAGAATACGCATCATTTGAAGTTGATTAAGAGTAAACATAAAATCCATATGACGAGTCTGAAATATACAGGTCATAAAATATAATATCAGACAGACTGAAACCTGACCCAGAGAGAATCCAAGCAGTTATGCAAATGTCAAGATTAACAAACTGTCAATACAGAGGTATCAAGAATAATGCAGTACCTTGCCAAGTTTAAACCTAGTAAGTCTAATATAACTACACCTATACGAAAAACGTAAGATGAATTTGTAGTCGGGACATTGAGCTATGAACAAGATAGAGTTTTAAGATGCTCAAATAGCTAATTATAGATACTCCAACATTACAATACTTTGCTGTGAATATGTCAGGTGTGTGCTGCAAGTAGATGCCAGTCAGAATGGTATAGGAGTCATGATCCTACAACAGAAAAAAAATAGTTCCCTATGGGTCATAAATACTTATGGATGCACAAATCTGACACACTGAACTAGAAAAGAAACCGTCAAAAGTGCACGACTGTCACAAATTCCATGTCTATGGTAAGGAAAATCAGGTGGAAACAGACAACAAAACCTCACAAAGCATGTTCAAAAAAGGCCTTACACAAGGCACCACCAAAACTGTAGAAGATGGATGTTACTTCATCTGGAGAAGTATGACCTAAAAATAATAGTTAGGTTAGGCAAGAAATTAATCACAGAAGATGAACTGAGTATGGTGCACTCACCTGAGAAATATGAAGCAGTGACAGAAATACAATTGTGCAAGTACTACTTACCTATATAGTTTCACACTACCTCAGTGGCATATGAGTTCTGTGCCTGCCCACAAACCCACACTGGCAGCTTTCCAGAGTGCAAAATCCCCTCCTTCGACTCTTTGTAGTAGGGGACTGATTAAGCCCCTCCCATCAGGGGAAGACTAACCTCTGTCATATAAAGTCAATTACTCAGGCTTTTGCAAGTAGGAAGAATCAAGGACCAGAAAAAAAATGCTTGAAACCAAATAATATGCAGTCAAAAAACCCAACACAAATAACCAAAGCCAACCAACAACACAACAAGATTGGGTACCATCAAACTATATAAAAAATATAGGAGATGAGTGCTGCACTGCTGCAGTGTGAAATTCGAACATCTACTGTCACAGGTAAGTAGGACCTACGCAACTGTACTATGTTCATCATTTACACTATCTCAGTGGCATATAGGTGGATTCCTAAAGGTTATCCTGTCTGGGAGGAGGAAAGATAAGGATCCAGGAGCTCCTGAAGAATGATCCTCAGGAAGCCTGCTCTGGAACATAAGAATCCAGTTTCAAGTGATTTGTAAAGGTATGAACAGAGAAACAAGTTTGTTGCCTCTGGAATATTTCTACAGTCCACACCTCTCCAAATCAAGCTGTGCATCTATACATTATTCTTTTCATGATCTCCTCTCTGCATTCATTCATTCCCTATCTGCTATATGTCAAAAAACAATCAATATTTTGTTAACAAATGTCTTATTAGTTCTCTGGAAAGTGATCACTTAATACCCTCCTCCTAGTTCTGTATATTTGTAACATATTCTGTATGCAGTACTATGTCTTTGTAAGTGCGTCTATATATTCTTCCCTGTAAAGTTATTTTTTGTTCTGTATATGTTTTACTTATTGTATAAACTCCAAATATTGTTCACTCCATACATTTTGTAAAACTATTTTCACCTGTTCTGGAGCTTTTCTCCCCGGGCCTCCACTGCAAATGGGCTACCACCCAGTTGGACTATCCTGGTAAATAAAAGTAAATAAATAAGAAATGGATCAAGGTAAGGCTCTAGTGGAATGTGCCTTACTTTACCTGGAATAGATTTACCATGATGGTAGTAGTAAAAAGCACATGGCAACCAATGAGCAATCATTTGCTTAGATACAGGTTGACCCTTCTTAGTCCCAGAATATGAAATACACAGCTGTCAAGCTTTCCTCAAGAGCTTAGTTCTGTTAACATCCAAGTTATGCAGAATCTTCTCTTGTTTTTAGATGTCGGAAATAAAACTTTGAGCTTGATGGCTTAATAAAAAAAAAACGCTGAGACTGATAGCTTAATAGAAAACTTGGAGATTGATGACTTAATTTACAGTAAATTCAGAAACAAGTTTTGGCATAAAGGATGGATTACTGCATAAAACAACCCCACCATTGTGGAAAATCAGATAAGGTCGGCCCACCATGATAGCTTGCATCTCAGGGCCTCGCATTACAGATGTCAGTGCAATAAGCAAAAAGTTTCACCATGACCAACCTCAAATTAGTCTGAAAAATGGGGTCAAAAGGAGACGTGGTCAACTTTCAAGAACAAAGCTGAGATCCCAAGGAGAAATTTGGTTTTGAGGGTGTCTCAAGTTCAACACTCCTTGCATAAACTGTGACTACAAAAAGAGACGAAAGAGGGGGATCCATGGGTAGACAAGATGAGATGACCACAAGGTGCACCTTGACAGTTGCACTAGATAAGCCATTGTTGATTAGCTCAAGCAAATATTTTAAAAACAGAGGGATAAACACCATACCCTCAGATACCAGTTAGGTGCCACCCAGAAAACCTCTTTCACTTGTAAACAAACTTTTCTAGTTGCAGGTTTTTTTTTTACCTTCTACAATACCTGCTGCACATCCTCATGGAACAGGTTCCTAAAAGTTATCAAGACAGAACCATCCATGCTGTCAGTAACAATTGCTCTAAGCTGGGGTGCACCAGTTGCCCCTGACACTGTGTGAGCAGATGCATAGTGTGAGGAGTATTTTGGTAATTGCCCTTGGCCAATTCCATTAAAAGGGACAGCCAACTTTGCATGGGTGAAAACAGGGTCACCACAATGATCCTTGGTAATTCTGAATCTTCAAAAGTACCTTGGGTATCAGTGGAAAGGATGGAACTGCATAAAGGAATATTTCTGTACAGGAGAATGATAATGCTTCTGTCCTCCAAGCATGGTTGCAAGGATGTGTCTGAGTTTTTCCAACTGTTTTGAAAGAAGGCTAAGAGAACTATTTGAAGTGTTCCTCACATCTGGACCAAACCCAGGCAGGCCTCTGTTCTGAGTTTCCACTCATGATGTTCTTTTTGGGATCTACTTAGTCTGTCTACCACTAGGTTTTGGTCTAATGGGATGAATGAGGCCCGAAGCATCAAGAAATGCTGTAAGGCTAGCTCCTAGTTCATCACTGCCAACAGGCAAAGACAGTATGACCTTGTACCCCTATTTGTTCAGGTACCATATGACTATAGTGTTGTCCCACCAACCAACACACAAAAGGGGACCTGGAGACCATAAGTGATTCAGACCTTTTAAGGTCTGAATCACTTCTAACATTTCTTTGACTTTTATGTTCTTTGTTGCATCGGATGGATCCCATTCCTCTTCCACTAGAACTCCCCTGGACACTGTTCCCATGCAAAATTGGACAAAATCTATTTAGGCTGACTGTATGGATGGAGAAGGGCTGGTCTGGACTCAGACATCCAATCACTCCACCACTAACTCTTGTTTCACAAAATCCAGCACTTGTCCCCAAAACGCCAACGGAAGCAGGTGCTTAATCCAACAATTTTGAAGTACCACTGAATCTTTATGTGTGGTCTGGCCAGTGATATCATGAAGATCACTGTTGCCAAGAGGTCTAAAATGTTGAGAAACTCTCTTGTGGAGGCAGCTTCTTGAAGAGAGAAATCCATGAAAATGTTCTGAACATTCAGGACTTTGTCTTCTGGTAGAAAGGCCATGTTTTTTTCTGCTGCCATCATACACCCCAGGAAGACAACTTCTTGTGAGGGTGTGAGCTGCGACTTTTGCAGGTTCACAGGTGTTTACCTGGCTAATAACCACAAAGGCTTTTTTTAAGCCTAGCCATACATCCCTAATGCTTCACCTTGAAGTTGGGAGTAATTGGAATGTGATAAGCATCTTTTAAATGAAAAGTCACCATGAAACAGTGGTCCAGAAGATGATGTAGGACCATCTGCACAATAAGCATTTTGAATCTGGGACCTTTCAGAAAGGTGTTTAGGCAAAACAAATCTAGCACTGGTCTCCATGATGGCTTCTTTTTGGGTACCAAAACAATTCTGGTGTAAAATCCTTTTCATTTTAAAGGTGCAGGAACTAGTTTTATAATCCCTGCTTTCAACTTGTGAAGGAACACTGGACAGAAGAGATGCACCTGGTATGACAAGAAGGAGGATTTTCTGCCCATCGCTAAAAGTATCCTCACTGAATTATTCTCAGTACCCACTTTTCTGACAATATTTGAGGGTAGGCTGCTGGACTGAATGAAAGTCTGGGGGAAGGGGAAAGGGAAGGATGGACATGAGGAAGTGATGGGATGGTCCAAGTCTTGGTGTAGCCAATTCTTTAGCAGGGGCATGACCTTTTGGGGGGAAAGGAACCCCTTTCGTTTGGTTTGAAAGCATTATCCTCCTGCCACTTCCTCTTGGTACCCTGACTTGTTAGGCTGGGATTTTTGTTTACTCTGCTTTTTAAAGTTGGACACCTTATTAGGTGAGAACCTGAGAATATGAAACATTCTGGATACCCCATGCATCAATTTACCCCCATCATCCAACTGTTTGAAAATCTGGGTGGCAGTAGGACCAAACAAAAATTCCAAACTTTAAGGAGCATTCAAAATTCCATTTTATAAATGCTCAAAAGAATTCTTGTTATGTAACCAAGCATACCTTCTCAGTACAATAGAAGTGGCTGCAATTCTAGAAATAGTGTCCACACCTTCCAAGACACTCCTCAAAGCATGTTTTGAAACCTGAATTACATTAGAAACAATCTCATTCATATAATACTGCTGTTCAGAAGGCAAAGATATAGCAAAGTAATTTCAACTGTAAGTACCTTGCAAAATAAATTTCCGCATGAAATACTGACAATTAAAATTCTAAACAATAAACTACTAGACTGAGCCAACTATTTTCCATGAGATTCCAAACACTTGCCAATTTTATTCAGAAGAAGCCAAGGCTCTCTTGTTAGAGTTGGCAGCTAGAGAAACAGCAACTAGGTCAACTAATAATGGAGCAAAAAAGGATCTGGAAGACCAGAGTTGACCTTGTATTTCCTCAAAACCTTTTTATGAACTGGTTCATTAGCCAAAGGAGTTTTACATGGAGTTTTATAGACATCTTCTAAGGCCATTAACAGAGGAGGAACAGTCAAAACATTTGGAATTTCATCTAGATCTCTGGTGTAGCACCAGATTGCTTCCAGTCAAATACATCTCTAAACCTAGCTAGCATCTGTGGAAAACTGAACACTTGCTTAGTTTTTTATCGACAGATTAACAGTGCTCTCTATTGTCTATATCACAGTTCCCATCAAAATCTGCAGCACTAGACTGATCTCTACAGAAGGTAGTCCCACAGTCATTCTGAATAGGGGCATAGTCTCTGAAATTAGCTGACTGTAAAACATTCTTAGCTAAGGAAACTGCATCAGATCTATACATAGCAATAACCCGATTATTTGTCATGTGGTGAAATCTGTGCACCTAAAGGGTTTGGTTTTCCTGCACCTGAACCAGGTACTGAACAGCCACAGAGAATGTGTCTGAACCACCTACCACAACAAGCTGCTGGCTCACACCAGTGTATGGCAGGGAAAAAGGAATGTGGTCTACAGGCCGGCTTACGGCAGCAAGTGATTCACAAACCATAGGCTGAAGTATGTTTTTGTTGAGTTTTCTTTTTAGTTGCAACTGGATTTGATTGGGGGGGGGATATCAGGATCCATCAAGTCAGGGGGAAAAATACCATGTGGAATAATACACTGACACTACTAAGGGTTAATTAAGGGCAGCAATAATAGAAAACAAGAAGTTATGTACTCACCACAATGTTCGATGTATGTAGTCCATCTCGCCTCAGATTCTTACCCGTGGGTTCGGAGCCGAACCTCGGCTATGACTCGGCCATACTCTAGCTTGAAGTCTTTCAATTGGCTGGGCTAAGAAGGTATCCCATGCTGCACTGTTCCCTTTCCCCAGATCTTGTTTGCTGTGAGCTAATCATTCACGCCTCCATATAAAACAACATATAGAGAAGGAAGAACATACTAACCAGAAAGGAATTTGAAACCATACCTAACCCCTAGGTCCTCCAGGATGGGGGAAGGAGGGGGGTAAGTAAGAATGTGAGGCGAGATGGACTACATACATCGAACGTTATGGTGAGTACATAACTTCTTGATGTTATGTAGTCCAATCTCGCCTACATTCTTACCCGTGGGACAGCGTCCCCAGCACCTGAATCCTGGGAGGCTCAGTGTGGAAAATACTCCTGAGCACTGTGGAACCAAAGGAAGACCAGCCTCTGGACACCAAATCCAACTTGTAGTAAGTAACAAAGGTGTGAGGAGATGCCCATGTAGCCGCAGCACAATCATCATCCACAGACAACCTGGCCTGAAAAGCTGTAGATGTAGACACAGATCGGGTAGAATGAGCCTTCACTCGAAATGGTAAATCCTTGCCGCCTGAAGCATAAATTAATGAAATACAACTGAAAATCCATCTGGACAAAGTGACTTTGGAAACAGGAGACCCAATCCTGTTTTCTGAAAATGAGACAAACAACTGATCCGATTTTCTGAGTTCCTTCGTTCTATGTAAATAGAATTGTAATTGTCTGTGCACATCCAAGCTGATGAAATCTAAATTCTGCCTTGTTCGAGAACTCTGGAAAGAATACAGGTAGCTCAATGGATTGGTTTAGATTACTGACGGAATCCACTTTCGGTAAGAAGGAAGTGTTAAGGTCTGAGGGAAACCCTGTCCTTATGAAAAATCAAGTAAGGTGGTCTAACTGATAAAGCTTGAAGCACCGAGACATGTCTGGCTGAAGTGATGGCTACTAAAATGATGGTCTTCCAAGTCAAATATTTTAAATCACAAGTGGCTGCAGGCTCGAAGTGGGGTGAAGTGAGATATTGTAGAACAAAATTTAAGTCCCAAGGTATAACTGGTTCAAAAACTGGAGGACGAAGCAGCATAGTGCCCCTCAGGAATGCCTTACAAAGTCTGTGTGCCATTAGACTAGGCTCATCAGCGACGTGAAAAGTGGAAATAGCTGCCAACTGGACTTTAATAGTTGCGGCCGCTGATCCTTGGTTGAAAAGCATGGAGAGGAACTCCAGGACTGACGAAATTGGAGCTGCATAAGGATCAATTTGTCTTGCATGCGCCCAGATGTAAAATCTCTTCCATTTGCTGGAATAGATTTTTCTGGTGGAAGGCTTATGGGAAGAAGACAGAATATGAACCACTTCCGGCAAAAAATGATGAAGTCTGACTAATGATGGAAATGGAGGAGCCATGCTGTCAGCCGGAGGGTCTGAAGAGAGGGATGGAGCTGCCCTGACATATGAGTCAGGAAATCTGGTTGAGGGTCCAGAATCCAGGGGGCATCCACTAGGTAAGGATGGAGGAAGGGGAACCAAATTTGATGAGGCCAGTGTGGAGCAATCAGAATCATTTTGCTTCCCAAAGATTGCGCTTTCTGAATAACCTTTGTCAGCAGAGGAACAGGAGGGAAGGCATACAGTAGACCGGAGGGCCAATCGTGAACTAGAGTGTCCCTGGGGGGGGGATAAGGGTGAAGTAGCTGCTGCATTTGGTATTGAGGGGGCTGGCAAACAGGTTGCAGCAAGGCTGACCCCACCTGCGGAAAATCTGCTCCGCAACCTGATTGTGCAGGGACCACTCGTGAGGCATCAGAATCGCTCTGCTCAACCTGTCGACAATCACATTGGACTTCCCCGGAATGTGCGTTGCTACAAGAAACTTTGGGAAGCCACTGCCCACTGCCACACTCGCATGGCTTCTCTGCAAAGGGGATACGACTTGGTTCCTCCCCGTTTGTTTAGATACCATACCACCGACATATTGTCTGTGTGGATCGCAATTGTCCCAAGAGGAAGAAAGCTCTGAAGTGCTTGCAATGCTAGTAGGACTGCTCTCATCTCCAGGACA
Organism: Protopterus annectens; assembly: GCF_019279795.1. Taxonomy (NCBI): domain Eukaryota; kingdom Metazoa; phylum Chordata; order Ceratodontiformes; family Protopteridae; genus Protopterus; species Protopterus annectens. The sequence continues at coordinate 1,566,697,453 of NC_056743.1, read as the reverse complement.
TTGATATGCAGATGCATCTCATGTTCCTGCCTCGTGTCTTGGACTGTCCTGCTTAGATAATGACCCCCACACTATCTGGGAGGAGTCTGTGGTCACTGTGGCAACCGGAGGGGATGGAACGAAGGGTTTTCCCGTGTCAAGGTTGCTGGTGTGAAGCCACCAGTGTAGATCCTGCTTGCACCTGTCTGTGATTACTATGAGATGAGAAAGAGGAAGATTTTGCAGAGACCACTGGGCGAAGAGTAGCCATTGAAGGAGCCTCATGTGTAGCCTCACCAAAGGAACCAGCATAATTGTAGCTGCCATCGTGCCCAACAATTTGAGGATCAATCTTGCCTTCACTCTTCTCAAAGGGAGTAATGCGTACACCTGCTGTTGTAAACTTTGAATCCTTTCTCTTGGTAAGAACACCCTCATGAGCAAAGTGTCTAACTCGGCGCCTACAAAGATGACACGCTGCGAGGGAACAAAGCAGACTTTTCCCAATTTAGAGTTATGCCTAATTGTTGACGCAGTTTGATTGTGGCATCTCTGGTTTGTAGGAGTAGATGCCTGGTGGTGGCAGAAAGGAGCCAGTCATACAGGTACGGAAACACTTGGAATCCCTGACGTCTCAAGTGAGCCGTTACCACTGCCATGCATTTGGTGAACACCCTGGGGGCTGTGGTGAGACCAAAGGGCAGGGTGTGAAATTGAAAATGACTGGCTCCCAGCTGGAAGCATAAATGACTTCTGGATGCCCTGTCCATCTTTATATGGTAGTAAGCATCCTTGAGGTCGATGGAGCACATCCACACTTTTCCCAACAATGGGAGAATAGATTGCAACGTGACCATCCGGAACTTGGACTTTTACATGGGTGTTCAATCTGCTGAGATCCAAAATGGGTCTCAGGTCCCCTGTTCTTTTCGGCACCAAAACGAATCTGGAGTAAGTCCCTAATCTGATCTGGTCTGAGGGGACAGGCTGGATGTCTCCTTTTTCTAGCAGCTTTAAAACCTCTGAAGCTGCGGAATCCCTTTGATTGAGTGGAACATCTGGGATTTTTTTGATCAGAGGGGGAGCTGAAGAGAAGTGAATGCAATATCCTCTGGAAATTATTTTTAATAACCATTGGTCCTGAGTTATACTTTGCCAGGCCGCTGGGTATAGTGAAATGCGACCCCCGACTGGCTCCGGAAATGCACAGTTGGGCCTCCCATCAGGAGCCCTGGTAGGGAGAACCATGAAAGGAATCACGGTCTCCCTGGTTACGCGGGCCTCCTCTGCCCCTAGGGCAGAATCTACTAGAATTACCACCCCCTCCCCTGCCTCTGGAGGGGGACTCACCTTGTGCATCATGAAAAAATCTCTGTGATTTTTTGAACCACATCTTCCCACCCCTATCGGTCTTGGGATAAGGCCTAGAGGGTAGTGAAAAATAGACTCCTACAGCAGACAGAGTTTTTCCCACTTGCTCGCACCTAGTGAGAGTGTCCATCACCTTGGTTTCGAATAAGGAGGAACCATCAAACGGGGCGTTGGTGAACGTAGACTTGAAGGCCTCCGCGAAATTACAGAGGCGCATCCAGGAGTGTCTCCTAAGAGCAACTCCCGAACTCGCTGCCCTACCCGCTCCTTCGGTTGATTAGAGATCAGCCTCATGGAAGAGTTAGCAATAAGAGTTGAGGGTAGACATCTGAGCGTTGACCTTCTGAGCCACCGCATCAGAAATGTTACCCTGTACAGTATCTCCAAGCTCTTTCAGGAGACCTCTTTGGATCCGTATAAAATAAGATAAGTAATTCAGTGACCGTAGTGTAAAGGCCGCTGAAGAAAACATACGCTTCCCGTACCAGTCCATGATCTTAGACTCCTTGTTAAGAGGATGGAAGGTAGACGAAGTCTCAGCCAGTTCCTTCTCGGTGGCCGCTGCCACCACCATGGCATCCACAAGAACTCCCTTGGATAGAACCTCTTTGTCAGAGGGGAAGGACAAGAATTTGTTGTGTCTCCTGGGGACTGGTTCTACACAGTCAGGGGTTTCCCACACCCTTCGACAAACCAGATCTAAAAGCTCGAAGGGTGGAGACACCTAGGAGGCAGAGGGCTGAGCCCCAAAGGCCTTCAGGAACACCGACTCTTCCTCGGAGGGAACTTTGGAGGGCCAGTCACCCCTCTGCTTCAAAATTTCCAGGATGTCAGAGAAAGAGACATCCTCAGAGGATGACTTGGGGGACCCCTCCGATTCCTCGAGGTCGGTGTCTGACGTAAAGGACTCATCTTGGGAGTCGATGTGCTTCCTCTTGCACGTTCTTTTTCTGGGTGGCTCCTCAGGCAAAAACACTGAGGGGCCCTCAGAAATAAGGGGACCACTCATGGGAGTATCCTGAGGCCTTGGGTCTTCGCTGTCAAAAGACAGAGGGTGGTCAGAGACCTGCACCGGAGCTGGAGCGGACAGTGTCAGCGCTGAATGATGTCGCTCAGGACCTAGCCATTGTGCTCCATGTGGCCTCGAAAGCCGGTGCCCCCGGAGCAGAAGGAACAAGGTCCGAAGCCGACGCAGGGGTCAGGCTTCCCCGAGCCGAAGTACCGAGAGGGAGGCTAGGAGCCGAAAAGCAACCTGAGGCCTCCCCCTCGGGTCCGACTGAGGAACCATGAGTCCTGGACCCCATGGAAGGAGCCGACGGGATCGGAGCTGAAGTTGCAACCGATAAGCCAAGATGGGCCATCGGAGCCAACCTAGGGACATCTGACGGCGCTGACCACTCCGGCTCCGAAAGCTGAGATTCGATCGGAGGAGGAAGTATCGATGCTGGTTGGGTGACAGGCTCCGGAGCCAACTGGCCTGGAGCCGAAAACAATTTTGCCTGAACCGGTGACTAGAGAAGTCTCCGCACCACTCTTATCTACATCTTATCTACATCCACATCTGAGAAAGTCCTGCAGGACCTAGAAGATGAGGAAGGAGATCTAGACCTCTCCTCTCCGAAGGAGACCTATGAGGAGGAGAGACCGGCCTAAAAATTGTAGACTGGCTCCAAACTAGCACCTCCGCAATCGGCTCCGAGGGACTTGGAGCCGAAGCAGATTCGGTCAATATACTGACTTCCTGTGGCTCCAAGGACAGTGGAGCCGAGGATGCCACAGAAGATTTCACTACTTTCTCCGGAGGCTCCGAGGATACAGATGGAGCCGGAGAACGCTTTTTTGCCTTAGAAGTTTTAGCCTTAGAGGGAGAGGACAAAGCTAGAAGCCCTTCCCAGATCCTCCTCGAAGGAGGATTTCAAAAGTCCTTTCAAAATTAGTTTGTTCTTCCTCTCCTAAAGAACACACAGGCTAAATGCATGGCAAAAAGTACAAGATTCCTGGAGGTGAATAGCCCCCAGACAATAAACACAGAGTGTCCATCAGTGACAGACATAACCACATTTAGAACACTTCTTAAAGCCAGAGGGCTTATGCTCTTTCGTATCCTTAGACATATCGGCTCCGACTCGGCCGATTTTTCTAGCTCGAAGTCTTTCATTGGCTGGGCTAAGCAGGTATCCCATGGTGCACTGCTCCATATCCCCAGATCTAGTTTGCTGCAAAACTCATTTGTACCCCATGCATACACCACATCCAGGTAAAAGAATAAGCCAAGTAAGGGAACTCTGCAGATGAACATCCTAACCTCCAAATCCTCCAGGAAGGCGGAAGGTGGGAGGGTAAGTAAGAATGTGAGGCGAGATGGACTACATACATCGAACGTTATGGTGAGTACATAACTTCTTGATGTTATGTAGTCCTATCTCGCCTACATTTTTACCCATGGGACAGCGTCCCTAGCACCTACATCCTGGGTGGCTCATAGGAACATACTCCTGAGAACTGTGGAGCCAAAGGACGACCTGCCCCTAGAAACAACGTCCAATTTGTAATGAGAAACAAATGTGTGAGGAGAAGCTCAAGTAGCTGCAGCACATATATCATCCATGGACAATCTGGCCTGATAGGCTGTAGAGGTAGAAACAGCCTGAGTAGAGTCAGCCTTGACCGGAAATGGCAGATCTTTACCTCCTGCCTGGTAGACAAAAGAGATGCAACTAGATATCCATCTAGATAGGGTGACCTTGGAGACCGGGGACCCCATTCTGTTTTCCGAAAAGGAAACAAAGTTGATCAGACTTCCGGATATCTTTTGTTCGGTGCAGATAGAAGCGTAATTGTCTGTGTACATCCAACTGATGAAATCTAAACTCTGCCTTGTTCGAAAAGTGAGGAAAGAAGACAGGCAACTCAATGGATTGATTAAGATTAGACACGGAAGCCACTTTAGGAAGGAACAAAGGGTTTGGTCTAAGAGAGACCCTATCCTTATGGAAGATTAAGTATGGAGGTTTGATGGAGAGGGCCTGAATTTCTGAAACTCGCCTTGCTGAAGTGATTGCTGTTAAGAAGGCTGCCTTCCAGGTCAAGAATTTCAATTTGCAGGGAGCTGCAGGCTCGAAAGGTGGTAAAGTAAGGGCATGTAGAACAAAATTGAGATCCCAGGGCATGATTGGTTTGGAGACCGGGGGGTGGAGCAACAGAGTACCCTTCAGGAAAGCCTTGCATAGTCTATGAGCCATGAGGCTAGGCACATTAGCGATGAAAATTTGAGATCGCTGCCAATTGAACTTTGATGGTAGGTGATGCGGAACCCTGATGGAAAAGCATAGACAAAAACTCCAAGACTGAAGCGATTGGAGCTGTGTAAAGATCAATGCCTCGAGTATGTGCCCAGATAGAAAACCTCTTCCATTTACTAGAATAAATCTTTCTAGTACATAGCTTATGAGAGGACGATAATATATGAACCACTTTTGGTGAGAATTTTTGAAGTCTAACTAACGATGGAAGTGGAGTAGCCAGGCTGTCAACCGGAAGGTCATCAGGGAGGGGTGGAACTGTCCCGACATGTGTGTCAGTAAATCTGGTTGAGGGTCCAGAATCCAAGGAGTGTCCACAATGTATTGCTGAAGAAAGGGAAAACAGACTTGGCGAGGCCAGTGTGGGGCAATCAGAATCATTCTGCTTCCGAAGGATTGCGGTTTCTGAATCACCTTCGACAGCAAAGGAAACGGAGGGAAAGCATAAAGCAGACCGGAGGGCCAATCGTGAACCAGAGCGTCCCTGGGTGACTCCCCCTGCGGGGGAATCAGCGTGAAGTAGCTGCTCCATTTTGCATTGAGGGGGCTGGCAAAAAGGTTGCAGCAAGGCTGACCCCATCTGCTGAAGATTCGCTCTGCAACCAGGTGATTCAGGGACCACTCGTAAGGCATCAGAATAGCTCTGCATAGCCTGTCCGCAATCACGTTGGACTTCCCCGGAATGTGCGTTGCCACCAGAAACCGTTGGGAAGTTACTGCCCATTGTCACATTCGCATGGCCTCTCTGCACAAAGGGTAAGACCTGGTTCCCCCTTGCTTGTTTAGATACCACACTACTGACATGTTGTCTGGGTATCGCAATCGTCCCTAGAGGTAGAACACTCTGAAGTGCCTGCAACGCAAGTAGCACTGCTCTCATCTCCAAGACGTTTATATGCAGATGTATCTCGTGCACTTGCCACGTGCCTTGGACTGTCCTGCCCAGATAATGCCCCCCCACCCCATCTGGGAGGTGTCCGTGGACACTGGGATGGGTGGAGAGAAGGGCCTTCCCCCATCCAAATTGTTGGTGCAAAGCCACCAACCGAGGTCCTGCTTGCATCTGTCCGTGAGCAAAATGGGGTGAGAAAGTGGAAATCTTTGGAGAGACCATTGAACAAAGAGGAGCCATTGGAGAATTTTCATGTGCAATCTTGCTAGAGGGACCAACATGATTGTTGCTGCCATGGTCCCTAGGAGCTGGAGAACCCATCTTGCCTTCACTTTCCTCAGGGGCATCAGCATATGTATCTGTTGTTGTAAGACTCTGATCCTTTTCTGCGGTAAAAATGCTTGCATTCGAATGGTGTCCATTTCTGCTCCTATAAAGGTGACACGCTGCGAGGGCAATAAAGCAGATTTTCCCCAATTTATTCTTATCCTCAACTGGTGACAAAGTGATGGTAGCATCCCTGGTTTGAACTAGTTGATGCCTGGTGGGGGCGGTAAGGAGCCAGTCGTCCAGATACGGAAACACTTGGAATCCCTGACGTCTCAAGTGAGCCGTCACCACCGCCATACACATGGTGAACACCCTGGGGGCTGTGGTGAGACCAAAGGGCAGGGCTCTAAACTGGAAATGACTGGCTCCCAGCCGGAAGCGTAGGCGACTCTGAATGCCCTGTCCATTTTCACATGGTAGTAAGCATCCTTGAGGTCGATGGAGCACATCCATACCTCCTCTCCCAACAATGGGAGAATCGATTGTAGCATGACCATACGGAACTTGGACTTGTGTACATAGTTGTTCAGTTGGCTGAGATCTAATATGGGTTCTTTTTGGCACCAAAAAGAATCTTGAGTAAGTCCCTAATCCGATTTGGTCTGAGGGGACACGCTGGATGACCCTTTTCCTAGCAGCTTTGAAACCTCTGAGGCTGCTTGATCCCTTTGACTTTGTGGAACGTCTGGGATTTTTCTGATTGAAGGGGGGGGGGGTCTGATGTAAACGGAATGAGGTAACCTCCGGAAGTTATCCGTAATACCCATCGGTCCTGGGTAATGATTTCCCAGGCTTCCGGATATAACGAAATTCGACACCCGACTGGCTCCGGGTAAGCACAGCCGGGCACTCCCTCAGGAACGAGAGTAGGGAGAGTCACGAAAGGAATCACAGTCTCCCGAATTGCAGGGGCCCCTTCTGCCCCTGGGGCGATGTCTCCCTGAATAACCTCCCCCTCATCTGCCTCTGGAGGGAGGTTCACCTTGTGCGGCAGGAAAAAAACCTCTGTGATTTCTTGAACCACATCTCCCCCCGCCGCTGGGCCTTGGGATAAGGCCTAGAAGGAAGGGAAAAACAGACCCCTACGGCAGACAGGGTCTTTCCCTCTTGCTCGTATCTGGTGAGGGTGTCTTAAACTTTGGTCCCGAACAAAGAAGAACCATCAAAGGGGGAATCAGTGAAGGAAGACTTGAAGGCCTCCGCAAAGTGACACAGGTGCAGCCAGACTTGCCTTCTAAGGGCAACACCTGAGCTTGCTGCCCTACTCGCTCCCTCGGCTGCATACGAAATGAGCCGCATGGATGAGTTGACAATGGAATTGAGGGTAGAGACCTGGGCGTTAACTGTCTGGGCTACCGCCTCAGGAACGTTACCCGGAAGAGTATCTCATAACTCCTTGAGGAGATCTCTCTGGAGCCGAGTGAAGTGAGACAGGTAATTCAGCAACCGTAAGGTAAAGGTTGCTGACGAGAGGGTACGCTTCCCGTACCGGTCCATGGTCCTACACTCCTTGTTAGGAGGATGGACGGATGAAGAAGACTCTGCTACTTCCTTCTGAGTGGCTGCCACCGCCACCACCATAGCATCTACAGGGACTCCTTTATACAGAAACCCTTTGCCCTGGGGGGTGGAAAGAAACTTGTTGGGAAGCCTGGGCACGGGCTAGACAGAAACAGGGTTTTCCCACACTCTTCGACATATCAGGTCAAGGAGCTCGTCGAAGGGTGGAGACGCCCAGGAGGCAGAGGGCTGAGCACCAAAAGCCTTAAGGAATACTGACTCCTCCTCGGAAGGGGCTTTGGACGGCCAGTCACCTCTTTGTTTCAGTATCTCCAGGATGTCGGAGAAGGAAACATCATCAGAGGATGACTTGGGGGACCACTCCGATTCCTCGAGGTCAGTATCAGAGGTAAGGGACTCATCCTGGGAGTCTATGTGCTTCCTCTTGCACGTTTTATTTCTAGGGGGCTCCTCAGGCATGAACACTGAGGGGCCCTCAGAAATTTGTGGACCACTCGTGGGGGTATCCCTAGGCCCTGGTGCTCTGCTGTCCATGGATAGGTGGTGATCAGAGGCTCTCACCGGTGTGGTGAGGGACAGAGTGACCGACCCGCCTGATGTAGCTGACGATCTGGCCAGCGCGGTCCGCATAGCCTTGAAGGCAGGCCCCCCCGAATCCGAGGAATGAGCAGCCTCCGAGGCCATGACGGGGGTCGGAGTTCCCCAAGCCGAGGCACCGAGAGGGAGACTCGGGACCGAAACAAGCCTCGAGATGTTCCCCTCAGGCCCGACCGAAGAATCCCGAGTCCCGAACCCCGAGGACGGAGCCGACGGGGTTGGAGCCGATGGAGCCAAAGGGGCCATTGGAGCCGGCCTAGAAACATCACACTGTGCAGAACACTCCGGCTCCGAAGACAGAGATGCGCTCAGAATAGGAATGATCGAAGACGGGGTCGGGGCAGGCTCCGGAGCCGAAAATAATTTTGCCAAAACCGGTGACTGGAGGAGCTTCTGGACCACCCTATCAACATCCACATCTGAATGGGTCCTGGAGGATTTGGAAGACAGGGAGGGAGATTGAGATCTCGTCTCAGGAGAAACTGGTCTGAGACTGGGCGATCAGCTCCTAAGAGGTTCCAATAAAATCGGAGCTGACGCCGGTTCCGTCAACACCGACACTTCCTATGGCCCTGAGGACAGTGGAGCTGAGGAGGTCGATGCAGTTTTTGAGACTTTCTCCGGAGGCTCCGATGAAGCTGACGGAGCCGGAGATCTCTTTTTTGACTTGCCAGATTTTGATTTACCACTGGGAGACGAATCCATAGCCTCTTCAAAAGAGGGTTTCAAGAGTCCCTTTAAGATCAGCTTATTCTTTCTCTCTTGGAGAACTCTAGGACTGAACGCATGACAAAAACTGCAGGACTCCTGCAGGTGAATGGCTCCCAGGCAATAGACACAAATGGAATGCCCATCTGTGATGGGCATTTTGTACCCACATTTAGAGCACTTTTTGAAACCCGAAGGTTTGTGCTCCTTGGAATCTTTGGACATCTTCACTACTACACCAAAAGGCAAAAACAAGTCTGAGAAAAACTCACAGGTGCTCACACCACAAAACGCGGGAACGAACACTAAACAGTGACCAAGCACACACACTAAGAAACAAGTCCAACCTCTAACCAAAAACGGTTGAGGACCACAAGGGGAAGGGAATAGCCCAAACCTCTAACTTAAAACAGTTAGGCCGTACGCACAGCAGGCAATATGAGAGGGACTAGGCCCTCTAACTGAAACGGGCCTAGACCTAGGGAACAGTCAGCGGATACCACACAAACAATCACACAATCACAACCTCAAACACTAGACAATAGCTATGAAAATAGCTTTCGATTATGAACCAAAACTTTTCTCCAAGACAAGAAAAAAAGGTACTTAGCCACAGCCAAGCGAGACCACGTCCAAGCTACACGAGCGGCAAACGAGATCTGGGGATATGGAGCAGTGCACCATGGGATACCTGCTTAGCTCAGCCAATGAAAGACTTCGAGCTAGAAAAATCGGCCTAGTTGGAGCTGATAACTGGCTCCGAACCCACGGGTAAGAATGTAGGCGAGACAGGACTACATAACATCCCAACCGTTAATAACAGTCAACCGTTAATATATATAAAGCGCGGGAACTAAGCAAAACCACAACAGACAACTACACAAGACCTCTAACTTAATCGGTCTGAACAGGAAACACAAGGAAAGACTAGGTCCTCTAATTTAAATGGTCCTAGCCCGAAGGATAGGTACCTACTAAACTAACAAGAAACACAGAAGAAGGGGTGGACTAGGTCCTCTAACTGAAACGGACCTAGCCCGACAGTTAGCGGGACACCACAAAAGACAATAATACCAGAAAACAATTTTTTTACCAAGGGTTAGATCAGTACACACACACAAAACGCAGCTATGAAAATAGCTTTTTATTTTTGAAACAAAAAACTGTCAACAAAGACAAAAGTGATACTTAGCCACAGCCAAGAGCGAGACCACGTCCGAGCTATACGAGCGGCAAACGAGATCTGGGGAAAGGGAGCAGTGCAGCATGGGATACCTTCTTAGCCCAGCCAACTGAAAGGCTTCGAGCTAGAGTATGGCAGAGTTGGAGCCAAGGTTCGGCTCCGAACGCACGGGTAAGAATGTAGGCGAGAATGGACTACTTAACATTATGAACTATGCCCCCATAAAGCAAATAGGAATAACCTGCATAAAATACAACAGAAACTATTTAAATAGTGCTAAGTCTTCTAGAACAATCTGCCCAGCGCAGTAAAGAGCACACACAGTGACAGTATTAAATAAAATTTGCATGCCCAAATAGTGAAAAAATCAAATATATGCCCTTAAATCAAACAGAAACCTTTAAAATAAATAAGCATTTACTTTGAGATTCCCTTGTCAGAAATTAAAAAAAATTCTCCACAGAAAATTCAAATAAAGTAATTTGCGATAGTCATGACTTAACGACAGAAACAGCAGTAGCACTGTTAAATCAGTAGTAAATATCATAAACATTAAAGTAAAAAAATGCAGTATTTTCCTGTCAGAGCTTACAAAAGAAGCAGACAAACAGAAACAAGAGGCCTAGTGTTCAACTGACACCACAAGACTTCAGTTTCCCAGTACAATTCACAGAACACATACAAACAACACAGTATTAAGTCATAATTCCCCAGGGGATTTAACAGCAGTAGTAAATATGAAAGGGTTAAAATAAAAAGTCAAGACACACACACAAACACAGACACACATTTTAATAAAACCGAAAGAAATCAAAGGTATGCATAATAAAGAGGAAGGAAAGTTCCCAAAGGGAACTTACCAGAGTCTGGAAGATGTAATCTACCAATGCAGACTGAGGAGATTCAACCGTGCGAGTCCTACAGCCGGCAGTAAAAGACTAAACTGACTTTTTGAGACTGGGGTTAGGCTTCCCCTGATGAAAGGGCGCTTACACAATGCCTCATCACAGAGTGTCAGAGGAGGGGATTTTTAGACCTGGAAAGCTGCCAGTGTGGGTCTGTGTGCAAGCAATGAACCCATATGCCACTGAGGCAGAGTGAATGATGAACACATATGATCAAAGGAGGTTACTAACAGCTCTACAGCCTTTTTAAGAATAGTCATTAATGTCCCAGTGTTCCCAATTATCAATGCCCATGAGCTAGAATGGCTTTGGTATATGCCTGTGCCTTAGGGCATCCACACACTGACCATGTCCATAAGGGCCACAGGTGACAAGCCAGGGGTGAATTTGTGATTTCCCATTCACTGGTCCAAACTGCATGTGAATAGGCTTAGGGAACATCTCTGCTTTATATGAAGGGAGTCTGTTCCAGAGGAGTACATTTTGAGACACATCTGTTTTGTTTATGTTTCAGACAAGGTTTAGATCCTCAGATCAGGTAATTCTAGTGTTTGTTTTGCGAATGTGTAGCAGATCCATCAGAGATGGAGCAGAGAATGCCTTGTAGGTTAACCATTAGGTTCCCCCCTCAGTAGCCTGTAACAGATGGAGTACGGAGACAGAGCTTTGAGGTGATCCACAAAGGGCATATTACTTGCACCCTGTGTTCTTTTAGCGAGGAACCTCTGTGGCTGCTCCAGATGTTGCAAATGCCTGGTGTGGTACATGCCAAAGGGTGCACTGTACTCCATTACTAGTCTAATGAGGGCTGAGTTCAGTAGGACTATGATCTCCTTAGATCTGGACTCTATGCCCCTATAAGTTGCTGCACATAGAAGGATTTTTTCACCACCATGGACACATGGTGATCAAAGTTCAGGTTACTTTCATCCTGAGGTCTCAAGTTCCTTACCACGGAGTCTTCTCTTACGGGATTGTTATTAAATGTTGTAATTTGCAGGGGTGGTCATCTGCCCAATAGGAATAATTATGCATTTTTTTGCATTGAGCTTTAGGCCATGATTCTGGCACCAGTTACTTGTCTGTCTCATATCCAGCTAAAGGGTATCGGCATCTTTGGGTGATTCAATGACTGCATCCACAATGCAGTTATCAGCAAATCTGGGCAGCCAAAGACCCTCTACATTTGCCTTGACTTCACAGGAGTTAGATCCCAGTACCAAGCCCTGTGGGACACCACTAGTAACAGGCCTCTCGGTGGAGGTGGATTCCCCCACCCTAACTTCATGTGTCCCATCTGTGACCATTTGGCTATACATTGGGTAACATAGGGATTGAGTACTAAATTTGTGAGTTTGTCTAGAATACCAGAGTGAGGTACTGCACCAAATGCCTTTGCCACATCAAGGTAGGTAAGTATGTGCCTTTCTGCCCTCATCCATGGCTCTAGTGACCTTCTTGATTAAGGCCACTAAGTTCAGTTGGAATGACTTGCCCTTGATTTAACCGAAATTAGATGGGTCCAGTGTTTGAAGATTTCCTATGTCTTGCTATCAGGTTCACAATAATTCTTTCCATGGCCTTGCATATAAGACTAGTGAAACTTATGGGTCTGTATTTCCCTGAGCCTACTGATGGCCCATCTTTGTGTATAGGGATTACTGTTGCAGTGCTCCATTCCCTAGGAATGAAGCCCGTCTGGAGGCTACGACTGAACAGAGTTTCTAGGGGGCCTGAAAGATCATGTTTCAACTCTTTAGGAGGCATCCTAAAGAGGCATCTGGCTAACAGGAAAAACAATGCTCCTACTTAAGAATGAACCTGCAAGCTACCCTAAAAATTATAGACCAATAACTTGCCTTCCAATGACAAAATATATACTGGAATTGATGCTAAGTGTTTATAATCATTTAGAAGAAAACTTAATTATGGCAACAGAACAAAAGGGAATAAAAGAAAGTCATATGGAACAAAGGATCATTTGTTGTCATAGTGGAGAACTGTAAAAAGGGGAAGAATATAAGTATGGCATGGACTGACTACAAAAAAAGCATTTGATAGTCTCCCACATTCATGGATAAAACAGTGCTTAAAAATGTATAAGATACACTCTACACTGATTGACTACATTACAGTCGCCATAAACATTGGCAGACTGCTTTGCAATTAAAGGACAAATTATTATTCCAGGGATAAAAATTCAAAGGGGGATATTCCAGGGTGACCCTCGGTCACTGCTGTTATTCTGTCTTGCCCTTAACCCATTAAGCTGTCTACTTAACATTTTAGGCCATGACTATAATTTGGCTCATAGAAAACAAAGTGTAAAAACTTGTCTTCTCTTTGTAGATGGTTAAAACTGTATTGCTCATCAGATGAGGAACTCTTGAAAGCACAACTGCAAGTTGTCAAAACTTTTTCAGATGATACAAGAATGTCATTTGGTCTTGACAAATGTGCAAAAGCAACCTTTACAGCAGGAAAACTGCAGCACCAAGAAAACATCAGTTTGGGACAAGAATGTGATACAAAAGAACTTGAGCAAGAGGAAGTGTATAAATATTTGGGAACTGATGAAGGATCAACAATAAAACATGAACACATGCAAATAAACCTTAGTAAATACTTTAGCAGACAAATTAATCCTGAAAACAGCACTGACATCTAGGAACAAAATTCAAGCTATAAACCAATTTGCTCTTCCTGCCCTAACTTACAGTTTTGGAGCGACTGAATGGCCCCAAAACGTGTGGCTAGATTAGCCAGGAAAGCAAGAAGAGATGTGTCATGCTCACCAAATGATTTATAAAAATCAGTGTATACCAAGATTATATATTCCCCGTTCCGAAGGAATTATGGGCCTCCTTGAAATTAATTACATGTACTGATCTGCAGTCGTGGGACTGCACACATCTGCTGACCTCACAAGACCCAAATGTAGTGAAAGTTATGAAACACGAGGAGAATAAATCTAAAATGACTTCCCTGCTTAGTCTATCAACATCAAGCAGGAATGGAAATCAAATCAGAAGTAGATAAAAATCAGCCAGCAACTGAATGTGCCCAAAAAATAAAAGAATATAAAGGGAAGGACCAGATGAGAAAGCAAGAAATGTGGAAAATGCATAAATAAAGTTGCAAGTATAGAAAACGTCTGGAAGAACCTCATGTTGATCAGCAATGACTGCAGGAATGGTTAAGGAGAGGCAAATTCAAACCAAGAGATGAAAGGTTAATATTGGCGCCCAAGACAGTGAGGCTGCGTACACAGTCCCCTGAACATGTGAGAGAAACAGACAAATGTAGGCTTTGTAAAACAGAATTGGAAACAGTTGCACACCTTGTTGCTGGTTGTGACACACTAATATCAGGAGGACTGTATACTGAAAGGCATAACAATGTGGCAAGACTGTTGCACTGGGGACTGTGCAAACATTACTGTACTGAAGTGGCCGAAAAACACTGGAAACGAGCTACAAAGCATCATATAAAGCTATGAAGTCTACATCACATGGGATCACCCTTTACTAACAGTTCAAAAGATAGAGGTTAGAAAACCGGACATAGTGGTCCATGAAAAGAAGACAAAAGTAGCATTGATCATTGAAATCACCACACCCATGGACTACAGTGTCTTGCATACAGGGAGACACAAAGTCAAAATATCAGGATTTGCAGGCAGAAATGAGAGCATTGTGGAAGAAAGATACCCAGACAGTCCCAATAGTAGTAGGACCAAGAATCTAAAATCGTATTTAGATTATGTTACCAATACATGTAACTCCAAAGAAAATGCAGTTGTCATTACTGGGCACATTGTGGGTGCTGCAAAGAGCACTTCTAGCTGACATCAAAGACTGAAACAATACTAATTTCATGAACTTTTATCACACTGACTTAGGAATGGGGTCCATTCCCATCATGGTATTAGAAACCCAAAAGATTTGGAGAAATTAAAAACAGGCATCTTGAAATATTATCAGGACCCACTGATGCAATGTTTTTAGCTACGGAGAGTGCTGTGAGGACCTGTTCTTTAGTGACAGTTGAGGGTGAAACAGTGGGGGTGGGGTGACTGAGTGAAACTGGAGCTAAATGTATCTGCCAGCAAATTTGCTATATCCCTTGGTTTGTTATAGGAAGTTCCATTTCCATTAGTTTATCACACTGTTGAGTATTTCTTTAAGGTTGCTTACGTAACTGAAAAATGCTTTATGGTTATCCTTAGCATGGGAGGCTAAAGCTGGCTTTGGTGGACTTGATTAGTCCCGAGGTGCTTGTTGAGACTCATGAGGGAGTTTGTCGTTTGGGTACAGCCCATCCTATGTTTGGACAGGATTTTTCCCCCTTTTATTGTACAACTTATTTATAATGGGGGGTTGCCTTAAGTTTATATGGTCTGGTACTGCTTTTCTATGTGGTTATTTGCATGCTTGTACAGGGTGTCCATAAACTCCTCCTGAATAGGATATCATGCTCTTTGTGCTTGGTGAGGCTTGGAATTTAAGTACTAAGAAACAGCAACTAAACACACCAAAACTTTATGTAGCAAAGCTTTCGGGAATACACCCTTCATCAGTACACATTAAGCAGTTAATTTACAAAACTTTAAATAGAGGAATCAATTAATCACATGATGTAGCCAGCCTAGTTATTTAAAAAGATATAACTTGTTACAAAAATAAAACACACTACATAAACATTTCTAAATAACATACATTAACTTGAAATACATTACTACATATCTTAACTTAAAACCATTATCCAAATAAATATACTCTATCAGAATATAGGTATTGTTTAAAAATATCAAAGTCTTTCTCTTTGCTTTTTCAATAAGACTGGTTTAAGGCTAACAGCATTATTTAAGCCTGGTTTCACATCTGCCTGTAACCTGATTATCCACTCATATTCTTTTAATTCCAACATATTATTCATATCACCCTTCCTCACTCCCAATTTCTATATGCGACATAACTCTAAAACTAAATTTATGACTTTCTCCCTTTTCTATAATATGTTTACTTAGAGCATTTGTTAGTAACTTCCTTCTTATTTCTGACTTATGCTCTATAATTCTATCCTTCAATGCAAATTGTCTATTTAGCCACCTGTAATAACTGTACTTCATTTTATGTAGGTAAAACTACACGGAGACTGAAGGATAGAATTATACAGCACAAGTCAGAAATAAGAAGGAAGTTACTAAAAAATGCTCTAAGTAAACATATTATAGAAAAGGGAGAAAGTCATACATTTAGTTTTAGAGTTATGTCGCATATAGAAATGGGAGTGAGGAAGGGTGATATGAATAATATGTTGGAATTAAAAGAATATGAGTGGATAATCAGGTTACAGGCAGATGTGAAGCCAGGCTTAAATAATGCTGTTAGCCTTAAACCAGTCTTATTGAAAAAGCAAAGAGAAAGACTTTGATATTTTTAAACAATATCTATATTCTGATAGAGTATATTTATTTGGATAATGGTTTTAAGTTAAGATATGTAGTAATGTATTTCAAGTTAATGTATGTTATTTAGAAATGTTTATGTAGTGTGTTTTATTTTTGTAACAAGTTATATCTTTTTAAATAACTAGGCTGGCTACATCATGTGATTAATTGATTCCTCTATTTAAAGTTTTGTAAATTAACTGCTTAATGTGTACTGATGAAGGGTGCATTCCCGAAAGCTTTGCTACATAAAGTTTTGGTGTGTTTAGTTGCTGTTACTTAGTACTTTGTTTCAATACAAGTATTACCAAAGTATTTTATTTAGTTTGTACTTTGAGGCTTGGAATTTAGCCATACCATTGCTTAGTGGGAGAGAGTTAGCCTTGGAAAAGTTTTTAAAGGTTCTGGGATTTGCTGGGAGTTCAGCCTTTATTATTTATTTCAAGGGTGACCGCTTTGAGATCTGATCAGAGAGGACAATACACAAGAGAGGTGCAGCATTCCCTCACATTTGATAGTACCAGATCCAGGATATTTGTACCCCTAGTAGGTGTGCAGACTAGCTGTTCCAGGATGTTTGCAATGACAAAATGTACCTTTGAGCCTGCGTGTTAGTGGTTGTGTATGCATCTCACTTTATAGTGGGACAATTGAAATCACTCATGTATAAGGTGTTGAGCTGCATTGTGAGCAACTCCAGTACATTCAAGTATGTGGTATTGTTATCTTGGGTCATAGATGGGGATCTATAGCTAGCTTGGACTTTACCAAAGGTTAGTGGGACATGGAGTGACTCGAGCATGTCATATTGTATGACCAATTTTGAGATGTGCTTACTTTTTATGAAGATAAATACACTTCCACTTCTTGTCCCTTCTTGTGCTGCAGCTGGTCTAAATGTGTGTAAGGCATTATAGCCTTGTACTACCTTGTAAACCATGTCTCAGTAATTGTGCAGATGTCAACACTCTCCACAGTGAGGAGTGCTTCCAGGGAGTTATTTAGATTCTTAGCACAAAGATTACACACTACAAAGATGAAAATCCTTTGGTTGAATATGTCATCCATAAAAAAAAAATTGCTGTTGACCTTTCCCAGGGACATCAGCCTCAAAGACCTCAGTTTCACATATCTAATCAAACAGTGCAGTGCAAAAGAAAAAAAAAACAATAAAAATCTGAAACAGGGTACATACTGCAGCTCTGGATGTTGACTAGGACAGGCAGACTTCCAAATGCTCAGAGTAGCAAAAAAGAACTGAAGGCACAGCATGCACCTCTCCCCTTTGTACCATATGTCCTACTGACCCATCCACAGTATGAAGGCATCTGAAAGCTCTGAAAACTGGTGCACATGTCCACTCATGGCATAATCCCACATACGACTTCTTTTGTTCTGTTTTTTTTTTTTGTTTGTTTGTTTTGTTTTTGATTAGTCAATCCTTTTGACGAATACCAAGGTCTTTCAGGATCAATTCTTCAGCAGTAGACTCAAAAAAAGGGTGGAGGAGTAGGTCCCACTTCATTAAGAAAATGTACATGGAAGTGGGGGTGGAGGATCAGGATCTCTGACAGGAAGCCTAAGAAGAAAGGTGCTTCTCAGTATGGCTTTACACAATTCAAAGGAAATCAACATAATAAAGTTCTGAGCAGAATAAAATTAGAAATGAAAGGTACAAAGATCTGAAAGTGTCTGGCTCATCCTCATCAGTAGGACAAAAGCATCAGCTCTCAATCTGCTTGGCACCAATTTAAACTTTTCCAAGCTTCAACTCTTCCCACTTTCCCATAATAAGCTGCATTTCCCCATCCTTCTACAGATCATTTGCCACTTGTAGAGCTGACGTGGATCTTAAATGGCCTCAGACTCTGCTTTCCTGTTTATCACTCTGAGTAGTTTTTCTGCTCATTTTGACTCTGCTTGTTATTGTTCTGACATTGCTCAGCACCAGCACCAGGTCTCCTCCCCCAAGACTGTATGCTATTTCTGGGAAGGGGGGCTCTCAGCTTTGCATTCCTTGGTAGCGTACATTTGGCTTTGTGCTGTAGGACTTGATATTTTTGCTGTGTTCTGGTGCGGTTTCAGGTTTTGGTGTTTCTACTTGGTGTTTTTTTGCTTTGTTGCTCATTATGGGTAAAAAAAATTAGGATTAAAAAAATAAATGTGATGTTTGCAGTAATAAAATCTCATCACAATATAGGCATTTCAAATTTGTAACTTTGCCTGGGTTCACATTTACATGCTGACTGTGAAATATGTAAACACTTCGATAGACATGCTAATGGACAGAAAAATGCTGATACTTAAAGGCTCGTTTCTTAAACAGGGTACACCTTGGAACCGTATCACCTCCCATTGAGATGACCTACACTAAAATCCAAGGATAAACCTTTCAAAAGACATGTCTATTTCAAAAGAGCTTTCCCCTACTCTCCTTAAACTCATCACAACATTCTTTACTGGGATAAAGAATGGTCCAAAAACCTGGTAGATCTGGTGGCTGGAAACAACCTCTTAAAATGGTTACAGTCAAATCTTACAGTGGAACTTCCCAGGTGACTGTTGCCTAGGAATTATCTTATCAGGCCCATGCATTCTGTTTACTTCCACAGGACCTTCTTCCCTGGACATATATCACATTAAAATGTTGACGGTGCAACTGGATTTGGACCTTATATGATGCCCCTTCTGTTCAAGGACAGACAGTGTCACCTTACTTTTAAATATTTCAGCAGCCTAATCAACACTTGTTTTGCAGCCAATTTCTTCTAACTTATAGGTGCTGCTATCAACATCACTGAGGTCTACGTTGATGTCATGTCGTCTCAGCTCCTGGCTCCAAGGTCGATGGCTCAAGTCCACCACTGGAGTTGGCTCTTTCAATAACATTTTTGGAGATGGGGTTTTTTGGCCTTCCATCCCTTGTACCTGACAGTGGTGGTGTTGATACTGACACAATATGATCTCTCATCATACAGATCGGTCCTGTTGCTTACCAATACAGGTACTGCAATTGATCACAGGCTCAATGTTGCAGCCATCACTGCAGAAGCACCCCTTAAGTACCTGTTTCACTTCTGGTCTTTCCAAAAAATCATTTCCAGCATGTGTATAAGCCTCGTCACCTCATGATACTGGGACAGAGGGTCTGAGGGCCTTCACCAGAAACATAAGAATGTCTGATTCAGTCTTCTCCTGACTCTTCATCTTTAGACAGAATCCACACACAAATTGAAAGACAAGAGGCTGAGTAAAAGGATGTGCCAATCTACTGAGACGGACACCAAAAATGAAGGTAAAGCCGACTCCTCACTTTCACCTCTGACAACCCCAAGTTAGGGGAAATCTTACAACTCATGCAGAAGAGGAAGTTGTCAAGTTACTTCCCCCATACCTCTCAACCTCAAAGCACACGAAATCTGGACAGAGCCAAAATAATGGGGGCTCAAAAGCCCAGAATCAGAGACAGACTTAATATTGCTCTGAGAAATTTAGAAAGTTGTAAAAATAACAGGTTTTGTGTTAGTATGCATTTTTCTGAAGGATGTGAAGTCTGAAACTCAGATGCATGTCATTATTTAGTGACTTCAATCCACAATGATTTGCCAGAATACCATATATTTAAAGAAGAGCAGACCAAAAATATGAAGCAAAAATCTGTACACTCTACAAAAATGTAGACAGTTGAGAGGTATGCTTCCCTCCAATCTTCTGACAAGAGTTCTGCAGTAGTTTTCAGATAATTTTCTCTGCCTTCATGGGTGGTGACCCTGCAGACATAATAACAGCCCTTATAAGCAAAGCATAGATAGAAAAGGACAATCTGGTCCCCATGCCAAAGAAGCCAGGTAAGAAATTCCAGAAAAATACTGGCTGGACATAATGGGTACATAATCCTGTCACAGACTCTACATTCACTGTGATGGTCCTGAAATAAGCTCCAAAATCAGACAGACCTGCAGTGCCCACTTCAGAGAAAGAGCCAAAAGCCATCAAGAAGCAGGTCAGTGCATCCTCCACAACTGTACTATGCCCTTTCACTTACCAGGCACACATGTTGATGTTTTACTATACCATATTTGAATAGATGCCCCAGATGCTAGAAAAGGTGTCTGACAGAGCTTGGAAAGGATCTCTCTAGTCAGGCATCTAGGCTCTCTATTATGAGTAACTTAATCATGTGCCTAGCTCATAACACTGGGGTAAGCACAACAAGTGCTGCAGGTGCCCGATTGTCTATGTACTACCACAAAGCAAGTGCTGCAGGTGCCCGACTGTCTATGTACTACCAACCCAGATTTACCTTAGTGCCTTGCAGAGAATTTCAGGGCAATTTTCCTTAATGTCCCCCTCAATAACTCAGATCTCTTTGGCCCACTAGTTAAAGAAAAGTGGAGGAAGGTGAAAACTGGAAAGATACCCTTGCTGCTGTTGGTGTCACATTTATGACTCACCATCATGCCCTTTTCTAGCATAGAAGGGAGCCCACATCAGAGTTGTTTCTGTCATGGATAACAACAGCAGCATAATCAACAGTCCAGTTATAACTGAGTCGCTTCCTGTAGTGCCAGTCTCAACCTCCATCAACTGTGTTACTGAGGAAGTCACATGCCCACACAAAGCTCCCAGGTTCCCCTTGGAAAGAGGAACTTGTGTGTTCAGAGAGTTTATTTGGTTAACAAAACAAATTAAAAATAAAAAAATGGACTCACTTGGGTTTTTTTTTTTTTGGCGGGGTGGTTATCAAAATCAATAGGCAAGTTAAGGTTAAATTGAGTTGCCTGGAATTAGACTGTCTCAACCTCCAGATGCTCAGTGTACCAATGCTAAGCAAGCCACTTGACTAGTCAGTGCTCCCAGGTTGCCCTTGTAATTGCAAACTATGTCCAGTGGGCACACATGGTTAACAAATAAAAAAAAATAATGCATTCATGTTTTTTGTGGCAGTAGTTGCTGCCAAAAACAGAGGTTCTCTAGTCTCTAATCCAGGAAACAGCTACAAGCTCCTTGACACCTTGCCTAACTGCTCCACTCTGGAGGTAGTAGATGTCATTTCTTTTTCCACCTGCTATAGCTGCAGTCCATCACATGCTGTAGGTGGATGTCTGTCATAATATCCAGAGGCAATATTAATCCCCTTCGCTCCCAAACTCAGCTGCACTCCCTCTCCTACCAAATGTCCCATCGTGTCAAGAACAGTGATGTTAAAGAAGTCTGAAACCTCCTATAATGAAGAGCCATCCAAGGGGGTGGGGGTTAACTTTTTAACACCAAAAAAGACCAAGAACCTCTGGCCTCTTCTAGACTTGGGCAGCTTTCAGAAATTTATACTGAATGGTCACAGTGAGGTCAATTGTTCCTCACTTTTCACCAGAAGAATGGTTGAACTCTTTGGACCTCCAAGATGCATACCTGCATGTAAAGACTGCTAAAGAGTTAAGGAAATTCTGACATTTCCATGCAGGAGCCTGACATTACCACTTTAGGCTCTACCTTTTGGACTCTGCTTCCAGGGTATTTATAAAATGCATGGCCACTGCTGCTGTGAATTAGAAGCTGCAAGGAGACCAGGTCTACCTGTACCTAGATGACTGGCTCCTGGCCGTTCAACCATAGAGAAGGTGGTATACACTCACGATTCTCTTCTACAACAGTTCTTAAGTCCTTGGAGATCATGAACTTTGCCAAGTGTCAGATTCAGGTCGTATAGACAATGCTTACTTTACAGGTTGGTTGCTGGACAATGGGATTTGTAAGGGAGGTGTTCCAGAGGAAATAATTTTGCCAACTTTCAGATGCTATCTACTAGACCTCATTTCAGAACAGTGACAGCAGCTGCATCTCTCTCAGGGTTTTGAGGTTTATGGCAGCAACAGTCTCACCACTTGTGAATTCTCCAAGAGAGGTACAGACTCAGTGGTGCCAGTACACGGACCTGATAGAAGCAAATCAAAGTCACTGAGGCATGTCAGAGTCGACCAACACAGTGGCTTCTTGATATCAACCATTTTCTGGGCAGTCCCTGTCATATTTCCAAAGCCAAGGTGACAATGATCAAGATGCCTCCAATCTAGGGTTGGGGGAGGCATTTTCAAGGGTGGATTATCCAAGATTCATGGTTCTACAGCAAGGTCAGTTTCCACACAAGCATCTTTGATAATAGGGCAGTTCTTACTCTGCAAGTCTTTCAGGATTCTCTTACTTAAGGAGTGATTTCAATACACTGCAAAAACTTGGCAGTAGCATGATACCATCAATAAGGAGATGGGGAGAGAATCCCATCCCTTGAGTTGGGAGGCAGTCAGGTTATAAGAATGGGCCACGTACCCGGATCGCTCTGTAGTAGTAAGAAAATTCTGAGAGGCATTGGGCTTGGGCTTAGTAAAAAAGAAAGAATGTCAGAATACCCTGAAATGCCAGCACCACCAAACATTTAAATGGAAGGTCAGAATCTAAACTACCACAGCTAAAGCAGAGTTACAGCAGGGGTCTCTAATCATCTGAAGTTAGAAACTCAAAAAATTCTAGAATGCAATAAAAGCAATAAGCAGCAATAAAACATTCCCCAAAACCTGCAGTTCTTTAAACCTTGCCCACAGTTATGGCTAATATCTGCACCTTGCCACTAACTCCTCTCTGCCTCTTTAATATCACCAACAATATTAACCCCAGTCTGCCCATTCAGAAAATTACTGAATTCCTTTTTAAAGCCATCACCAGTAAAATATCAAACTGTGTTTACACTTTTACTGAATTATCACTTATAACACAAGCAAACATACATTTATATAAAAGAAAACAAACCACATTAAGATGTTTCCATCTACAACTATTATATATCACATCTATTCTTTTGTATTAACTATCATCAATCCATTACACAAATTGCTCAATTCCTACCTTTCCTTAAACCTCAGTTCCCCTCCAAAACATTATTCTGCATGTACTGCTCCCACAAATTCCATTTTCTGTGTAATTTACTCCTACCCTTTTCTAAAGATCCAGATTCTGCTTACCCCCCCTGCAAAAATGTAAAAAAGGTAGATTTTTGTGTTTTTATGTTAGTTTTTCAAAAACTCGATCATATGGTCCTGACTATATGAATTTCGAGTTTATGAAAACTCAATTATCTGATAGGGATCCATACTGCAATATTTTATATGTCCCACTAATTATCCCTTTTTAAACACCAGTGTCTGTTCTAGATTCATCTAAAAACTCTACCAAAGCAGTTGTTTTCTTTAGGGTTCTCCTATCCCTTTCTCTTTGCCTATATTTGGATATCAATCCCTGATATGGAAATCAATTTCTAGCCTACAGTCCTAATTGTCTTCTTGGCCTCTTCCCATTCTACTACCTTTCATTTTCTAGTTATCTACTCCCAATACCTTGGTTCCTTTGCAGGTTTTTTCCAGAAAATTCCAGCCTCCTCTTGATATTCTCTGTACCTCTAATTGGAGTCATCCCTATCAGCAAAATCTCATTTCTCCATTCTCATGTTGGCTTAGTTCTTAGAATACTTTCTGATACTTAATGAAAATAATATTCTGTCTGAATGTTCTTCTCCTTAAGGATCATGCATCCAAAAATCACTCATTTCTTAAACCCCCCCCTCCCCGCTTCATCATCCCTTTCCATTTTGAATTATATACTTCTACCTGGGTTATGTATTTGAGCCTTAACTGCGTAGCTCTGAAATATTCATTCAAATTAAGCAATCCTAAACCAACTTGTTCTACTGGAAGTATCAACTTATCCTACTTGACACTCTCCCTCTTCGCCTCCCAGATAAACTCCTTCAACTCTATTATTAGCCACACAACTTCTCCTCTGGTTGATACAAATATGCCTGACCAGGACTAAAAACATTTCACTGCTTGTTATCCATAACCATAAACAATAGCTTCTAGCTTCTCATTTTTTGTATTACCATTTTTGTGTCTTTCCATGTATCCTTAGCTGCCATAACATAATCCTTTCTAATCCATACTCCTAAATACTTAATTTTACCATGTCCCCATAAATATGGGTATTGCTGAACCAATTCATGTGTGGGTACATAGTTTGCAAGTATAATTTTTGTTTTATCTTCATTCATTTTACATCCTGAAAAGACTTGAAATGGTCTCAAAATGTTTTACAACAATGAGATGTCCTTTTCTAGTTTTAGCAGCTACAAAACAATATTGTCTGCATATAAAGCCAACTTTTCTTGATTTCCATACTAATTATATCCTTGAATTTCTGAGTCCCTTATTTTCTTTGCCAGTGGTGCTAAGTATACAGCAAATAATAAAGGGGAAAGAGGACACCCCTGCCTGGTTCCTGTGTTCAGACACAACTTGTCAGAGAGGACACTCCCACTTTAATTTTTGCCTCTGATCCCTCTTATATCCTCCTAATTAACCTTATTATTGTAACAGGGAATACAAATGCTTTATTTGCCCTACTCAAAACTCTAGCTTCCTCAGTCTAATGCTTTCTCTGCATAAAGGCCCATCAAAAATCATGGTATTTCCTTGCATTCTGCTTCCCTCTGGATCTTCATTGTTCTATTAATGCTGTCAAATGTTTGCTTCCCCACCATAAAACCACACTGATCCACATCAATCACTTTGGGTAACACCTTTGTCATACTTTTAGCTATTTTAGACAAACATCATGGTTTAAAACTGAAATGGGCCTATATGAAGCTGGGTCTGACATTTTTGGGTATTACAACCACCACAGCTTTCTTCCAGGATATTGGTGCTTCCCCTCCTTTTAAAATACTGGTAAACAAAACCTTCCAGATCTTCATCACATTCTTCCCCCTGGTTTCCAAACTTCCATAGGAATATCATCTACTCCTGGAGACTTTTCTGTAGATTGATTATACATCACTGTTTTTATCTCATTTCCTCCTATCTTAACTGTTAATTGTCAAGCCTCACCTACCTCTAACCTTGGCATACTTGTGTTTTTCATAAATATTTCTGTGATCTTTCTTGATTTCTAGGTTTCACTGCTTTACAGAAATGTTCATAAAATTTCTGAAACCTCTCTAATAACGCTGTAGGATCACTGGATATTTTTCTTCTGACATGCTCTCTAAGTTTAACAACTCCTTCTACTTACTGTTGCCCAAGTCGTTGTGCTAAACATTTTTGTGCTCTGGAGTCCTCAAAAAAACAGTTGCTTAACAGCAATCTTTCTAAACTAATGCATATTACCGAGACATTCCTTTATTTTCTCTTTAGCACTCTACAGTTAAGCCTATTCTTTGTTCTGTGAGAGTCCCCTTATTCTGCAATACCTTAATTTTTGTAATCCCTTCTAAATAATTCCTGTTACTTCTTAACCATCCCCCCCTATTTTTACTCTGTTTTAAACTCCACATTTATTTTATTCCACTAGCTATAACTTCTGAAGAAATGTCTACCTTTCTTAATAACAATTGAATAATTTCCAATACTCATTGCTTAAACTCCTCTCTTTTTAACAGGTAGGCGAGGCAGAGCCAGTGTCATTTTTACTTCATAAACTCTATTTTTATCTTTGTTGCTACTGACGTATGATCTGAAATAGTTACTGGATGTGTGTCGTGGCTTTCAAGTAAATGCGCATATTCCTGTGAAATATAATTTCTGTCTAGTCTAGGGAAGTTATTGTACCCTGTGGAATAATATGCAAATTCTCTTCGAGTTACTACTGAATTCACATCTTCAATACCAAATATTTATCTTCAGAAGTCTACTCTCTTTTGTTATACTCCCCTTATATATCCCCCAGATACATCTTCACTGTTACCGATCAAGTTCTAGTCCCCAGCTATAAGTAATATTCCTGTCTGAAAGCTGATTATTTCTCCCAAAAATTTCTTACAGTACAGTTACAGAAGTTTTAAGGGGAATATAAATACATGCCAGTGTAACCCTCCTCTCTTGCCAGTAGCATCTTACTCTCACAAATCTGCCACTATCATCCCCCCCCCTCTTCTACCACTACTGGAGCTCATCTAGCAATTATTTTAAGGACTCCCTATTTCCTTTGTCCCTGATATCCTGCTGAATATCCACCCTGAAAACCTTTACCAAATTTTCATGCTCACTTCTTTCCAAATGTGACTCCTGCAGCACTGCTATTTGCAGTTTGTATTTGTTAATACAATTCAATATTCCTACCTTTTCGTCTACACCTGTGAGGCCATTCACATTCCAAAATAATATGGATAGTGTCACCATTATGATAAGAAG
The DNA here is from genome assembly GCF_019279795.1 of Protopterus annectens. NCBI lineage: Eukaryota > Metazoa > Chordata > Ceratodontiformes > Protopteridae > Protopterus > Protopterus annectens. The sequence continues at coordinate 1,566,670,978 of NC_056743.1, read as the reverse complement.
TTATTACTATTATATATTGAGAGCTTTGTCAAAATGTCTATTACCAGTTTTTATGTTACACACACCCACTAATGTTTGTCAGGTTAATATTTTATACAGTTATTTCTCATCTCCATTTCAAACTAAGTCACATTTTACAAGATATTTTGCTTTAATGAAAACCCTCAAACTAAAACAAACACACTCCTACAATATCCCATAACTAAAACACACAAAACTACGTACATCTTCAAATAATGAAGTTTAACCCTCATGATAAGAGTAATTGCACCAAATCGACAAATGCACCCAAAGGCTAACCTAAAATTAAGGTTAGCCACACTAAGGTGCATGTTAACCCTCTGCGCCTACTTACACTAACTGCTGTCTGCTCTTGTCTTATCTTTATCATATTCCCATATGTGAAAAAAAAGCTTGTATGCATTCAGAAAATATTAACTTTTAGCTTTAAGAAAAAGCGAACTGGCTATCTTTAAATAAAAGTAACATATATACTGTTCTACTAAATATATTGAGGTACTTGGGAACAAGGAAAGCTGTTGCATTCATTTACAATCATTTCAGACTTTATTTTTTCTAACATGCGTGTTCTTGTGGCTTTTAACTGTATAACTCCCCTCAGCAAACAATGCCCAGAACTCTCAAGATTTATTGTCTGCACATGTAGTCAGCCTGTCTCTGTGGAAAAATAAAATGTTAAGCTGCCCTTAGCTACAGATTCTCGGCTCACACTGAACATTTACTTGCTAAAGGAAAACATTTCATTACATTAACAGTGTTTTCTTATTTTCAAAGCCCACACGCTTCCACAAAAAAATATTAGATTAAGCCAAGGGGATTAATCCAGACAGTCACCTATTCAAAAGTAATAGCAAATATTTAAATTCAACATATAATCATTATACTTTTACACCCCCACCCCAACAGCCCAAGATTACAGCATATTGACTTAAACATGCTTTTGTCCACTCTTCCTTCTCTTTTTACATTATAATGTGCACATTTCTTAAAACTAAGTAAAATAAAAACATACTTGTTTACTTTAGTATCCTCATCCCATACAACAATTACTGAAAATGCTTTAGTGTATTAGATGCAATTTATAAAATAAAATGTTTTATACAGATATTACCAAAATTTGTTTTACTTTTTTCCCTTCTAGTGTTATTCCAAACATTTATGACGAAGTAGAGTGTATGCCTTTCAGTCACCCCACAAGTTTAGCAAAGTCAACAAACGTCCAATCTTTTTCAGGGTCTTTTTCTTGTAAAGCTATATTTGAAAATGTGATCAATGTTTTATAGTCTCACATGTATTCACTAATTATATCTTATCTGATCTTATCTCCCAACCAAAGACTCCAGTTCAAGTCCAAGGTACTCCTCATCTAGATGGGGAAAGATCTCAACACCTTGAAGCTTGCAAAAAGCAATGACAAGAACCAGGCATTTTTGAACAACCCTGGTGCAGAAGAAAGGCCAAAGGGCAAAGCAGAGAACTGAAAATGCAAGAGAGAGACAGAGAAACATAAAATGTTCCTGAAGAGAGAATTAATGGGGATGTGAAGGTAAGCATCCTTCAGATCCAGGGATGCCAGAAAGGCTTGGAGAAGCAGAAGAGGAAACAATGTTGGAAGGGACATTATCTGAAAAGAAGGGATCTTGAGAAAGACGCTGAGCAGGGAAAGATCCAGAACTGGTCTCAATGTACCCTCCTTCTGGAGAAACAAACATCCTGGGGTAAAAACCCTTTCCCCACCTGGATGGGAGGAATGGGTTGAATGGTGCCCTGATCAAAAAGAAACTGCAGAATCTGGTAAATGAGGAAGTTGGTCTCGGAGAAGTTGAGGAGTGCCTGAAGAGGGAGAAAAGGACTTCCAAACCACAAAATATCCCTGACAGACAATTGAGAGAACCACAAAGTCTGAGGCGATTCAAAGCCAATTTGAGAGTGACAGGGAAAAGTGGAGACAAGGGGACTTGGTGGAAGAGAAAGCCAAGTGTCAAACAGAGCCAGGCTTATCCTGAAAAGACGCTTTCTTGGAGGAAGGAGTCTGAATAGACCTAGCAGGAGGAGCACACTTAGAACCACTTTTACCCTTAGGATGGTGAGTTTGCCTATGAACAAAGGCAGATTTGGAAGCATAATTCCAATAATACTTGGGAATAGAATTATCTTGAACAACATCCAAACATTTGGCCTTGATGTTATCAGGCAAAGCATGAAGACAGCCAAGAAGAATGCCTCATGACTGAACAAAAGCCAGCATCCCTGGAAGAGGCATCAGCCGCATCATAGCTACATTTCATCAAGTAGCAGGCAACTTGAGAAGCTGAGCCTAACAGAGAAAGGGTAGAAGCCTTCCCCTCAGCATTGGGGAAGTCAGAAACCACCTTAGAAACCTGGGAAAGGAGGGCCAAAACATACCTGGTCATAGGACTCTTGTAGTTAATGTCCCTAAAGAACAAGGTGGCAGCAGTGTAAACCTTCTTGCCCAGCCTTTCCATGGCCCTACTATCCTTATCAGAAGGAAGCAGTTTGGTAAACAGCAACAGCTTGGAAGGCTTGTCAGAAGAAACTGACACTATTGAGGGGTCAGCAGAATGACTCTTATAAAGGAATTTGCAATCCTCAGACACCTTGTAGAACTTATCCAGCTTCTTTGGCACAGGAGGCTGAGAGAGTCAGGAGGTAAAGAAGCTGCAGAAAAGGTATCCAAAAGGGCAGCCAAAACAGGAGGAACAACAGATGGTGGGCATACTCCATCTATAGGAGCTCATAGTATCTTTTTGAATATCAGAGACCTGGGAACCATCTAATTTAAAATAGTCCACTATGCAGGCATCAGTATCCTAACTCTTCAAAGGGGGGGGAGGGGTCTGGATTTAAGGAATGCTTTTCCTCCAACCATTGTCTGGAGGGAAGGAATTTGGGAAGAACAGGCCAAGATTCTTAGCCAGAGTCCAACCTCATCTGAGGAGTCTAATTCCCTAGGCCCTCTTAACAGGAGTGGAAGACCGGGGTGGGGGACGAGGTGGGTGGGGACAGGAACAGAAACCCCTTGAGGTGGCTTTAAGGCCATCAAAGCATTAAATAAACTCAAACTGAAATCCTGCCATTCATGCTGTGTATCCTTTACAACACAAGAAATATGCTGTCTTTTATTTCTTTTTCTGCAGGATTTCCGCTCAAAAAACCCTTGGAGGGTCAAACCCCTGACTCAACTCTATAATGCTGGTAGGAATTTCATCCCTTCACTAAAATCTGAGGAATCCCACTCGGTTCCTCAGATGTTATCAGCAGAGGTTGCCCCTCAACGTCAGGAACAGATGTCGGAAAAGCCTCAGAGGACATATGAGAATTTGGATCCATGCAGGACTCCAACAGCATAGTGGCAGAGGAATCCAAAACAAGCAGTAGATGGTCTTCAGGATCTTCATTAGCCTCTAGACAAAAATCTGGGGGAGGCTAGACAGTAGTCACGTTGGGCCTGACATTTTTGGCTCCTCCTTGGCAGAGAGCTGACCCTCTGGATGGGAGAATTCTGCCACTGTACCCTGAGCAGACAGTATAAAAAGCTGGTTTCTAAAAGTATATGGACAAAGGAGATGTGACTACATAGGGTCTTTGGCACAAATGCCTGGCAGGCAGAACACTGTGTATGATTGTGGAAAGCATCCAAGCAAAAAAAGACACTGGTCAAGATGGTCTGTAGGGGGAATTTGCCTCCCACACTGACATTTCTCTCTCTGGATGACATGAACACAATACCAAACAAGAATGTAAAGGAAGAGAAGAAACCCCAATGGGGCACTTATCTGAAAATGGCTTGGTAACCAGCACAGTAATAGGGCATTCAGACCGACTAACAATAATGTCATTCAGACTGGTGGCAAAGTAGTTCTCGGTGTTTGCGTCCATACATCACCTCTATGCCCTAGGCCTTGCATGTGAAGCATACGTGTAACATATGGCGGGTCTATATTAGGAAGTCGAAAGTTCAAAAGAGCGAACACTCTTACATTGACTGCAAATAAGCAAAACCACAGAATTTCAAATGGCCGGAACAGCGATTTTTTTCCCCAAGGGAAAAAAATCTCTGGGCCATTGTCAGGACTTTGCCGTTTCCTCCACTGTGGTGCAATCTCAGAGTTGGTATATTTAAGTAAGGGGGTATGGGGGGCACAGCCCTCAATCAGGGAGTGTGGGGGGTAAAGCCCCCCACTTTATTTTGTCTGTGTATTTGTTTGCTATTTTTTGGAGCAGCGATTTTTTCCCTGGGGAAAAAAAATCGCTGTTCCGTACATTCGACATTGTGTGGTTTTGGCTACTTGGTGTCGATGTAAGAGCGTTCACTTTTTTGAGGTTTTGATACACACTCCATATGACACCTGTAAGAGCAGAAGGCTTTGGTATACTGGCTGGATGTTGGGCTATCCTTGGCAGGAGATCCCTTTGGTGAAGAATACTGCAACAGTGATATGGAACAACATATCTTTTACATGGGTGGGGACCCTATTTCATAGTGTGGGGATCCTTTGGGACACTAACCTGTCTCTCCAGCATGTTTTATTTGTCACAAGTGAAGTTCAGATCCCTGGATCTAATGTTTTTTGGTGCGGTTTGTTTTGCACATGTGCACTAGATCAATCAGGGCTAGGTCTGAAGAAGTCCTGTAAGACAGGCAAAGACACCCTCTCAGCAGCCTATAGGAGACTGAATACAGAAACAGAGCCTTTAGACAAATCACTGTAGAACAGGGTATCCATTGACCTGAAATCTGCTGGTTAGAAACCTTTGAGAGTATTCCAATTGTAGCAAGTGTCTGTTTAAATACATGCCAAAGAGAGCATTGTATTCAATGATATGTCAGATAAGGGCCGAGTAGAGTGGTACTATAACTTCCTTGGACACCATACCCTTATCTATAAGTTAGGTGACACAGAAAGATTTTGTTAATATCTTAGCTACATTTTGGACAAAGGGCAGACAGCTAGCTACACATGCTCCCAGATCTCTTACTACTGGGTCGACTTATTGGGGTGTTTATCAATGGAGTAATTAACTTGGGTTTACAATTTCCCAAAGGCCATTATAATGCATTTTTTGGCATTGAGTTTTACACCATGACTTTGGCACCAGTCATTTGTCTGTATTAAACCCACTTGCAAAATGTCTTGAGAGAATCTATAATAGCTCACAACTTACATCTGTGAACTTGGTGAGCCAGAGGACTTTAACATTAGCTTTGACTTCTGAGAAGTAGATGCCAAAGAAGGGCAGTCTCAGCACAGAGCCCTGGGGTACTCCACTGGTGACTAGTCTCTTGGTGGAGGTGGTCTTACTGATTCTGACTTCTTGGGTCCTGTATGTAAGCCATCCAGTGAGTTATGCAAATGTTTACACCTCTCAGAGAGCTTGTTTACAATGCCATAGCCAGGTTAAGATATGCAGTATACACAGTTTTACCCTCGTCCATTGCCTTGGTGACCCTCTCAGAAAAGTCTATCAGGTTAAAGAGGCATGCCCTTCCCTTAAAGCAAAAAGTACAGCTTTGTACCTACCATAAATGTAGATGTTCAAGTGTTCACACTGCTGCAGTCATCACACTAGGGTTATCCTGCCGTCAGGCGGTCCCGCAGTCGGCCAGAGTTCCAAAGTCTTGGTCCGGCGTCGGTTGCTGTTGCTTCTTCCCTGATGTCAGTGCGCCAGGGGTATAAAATATGCATCAGACGCCATTTTCTTCAGTTTTTCTTGCCCCAGATGTCAGGTGCCCCCAAGTAGGTAGGCAATACATACTGCTAATCAAAAATATACATAACAAATAAAAACAATACCTTCAGTTACCAGCAAATACACCCCAAAGGTTGTATAGGACAGAAGGGTATAGATAAGTCCAGCTAGTTCAGAGGGGATGGAGGGAGGGTAACCTGGACTGCAGCAGTGTGAATACTCAAACATCTACATTTATGGTAGGTACAAAACTGTACTATGTTCATCGTGTTATACTGCTGCAGTCATCACACTTGGGTTGAATCCCAAAGCTAAGGTTGGGTGGCTGGTCTATAAAGAGTTAGGATTGGCTAAGAGGCCCTGCAGAACTGCAGTGGCAAATCCTGCTCTGGATTTAGAGTAAAGAGGCAGGTGGTAATGCTTGGTGAAGGTGTGCACTGAACTCCTCAGCCTCCAAAATTTCCTTGGTAGGTACTCCTCTGAGAAAGGCTGTTGAAGTGGCTGTTGCCCTGGTGGAATGAGGCCTAATGTTACTAGGGACTGGTTTTCCATGGTGTGTGTAGCAGTACCGAATACAGTGTCCTATCCATTCAGATATAGTCTGCTTTGAGATAGCCTTGCCTTGTGACCCTGCAGCATATGCTACAAACAGTTGATCAGTTTTCCTGAAAGCTTTTGTTTTGTCCAAGTAGAAGCGTAGCTGCCTGTGTATGTTCAAAGTATGCAGAAGTTTCTCCCCTTTATTTTGGGGTTTTGGATAAAAAGTAGGCAAATGGATGGTTTGGTTAAAAGCCACACTAGATACCACCTTTGGCATGAAGGTAGGGTTTGTCCTTAAAGATACCCTGTCCTGATGAAAAATTATAAAAGTTTCCACTGCCATTAATGCCTGTAGCTCTGAGACTCTTTGTGCTGAAGTTACTGCCAGGAGCAGAGCTGTTTTCCATGATAAAAATTTTAGATCGGCTGTATTGGCTGGCTCAAAAGGTGGCAGGGTCAGTTTTTCCAAAATGAAATTGAGGTCCCAAGTTGGTGATGGTGCTCTCCGGGGCGGTCTTATGTTTTAGCCCCTCTGAGGTACTGCTTTAGCAAGGGATGAGAGAATAAAGGAGGATCCGTGTTGTAATGTGCAGAAATGGCAGAGGCGTGGATCTTAATTGATGAAAAGGATAGGCCTCTGTCCAGCATCTCAGTTAAGTATTGTAAAATCTGAGGAATGTTTGGAACAAGAGGGTCAAGGCTCTGAGCCTGGTTCCAGGCGCAGAATGTCTTCCATTTTTCTGAGTAAGCTTTCCTTGTGCTAGGCCTCCTGGCCTCCAAAATGACATCCATAACAGCTTTAGAGAGAGGTGTTGCCTGTTTGACTAAAGTATCTGCCATGCAGCCAGGTTTAGGGTTTTGAGCTGACCGTGCAGGAGCCGATTGTTTTGTTGAGTCAGAAGGTGTGGAATTTGGGGAAAAATCCATGGTGGGCCCTGAGCCAAGTTCCTTAAGATAGGGTACAAGTGCTGGGCTGGCCAGTCTGGAGCAATCAGGATCATCTGTGTTTTTTCTTGTCTGGCTTTTAGGAGTACCTTTGGAAGGAGAGGCAGTGGTGGGAAGGCATAGACTTTTAGGTTTTTCCAGCGGAACAGAAGAGCATCCACTTTCCATGCTTGTTTGTGATAAGTCCTTGTGCAGAATTTTTGTAGTTGGCAATTCAGAGGGGAGGCAAAAAGATCTATGTCTGGGCATCCCTATTTTTGTGTTATCATGTTGAAGATTTGTGGATTCAATTTCCATTCGTGAGGGTCCATGATATTTCTGCTTAGGTCATCTGCCAGAGTATTTTTCTTTCCTGGCAGGAATTGTGCTTGCAGGTGAACTTGGTACGTTAGAGCTGTGTTCCACAAGGTCATGGCTTGCCTGCATAGGGGATAAGAATGTGTGCCCCCTTGTTTGTTTATGTACCACATTACTGTGGTGTTGTCTGTCTTTAGTAATAGTTGCCCTGGATGTAGAAGGTCCTTGAAAGCTGTTAGGGCATTTTGTTGATGTGAAGATGCATCTGGTCTGTGGTCCACTTGCCCTGAATGCATTTTCCTGTCATGTGTTCTCCCCAGGCGTAATCCAAAGCATCTGTTGTTAGAGTTTGCCTGGCTGTGGGTTGGGTAAAAGGCTGACCCTTGTTTAGGTGACATGCCTGTGCCCACCACTGAAACTCCTGTTGTAAGCAGGGAATCATTGGAATTACTGCTTCTAGACTGTGGGAATGTTGAGTCCAAACACTTTTTAGGTACCATAGTAATTTCCTCATATGCAGTCTGGCATATGGTATTCGTAGTATGCAGGATGCCATGAATCCCAGGGCCTGCAGAATTTTTCTTGCAGGGAGATGGGACTTTTTGCCAGTAGTTGAAAATATTGAGTTAATTGCACTTGTTTGTCTGGCGTGAGGTAAGCCATCTGGACCGTTGTATTTAAGCTGGCACCCAGGAAAGTAATCTGTTGTGAGGGCACTCGTTTTGACTTCTTTTCGTTTACTGTGTACCCTAGAGAAATTAGCAACTTTATCACAAATGCCAGATGCTGCAGAAGAATGTCCTTTGTCTCTGCTTGAATGAGGCCGTCGTCCAGGTATGGATATATTTGAATTCCTTTTTGTCTGCAAAATGCAATTACTGGTGCCAGGCATTTTGGAAGACCCTGAGCACAGTAGATAAGCCGAAGTGCAGTGCAGAGAATTGGTAGTGCATTGTACCAGCTTTGAATCTGAGGTATCTTCTGCAATTTTGTCTGATAGGGACATGCAGGTATGCCTCTAAGGTCCAGAGTAACAAGCCAAGCCTTCTTGCCCAGCATGGGTAGAAGCTGCTGTAATGTTAACATTTTGAATTTCGGGATATCCAGGTAGGTATTCAGAATTGAAAGGTCCAGTATAGGCCTCCAGGCTTTGTCCTTTCTGGGGACCAGGAAGAGTCTTGAGTAAAATCCTTGTCCTTGTTCCTGTTGTGGTACTTTTTGTATAGCTCTCATGTCCATGAGGGCTGAAATATGTTTTTGTGCCTCTGCCCACTGATTTTGTGGCAGGTCTGGCATTCCTTTTAGCTTTGGTAAAGTATGAAAGTGGAATCTGTAACCTTGAGACACAATATTCAGGACCCATTTGTCTTGGGTGATTGTTTGCCAGTTTTGAGAAAAAAGTGCTAGTTTTCCCCCTAAGGGGGCTTCCAAAAGGGACGTGCTTGGCGTACGCAAAGGAAAGTCATTGTGACCGTTTCCTGTAAGGTTGAGACTTCTCCTCACCTCCTTTTGTAAGTTGAGGTGCCCCACTGTCATTGTCTGTTTCAGCCTTGGGGCTGAGATCTGCCTCTTGGGCGTCTGTATCTGCCTCTCTCTGGCCTGTCTGATACTAGAAAGGACCAATTTTTTGTTGGCCAATTTCTGCTAAACCGAGGTGGCTGTACCTGTAAGAAATCCTTGACTGTTTGCATAGATTTAGCTTTATCCTCCATTTTCTTTAACACCTCTTCTGCCTTAACACCAAACAAGGTATCATGCTGTAAAGGAACATCCAATAACTTTGCCTCAACATAATCAGGTAAATTCTGTTCTTTTAACCAAGCATGTCTTCGAATAACAGAACCTGTACCTGCGGCTCTACAAGAGGCCTCTAAAGAATCAAAACCACATTGCAGAGTATGTTTTCCCACCTGTTCAACTGCATGCAATAAATCCTGCATTTCTTTACAATCAGGAGCTTCTGAGCTAGCAAGCATTTTTTGTTTTAACTGAGCCATTAAATATTGTTGGTACTTAAGCATGTGAAACTGGCAATTTAAAGCTCTTACTGCTAAAGTTGCAGACATGTATACTTTCTTCCCCCATCTATCCAAAGCTCTGGAATCTCTGTCAGAGGGTACTAGATTTTTTGCAATGGAAGCCTTAATCCCTTTTGGACCCTGGGAAATAGCTTCTGGATCAGCAGAGGGTTTTTTGTAAAGAAACTTGTGAGAGTCAGGGACTCTAATACCTATCTGGCTTGGCTGGAGCAGGGGGCAGAGAGTCAGGAGATAAGCTGGATTCAGAGAACACATCATCCACAATGTCCAGCACAGGCAAAATAGCCAGGGGCCTGTGCTGAGGCAATAAGAGGAAATCCCTGAGCCTTTTCTTGGATTCTGAGTAATCCTGACTTTCCCAATGGAAATGTTCCGTCATGGTATGTAAAGTTTCCCCAAAAGAATAATCCTCAGGAGGAGTGGCTGAAGGGATAGATTCTTCAGCATCAGAGTCCCCAAAAGGGGGTACAGAGTATCCCTGGTCTGAAGAGGAATCAGAGGAAATGGAAACCTGATCAGAGGAGTCATAATCTGTATCCTGCCTAGGCCTTTTCTCAGGAAGGGGATGGGAACCCCTGATTAGAGTAATGAGGTCTTCGGCCATTTTAAGCAGCTGTTTCTTAGGCATGGAGGACTGTCCAGGAGAATGTTGTACTTGTTTCTTTGTCTTTAATGGTACCTTTGTCTTGGCTGTTGTTTTAATGGTAAGTTGTGAAGGTCTGAAAACACCCTCAGATGCCAATGCATGCTCAGCGGCTCCGGACCCATCTGAGGGATTAGTTTCCGTAGGCCCAATACCTTGAGTTTCCAGAGGCCTAGATGTCTCCACGTGGGAGTCGGAAGCAGCCTGTGGCTTTGAGGTAGCGGGTGTCAGGGGCTGCGAAAGCGCCTCACTGAGAACCGGCGACTGGCCTAGAAGAGGTTTCGTCATCGGTTCTGGACCTCGGATGCCTGTCTTTATCCTTGTCTTTGCGTTTTTTTGGTATTGAGGTCGTCGACTGATCCGACGGCATGGTATAATCGAACCTTCGGCCAAAGTAGTGTAAAGCAAAATAGTGCGTTTGTTGAATCTAGCACAAAACCGACAACTAGTGACGTCGTGATCAGGGCCTAGGCATAGAATACAGTAAGAGTAGAAGTCCTTATGAGGTATTTGCTTCCCATAAGAAATACAATTATTAATTTTTTCTGACATCGGTCTGAGGCAAGAAAAAGGTTTCCCCAATGGGGTACTTAGCTTTATTGAAGACTTCGGATCTGAAATTCGACTTCGAAAATCTCAGGAGTCGGCCGACCAGCACTTGCGAACTGCTTCTGCTTCGGGCACCGTGCGGCAAGAAAGACAGAAGAAAATGGCGTTGGATGCATATTTTATACCCCTGGCACACTGACGTCAGGGAAGAAGCGACAGCAACCGACGCTGGACCAAGACTTTGGAACTCTGGCCGACTGCGGGACCGCCTGACAGCAGGATAACCCAAGTGTGATGACTGCAGCAGTGTAACACGATGAACATCTGGGATGGGTCCAGTGTCTGTAGCCTGTCAATGTCCTGGTTTATAATTTCCATGATAATCTGTTCCATGGCTTTGCATATTAGGCTGTTACACTGATGGTTCTGTAGTCCCCGCCCCACCCAATTTGGGAGAGATCTGTGGTCAGTGTGATGATTTGGGCAGGCGGAGGAGGAGGAACAAAAGGGCAACCGTGAGGGACCTTCAGAAAGTTAAGCTATCAGTGCTTGTGCATTCTGCACATTTCTGAGAAATACTTGAAAATTCATGGGTTGATGTCAGATGAACCACTGCATTGAACCTGTCCAATGAAGAATTTTTCATGTAATATCTGGCTAGAGGAACCAGAATAATGGAAGCAGCCATACATTATAGAAGGTGAAGAATCAGTCTTGCTTGTGGCTTCTGGCAGGAAAGGACTGGTAATGCCTGCTTGTGGAGAGTGGCCAACCTGTTCTCTGAAGACTTGCTATCTGGTACTTTGTATTCAAGTGAGCTCCTATAAATTCTGTTGTCTGAACACATTTACTGTAATGCCCAGTTGAGTGCAAAGATGGAGCAGAGAGTCCCTGGCCCACATAAGAAAATTTCTGGTGGAGGCAGAGATGAGCCAGTCATCCAGATACGGGAACACCAGGAACCTTGCAGTCTGAGATGAGCTGCAACCACTGCCATACACGTGGTGAACACCTGGGGTCTCTGTGCTGAGACCACAGGGCAGGGTCCTGAATTGGAAATGACTGGCTCCTAACCAGATGAGAAACCTTCTAGAGTGCATGTCCATCTTTATGTGGTAGTATGCATCCTGAAGGTCTATGGAGCACATCCAGTCTTCCTTTCTCAATAACGGGGACTGTACCATGACCATATGGATCTTCATCTGACTGACACAAGGTCCCCATTCCTTTATCACCAAAAAGATATCTTGAGCAAGTCCTGGATCCATGTTAGTTTGATGAGAGTTCTTGGATGACTCACTTGTCCAGCAGCTTTTTAATTTCTACAACTTTTTTTTTTCTTGGGAGAGTGGAACTTGGGAGAGGTTTCTTGATGGCTGGGGGGCAAAACAGAAAAGAAATTGAACAGCCTCTAGTTATGATTTTCTGTACCCATGTGTCTTGGATGATGGGTGCCCAGGGATTGAGGTACAGATATGAGCACCTCCAGGCTCCCTCCAGCATGCGGCAGGAGCACTGGAAAAGCCTCTTGGATTACAGCCCCTAAAAGCCTTAATTTTGTGGGCCATTTCAATCACAGGGGCAGCTTTCACCATTAGAATCCCCCCTCTGCTCTGGGGGGTATTTATCCCCAGAAATTCCCTTGTGACTTTCAGAACCACTGCTTCTTCCCGCCATTCTGGTTCCTACAATAAGATCTCTAGGGGCTTAAGAACTGTATTCCTACAGCAGAAAGGGCTTTCCCATCTTGCTCCCTTCTGGAGTGTGTGACTGACTAAGCCCAAAGAGCGTAGAGCCATCATAAGGGGCACTGACAAAGGATGTCTTGAAGTACTCTGCAAAGTCACACAAGCACATCCGGGCATGTCTCCTTAAAGTTATGCCACTGCCTGCAGCTCTCAGAGTGCCCTCAGTCACATTAGAAATCAGGGACATCAACCTATTTGAAAAAGCATGGAAGGGGGCCAGCTCAGAGTCCAAAGGTTTCTTCTTCTCTGCAGAGATGGACTCAGAGAGAGATTTGGAGAAACACTGTATTTAGTCAAATCCTTCTGGAATTGTGTCAGGTGTGCCAGGTACTTCAGTCCCCTCAGTGCGAAGGTTGCTGTAGGTTAAACTTGCATCCCAAATCTGTAACATCTGGACCCTTGCTCCATTGTGGTCTGTCTTTGGGTGACACTAAGAATGTATCTGGTTTGCGAAGAAATGGTTCAGCCACATCAGACTCCTTCCATGCCTGCTTTGAGATAAGGTAAACTATCTTGTCAGCAGGAATGACCACCAAAGTGACAGCTGGGCCAGACCACAAAGGTCTCAACAAACACCAATGGCTCCTGCAAGGGGGAGCTTTGGAAGACTTCAAGGATGTCACTAAATGAGAAATCCTCAATAGAGGATCTGGAGACCCCCTCCCCTTCAAAGTCATGGTCTTCAATTAATGACTCCCAAGGGCAGTCAATGAGCCAGAACTTGCACACATGTTTCTGAGGAGCTTCTAAGGTGGGGTGTTCCAGTCAGGGCTCAGAAGAGGAGTGGGAATCCTGAAGGACTGTCTCGAGGCTTGATGGGGCCCACTGTCTCAATGGGACAGAATGAGTAGGACCAGGACCCAATGGAATTCAATTGGGGAAGGATGCAGTCAAGTGAGGAACAAAAGTCTGCTAAGACAGAGAGAATGCTCTCTCAATGGATTCAAATGTCAAAGCCAAAGGAGAACCTGAAATCGTCTGGGATGGAGCAGAAGCAGCTGCCCCAGGCAGATTCTGGAATCTAACTTAACCATGCTTCAAAGCAGAAACAAGAGCTGAGGAGTCTAGTGCCAAGGGTCCCAAAGGAAGAGATGTTTCGGAAAACAGTGGAGTCGCCCCCCCCCCCCAAGATCCAGTAGCAATGCTTCAGCCCAAAGTTGGAGTTGGTCAGATCAGAGAAACTGTCAAAGTAGAAGACAACCAGGTCTTTGGAATCAACATTGACAAGTCCTGGGTAACACTCAGAGCCGCAGTCCTAGATCCTGGAATATAGACTGGTGTAGGCACAATAAAATAGGATGAGGGGAAGGACCCGAGATCACTGGTCCAACAGTGGATGGATTCGGAAAAAAACCCATCTGAATTTGGGTCTCAGGAACTTCCTCATAATGCTGTCCATGTTCAGTTTGGAAAAGTTTCTGATAGAGACCTGTGCAAAGTTCTGAATTGTATATATATATATATATATATATATATATATATATATATATATATATAAAAAAGGGGGGGGCATAGCCTCTGGGAAATGTGCTACAGGGAGAACCTACGCTCCAGTATCAGATGTGTATTGGATCAAATAATTCCCTCTCCAAGACAGGGGATGGCTCCAAAGATTTTTGGAATTTTTCAAGCTGGAAGCAAAGAAACAGCAAATGAAGAGAAATGGTCTGGAGAATGTTGCCTGGACTTTTTAGGCTTCTCCTTTGGTCTGTCACTACTTTTCTCCATTTAATGTCTGTTAGAAGGATTCTTGACAGAGGGGGAAGCTCCAGATGCAGAAGAATGATTAAGGGATGAGTCTCCCTCTGGGGCAGGGATAAAGTCCAATCAGAATGCATTTATTCCTTTGCTCAGCGATGGCCCTAAGGCCAAAAGCATTTCAAATGAAGTACTGTTTGTCTAGGTGAGCAGTCCCAATGTAACATACATACTCTGTGTGTAAATCTGAATTTGGAATCATTTTTGCCTGTTATTGTGCAAGAAACTCCTATCATCACAAACACTAAAGTGGGAATAAACTGCACACCACACAGCTAAATAACCACACTACTTCCAATAACTACTAATAATCCTAAAACCTCAATAACACTACACTACTAATGAACAAAACTGTCAAGTGAAGTAAGAGCACCAAGGCATGACAGATGAGCTCCAACCTGGTAGTTAACAGCTATGTAACCATGGAGGTAAGGGGAGACACAGGATGCCAATTCCTTGCAAGACTACAAAGTAAAAAAAAAAAAAAACTCAAGGTATACCCAAAAACTGACATAAGATCAGTGCTTAGCTAAGGCAAGCCTGAGTAGTGGGGACCACATCTCTTCAAATGGGTGGGAAATGAGAGGCAAGGTAACTTCAGGGGCAGGATGGGGATTATGGGTAAGGGGAACAGCCTGAGCTTTGGATCCAAAGTCTACAGTGGTCGAAGTTGGATCTGAAGACCCATCCTGTCAAGGAACGGGTGGAAAGATCAGATCTTCAGCTCATTTCTTTCTTTAGGTATACTGCATCCCAGTTTCAAAAATGCCCTTATTATTCCTCTACATAGTTTTCAACCCCAACTCCCTAGCGATTTACAGACCCACAGCAAACATTTTCCCTTTGTCAAAAACTCTTGGGAAAAACTAGTCTACAATCAAATCCTAGAATACATTCAAAAGTAAGACTTCATACAAATTGTCAACTTGTTTTTTCATCCCAAACATACCACTTAAAAGCAACACATGCTCTTAACACTGACATCTTCTCATGGAGAAAGGTCTACTGACAGCCTTTGAAGCTGTAAATCACAACCGTCTACTAACAGAACTGATGATAGTTTCTCTTCTAATGCGACACAATGCTTTAGAAGCTCTCTTTGTAAACAGAAAGTATAGATGTCTTAACAACTTACGATATCAGTATGTGTCCTACTGATCACTGTTGCAGAATTCCTGACATATGGGTCGTCACAGTGACATCTGACCGGGATACCAAAGTTTTACCCTCTCAAGGTTGTATGTCCCAATGCATGACCTCAGCTTGTATGCACTGGGGTACACAGACTGATGAACAAGTGTGGATCCTCAGACTATCTCCAAGCCAGCTGCTTGAAGACTACTGAGAGAGGGAAACTGGTCAGCTAGGAGTGGCATAGCTCAGATAAGAAAAAGTACAGTTTTGTACCTACCATAAATGTAGATGTTCGAGGATCTACATTGCTGCAGTCATGACCTGTGGGTAGTCCGCTGTCCTCGGTCGGCCCGAATACCAAAGGGCTAGGCTGGCGTCGGTCATTGTCGCTTAGAGCTGACGTCAGTACGCAGTAGTACTTAAGCGCATGACCGACGCCATATCCTCAGTCTTTCTTGCCCCAGATGTCAAAAGGCCTAAAAGGAAAGGCCAAAGCCAAAAATAGGAAAAGCCCAACAATCCCCAGTGTGTAAGTAAAGAACATCTCCAAACGAAACCCAGCAACCCCAACCTATAGAGGGGAAGGAGGGAGGGAAAATTGGACTGCAGCAATGTAGATCCTCGAACATCTACATTTATGGTAGGTACAAAACTGTACTATGTTCTTCGTCTCACATTGCTGCAGTCATGACCTGTGGGTAGAATCCCAAAGCAAAGGAAAAGGGAGGCTGGCAAATTACAAAGAATTAGGGGCTGCTAACATGCCCTGTAAAACTGCAGTGGCAAACCCAGCCCTGGACTTGGAATGGAGAGGGAGATGGTAATGCTTAGTGAAAGTGTGTACAGAACTCCAAGTAGCTGCTTCCAAAATATCCTTAGTAGCTACACCCCTCAAAAAAGCAGTAGAAGTGGCAGTAGCCCTAGTAGAATGAGGCCTGATCCCAGCAGGGACATCCTTCCCATGATGAGAATAACAAAAGGCAATGCAATGACCAATCCACTTCGAAATAGTCTGCTTAGAAACAGCTTTCCCCTGCGAACTCAAAGCAAAAGAAACAAATAACTGTTGAGTCTGTCTGAACTCCTTAGTTCTGTTCAAGTAGTAACGTAACTGCCTATGGATATCCAAAGAATGCAAGACTTTTTCCCCTTTATTTTGGGGTTCAGCATAAAAAGTAGGCAAATGAATAGACTGATTCAAGGCCACACTAGAAATCACTTTAGGCATAAAAGTAGGGTTAGTCCGCAAAGAAACTCTATCCTTATGGAATATCAAAAAAGGTTCAACTGCCATGAGAGCCTGTAATTCAGATACCCTCCTGGCAGAGGTAATGGCCAACAAAAAAGCAGTCTTCCAAGACAAAAACTTCAGTTCAGACGTAGCTGCAGGTTCAAAAGGAGGTAAAGTAAGTTTCTCCAAAACAAAATTGAGATCCCAAGAAGGAGTAGGAGCTCTACGTGGGGGTCTTATATTCTTTGCCCCTCTAAGAAATTGTTTGAACAAAGGATGGGAAAATAAAGGAGGGTCACAATCATATTGAGCAGAAATGGCTGCAGCATGAACCTTCACAGAAGAGAATGACAAACCCTTGTCCAGTAATTCAGTAAGGTACTGTAATGCAAAACTCAAATTAGGCACTGAAACATCAAAACCCTTTGCAGTGCTCCAAAGAAAAAATCTCTTCCATTTATCAGCATAAACTTTACTAGTGCTAGGCCGCCTAGCTTCCAAAATGACATCTAAAACCTGTTGAGGAAGCTGAGAACCCACCGGCTCCATCACGGAATACGCCAGGCTGTCAGATGGAGGGACTGCACCTGAACATTGAGAAAATGATTGTTTGACTGGGACAATAAATGAGGAACCTGTGGCAGAGTCCAAGGAGGCTCCTGGATTAAACTCCTCAGCAGAGGATACCAATGTTGACGTGGCCAGTCTGGTGCTATTAGAATCATGCAAGGCTTGTCCCGTCTGACTTTCAAGAGTACCTTGGGGAGAAGAGGCAGAGGAGGAAAAGCATAAATGTGAAGGTTGTTCCAACTGAAAGACAGAGCATCCACTTTCCAAGCATCTGGGTGGAACATCTTTGTGCAAAATTTTGGAAGTTGAAAATTCAGTGGGGAAGTGAATAGATCCATGTCTGGAGTTCCCCAAGCCACAGTCAATTGTCTGAAAATCTGAGGATCCAGTTTCCACTCGTGGGGATCCACCATTTGTCTGCTCAAAATATCTGCTAGGGAGTTCTGTGCTCCTGGCAGAAACCTTGCTTGAAGATTGATTCGCAAACCTAGAGCAGTCTCCCATAAAATCATTGCTGGTCTGCAAAGAGGGTAGGAATGGGTTCCCCCCTGCTTGTTGATGTACCACATGACTGTTGTGTTGTCTGTTTGTATCAATACCTGTCCTGGCTGAAGGAGTTCCTTGAATGCCATCAAAGCAAGTTGAACTGCTAACATCTCCTTCATGTTGATATGCAAATGTAGTAGTTTGGGAGGCCACATGTCTTGTATCCATTTTCCATTGAAGTGTGCTCCCCAAGCCAAGTCCGAGGCATCCGACGTTAGGATCTGACTTGCCTCTGGTCTGGACACAGAGAGTCCCTTGTTTAGGTGACATTCCTGAGCCCACCAAAGTAATTCTTTCTGGATGCAAGGTATAATCCGAATGACAGTGTCCAAACTGTGGCAGTGTTGAGCCCACTCACTTTTGAGATACCATTGTAGCTTCCTCATATGCAGTTTGGCATTGGGAAGTACTAGAATGCAAGATGCCATGAACCCCAAGGCTTGGAGGACTGTCCTTGCAGTCAGCCTGGACATTACTGATAACTGCTGGAAGTAGAGAGGAAGAGTTCTTTGTTTGTCCGGGGTCAGAAATGCCATCTGAGAGGCTGTATTCAGTCTCACACCCAGAAAGCACATGTCCTGAGAGGGCACTAGACTGGACTTTATTTCGTTCACAGTATACCCTAGGCACCTTAAAACTGTCATTACATAGTGGAGATGCTGTAGTAATTTGTCTTTGTTTTGAGCAAGAATCAGGCAATCGTCCAAATAAGGATAAATTTGTATTCCACCATGTCTGAAGAAAGCAATCACAGGAGCCAGAACTTTTGTGAACACCCTGGGTGCAGTAGATAAGCCAAAGGGCAATGCAGAGAATTGATAATGTGAAGTACCAGCCCGAAATCTCAGGAATCTCCTGCAGCTGGGCTTGATAGGGATGTGAAGATAGGCCTCTTTGAAATCCAGGGTTACCATCCAATGATCTTTGCCCATCATAGGCAGAAGTTGCTGTAATGTTAACATCTTGAACTTTGGAATTTCTAGGTAGGTGTTGAGAATGGACAAATCCAGAATTGGCCTCCAAGTGTTTCCTTTCTTTGGCACCAGGAATAGACGGGAATAAAATCCTAGGCCTACTTCTGAAGGAGGGACCACCTGAATTGCCTCCATCTGCAAAAGTAAAGAAATCTGCTTCTGAGCCTCCAGCCTTTGCTGAGGAGGCGCATCCGGCATGCCTTTGAAAGGAGGAAAAGTGTGAAAATAAAACTTGTAACCTCGATTTATTATATCCAACACCCATTTGTCTTGGGTGATCAAATTCCAGTTTTCTTTGAAAAGTCCCAACTTTCCTCCCAGAGGAGCTGCCAGTAAGGGAGGGTCTGGCAGCGGAAGATGCAGGTCATTGGGTCTGCTTACGAAAGGGCTGACCCCTGCCCTCACCAGAAGACTGTGCAGGAGAACTCCAAGTCCTAGGTCTGAAGGAACCCTGAGCGTGAGCCCTGCCTCTACCACGTCTAGACCTGCCCTTAGGTTGATAATCCGAAGAAGGATAAGACCATCCCCTAGCAGGCCAATTCCTACTAAACTTAGGGGGCTGCACCTGCAAAAAATCCTTGACCGTCTGCATAGACTTAGCCTTATCTTCCATCTTTTTCAAAACTGATTCCACAGGAGGACCAAAAAGAACTTCAGATTGAAGTGGAGCATCCAAAATTCGAGCCTTCACATGCTCTGACAAATTTTGATCCTTAAGCCAGGCATGTCTACGAATAACTGAACCTGTAGCAGCCACCCTAGAAGAAGCCTGAAGAGCATCAAAACCACACTGCAAAGAATGCTTGCCAACTTGATCTGATGCATGAACCAACTCCTGGAGCTCCTTACACTCTATACCCTCAGATAAAGCATCCACCTTAGACTTCAATTGGCCTAATAAAAAATGCTGATACCTTAGCATATGAAATTGGCAATTCAAAGCCCTCATAGCTAACGTAGAGGAGGTGTACACTTTTTTCCCCCACCTGTCTAACGCCCTAGAATCTTTATCCAAAGGGACTGGATTTTTAGCCACAGAAGCCTTAACACCCTTAGGTCCTTGAATAATGGCTTCCGGATCAGCCCTAGGACTCTTATACAAGTACTTATGAGCTTCTGGAACTCTGTAATACCCGTCAGGCTTGACAGGGGCCGGAGGCAGAGAATCAGGATTAAGGGAAGATTCAGAAAACACATCCCGAACAACATCTAAGACAGGAGGAATAGCCAAGGGCCTATGTTGTGGCAGAAACAAAAATTCCCTAAGCCTTTTCCGAGAATCTGAAAAATCTTGACCTTCCCACTTGAAATGCTCCCTCATGGTATGTAAAGTTTCAGAAAAGGAAAAATCTTCTGGAGGAGAAGCAGAAGGACAGGAGTCCTCTGCATCCGAATCAGAATAGGAAGGAAAATCCTGAATTTCTTCAGCTGAGGAATCAGAGTAGTCCGAGGAATGATCCATTCCCTCTATATCTGCCTCCACCCTAGGCCTTTTCTCGGGGGGGGGGGGGCATAGAACCCCTGATCAAAGTAATCAAGTCCTCCGCCATTTTCAACATATGTTTTTTAGGAACAGGGGCTGGAGAGCTAGAAGAATGACCAGGTCCAACAAGACCAGGTTTGGCCTTAGCATGGCCTTTAGCCACTGAAGTAGAAGGCCTAATAACCTTTTGTAAGGATGGAACTACTGAAACCTGAGAAGCACCCTCGGCCTGTCCTAACTCCTGAGAGGCCAACTCCTGTAAAAGTAAAGGTTCCCCCTGGGATTCAGCCGAACCCTCGGCAGGATCCATAGATTCAACCGGAGGCTCCGAAGAACCGGCGTCCGCAACGGACGACTCATCCGGTTTAGATCTCAAAGATTTATCCTTGCGCTTCTTAGCGGTAGCGGGCGTCGGAGGATCCGACGGCATGTTGTAGTTACACCGCTTACCGAAAACAAGCCTGGCACAGTCTAACCTTCGCTTAATGGTGCGCTTATTAAATCTAGCACAAAAGCGACACCCGACTACGTCATGCTCAGGCCCTAAGCAAGGAATACAGAGAGAATGATAATCCCTATGAGGTATCTGTTTCCCACAAGAAATGCAAATATTAACTTTTTCTGACATCCGGATAACTGAGGCAAGAAAAAACAAAAATTTCCCCAACGGGGTACTTAGCCCAACTTGGTCTTCGGTCTGAAACTCGGTAAATGAAAATTTCAGAACGCCGAACGGCACTCGCAAACACTGCTTCTGCTTCGGACCACGCGGCAAGAAAGACTGAGGATATGGCGTCGGTCATGTGCTTAAGTACTACTGCGTACTGACGTCAGCTCTAAGCGACAATGACCGACGCCAGCCTAGCCCTTTGGTATTCGGGCCGACCGAGGACAGCGGACTACCCACAGGTCATGACTGCAGCAATGTGAGACGAAGAACATCTCCCCCACTTCCATGCAACAGAGCAGAGTTTAAAGCAAAGGGAAGAAGAAAAGGAAACTTGAATTAAGGAACAGAATAGGAAATGGAGGGTAGGATGGAACACTGCAACAGTGATCAGGCAGGACATCCACTGTTAAGATTTCTTACACAACTGTACTACGTCCTAACAGAAATCACTGTTGCAGTATTCCTAAGAAGTGGGCGATTCCTAGAGCTGAAGAAGGAAGGAAGTGTGACTGGCTACAGAGCAGAAGAGTTGCCCAACAACCCAAATTGGACAGACCTAGCAAAGGCTGCCCTGGACCTGGAGAAAGCATCAAATTTGTAGTGTCTGGTAAAGGCGTTTATTAACCAAGTGGCAGCAGCTTCCAAAATAGACCTGAAACCTGCTCCTTTGTAAAAAGGAATGTCCCTGAGGAAGCCACTGTCCTAGTGAAATGTGTTTTCAGACAGAAAGGCAAGGTCTTACCATAGTGTGAGTAGCAGAAAGAGACAGCCTTAGAGATACAAGTTGCAATAGTTTGTTTGAAGACTGGATGGCCTAGCTTGGGACTCGTAAAAGATACAAAAAGTTGTTCAGTCTTTGTGAAAGATTTAGTTTTGTCCAGATAAAAACCTGACTTGCCTGTGAATGTCCAGGAGAATGTACAATCCTTCTCCCAGCTTGGGGAGTGGGAAAGAAAGTGGGTAGGTAAACAGACTGACTGAGGGACAGGTTGTTCACTACCTTAGGCATAAAGGATGGATTAGCCAAAAGAGCCACCCTGTCTTTGTGGAAAATAAGAAAAGGGGGAGTGGCCATGAAAGCCTGTAACTCAGAAACTCTCCTAGAAGAGGAGAGAACCAAGAGAAGTATAGTTTTCCAAGTATAGAATTTGTAAAGAAGCAGAAGATGATGTTTCAAAAGGAGGTGGTGTAAGCTACTCTAGCACAAAATTAAGATGCCAAGAGTGGGGATGGGCTTATGCAGCCCCCCCCCCCCGAGGAAAAGCTTCACATCCGCTTTAGCCGTAAGTGAAGGGCTAAGTGGGAGGTATGCATTGACAGCATACAGGTGAACTTTTACAGAAGAAGCAGCCAAACCTGATCTAAGTAGTTCACACAGCAGGAACTTTTCCATTTTACAACGTTTGTGGCTTCATGTAGGACTTGAACAACCTTATCACAGAAGAGGTGTCTTTGAGGAGTTAAAATCCTATCATCCATAGGCTCACTGAGATGAAAGATATGGGTGGAGCAGCAGTCCTTTTTGTTGAGTTATCAGATCCAGTTGTAGAGGCATTTTCCTGTAATTTCCCTTTGCTAGGTGAAATAGCAGGGGAAACCAATTCTGCCTCAGCCCAAGGGGCGCCAGTAAAAGGGGTTTGGGAGCTCCCTTCTGTGCCCAGAGAAGAATCTTTGGAAGAAGAGGCAGTGGAAGAAAGACAGAGGAACTTTTCTGTCCACTTGGAGGAAAAGGCATCTGTCCTCCAGGCTGTGGGACAGGGGTCCCTGGTGTAGAATTTGGGAAGCTGATGGCTGGTTGGTGACCCAAAGAGGTACATCTGAGGCATGTCTCACTGAAAGAGGATATTCTTGAAAATCTCTCTATTTAACATTCTTTCATGAGAATCCTCCAGGGAGTGACTTAGGGTGTTTGCTAGCCCACTGCCCTGAGAAAGGACGTACGTGGCTGTCAGCATGATGTCCATCTGCGTGACAAAATTCCAAGTCCCTTGTGCTAACCTGCACATTTGGTAAGACCTGGTGCCTCCCTATTTATATACCACACAACTGTGGTGTTCTCTGTGTACACTAGGAGTAGACTGGGTTTCCAAAGGAAAGCCAACATCTGAAAGGCTTATACAAGAACATTACTTACTTTCAGAATTATATGCTCCTTCAGTAATTGAGGTAGCCATTTGGCCTGCACTTGATGTGATCCTGTCCATGGCCCCCACACCTCATCCAAGGCATCTATGTGAACTGTTGAGGAGAAGGTGGTGTGAAGGGTAGTCCTGGTTGATGATGACCTGTCCCTTCCACCAAAATAGTTCCTTTTTGAGACAAGAGAGGAGGGGAATCAGGGTGTCCAGTGGGTGACAGTGTTGGGACCACACAGATTTCAGGTATCACTGGATTTTGTTCAAGTGAGGTCCGACTAGGTGGTACATAGGGATGATGGCTGCCATGAACCCTAGAGTTTTTAGCATCTCCCTTGTTGAGCAATGGGTTGCAGAGGAGAGAGATATTACAAAAAAAATTGGAAAGACTATGAACCTTCTCCTAGGAGAAGAAGGTGTGTCCAGTCTGCAGCCCAGGGAAAACTAGGTCCTGTGCAGGAACCATGTAAGATTTTTTGTATTTTACAGTGAAACTCAGACCTGTCAGGAGTTGGAGGGTGAAGATTATGTGCTGAAGAAGGATTTCTAGAGACAGCCTGGATGCAAAGGTCACCAGACAGGAGAAAATTCAGATTCCCTGACTGCAACATAAAGCTACTACTGGAGCTAGACACTTTGTGAACACCCTTGGAGCTGTGGAAAGACCAACAGGCAAACCAGTAAACTGAATCTGTAAGGAACCAAAAGTAAACTTGAGGAACCTCCTGTAAGAAGGATGAATAGGTATGTGTAAGAGTCCTTCGATGTAGGGACATTAAGGACAACTGGGGGAGAATGAAAGGCAGCAAAGTGTGAAGAGAGAGCATTTTGGAAGTTTTTATCTTCAAGTAAGTGTTTAGGAGATACAGGTCTAGGATGCATTGCTATTACCATTCTTTTCTTGGCACTAGAAATATCCTGGAGTAAAATCCTTTTCCCATGAAGTCCTTTAGAATTTGCTCAATGGTGCCCTAATTAAAGATGTCTCAAATAATGGGGACAAGAAGGGACATTTGGTTGTATTATACCTATTACAGGGGGGAATATTTTCCCAGGACATGGCATAACCATCCTTGATGGAGGGACATGACATATTTTTCTGAGATAATACCTTCCCACATTGTCAGGGAGAGTGACAGTCTTTAGGAAAGAGGAGTAATGGGGCTGAGGGCAGGGGGGAGAGAAGTTGCAAGGTAGTTACTAATTTTTGCTTTCAGAGGCCTCCCTGCTGCAGGTTTCGTGGTAGTTTGTCAGAGGACATTTTCCTTTGTTTCTGTGATTTTACTCCTAGGATCCAATCTAATGAAGGAAATAGATTTAGATGGATAGTTCCTATGGTATCCAAGAAGTGAGGAGAGTAGAATCGTCTGCAGTCTTTCCTACTGTTTTCTTGGTCTTGGAGAGTTTTAAACTGGCAGCCTGAGCACCAAACAATTAAGTCTTTATCCAAGGGGCAGTCTAAACGTTTTGATTTGAAATCCTCAGGGACAGGCTGACTATTAAGCCATGCATATCTGAGAACAACAGACCCAGCAGCAGCTGCACTAGAAGATGCATCTAGAGCATTGTAACTGCACTTAATGCTGTATCTGACTATTTGAGTGGCCTGGGGTATTAGTCTCTGCATTTGTTGCACTGGCTCTACTGTAAAAGGATCCACATAACTTTAAGGAGTGCAGGACAGAGATCAAGTACTTTTTTATTCGAGTCTGATAGTTAACTTCCGTAAAAGCAAGGGTAGCCAAGGTGTAAACCTTCTTTCCCCCTTCTATCCATAGCCCTACTATCTTTGTCTGTAGGTAGGCATTAGCACTGGGCAGAAGCTTAGAAGGTCATCTGAAGAGATACTGCAGAGGGATCTGCCACTCGATTCTTGTACAAGTATTTTAGGTCAGAAGGCAACCTGTAAAACTTGTCTGGTCTTTTAGGAGCTGGTGGTTGGGAATCAGGCGCAGAACAGCTGGACTGAAAGGCTTCCTGGAAAGCCTCAAGGACAGGAGGGACTGGAGAAGAGACAGGAGTACCCATTTCCAAGAGGTTGTAATACCTCTTCTGAACATTGAGATTTGAGTTGATTGTCATTCAAAATGTTTCGTCATGCTCTGGATAGTATCCCCAAAGGAAACTTCCTTAACAGGGGAATCTGGTGACAGAGAGTTTTCTTCATACAAAGAGATTTGTCTAGGAGAATGCAGCTAAGAGAAAAAAAATCTAGAGAATGGTCAATCATAGTATTTCTTCTTCAGAAGAAACAACCAATGCACGCTTTTGAGGAGTAGCCTGTGGTTGTGGAAAACTGAGGGATGGAGGTTTCAAAGATGTAATAGCCTTGAACAACCTCTGTGAGAAATCTATTCACTCCTTTTCCCTAACTACTGAGGGAGAGGCCATATGCCTAGTTTTTCATTTTTCTTTTTGGCATATGTCCACCTGGATGAGACACAGAGTTTCAGAACCCTGGTTAACGTCTAATAAAGTGCCTGGGATCTCTTCCCTAACTAAATTTGAGGGCGCTATGAGGCAGAGTGAGGGTGCTATGAGGCAGAGTGGAAATGAGTCAAGGTTATATTAGCAGTCTACAAGGTCTCATAAGCCATACGGGCCTCTGAAGGGAGTTTGGTAGCAGGCAACTGAGAAGAAACCTGGTATACTGCAGGTTATGGAATCTCAGCAGGTACGTCAAAATCTGATATGGTAGACTGCAGATCTGTTCTTGGCCTCTTTAGCTTTTTCTACTGCAGAACAGGGACATTAGAGAATGTAGATTCAGCCATTTTGGATTAGGCCAAGTGTTTAAAACACAGCATCTCTAGAAAGGTGCTGAGAGAGGAAAGCTTGGACCAAAGGGTTTTGTGAACATATGATTGGCAGATTCAGCAAGATGTAGGGTTCCTGTCCTAGACAAGCCAGACACTTGGTATGCAAGTTCTTGTATAGAATCAACTTATCACACTCACACTTACCCCTCCTAGCTAACATCTAACAACTTTCAACAAAATGGCATAAGTAAAAAGTAAGCTTTCCCGATAGGGCACTTGTCTGGATAAAAAAAGTACAGTTGTGTACACTTACCATAAATGTAGATGTTCGAGTGTATTCACTGTTGCAGTCATTACATTTGAGTTATCTGCTTGCAGGTAGCCCTCAGCCGGCCTGAATACCAGAGTCTTGGATTCCTACGTCGAATGCTGTCTCTTCTTCCATGACGTCAGGTCGTCAGGGGTATAAAACATGCAGCGGACGCCAATACATCAGTTTTTCTTGCCCCAGATGGCAGGTGCCCCCATAATGGGAAGCCATTATATGTTATGTTACACCTCCATCAAAAAGCAAATACACCAGAAAGCTTAAATACACCAAACAAGAAGGAAAGTTAGAGTCAAGAGAAGTCAGGGGGCTGGAGGGAGGGTAATTAGGACTGCAACAGTGAATACACTCGAACATCTACATTTATGGTAAGTGTACACAACTGTACAATGTTCTTCGTGTTTCACTGTTGCAGTCATTACATTTGGGTTGATTCCCAAAGCTAAGGAAGGGAGGAGAAAGTCAGAGAGCATTAGGACCAGCTAATAAGCCCTGCAAGACTACAGTGGCAAAACCAGCTCTGGATTTAGAAAAAATAGACATGTGGTAATGCTTGGTGAAGGTACGTACAGAGCTCCAGGTAGCAGCTTCTAGGATGACCCTGGTAGGGACTCCTCTGAGGAAGGCTGTAGAGGTAGATGCAGCCTGGTTGAATGTGATCTTATCCCCTGTGGAGTAGGTTTTCCATGGTGTTTATAGCAGAAATGAATGCAATGGGCTATCTATTTAGAAATAGCTTGCTTTGAAATGGCCTTCCCCTCTGCCCCTGCAGCAAAGCCAGCTAGCAGCTGTTCAGATTTTCTGAGTCTTAATCCTGTCCAAATAAAATCTAATTTGTCTGTACATGTCCAAAAAATGCAGTATTCGCTCACCTTTGTTTTGTGGATTCGGGAAAAAGATAGGCAAATGAATGGACTGATTTAGGGCCACACTAGACACCACATTAGGCATAAAGGAAGGATTGGTCCTGAGGGAAACCCTGTCAGCATGGAAGATAATGAAGGGCTCCACTGCCATGAGGGCCTGTAATTCATACACTCTTCTTGCTGAAGTGATGTCTAGAAGGAAGGCTGTTTTCCAAGAAAGGAATTTCAACTCTGCAGTTGCAGCTGGTTCAAATGGAGGGAGACTGAGCTTTTCCAATACAAAGTTAAGGTCCCAGGCTGGAGTAGGGAGCTCACCTGGGGGGTCTTAAATGTTTGGCCCCTCTGAGGAATTGCTTTAGCAGGGAGTGAGAGAAGAGAGGTAGTTCAGTATTATAATGTGCTGAAATGGCAGTGGCATGAATTTTAATTGACAAGAAGGATAGGCCTCGTGGAGCATTTCTGTTAAGTACTGAAGAATATGAGGTAAGCTGGGCATTGTTGTGCCCATCCCCTGAGTCTGGTTCTAGGAACAGTATCTTTTCCACTTTTCAGCATAAGATTCCCTAGCACTAGGCCTCCTTGCTTCAAGAATGACATCTAGCACCTGCTTACTAAGGGATACTAATGGGGAGCTCAAGAACTTAGCCAGGCTGCAAGGTTCAGGGTTTGAAGCGGAGGGTGCAGAATCTGGCCCATCTGCTGGGACAGCAGGGAAGGTGTCTGAGGTAGGTGCCATGGTTCCAGCAGTATCATACTATGCAAGAGGGGGTACACCAATGCTGGCGTGGCCAGTATGGTGCAATCAGTATTGTTCTTGGCTTGTCCTGTTTGATCTTTAGCAGAACCTTCGAGAGGCGAGGCAGAGGGGGAAAGGCATAAAGCGAGAGGCTTTCCCAGTTAAAGGACAGGGCATCCACTTACCAGGCTTGACTGTGGGGAGTCCTTGTGCAGAAGAAGTCCAATTGGCAGTTTTGGGGGGGTGGAAAACAGGTCCATCTCTGGAGTCCCCCATTTGTTCCTCAAGAGGTTGAATATTTTTGGTTCTGGTTTCCATTCGTGTGGGTCCATGAGATTTCTGCTTAGGTCATCTGCCTGTGAATTTAGCTTTCCTGGCAGGAATTGAGCTTGTAGTTGCACTTGGTAGCTCAAGGCTGTATTCCAGAGCCATGGCTAGTCTGCAGAGAGGGTACGAGTGGGCTCCCCCCTGCTTATGTACCACATAACTGTGGTGTTGTCTGTCTTTACCAATAATTGTCCTGGAAGGATGTGGTCTTTGAAGGCTGTCAGGGAATTCTGTACAACTAACATTTCTTTCTGGCTGATATGCAGGTGCATCTGGGTCAGGTTCCATTTGCCCTGAATGCACTGGCTTGCCAAGTGAGCCCCCCATGCATAGACTGATGTGGTCTGTTGTTAGGGTTTGGGCAGCAGGGTGTAGAGTGAAAGGGAGCCTCTTGTTGTGGTAGCAGGCCTCTGCCCACCAAAGGAACTTGGTTCTTTACACAAGGAATGATAGGAAAAAGAAGTTATGTACTCACCATAATGTTCCATCCGAGTAGGTACTTCATTTGTCTGCAACCTGTGGGTATCGGATCCAAGCTACAAGATCCGAGCTCCTAGCTCCTCCCCCTACCCATAATCCCCTGCTATGTGCTACATTACCTCAGATCGAATTTTTTACCTCTTGCACAACTCCTACCTTCGATAGAGGAAGCAACACCAGATAAACTGTCCTAAGGCAGAACAAGATCTCTTTGGTGATCAGAAATCCTGAAAGGTTCGGGGGATGGCAGGGGGGGTCGGTTGCAGACAAATGAAGTACCTACTCAGATGGAACGTTATGGTGAGTACATCACTTCTTTATCTGAAGTAGTTACTTCATTTGCTCTGCAACCTGTGGGACAGAGTCCCCAGCTACCTAGGGAGAAACCCTGGGTGGCCTATGGAAGGATATTCCGAAGCACCGCAGAGCCAAAGGAAGCCCTACCTCTCGATACCATATCCAACTTATAATGAGAAATAAACATATGTGAAGAGGACCAGGTAGCTGCAGAGCATATGTCATCCAAGGGGATCCTAGACCAGAAGGCTGCAGAGGTGGCCACAGCCCTCGTAGAGTGAGCACGAATTCCCGTAGGAACCGGTTTGCCTGCAGATAAGTACCCGTGGACTATGCATTGACAAATCCAATTTGCTATAGTCACTTTGGAAATGGCCTTACCCATGGCTGATTTAGCAAAAGACATGAACAACTGGTCCGATTTGCGAAAATCCTTAGTCCTGTGCAGGTAGAAATGCAGTTGTCTGTGCACATCCAATTTATGCAATGTGTATTCTCCTTTATTCTGAAAGTTTGGGAAGAACACGGGTAAGTTTATTGATTGATTGATATTTGACTCCGAAGCCACCTTAGGTAAGAACGACGGATTAGTCCTGAGGAACACTCTATCCTTATGAAAAATGAGATAAGGATGCTTCATACATAAGGCTTGAAGTTCTGATACCCTTTTGGCTGAAGTAATGGCAACCAAAAAGGCTGTTTTCCAGGACAAGAACTTTAATGGAACCGAAGCCGCGGGTTCAAAGGGTGGGCCTGTCAAGGCTTGTAAGGCTAAGGCCAAATCCCAAGGAGGCACCACCACTTTCACCGGAGGCTTCGAGAGGAAAACGCCCTGTAAGAAGGTTTTACATAATTTTGTAGAAGCCAAAGATCCTAGTCCGTCACCCACATGGAAATGGGAGATAGCTGCCAATTGCACCTTAACTGTTGAGGCACTTGCTCCTTGTCTGAATATCAGAGACAGGAAGTCTAGAATAGTAGGAATAGGAACTGTAAATGGATCCAGGCCTCTATCTTTGGCCCAGACAGAGAAGCGTTTCCATTTGCTGTAGTAAATCTTCCTAGTAGTCAGCTTATGTGCTGCGACTAGAATGGCCTTAATAGGAGATGAGATACCGGGAGTCCTAGCCATAAGTGGAACTGGAGCAACCAAGCCGCAAGCTTGAGGTTCACCAGGTTCGGGGTTTGTAATCCCGCCGGATGTGAAATCAGGTCTGGAATGGGATCCAGTATCCATGGCGGAGATACACTGCGAGACCGCAGGTACGGGAACCAGATCTGGCGAGGCCAGAATGGGGCTATGAGGATAACTCTGCTCCCCAACCGACGGGCTTTCTGTATGAACTTGGTTATGAGCGGAAGGGGTGGATAGGCATACAGTAGACCGGACGGCCAAGCATGGACTAGAGCGTCTCTGGGATTCTCCCCTTCGGGGGGAAGTATTGCGAAGTACTCGCTGCATTTTGTGTTTAAGGGAGAAGCAAAAAGATCGCAGCAAGGCCAACCCCATTTGCGGAAGATCTGCTTTGCAACTGATGGATTGAGAGACCACTCTTACGGAGTGAGAATCACTCTGCTCAGTTTGTCCGCCAAAATGTTGGACCGACCCAGAATGTGCGTTGCTACCAGAAAGCGGTTGGTGGATATCGCCCATTCCCACACTCTCACAGCCTCCCGGCAATGTGGGTAGGACCTGGTTCCTCCTTGCTTGTTTATAGGTTCATAGGTTTATACTAGGCTATCTGCCCTAAGGCATTTATAAGCCTAGCCCAAAGTTTTGTGGCTTACGCCACCCCTTATATGAAAAAATACTGTGCCCATTAGTTTGTTGTGCCTCTGTCTAGCAGTGACACAGAGATGATTCCTGGGGTAAACCTACGATCTCCCATCCACAGGTCAAGATTTCTCTTGAACAGAGCCAGCGAGGTGCTCTGCCTCACATGGATCGGGATTTTATTCCACAGCATAGGGAGTCTCTGAGTGATAAATCTATCCCTCCAGCACGTCCTATTTATATCCGTGCTAAGGTTTAAGTCGCTTGCTCTAGTGGTTTTGGTGGATTTGGATTTTTTGAGGTGGAGCATGTCCATTAATTCCAGGTTGGACATGGCCTTGTATGTCAGGCACATGTCACCTCTGAGCAGATGGTATGCGACTGAATAGAGCTGGAGTTTCTTCAATCTGGCAGCATATGACAGATTTTGGAGTCCCTTTATCCTTTTGGTGAGGAACTTTTGGGGTCTCTCCAATTGCTGCAGATGTCGGGTGAGATACATCCCGAATGGGGCATTGTACTCTATCATTGGCCTGATAAGTGAAGAGTACAGGGGAACAATGACCTCACTAGATCTGGATGTGAATCCCTTCATGATCAGGTGGGCAATGTAGAAGGTCTTTCTAACCACTTTAGCAACGTGAGTGTCAAAAGAAAGGCCACTGTCAACCTGGGTCCCCAGGTCCCTGATAACCTCTTCTGTGCTTAGTGGATTGCCACCTATATGGTAGCTTGGGGTTACCTTGTTTTTCCCGAAGGGTATGACTATACATTTTTTGGCATTTAACTTCAGGCCATGGCTCTGGCACCAGCTATCTGTTTCCGTGAGTCCCTTCTGAAGGATATCCGTGTCCGATGCACTTCCCACTATGGCGCCCAGTTTGCAGTCGTCTGCAAACTTTGTCAGCCAAAGTCCTCCCATGTTGGCCTGTACTTCTGAGAAGTAGATGCCGAACAATAGGGGGCCAAGGACCGAGCCCTGTGGGACACCACTTGTGACCGGCTTGGAGTCTGACATAGCGCCAGCAACTCTAACCCTGTGGGTTCTGTCCTTAAGCCAGTTTGCAACCCATCTTGTGACATATGGGTTTACATTTAAGCTGGTAAGTTTTTCTACAATACCTGAGTGTGGTATTGTGTCAAAAGCCTTTGCAAGGTCAAGGTAGGCTGTATGGACTGCCTTTCCCTCATCAATGGCCTTGGTGACTGTTTCGAAGAAGTCGACCAAGTTCAAAAGGCATGATCTGCCCTTGACTAAGCCAAACTGGGTCGGGTCCAATGTCTGCAAGTCCCCTATATCTTTGTTTATGAGCTCCATTATGATCCTCTCCATAGCTTTGCAGACTAGACTTGTTAAGCTTATGGGGCGGTAATTACCAGGGTCCGTAGAGGCACCGTCTTTGTGGAGTGGGACCACAGTTGCCGTACGCCACTCCTTGGGCACGTATCCTGTGGTAAGGCTGAGATTAAACAGCTGCCTTATGTGCGGGTTTAATTCCTCATTTAGCTCGTGTAGCACACAGCCGGGGACACCATCCGGTCCCATTGATGCTGTGTTTTTAGCTTTAGAGAGAGCAGCTTTCACCTGCGCATTTGAGATGTCTGGGAGGCTACACTCCGCTGGGATAGTTATCTCTCCTTTAGGGGGGGACAGGGGGGTGAAGTTTGCACTGAACCTGTCTGCCAGTATGTTGGCAATGTCTGTGGGTTCAGTGATTTTTGTATCATTTTGGACTAATTCTGAGCATATCTGGGAGTTTCCACCCAGGTTCCTAACATAGCTGAAAAAGGCCTTATGATTGTCCTTTGAATCCATGGCAATTTTTCTCTCAAAATTGGCCTTAGTTGATTTTATGAGTGCTCGTATTTTTTACTAATAATGATCAGGGGTGACTTCCCTTTTATGGATTTTGTTCTATCATGTAATAGCTTTCTCCTCTTATTGTAAAGTTTGTTAATGGCTGGGGTCCACCAGACTGGACGTTGCCCTTTGTGGAAAGAGTCTTGGTTTTATTTGGGATTGCCTGATCCATGCAGTCCTGGAGGTGTTCATAGAAGGCATTTGCAAGGGCTTCCGCAGCTTGGGTTGTGGTTTCCACTGGCTCAGGGGCCTTGAAGGATACCACACCAGTCTTGAGTAGTGTGAAGTTTGCTTTAGAGAAGTTCTTCACTGTGGTCTTTTGTTTGGGGTGGGGCGGATGTGGATTTCCAGTGAGATTAGTTTATGATCAGATCTCACCAATGAGGGATATACTTCGGTGTGGAGCATTTTGTCCCCATGTTTGTGATAATGAGATCTAGTATATTTTCTCCTCTCGTGGGAACAGTGACTAGCTGTTCCATGGCATTTGAATTTATGAACTCCAGGAATCGTTGGGCTAGAAAGTTAGGGCTTGAGTAATGTTCCCAGTCTATATTCGGGTAGTTGAAGTCACCCAATATGATGGTGTTTGGAGATACATTTATACCCTCCAGTGTCTTCAGGAAGGCTGTGTGGGGTTCCTGAGTTTGAGAGGGTGGCCTGTAGCATGCTACAATTTGTAGAGCAGTTTTGCCTATGGTTAGTTGCACCTGGATGGTTTCCGAAGCTTCGTGTGTTGCCACCAACCTGGAGGGTGTGGGTATCCTTTATGAATATGGATACACCCCCTCCTTTTGTGGTGTGGTCCGGGTTTTGGGGTTGGAACGCATGATATGAGGGTAAAACCTAATAGTGCCGGGGTGCTCTCAGGAGCCTTGAACCAGGTTTCAGTTACAGCACAGACATCGATGTTCTTCATACTGAGAAGGGCCTCGAGTGCGTGCATTTTGAGATTTAGACTTCTGGCATTGAGCAGCATTACCCTCAGTTTCTTCCCATTTTTGTTTTCTAGGGTGGTAGGTTTAGAATTTGAGCCTTGCCTAAAAAAGGCACTATGGGGGTGGCAAGAGCCTTAGCCAATATCCGGAATCCCAGGGGTGACAGGTGCAAGCCATCCCTTGCGAAGCAGCGTGGCTTGTCAAGCATGTCATCCCAGGTAGACAGACACTGGATCCCCTTTGAATGACACCAGACATTAAGCCAATTGTTAAAGCTGATCATCTTGTCTCTATATTGTGGCATCATTCTTTGTGAAGGAAGGATACTGCTCAGGGTTAGGGTCATACCTGCCTGGTTCTACATAATCAGAGAGCTCCTCTATGTCTCTTTTCATGTAGTCCAGGGAGGTACGTCTCAGGTCGTTCACACCAGCATGGACAATGACTGTGTCATATTTGTACTTGCCGTGGAGTGACCGAGTGCTTGTGTTATGTGGCGGATTCTAGCGCCCGATAGGCAGCTTACTGTGACCCTCTTCTTGTTCAGCCTGGTGAGTGGGACGTCAGTGTGTCTGACTATGGAGTCACCTATGACAAGTATGTTTGGTGTTGTATTTGGCCTTAAGGGCTGTGACTGCTTTGCACACTGATTTTGTGGTTTATGTGTTGCTTGTGGGGTGTCTTGAGGTAGCAGTTGTTTTGGTGTCTGCTTTGGAGGCCTCTGCTGTTTAGGTAAATTTTTACTCAGAGCCTCCGAGTATGTCTTTGTGTGTTTATGTGTTTGATTCAGTGGTGTGGTAGCATTATGTGAGGCTGGTTTTGTGGTGTGTGTAGTTGCCTTCTCCTCCTGTCTGGTCTTGCCAGTCCTGAGTAGAGAGAGCTCAGCCTCCAGTTTGGCTAAATAGCTGCATCTCTCGCAAGTATTTGTGTTATGTGGGAGGAGGAGAGGGTTGTCTGTGTACATGAGGCAGTTATAACATTGCCTCAAGATTCCCAGATTCACCAGCTGGACCGGAGAGGAGATTGACAACTGACCTTTGGACATGCTAGAATAATATTGGGAATTCCTTAATAATTGAAAACAAGGGCCAGTGGGGAGTGAGGGTGTAGTGCTTTTAATTTTTAGTGCTGACTTATATAATTGCTTTAGTGAGCAAGTGCCAGGTAACTTGAGTGCAATGTGTTACAAGTAACTAAATGCAAAAACGACAAACAGTAACTTTCTTTCAAGTGAGACAAGGAAATAAGTACAGTAAGCAATGCAGATATCACTAGTGATCTACAGAAGCGCTGAGAAGCCACGTATTAGGTGGAATTAGCGTTCCAGGGAAATAACAAGCAAACAAACAACAAGCATATAAACAAAGCTAGATTCAGCAGGCCTGGATCTAGTCTATGCTACAGCAAACAAGGTGTACCAATTTCAGTAAGATACAGTTCAAATATTCAGGCACTATAAACCTTTAACCAGAAATTCCCAGCTCAGAAGGGCAGAGTCCAGCCTCTTCTCCCACAAGAGTGCAGACCACGAACCTTCTTAATGTAAAATAACTGGCCTGAAGCCCAAGTGCTTAAACCAGATCTAATACACTTGGACACTGGGCTCTCAAGCAGCAGTTCCCAACTTAGAAGGATGAAAGCTACCTGTCCTGCCACCACAGTGCTTGCCACAAACCTTCCTAATGTAAAACAACTGGTCTGAAGCCCAAGTGCTAAATCCAAAAGACTTAAGAATGATAGCTACACTTTAATCAAGTTACAACCAAGCAGTAATAAAGACAATTGAATACTTTAGAGAATGTCTGGATTAGTGCTCAAGTTACACAAACAAAGCTAGATCCAGCAGGCCCGAATCCAGTCTATGCCACAGCAAACAAGGCGCACCAACTTCAGTAAGAAGCAGTTCAGATATGCATGCACTATAAGCCTTTAACCAGAAATTCCCAGCTCAGAAGGGCAGAGTCCAGCCTCTCCTCCCACAAGAGTGCAGACCACGAACCCTCAATGTAAAAAACTGGCCTGAAAGCCCAAGTGCTTAAACCAGAATTAATGCACTTTTAGAATAACAGACACTGAGCCCTCAATCAGCAGTTCCCAACCTAGAAGGATGTAAGCTACCTGTTCTGCCACTACAGTGCAGACCACAAACCCTCTCAGTGCAAAACAACTGGTCCAAAGCCCAAGTGTTTAAACCAAAAGGCTTAGAATGAGTTACACCAAGCAGTAATAAATACAATTGAGTATTTTTAAGATGATGCAAAAGTAAAATGAAGTAGGTAGAAACGCAAGTACAGTAAAAGCAGATGAAATTTTTTTTTTTTTTAATCTGAACAAGTGCTGAGATCAAAGAAACAGATTTGAGTGCTAAAACTAGAAAACTGGCTAGTTATAAGAAAAAAAAAAACAAGCTAGAAGGCTTCCCTCAAACACAGAAGGGCTTGGGGGCTCAGAAGCCTACAAATAGTCTATACCACTTAACAGG
This sequence comes from Protopterus annectens, assembly GCF_019279795.1. Taxonomy (NCBI): domain Eukaryota; kingdom Metazoa; phylum Chordata; order Ceratodontiformes; family Protopteridae; genus Protopterus; species Protopterus annectens. The sequence continues at coordinate 1,566,635,135 of NC_056743.1, read as the reverse complement.
AAAGGCAGGAAATAAGCTTAATTTTTTTTTGTCCGTTTCCCAGATGCTCTCTTTGTACACAGTAGGAGTGCCTGAAATCAGATTATGATCTCACTGCACTCAGTTGAGTGAGCAAATGAGATGGGCCCAGAGGCAGGCTGAGGGGCGTGCAGTTTCAAGGCCACTAAGATTAACACCAAAACAAAAACAGGGAGGGTGGGTGGGAATAACTGAAGAGCAGAGTTAAAACTGCCAGTTCAGTTAATATTCCAGACCACTGAGATGTCTGTCTGGATTGCAATAGTTCCCAGAGGTAGAAGGTTGTGGAGAGCTTGCAACGCTAGAAACACCGCCCTCATCTCTAGGACATTGATATGCAAGGCGGTCTCCAGGGGAGTCCACGTGCCTTGGATGGTTCTGTCCGAACAATGCCCCCCCCACCCGAGGAGAGAAGCGTCCGTGGTCAGCGTGGCTTGGGGGGGGGGGGGGACAACAAAAGGCCTCCCTTCCTTTAGCTCTGGGGCGTGGAGCCACCAAAGAAGGGAGTGCCTGCAAACTCTGCTTAGGGGAATCGGAGTACTCAACGGATGGAGTAGCAGGGACCACTGAACTTGAAGGGTCCACTGCAGAATCCTCATTCGCAGACGCGCGTGAAGGGCGAGAGTGATCGCTGCTGCCATAGATCCTAGTGCCCTCAGAACTAATTCCGCCTTCGGGGCCGGGTTTTGAAGAAGAATTAGCACCTGACACGACAAGCTGTTTATCCTGTCCACAGTTAGCATTGCTCGAGAAATGCGGGTATCTAACTTGGCCCTATGAATTCCAGGACCTGTACGGGGCAAAGAGAGGATTTCTGGAGGTTTACAGAGATGCCTAAGCTCTGGGCAAGGGTCAGAGCATAATCTCTTGCCAGGCAGAGCTGATGCCTGTTGGTGGCGGTAAGGAGACAGTCGTCTAGGTACGGGAAGACCTGAATGCCCTGAAGTCTCAGGTGGGCTGCAACCACTGCCATGACCTTGGTGAACACCCTGGGGGCTGAGGTGAGGCCGAACGGGAGAACCCTGAACTGGTAATGACTGGCTCCCATCCGGAAGCGGAGAAACCTTCCGGATCGTCTGTCCATCAAGATGTGGTAGTACGCATCCTTGAGGTCTATCGAGCACATCCAGTCATTCTGCCGCAGAAGGGGGAGAATAGATTGGAGGGTGACCATCCGGAACTTTTCTTTGGGAATGAACAGGTTCAAAGCGGAGAGGTCTAAAATGGGTCTGAGGTCCCCCGTCTTTTTTGGCACTAAAAAGAACCTGGAGTAATAACCCGATCCGGACTGGTCTGGGGGGACGGGCTGGATGGCTCTTTTTTCTAGCAACTTCAGGATTTCTGAAGCTGCTGCCTCCCATCGATCGGGTGGAAAATCGGGGAGGTGTCTGGTCGAGGGAGGGTGGTTTATGAAGGGGATGGTATAACCTCTGGATATGATGCGGAGCACCCATCGATCTGTCGTGATGGACTCCCAGTTTGACAGGTGCTCTGACAACCGCCCCCCGACTGCCTCCAGAGAGGGACAGCCGGGTAAGCCCTCAGGGCTGCTGTGCGGGTCTATCCGGGAAAGGTTCCCTGGACCCGAAGTTACGCGGACCCCCTCTGCCTCTGGGCCGGCGTCCTCCTTGTCCTCCTCTGCCTCTAGAGGACGAGGAGTCCGAAGCCAGATGGGATTGCTGGGACTTATGGAACCACAGCTTCTTTTGTCCCCTCTGATTCCTAGAAAAGGATTGTTGGGGATTAGAGAAGCGGACCCCGATGGCAGACAGCGTCTTCCCATTAGCTTCTCGCGAATAGTCTTGCCAAAAAGCGAAGATCCGTCAAAGGGTGCATTCGCGAAGGACGCCTTGAAGGGATCCGCGAAATCGCAAAGACGGAGCCAGGAGTGACGTCACAAGACGACCCCGGCTCCGCTGGCCCTAGTGGCTCCCTCCGTGGCATGGGAGAGTAGGCGCATGGACGTGTTAGAGAAGGACTTTAGAGTGGCCATACAAGTGGAGAAAACTTTTTTGTCCTCGACCGACATGGACTCCGGGGGGGCTGCAGCGTATTCCTTAATTAAGTCTCGTTGCAGCCTAATGGTATTTGCCATGTAGTTAAGCGCCCTTACGGAAAAGGTCGCTGAACTAAACATCCGCTTCCCAATGCGGTCCAGTGCTCGAGATTCCTTATCTGGCGGGTGAACCGAAGAGCTCTCCTGTGCGAGTTCTCTCTTGGTGGCAGCCGCCACCAGCATGGCATCCATTGGTGTTCCCTTGGCCCAAGACAATCTATCCACTGGGGGGCTAAGGATCTTGTCGGGTCGCTTCGGGATAGGCTCCACCGTGTTGGCTCCTTCCACGCCCTGGTAGTAATGAAGTCTACCAGGGGGTCAGCTGGGGGGGGACACCCAGGAGGTAAAAGGGCCTGCCTCAAACGCATCCAGGAACACGGATTCATCTGCGGAAGGTTTTTGGGCAGACCACCCCCCTCTAATACGCAACATTTCCATGATGTCTCCGAAGGAGACATCCTCGGGGGGTGACCTTGGGGAACCTTCCCCTTCATCTAAATCCGTGTCGGTTGTGACGGACTCGGGGGAGTCTAGGTGCCTCCTCTTGCACCGTTTTCGAGGGACCTCCTCAGTGGGACTGTCCGAAGAGGGCTCGTCAACGGGGTCCTGTTCCTCTAAGGGAACCAACTGGAGGGCTTGGGCAGGCTGTCCCGATGGTCGGATGATGGAGGATAGACCCACATGCAGCGGGGGTACGGGAGGATCCGATGCCCGGACCGGGGACCTGGAGGTCCTCGACAGTACCCTCAACACAACCTCAAAAGCCGAAAGAGAGCTACTCTCGCCAGGCTCCGAGAGCAATCTCCTCGGCTCCGAGGTACGGATCGGGGTCGGAGCCGATGCAGCCGGAGCCGAGAGAGAGGTGTGCTCCGAACCCAATGGAGCCAAAGACACACCAGCTCCCCCGGATACGATGCTCAGCACTCGGCCCCGAGAGCTCGGATCCGACAGACTCGAAGGCACAGTCGGCGTCGAAGCGATCGGAGCTATCGGCGCCGACGAATCCCCGGTTCCGAAAGGGCCCGGATCCGATAACTCCGAGACCCAAAAACGGGTCGGAGAAGGAGTAATCGGAGCAAATATGGGGGCAGCGCTCCCCCCCAGAGGGGGGGGGGGAGGCAAGAGCACCCACATCTGTATTTGGGTCTGGATGAATCGGCACATCATCCGATCCATATCTGTTTCAGTGAGGCTTCTTGTTGATCTTGAAGAAGTCGTCGAGGCGGGCCGGGAGGGTCGCCTCGACGACCTCGAGGGGAACCGATCCTCCTCCTCCAGCTCCAGAGAAAAACGAGGTGAACTGAGCCGAGAGGGGGAGGATCCGTAGCCCCTTGAGGGAGACTTAGTCAGTTTAGACGGCGGGGCTGAGGGTTGAGTCTCAGCCCGCCTTTTGTGGGACTTATGTCCCTTGTCTTTATGTCTTTTTTCCACCATAGTGGAGGTACCTGAATCCCCCGAACTCAAACCCAAAGAGGGAGGTTGAGTCCCAGGTTGAGTCAGGGGCCCAGAAGGCACGAGGGCTGTGGAGACAGCCTGTGCCTGAGAGGGGGAGGAAGAAGAAGCTGATTCCTGAGGCAACAAGCCCGCCAGGATCAGCTTGTTCTTCATGTCCCTAATAGCTCAGGGATTAAAGGCCACACAGATTGTACAGGCTGATGACAAATGGGCCGCCCCCAAGCATAAAACGCACTGAGTGTGGCCATCCGCTGGCGAAAGCTTATGGCCACACTCAGTACATTTTGAGAACACCACCTTAGGCCCTTCAGCCATAACACCACTCACACCAAAAAACACACCCAAACACTAAGATGGATGAGGGTGAAAGGCGGGAACTAACAGAAACAAACTAGTTAGAAAGGGGGGAACAAAGGTACCCAACCAACTACACTTTCGCTAACTAACCCAAGAAAAAGTACAGTTTTGTACCTACCATAAATGCAGATGTTCGATAGGTATGCATCTGCAGTCATAACATATGGGTTGTCCTGCCTCAGGCAGCCCTTCGGTCGGCCGGATTCCAAAGTCTGGGTCTGGCCTCGGCTGATGTCGCACTTTCCCCGACGTCATAGCTTCTGGGGTATAAAGGCATCAGCCGACGCCATTTTCCTCAGCGTTTCTTGCCCCAGATGCCAGGTGCCCTCTAGGAAGGCTAAATTTGGATAAATGTAGAATGTTCCAAACAGTAGCAAAAAAAATATATATATATATATATATATATATATATATATATATATATATATATACATATATACATATATACAAACAAACAAATACACCATAAAGGATTCCTCCAGCTAGCTGCAAGAGGGGTAAGCACCCTAGGAATACCACAGAGGGGAAGGAGGGTGGGTAATCCTGACTGCAGATGCATACCTATCAGACATCTACATTTATGGTAGGTACAAAACTGTACTATGTCCTTCAAGTCTGCAGTCATAACATATGGGTAGAATACCATAGCCAAACTGGGGGAGGAGGTACTAAGATAAGGATGGTGTAGTTAAGATCCCCTGTAAAACTGCAATTGCAAAGCCTGCTCGGGATCTGGAGTATAAAGGTAGATTATAATGCTTGGCAAATGTATGCACGGAGCTCCAAGTAGCAGCTTCTAAAATGTCCTTGGTAGCCACCCCTCGTAGGAAAGCTGTAGTGGTGGCTGTGGCCCTTGTGGAATGAGGCCTGATATTTTCAGGAGCTGTCTTTCCATGAAAAGAGTAGCAAAAGCGAATGCAATTTCCTATCCATTTAGAAATTGTCTGTTTGGAAATTGCTTTTCCTTGCACCCCAGTTGCATAGGCTACAAAATGTTGGTCAATTTTTCTGCTGGTTTTAGTTCTGTCCAGATAGTAGCGTAGTTGTCTGTGTATATCCAAGGTTTGCAAGAGTTTTTCTCCTTTGTTCTGTGGTTTAGGGAAGAACGTAGGCAAATGAATTGCTTGGTTCAAGGATACCCTGGATACCACCTTTGGCATGTAAGTAGGATTGGTTCTCAGAGACACTCTATCCTGGTGAAAAATAAGGAAAGGCTGCACTGCCATTAATGCCTGTAACTCGGATACTCTTCTTGCTGAAGTGATTGCCAGAAGGAAAGCAGTTTTCCAAGATAAAAACTGTAAGTCTGCTGATGCTGCTGGTTCAAAAGGAGGTAGTGTCAATTTTTCCAGCACAAAATTGAGATCCCATGCAGGTAGAGGGGGTCTCCTTGGGGGTTTAACATTTTTGATCCCTCTCAAAAATTGCCTGAGTAGAGGGTGAGAGAAGATAGGAGGATCCATATTGTATTCTGCTGAAATTGCTGAAGCATGAATCTTAACGGAAGAGTAAGACAGGCCATTGTGGAACAATTCTGCTAAATATTCTAGGATGTGTGCTAGGTTTGCCACTGTGACATCTGTGCCCTTTGATGTGCTCCAAATGAGGAATCTCTTCCATTTAGCTGAGTATGTCTTCCTTGTGGAGGGTCTGCGAGCCTCCAGGATAATGTCCTTGACCCTCTGAGATAAGACAGTTTGGTTTGGTTTTAAGCAATTTTCCAGGCAGTTAGTTGCAGTGTTTTCAAGTTTGGATGCAGGGTCTTGAAATTGTTCTGCGTTAGAAGAAGAGGCCATAGGGGTAGAGTAGCGGATACCAGTGTTGTCTTGGCCAGTCCGGAGCTATTAGTATCACCTTTGGCTGTTCCTCCCTGATCTTCAGTAGAACCTTGTACATCAATGGGAGAGGTGGGAATGCATACACTATTAGGGCATTCCAGCTGAAAGAGAGAGAGTCCACCCTCCAGGCTTGTGGGTGGTATGTCCTTGAGCAGAATTTCTTCAGTTGGTGGTTGAGAGGGGAGGCAAACAGATCTATCTCTGGCAATCCCCATTTCTTTGTTATGAGTTTGAAGATGTCTGGATGCAGCATCCATTCGTGAGCATCCGCGGTAGTCCTGCTTAAGCTGTCTGCTAGTGAATTCTCTTTTCCTGGTACAAATATGGCCTGTAGCTGGATATTGAGATTCAGGCCTAGGTTCCACAGATCCATTGCCATCCGGCATAGAGGGTAGGAATGTGTGCCTCCCTGTTTGTTTATGTACCACATGACCGTGGTGTTGTCTGTCCTTATCAGCAGATGTCCCTGCTGGAGGAATGGTTTGAATGCCTCGATTGCATGCTTCACTGCCAGCATCTCTTTTTGGTTTATGTGCAAATTTAGCTGTCCTTGAAGCCATCGGCCTTGGATACATTTGTCCTCCATGTGTGCTCCCCATCCTAGGTCTGAGGCGTCCGTGGTGATGCTCTGCCTTGGTTTTGGTTTGTTGAAAGGCAACCCTCTGTTGGACTGGCAGGCCTGAGCCCACCACAGGAATTCCTTTTGAAGGCATGGAATGATTGGTATCATGGTTTCTAGACTGTGTCTGTGCTGAGACCGTACATTCCTTAGGTACTATTGTAATTTCCTCATATGCAGCCTGGCATGTGGGATCAAGATTATGCAGGATGCCATGAAACCTAGGGCCTGCAGGACTTTCCTTGCAGTAAGCTGAGTTTGTCTTGTCAAAGTCATGAAGTAATCTGGAAGTTGTTTTTGTTTTTCTTCTGTGAGAAAAGCCATCTGAGTTATTGTGTCCAGATCCGCACCCAAAAAGGTTATCCTTTGGGATGGCACTAGTCTTGACTTTTGGATGTTGACTGTGTATCCCAAGGCCTGTAGCAGGTGTATGACATAGGCCAAATCCTTTATCAATTTTGTCTTGTTGTCCGCTTGTATTAGGCAGTCGTCCAGGTATGGGTAGATTTGAATTCCCTGAAGTCTGCAATGTGCAATTACTGATGCCAGGCATTTCGTGAATACTCTGGGCGCAGTAGATAAGCCAAAGGGTAATGCTGAGAATTGATAATGCTCTGATCCTGCAAGAAATCTGAGGTGCCTTCTGCAATCTGGTCGGATAGGGACGTGCAGGTATGCCTCCTTGAGATCTAGAGTCACCAGCCAAGACTCCTTTGCCCAACATGGGAAGAAGTTGCTGTAGGGTCAGCATTTTGAATTTTGGCACAATGAGATATGTGTTCAGTGCGGACAAGTCGAGAATAGGCCTCCATTGGTTTTCTTTTCTTGGTACAAGGAATAGTCTGGAGTAAAATCCTTGGCCTTGTTCCACAGATGGTACCCTTTCTATCGCTTTCATCTGAAGTAAATTTTTGATTTGTCTTAAAGCCTCTGGCTTCTGGTTTGGTGGTAGGTTTGGCATTCCGCTCCTTTTTGGTAAAGTGTGGAAGTGAAACCTGTATCCTTTGTCTATTGTTTGCAATGTCCATGTGTCCTTTGTAATGCAATGCCAGTTTTTTGAGAATAAAGCCAGCTTTCCGCCCAAGGGAGCTTCCAGTTGTTCCCTGGTAGGCGGAATCAGAGTCAAGTCATTGTGTCTGTCCAGTGGTAGTGGTTGCAGTTGCAGCTGTAGCACTACTCCTCTGGTTGGCAGGCTGCCACTGACGCCCCTATAGGCACCCTTTGATTGAGCTCTGCCTCAAGGGCGTCTATTCCTGCCTCTCTGTGCTCTGGAGGTGTCTGGAAAGGACCAATTCTTGGAAGGCGAGTTTCTGCTGAACCTCGGAGGTTGGACCTGTAGAAATTCCTTTACTGTGTGCACAGATTTTGCTTTTTCTTCCACTTTCTTTAGAATCTCCTGTGCAGGGGAGCCAAATAAACTTTGTTTCTCCATTGGAGCATCTAGGAGCTTAGCCTTGACATGGTCTGGCAGGGATTGCTCTTTTAGACAGGCATGCCTACGAATTACTGCCCCAGTCATAGCTGATCTAAATGAAGCCTCCAGTGCATCATAGCCACATTTTAAGAAATGATTACTGACCTGCTGAGAGTTGTGTACCAAATCCTGAAGGGATTTACGGTCTAAAGGTTCAGGAGAAGAAAGCTTCTTATTCAGCTGATCTAACAAATATTCTTGGTACTGTATCATATGGAACTGACAGTTTAATGCCCTGGCAGAAAGAGTAGCAGATGTATAAACCTTTTTACCCCATCTCTCTAATGCTCTAGATCTCTTTCAGAGGGTAGGGGATTTTTTGCAGTGGCAGCTGCAACGCCTTTTGGGCCCTGTGAAATAGTTTCTGGATCTGCAGCATGGGCTTTATACAGGTGGAAGTGGGAATCCGGGACCCTGTAATATCTGTCAGGTTTGGCAGGGGCCGGGGGAAGAGAATCAGGTGCAGAACTAACATCATTATACACATCATCAATTACAGTTAGCACTGGTGGTATGGCTAAGGGCCTATGCTGGGGCAAATGTAAAAAAGTCCTTAGTCTTTTTCTAGAATCAGAAAAATCCTGACCCTGCCATTGAAAGTGTTCCCTCAGAGTGCAAGGTCTCCCCAAAGGAAAATTCTTCAGGAGGGGAGGCCGAAGGAATAGAATTTTCAGCATCTGAATCCTCACAAGGAGAATAGGTCCCTTCCTGATGGTCTGACAAATCAGATCCATCCGAGGAGTAATCAGAGGAGAGAGGTTCAGAGGGTTCGGTCCTAGGCCTTTTGTCTGGTGGAGGTTGGGAGGCCCTGTCTGGGTGAGGTTGGGAACCCCTAATCAAGGATATAAGGTCCTCAGCAAGACTGAGAATCTGAGAACTTGAGGAAGGCCTCTGAGAAGTAGATTTGGCAGGTAAAGCTTTTGTAAGTTTGGCAGCTTTAGCCCTGGTGAAGGCCTTAATAGACATAGAAGCTGGGGGCCTAGCTACCCCACGTGCAGGGGTAGAAATGTCCAATGGAATGGTGTCGGACAAATCTTGAGCACTAGCTTCGGTAGGAATTTCTGAAGCCGACTCAGCCGGGGCCTCTCTGGCCTCGGTTGTCGGAGGTATGGTTTCTGTCGTAGAAAAAAACGAGGGCTCGGTTTCAGCCGAAACCGAGACACTCGCGGAAGGCCTAGCCGTGGTTTCAGCCAAAACCGCGGGCCGCGAGTGTCGGTCCTTTTCCCTGCGGTTTTGGCCAAATGCGTAGTCGGAGTCTCCGACGGCATTTTATATGCAAAAGCGGATCCGAAAAATTCTTCTGCAAACTCCGACCGACGTCTAAGAGTCCGTCGGTTGAAGGAGGCACAGGCTAAACAAGCTGATACGTCGTGGTCTGGGCCTAAGCAAGGAAGGCAGTAAGAATGGAAATCCTTATGAGGTATTTGTTTCCCACAAGTTAAACAATTATTTACTTTGTCTGACATCGGCTGAGGCAAGAAAGAGTCCCCAACGGGGTACTTAGCTTTTTACGAAGTCTTCGGTAGCTGAAATCTCTGGATCTGACCGACCGGCACTTGCGAACAGCTTCTGCTTCGGGCACCGCGCGGCAAGAAAGACTGAGGAAAATGGCGTCGACTGATGCCTTTATACCCCAGAAGCTATGACGTCGGGGAAAGTGCGACATCAGCCGAGGCCAGACCCAGACTTTGGAATCCGTCCGACCGAAGGGCTGCCTGAGGCAGGACAACCCATATGTTATGACTGCAGATGCATCCTTGAAGGACATCTAAACACTCACACAAGAAAAGATTTTTTTTTTTTTTTTTTACAAAGAAGAAAAAGGTTCAATCTCACCAAAAAGCCAAGGAGCTCTTCAAAAGTAGCTGCTTCAGCCATGGCAAAAAACGATCTGGGGTAATGTAGCACATAGCAGGGGATTGTGGGTAGGGGGGGAGGAGCTAGGAGCTCGGATCTTGTAGCTTGGAAAGCTGCCGGCTCGGATCCGAGATCGGATCTGATACCCACAGGTTGCACAGCAAATGAAGTAACTACTTCAGATTCATTGATTCCAGGTTCTGAGAATGTTGGCACCATAGACTTTTTAGATGCCATCGTAGTCGTGCATATGTAATTAGTAGAATGCAAGAGGCCATGAACCCCAGGGCTTGCAGAATTTTCCTTGCAGATGGCTGGGTCTTTGTGGACAGTAGTTTGAAGTAGGCTGTCAAATAAACTTGTTTCTCTGGAGTGAGGAAAGCCATCTGGGAAGTTGTGTTCAAGCTTGTTCCCAGGAATACAATCTGTTGGCAGGGTAATAGGTGAGATTTCTTTTCGTTTATGGTGTACCCCAATGAGGTTAAAAGCTTCTTTACGAATGCCAGATGTTTTAATAGCAAGTCCTGGCTTTCTGCCTGAATCAGACAATCGTCCAGGTATTGGTATATCTGAATATTTCTCTGCCGGCAAAATGCAATGGCTGGAGCTAGACACTTTGTGAATACCCTGGGAGCAGTAGATAAGCCAAAGGGAAGTGTAGAGAACTGATAGTGCATGGAGTCTGCCCTGATTCATAGGTATTTTCTGCAAGATTTCCTTACTGGAATGTGCAGGTAAGCTTCCTTTAAGTCTAAGGTTGCCAACCAGGCATCTTTGTCTAGCATAGGAAGCAGCTGTTGAAGTGTTAGCATTTTGAATTTTGGGATTACCAAAAAGCTGTTTAGAATAGAGAGGTCCAGGGTAGGAAGCCAGGAGCTGTCTTTTCTGGATACCAGGAAAATTCTTGAATAAAAACCTTGCCCCATTTCTTCTGCTGGGACAGGTCGAATAGCCCTGACACTTAGAAGAGAGAACCTGCTGTTGAGCCGCTGCCCACTGATTTGGAGGTAGGTCTGGCCAACCGTTTGGGGTTGGTAGGGTGTGGAAGTGGAATCTGTATTCTTGGAAAACTGTATTTAAAACTCATTTGTCCTGGGTTACGAGTTCCCATTTTTTTGCATGCAGGGTGAGCTTTCCTCCTAAGGGAGCAGGCAGTTGGGCAGGGCTTGGAAGGCTTAAGGTTAAGTCATTGTGACATTTTTCAGGAGGGGGGGTGTCTTACTACTTCCTGCTTTGGAAGTGGGAGCCCCCCAGTACTTAGGCCTGTGTGTAGCCTGAGACTGTAACCTAAATGGGTTTGGACTGAGAAGGCCTGGAAGAGACTGGAAAGGACCAATTCTTTGAAGGCCAATGCCTACTAAATTTGGGAGGCTGTACTTGCAGGAAATCTTTAACAGTTTGCATAGATTTAGATTTTCCTCCATCTTTTTGAGGACGACTTCTGCTTTATTGCCAAACAGGCAGTCTTGGTTTGAGGGAATCCAGTAATTTAGCTTTAACATGATGTGGCAAGTTTTGCTCCTTAAGCCAAGCATGCCTTCTAAGTACAGACCAAGTGACAGCAGCCCTGCAAGATGCTTCTAAAGAATCAAAATCACATTGCAAAGTATGTTTACCAACTTGTTCAACAGAATGCATTAAATCCTGTAATTCTTTGTGTTCAGCACAGTCAGGAATCAACATCATTTTCTGTTTTAGTCCCATAATATGCTGCTGGTACTTTAACATAAGAAACTGGCAATTTAAAGCCCTAATGGCCAAAGTAGCAGAAGTGTATACCTTCTTAGCCCATCTGTCCAAGGCTCTAGAATCTCTATCAGAAGGGGTAGGATTTTTGGCAGCAGTAGCCTTAACGCCCTTTGGACCTTGGGAAATGGTCTCTGGATCCACAGTAGGATTCTTGAAGAGGAACTTGTGAGAGTCAGGTACTCTGTAATACCGGTCAGGTTTTCCTGGAAATGGAGGTAAAGTGTCTGGGGACAGGCTAGATTCCAAGAAAGCGTAATCTACAATGTCCAGAACAGGAGGGATAGCTAAAGGCCTGTGTCGAGGAAGGAGTAAGAATTCCCTAAGCCTCTTTTTGGAGTCAGAGTAATCCTGGCTTTCCCAGCGGAAATGCTCCCTAAGTGTGTGCAAGGTTTCACCAAAAGAAAAATCTTCTGGAGGGGAAGCAGAGAGAATGGAATCCTCTGCATCAGAATCCTCAAAGGTAGATAAGGGCAAATCCTGGTAATCAGAAGAAACAGAAATATCAGAATCCTGATTAGAAGAATCAGAAGGAAAATCAGGTCTAGGTCTCAGAGAGGGAAGGCTGGCTTCCCCTAATTAAAGTAATAAGGTCTTCAGCCATTCTAAGCATTTGTTTTTTAGGCATATGGGCCTGACCATGCGGTTTGGACATCGGTTTTCTAGGCATGGGTCGAGTTTTAGGCCTGGCTGAAGAAGGCGTAGGTTTAAAATGCAAGTCTGTAGGCCTGAATACACCCTCAGAAGCCGGTGCCTGCACAGCGGCTCCGGACCCATCCAAGGTAGAGACATCTGCAGGTTCCACAGTCAAAGAAGCATCTCGCGGCATGCCGGACTCCAAATGTGTCTCAGTAGACGCCTGCGAATCTGAAGTAGCGGGTATCAGTGGCTGCAAAAGTGCCTCACTGAGTACTGGCAACTATCGTAGTGTCGTCGGCAGTTTTGGACCTATGCGGTCTGTCTCTGTCTTTATCCTTACGTTTTTCCGGAATATCGGTAGTCGGATGGCTTACAGAAGCCATTTTTGGATACTTATACCGTGTACCAAAATAATTAGCAGCAAAAATAGACTGAAGACGAATAGTTCTGGAGTTGAATAAGGCACAAAACTGACAGTGAGGGACATTGTGGTCTGGGCCTAAGCAAGGAATGCAGTACGAATGAAAATCTTTACGAGGTATTTGCTTTCCACAAGCATGACAATTGTTAACTTTTACTTACATCGGTTAAGAGCAAGAAAAAGGATCCCCAAAGGGGTACTTAGCTTTTCTGAAGACTTCGGTTCTGAAACTAGCAAACAAAAATTTCAGGAGTCGGCCGACCAGCACTTGCGAACTGCTTCTGCTTCGGGCACCATGCAGCAAGAAAGACTGATGTAATGGCGTCGGCTGCATGTTTTATATCCCTGACGACCTGACGTCATGGAAGAAGAGACAGCATCCGACACAGGAATCCAAGACTCTGGTATTCAGGCTGGTTGAGGGCTACCTGCAGGCAGATAACCCAAATGTAATGACTGCAACAATGAAACACGAAGAACATCTGAACCAAAAGTACCAGTACACAGTGAACAGTTAAATGGATGCAAGACCTATGTTTGGGCTAACGGCAATACAGATATGCAAGCTTGGATCTTTAGACCATTTATATATCCCTCAACCCATATGAGCTGAGGTCATGTGGATGTACAACCTCAGGAAGGTAAAGCTTTGTTATCCGCCTGGACGTCAGCAGTGACAAACTAAATGCCAGGAATAATGCAACAGTGATTTCAGTCAGGACATTATTTTACGTGTTCTCACGCAATGGTTACTTTTATTTATTTATTTTATTTTTTATTATTTTATTTACATTACCTGACTTTTTTCAATAGAAGGGTCACATGTCCTTTTTCAAGTAAAAACTGGGGAGTTACTTAACAGTAGTAACAGTAAAATAAAATACATAAATAATAAATATAAAATAATAATATTAAATTAAAATTTATAGGTAAGCTAATATATTTATAGATTTTTTTAAGATGATTAAATATGATAGAAGAGGGATAGATAGAAAAGAAAGAGGTAAAAGAGAGGCAGAGAGGCAGAGAGAAGAGATAGTAGTATTACCTATTGGGATTAGTCAGGGACGGGCATAACCACTGAGAAATTAGAAGAGATCTGAGATGAGTTTTGAATAGTTTGAGTGAGGTTGAGAGTCAAGGTTGTGTTGGGATTCCATTCCATAGCTTTCCAATGGAGTTAGCAAAAAGAGCATGAGCATTTTGTTATTAGATTTGATGGTTAGTATCAGAGTGTTGTTTTGAGATCGGAGGGCAACTAAGTGGTGTAGGGGGTCAGGATTGTGCTCAGCGAGGGGGTTTTCTCTGGTTTTTAAATTTGTACAAGGTTGGAGGGCCATGAGGTTCGTCCTGGGTCCCTTATTATTCTCATCATAATATCAATAGCCTCCCACGTGACTTACCTCTGCTAAATATGACACTCTATGCTAATGATATAATCTTTAATGTTGACCACAAAACTGTCAGTCATCTACTACACTGCATTAATCTGAATCTGGCAAGCCCCAAAACAAAATTACAGTCAACACTACTAAATGCACAGTCATGATTTATGGAATTTCTAAAAGATATCGGACATCTACATCCCTGTTATTACTGATCCTATTGGGAACCTATGTTCTTAAACATAACAAAAATAACTGTGTCATTTTAGATGACCATCTTACTTTCCAAAATCATATGAACTAAATGAACTAAAATGTATGAAACAGTCTTTGTCAAAATTAGAACACCATCTTTTGTGAGAGAGGGCATATACCCCACAACACAAACAGACACACACACACACACACACACACACACACACACACACACACACACACACACACACAGGGGGACATGCCCTCTACAGTCCTACTACTTACTTTAATCAACTTTAGGGTCAATCAAACCCTGCAGAAATGGCTATTCACAAATGCAGTGTGTCCTCCTTTGAAGAAAACACCACTTGTGTGTATACAAAACACTGCTGCTGTGTCATTTCTAGTGAGTGGAAATTACACCACAGGTGTCTGCTCACTGGAGCTGTAGACATTGCTTCAAAAGGGGCACAGTCTTTCTCAAATGAGGAGGACATCAGTAAGACATGTCAAAGTACACCGGACAAGACACTTGCGCTACCTTTTCTTCTTTTTTGGGTGACAGAGGGGTCCAACAAGTATGTCCTTTGTGCAGGTATAGGACTTCTAAAGTACCTGTTTACTGCACAATATCTATAAAATCTCTGTAGATGCATTAAAAACTTGCAAATATTTTTTTGTCAGCATCTAACCAGTGTTAAATTAAAAGTCATGCAGCTTGTCAACGCGGAATAGTTCTTTCTGCAACTGCAGCGAATTAGACTGCGTTACAAAACACATGACAACGCTTCTGCAACAAAACTGTTTATGAACTACACAAATAGAGCTAAACTGCTTTCTTGGTGAGTGGCAAAGAAACAAAAGAAAAAGAAAAAAAAATTAACAAAAACAAAACACGAATGCTAAGAGCTTGCAAAACAGGACTGCCACCTAGTGGTACAAGTTGAAATTAAACTACTGCCTGACCCAGCTGTGTTTCATCTGCTCCACAGCTACCTCCAAAAAGTTTAACCAGAAAACATCAAACACAAGTTGCAGAAAAAATAATCAGGAAAATTTTACATAACGATGCAAAAATGACAGCTTGGGTTGTCCCTTTAAGCAAACAGATGTCTGACTTACTACGGTTAGCAAGTATTTTTCATTTCATATCATGGATTAGCAGTGCCATAGCAGTGCCAGCCTGCTTAGGAAACTAAAGACACATACACACCTTTACACATTAAAACTGTTTAGAGTATAGCTAGACGTAATAAAATAGTTGAAAATATGAAATGGTGTTCTTACTTCTAATAGTATTACTGTGGAACTGTGCCTACAGCTGAAGTTTTGAAATATTATCTATTACTAAAAATACTACACTAAACACTATTGCATGCATCAATACTATTATGTACACAATTGTGTTATTCAGTTGCAAATTACTGTAAAATGTAACTTATAAAAATATATATATATATATATATATAGATATATATATATATATATATACACACACACAAACACACATATATATTTTTGTTTTACAAAATGTTACTGCCAAATGTCTTGGGATGTGCCTGAAATGTTCAATGGAGCAGTCCACCTAGCACCATAATACCCTGCTCATACAGGACAAGAATGTGGAAGATTTACTTTCTAGAGAAGCAAAGCAGCAAAAGCACAGTGAAAACTATGTTACTGCAGTCTCTATCACTTAATCTGTTAGTAAGGGGGGTACTTACTTCGACCTAATTTTGAAAATGTAATGTAGTAAAAAAGTCAAGAACGAACCACCAAAGACTCTTAAAATCCTTTATTAAAACAAACCCTCGATAAAAAGGAAATGTTTGTAGCAAAATCCTTGTGGAAAAATACACAGAGACACAAAAAGGTGCAAAATACTTAATAAAGTATTTTAAGAGTCTTTTGGATGTACATGGTGGTTCGTTTGTGACTTTTTTTACTGCATTGTCCTTTTCTTTCACACAACACCTTTAGCTGCTAACAGGTTTGTTTGGATTGTTCTAATTTTGAAAGGTTGGGCGGGGGTTAAGGGGATACACTAAGCATGTTTTTTTTTTAACAGAATACACTGTGCAACATAACAAAATAAGCCCTGTGAGGAAATATGAGAACATTTTTCAGATGACCAAAAATAGTAAAATTCAGTTGTAGACACCACGGTACTGCTTCTAGTGCAAAGTTCTTCCATCTGAGCTTTCATTGTCTTCTACATTCCACAGGCGAAGTCCCTTTATATTTTCTACATCAGGAGACACAGGATGTGCTGGTGACACGTCACCAATGACATGTCCCTGCAACCTTTAGCTACCTAATGTTGAGATGGGAAGGTAATAACAGTAAATCTGTCATGCAGGCTACAGGAAAAGGGCTTAGTCTCAAATTGTGCGAGCACATTCACCATAACCACAGATATTTCAGCATACAAAACACTGCTGTTGTGTCATCTGTAAAGAGTGGAAATTACACCACAGATAGATGTCTGACCATCCAACTACTCCCAGAGCTCAACATCCCTTCAACAAGGCCAGACTCTTCCTCACACTGAGGACAACAGTAAGATGCATGTTAAAGGAGAGAGAGAGAGACACTTGTGGCATCTTTACGATTTTTTTTTTTTGGACGACTAAAGGGGTAACCAACATGCATGTCCACAGAGCTTGAATATCAGACAGAAAGTAGTCCTGCCTTCAGGTTAAGGAATTGTTTTAGCAGCCCCTCAATTACAGAAAAGGTACTAGACATATGAAGGGGTTGGTGGGAGGGAGCTTGTACTGTAGTGATCCTTACACCTGAACACCTACAGTTACAGTGAGTACACCCTCACACCAAATGCGTTCATCATCAGGATCACTGCTACAGTGCCATTCATAATGACTTGGAAGAGTATCAACGCAGTAAGATGGCTGCCCACGGACATAGGGAGGAGAACACATGCACTATAAAAGCCTCAGTGGCCAATCCTTTTTTGCTCCAGGAAAGTATGTCCAGTCTACGTCTAGATAAAATGTGGACCGAGGTTCAAGAAGCTACTTTACAAATTGTCTGGCTGCGACAGTCTTAAAATGACATTTGTGCTAGCTGCTGCTACTGCAGAGTGCACCTTAACATGTCCTTACAGGGCTTCATCAACAGAAAGACATGCATGCCACCAGGCACTTAGGGTTATCCTGGACAATGGTTTAATCCATTTCCCTCATACGAGACAGCTAACTTATCCTTTCACCTCAAGCTGTGTCAGTGTAACAGTTCAGGTGCTTAAACATATCAACTAAATGTAAGCACTTCTATCCCTTGTTCTGAAGACATGGGATGAAAGCAGGAATTTGAAGGATTCATTCGGGGCCACCTCTGACATCACTTGGGTATAAAGAAGGGATACAGTTTCTGTGGAAAATACATATGGCTCTGGAAATCAATGCCTGTAAGTCTGAAATTCCCCTGGATGAAGTAATAGCTACCAGGGAAGCAAGACTTCCAAGACAATTTAACTAGTGATGAACTTGCTGGTTGAAAGGAAACCGTGGGTTTTTCTATCACAAAGTTTGTATCCCAAGGTGGAGGCAATGGCTTCTCTTTGGTGACAACAAGTGTAGGATCATACGAAATTGCTTAATCGCAAGGATCAAGGTTCTCAGTAGTTCCAAGCGGAGTTAGCAGAAGCTGCAACTAAGACAAACTCCTGCCTAACATGCTTGCTAGGTAGCACAAAAGACTTGTTGAACAGAGCCTGCCATGGGTTATGTGCCAATTCACTGCAAAAAAGGAAATATTCAGCCATCTGGCTCAGGACAATTCCTACAAAAGAACTTGATGGGGAGGAGCATACTGTGGTATTAGAATCCAATGATTACATAATTAAGGGTATGATCCTGGAAATTTTGGAGAGGAGTTAGATGGTCATGGGAATAGGAGTACCAATGCTGGATTAGGTATTAGAGCCCGGCATAATGAGGACATACTAAGAGTAACAGAGTGACCATGAATGCACTGCTGTAACAAAAGGTGAGATCAGAATCAAGGTGAAGTACAACTGAGAAACTAGAGGTGAACTGCCAGCAGATTAGCCTGCTTATCTTTTTTACCATCATTCTCTATTGTTATCAATGACAAAGCACAAAGAGAAAATGTTCAGGTTGTCCAGGAGGATATATTATGAGAAAAGCATGACTTAAATACAGCAGAGGTGATTAGAAATCAAAATTAGTTAAGACAACTTACATTAGATAATCAAATACAGAATTACCAAGTACTTTACATTTTCAAAAGTAAATGAGAGAGAGTGTGTGTGTGTGTGTGTGTGTGTGTGTGTGTGTGTGTGTGTGTGTGTGTGTGTATAAAGATATAGATTTGTTGTGTAAAATCTTACCATAATAATACATGTCTTCTTCTGTGTTGCAGTACTCTTAACATGAGGGAGTTGACTGCCTTGCTGACCTGACGTCGGCCAATAAACAAAAGACTTTTACTACTAGGGGGGCATGTGGTAGATAACACATAGGCTGCTGTTTGACGTCGGCCATAAAAGTGACGTACACACACACCATCCTTAGAACTGAGTGCCCCAGGAGGAATGGCCCTCTAAGGGAAGTATGTAGGTTAAGTACATCCAAGGAACAACAGTCAGGGGGAAGGAGAGAGGGATGGAATACTGTGGGGAAGAGAAGGACTATAGTTACGGTAAGATTTTACACAAGTAATCTATGTCCTTCTATTCCTCTGCTGCAGTACTCTTAACATGAGAAAGAATGCCAAAACTCATGAGGAAAGGGAGGAGGTAGGGGCAGAGAAGCTTTCCATGAAGGCATGGAGAACAGTCCTTGCAAACCATGCCCTAGATTTGGAAATGTCCAATCTGTAATACTTGGTGAAGGTATGGACTGAAGACCAGGTGGCTATTCCATAAAGGAGTTAGTGTCCATTCCTTTGAAGAAGGTGCCAGAAGATGCAAGAGCCCTGGCAGAGTGTGCCTTAACAGGAGAATGGAGGCTCTTTCCATGGTGCTCATAGCAGAAGGAAATGGCTTTAGAGATCCAGCTGGAAATGGTGTGTTTAGAGACAGGGAGCCCTAAAGCTCAAGGGTGAAATTAGACAAATAGCTGGTTTGATTTCCTGACATGCTTTGTTCTATCAAGACAGAAACTAAGCTGTCTGTGCACATCCAAGGTGTGCAAAATCCTCTCTACAGAGTTCTGTGGAGTGGCGAAAAGGCATGTAAATGGATAGACTTGTTGAGGGATAACTCATTTACCACTTTAGGGTTGGTGCAGAGAGACAGTGCCTCTGTGGAACACCAACAAAGGAAGAGAAGCCACTAGGGCCTGTAGTTCAGAAACCCTTCTGGCTGAGGTTAGACAAGCAGCAAAATAAATTTCCAGGAGCAAAACTTCAAAGAATCAGAATCTGCTTTCTCAAAGGGAGCAGGGGGTCAGCGTCTGTAATATAAAGTTAAGATCCCAGGGGTGTGGTCTCATGTGAAGGACACCTTTTTAGGAAGTTTAGCCTCAAATCTGGAAGCTAAAGGTGGAGATAGAGGCAGACACGCAGAAAGAGATGAAAAGTACACTTTGACTGAAGAGTAAGTTAAGCCAACATCTAGTACTACATACAGGTATTAGAGAACAAGAGAAACTTCCACGGTCAGTGAGTCCTGGTTTTGGGAAAGCCACCAAATTAAAAATTTCTTCCATTTGGATAAGTAAGATTTTTCTAGTATTGAGTTTCCTGGCCTCCTGCAGAACCATGAACACATCCCCTGAAAAAAGATGTCTGAAAGAAATTAAGACCCTACAACCCAAAATGTCAGCTGAAGGGTAGACAAGTGCGGATGGATTAGAGTTCCTTTATGTTGTGCAAAAAGGTCCACTCTGTGGGGTAACTTGTGGTGAATGCCCTTGGCTAAATAATGGAGCAGGGGAACCTATGTTGGCTTGGCCAAAATGGGGTCACCATCAAGATTCTTGGTCTGTCCTGCTGAATCTTTAGCAGGACTTTTGGAATGAAAGGAAGGGAAGGGAATGCATACAGAAACATTCCCTTCCATGAAAAGCTGAGCGCACCCACCTTCCAGACCAGAGGATGAGGATTTCTGGCACAAAATCATGGAAGCTGTTTGTTCATGGCGGAGGCAAAAATGTCTATTTGTGGAGTACCCCATTTGTGGACAATGTCCAGAACACTTCCCTGTGAAGCACCCATTTGTGAGACTGTGTTTTGGACCTGCTTATTACAGCCGAGTAACGTCTCCAGGCGTTTCTGCAGTTACAGCCTACTGCGCCTCTAGGCAACAGATATTGCCTGTTCATATTTGCATTAATAATTCTAAAATCATGCTACATACAAGGTGCCAGAATATTTTATCTTAAAGCATACATGATGACAAACACAACTGTATTGATATATGACCTCTGTCAATTGGTATTTGTTAGAATTGTAAGGTGATAACTTAATTTTTTAAAGGCTGAAACCACACCCATTTGGAGTTAAATGTATACACTTAAAAGAGCTCTACTGGAGGGAATGAATTAATATGTCTGCCACTACATTCTGACTGGAGGGGATATACATAGCCTGGAGGGGAGTTTGAAGTTTGGGTCTATATTAGATAATTGAACTTTCAAAAGTTCAACAGTCATATGGTCGGACACCATATGATCGAACTTTTAAAAGTTCGAACATGTAATATATAAAAAAAATAAACTACACAAATAACCTACCTGAACGTTTTAAAGTAGGGGGGCAAGCTCCCCTGCACCCCCCACATTCCCCGCTCTTTAAATTTACCAACTCCGAGATCGCACTACAGTGCAGAAAAGGGAAATCTTCCCATTCCATGCTGTATGGAGTTCTCCGTTAAAACGCTCAAACTTTCAAAAATTCGATC
Organism: Protopterus annectens; assembly: GCF_019279795.1. NCBI lineage: Eukaryota > Metazoa > Chordata > Ceratodontiformes > Protopteridae > Protopterus > Protopterus annectens. The sequence goes on along the minus strand of NC_056743.1, from coordinate 1,566,614,189 downwards.
ATATAGCGTTGACCATATGACACTCAAACTTTTGAAAGTTCGATTATCTAATATAGACCCTGAAGTTTGATATCCAATTCCCAGACTTGCAGAGCTAGTCTGCAAAGGAGATAAGACTTTGTACCTCTCTGTTTGTTCATATTCCAGAGAACTGTCATGTTACCTGTGTAAACTTTCAAAGGGCCTGGGACGAAGAGGGTCTGAAATGTCTGAAGAGCCAACAGACGTGCTCTCATTTCTTTTATATTGATGGCCCATGTGCTTTTATGGAGCCAAAAGATGCTCCCCATCCTGGAGGTGTCTGTGAACATCTCCAAAACGAGGACGAATCTAAAGACCCATTCGTGATGCATAATTAAATGGACAATATCAGATCGTAACATTCTGTGCACATGCAGGGAGTGCAGTAATCTTTCTCCCTTGTTTTGAAGATTGGGAAAGAAAGTAGGCAGATGGATGGCTTGATTCAAAGATACACTGATTACCACCTTAGGCAAGAGAAGGGTCAAGTCTTGAGGGTAACCCCGTCTTTGTGGAAGATAATGAAAAGCTCTACTGTCATTAAGGCCTGCAACTCCTAAGCCCTTCTAGCCGAAGTAATGGCTAAAGAAGACCAGTCTTCCAAGAGAGGAATTTTAGAGAGGCGTTAGCTGCAGGTTCAAAGGGAGGCAAAGTCAATTTTTCCAGCCCATAGTTAAGGTCCCATGAAGGTGTAGCTTTCCTCCTGGGAGGCCTAATGTGAATGACACCCCTAAGAAATTGTTTCAAGAGGGGTGTGTGAAAAGACTGGGGGGAAGGGGGGAGAAAGTACAGTTGTGTACCTACCATAAATGTAGATGTTCGAGTGTATTCACTGGTGCAGTCATTACTCTTGGGTTATCCTGCTGGCAGGCTACCCTCAGTCGGCCAGAATTCCAAAGTCTAGGTCCGGCGTCAGTTGCTGTCGCCTCTTCCCTGGCGTCAGTGCACCAGGGTTATAAAAGATGCAGCCGACGCCATTTTCTTCAGTTTTTCTTGCCCCAGATGTCAGGTGCCCCTAAACTGGTAGGCAGAAAAAATATTTCCAATAAAAATACATGCACAAAAATAACATTCCCTTTATCTACAAGCAAATACACCAAATAGGTTGTATAGGATAGAGAAATGCAGAAAAGTCCCAGCAAAGAGAAGGGGGATGGTGGGTAACCTGGACTGCAACAGTGTACACTTGAACATCTACATTTATGGTAGGTACACAACTGTACTATGCTCATCGTGTTTCACTGTTGCAGTCATTACTCTTGGGATGAATCCCAAAGCTGAGGATGGGTGGCTGGGCTAAATAGGATTAGGAGAGGCTATGAGGCCCTGCAGAACCGCAGTGGCAAAGCCTGCTTTGGACTTAGATTAAAGAGGTAAGTGGTAGTGCTTTGTGAAAGTGTGCACTGAACTCCAAGTTGCAGCCTCTAAGATATCTTTGGTTGGTACTCCTCTGAGGAAGGCTGCTGAAGTGGCTGCTGCTCTGGCCTAATGCCCTTAGGCACTGATTTGCCATGTTGAAAATAACAGAAACAGATGCAATGGCCTATCCATTTAGAAATAGTGCGTTTTGAGATGGTCTTTCCTTGTGATCCTGCAGCATATGACAGTAAAAGTTGCTCCGTTTTTCTGAAAGCTTTGGTTCTGTCCAAGCAGAAACATAACTACCTGTGTATGTCCAAAGAATGCAGAATTTTCTCACCCTTGTTCTGAGGATTTCGATGAAAGGTAGGCAAGTAAGTGGTTTGGTTGAGGGCCACACTGGATACCACCTTAGGCATGAATGTAGGGTTTGTCCTCAGAGAAACCCTGTCTGGACGAAAAATGATAAAAGGTTCCACAGCCATGACAGCTTGTAACTCCGAGACTCGCCTTGCAGAGGTTATTGCTAGGAGTACAGCTGTTTTCCAGGATAAAAATTTTATATCTGCTGTTGAAGCTGGCTGGAAAGGAGGCAGTGTGAGTTTTTCCAAAACATAATTTAGGTCCCAGGCCGGAATTGGTGCTCTCCTTGGAGGCCTAATGTTTTTGGCCTCTCTGAGGTACTGCCTTATTAAAGGATGAGAAAAGATAGGTGGTTCCATATTGTACTGGGCTAAAATGGCAGAGGCATGAATCTTAATTGATGAGAAAGAAAGGCCTTTGTTTAGCATCTCAGTTAGGTATTGTAAAATCTGAGGTATATTTGCTACTCACGTGTCAATGCCTTGTTCCTGGTTCCAAGCACAGAATCTCTTCCATTTTTCTGCATAATATTTTCTGGTACTGGGCCTCCTGGCCTCCAAGACAACATCCATAACAGCTTTTGAAAAGGAGTGTTCTGAATGGTTACATTATTTGCCATGCTGCCAGATTTAAGGTCCTGAGTTGGCTGTGCAAGATCTGATTGTTTTGTTGGGTCAGCAAGTGAAAAGTCTGAGGCAATATCCATGCTGGACCTTGAGACAAGCTCTTTAGGACTGGGTACCAGTGCTGGCGTGGCCAGTCTGGCGCAATCAGTATCATTTTTGGCTTCTCTTGTCTGACCTTTAGGAGTACCCTGGGAAGGAGAGGCAGTGGAGGAAAGGCATATACTGTTAGATTTTTCCAGCTGAAGGATAAGGCGTCCACTTTCCATGCTTGCTTGTGATAAATCCTTGTGCAAAATCTCTGCAATTGGCAGTTGTGAGGGGAGGCAAACAGATCTATGTCTGGGCATCCCCATTTCCTTATTATCATGTTGAAGACTTGTGGATCCAGTTTTCATTCGTGGGGATCCATGAGGTTTCTGCTTAGTTTGTCTGCCAGAGTATTTGTTTTTCCTGGCAGGAATTGTGCTTGCAGGTGAATTTGAAAAGCCAGTGCTGTGTCCCATAAGGTCATTGCTTGTCTGCAGAGAGGGTAGGAATGTGCCTGTTTGTTTATGTACCACATGACCCTAGTATTGTCTGTCTTTATCAGTAGTTGTCCTGGATGAAGCAAGTCCTTGAAAGCTGTCAGGGCATTTTGAACAGGTAGCATCTCTTTTTGATTGATGTGAAGATGCATCTGGTTTGCAGGCCATGTGCCCTGAATACATTTTCCTGCCATATGGGCCCCCCAGGCATAATCTGATGCATCCGTTGTCAGTGTCTGTCTGGCTGTGGGTAAACTGAATGGCAGACCCTTGTTTTGGTGACAGGCTTCTGCCCACCATCGAACTCCTGTTGCAGGCAGGGAATGAGTGTAATTACTGTCTCCAGGCTGTGGCAATGCTGAGTCCAAACACTTTTTAGATACCATTGTAGTTTCCTCATATGCAGTCTGGCATATGGAATTAATAGAATGCAGGATGCCATGAAACCCAGGGCCTGCAGGATTTTCCTTGCAGATAAGTGGGCTTTTGTTGCCAATGTCTTGAAGAAAGAAGTCAGTTGCTTTTGTTTGTCTGGCGTGAGATGAGCCATCTGGGCAGTTGTATTTAAGCTTGCACCCAAGAATATTATCTCTTGAGAGGGCACTAGTTTTGATTTATTTTCGTTTACTGAGTACCCTAGGCCAGTTAGTAATCTTTTTACAAACGCCAGATGCTTTAGAAGAATGTCTTTGTTCTCTGCTTGAATTAGGCAGTCATCCAAGTAGGGATATATTTGAATTCCTCTTTGCCTGCAAAATGCAATTACTGGTGCCAGGCCCTTTGTGAAGACCCTGGGCGCAATAGATAAGCCAAAGGGCAGTGCAGAGAATTGGTAATGCATTGAGCCAGCTATGAATCTGAGGTATCTTCTGCAAGACTGTCTGATTGGGACATGCAGGTATGCCTCTTTTAGGTCTAAAGTTACGAGCCAAGCCTTCTTGCCCAGCATGGGCAGTCGCTGCTGTAGAGTCAACATCTTAAATTTTGGAACTTCCAGAAAAGTATTTAGTATAGACAGGTCCAGTACTGGCCTCCAGGTTCTGTCCTTCCTGGGTACTAGGAAAAGTCTGGAGTAAAATCCTTGCCCCCACTCTTGTTGTGGTACTTGCTGAATGGCCTTCATGTCCATGAGGGCTGTAATTAGTTTTTGCGCCTCTGCCCTTTGATTGTGTGGCAGGTCTGGCATACCTTTTGACCTTGGTAGAGTATGAAAATGGAACCTGTAGCCTTGGGACACTATGTTCAGGACCCATTTGTCTTGGGTAATCATTTGCCAATTTGATGAAAAAACTGCTAGTTTTCCCCCTAAGGGGGTTGCCAAAAGAAAAGTGCTTGGATCTGGCAGAGGAAAGTCATTGGGACTGTTTCCTGTAAGGTTGTGATTTGCCTTCTCTTCTTTTGGAGGTAGGAGCACCCCACTGTTTAGGCCTGTATGAGCCTTGGGGCTGAGATCGGCCTCTGGGGCGCATGTATCTGCCTCTTTGTGGTCTGTCTGACACTGGAAAGGACCAATTTTTAGAAGGCCAGTTCCTGCTAAACCTGGGTGGCTAAGAAATCATTGACTGTCTGCATGGATTTTGCTTTGTCCTCCATTTTTTTCAAAACCTCTTCTACTTTAGTACCAAAGTATCATGCTGCAATGGTGCATCTAATAATTTTGCTTTAACATGATCAAGCAGATTCTGTTCCTTTAACCAAGCATGCCTTCTAATAACAGAACCTGTGACAGCGGCCCTGCAAGAGGCCTCCAGTGAATCATAACCATATTGCAAAGTATGCTTTCACACTTGTTCAGCTGCATGCAATAAATTCTGCAATTCCTTGTTCTCAGAACATTCAGCATTTCTCAACAATTTCTGTTTAAGCAGTGACATTAAATATGGCTGATATTTAAGCATATGAAACTGACAATTTAAAGTCCTTACAGCCAAGGTAGCAGAAGTGTATAATTTTTTCCCCCATCTGTCTAGAGCCCTAGAATCCCTATCAGAGGGACAGGGTTTTTTGCAGTGGAGGCTTTAACCCCGTTGGGATCCTGAGATGCAGTTTCTGGATCAGCAGCAGGGTTTTTATACAGGAATTTATGAAAATCCGGAACCCTGTAGTATCTGTCTGGCTTAGCAGCTGCAGGTGGTAAAGAGTCAGGAGACAGGCCGGACTCAGAAAATACACCATCTACAATGTCTAAAACAGGTGGAATAGCAAGGGGTCTGTGCTGAGGAAGTAGCAGAAAGTCTCTGAGCCTTTTCTTAGATTCAGAATAATCTTGGCTCTCCCAGTGAAAATGCTCCCTCATAGTATGCAGGGTTTCCCCAAAAGAATAATCCTCAGGAGGAGAGGCTGAATGAATGGATTCTTCAGCATCAGAATCCTCATAGGGAAGCATGGAATAATCCTGTTCAGAAGAGGAATCAGAGGAAATAGAAACCTGATCAGAAGAATAATACTTGCCTAGGCCTCTTATCAGGTGGGGGATGGGAGCCTCTGATCAAAGTAATTAGGTCTTCGGCCATTTTGAGCATCTGTTTTTTTAGGCATGGTAGACTGAGTAGGAGAATGCTGTACTTGTTTCTTTGTCTTTAGAGCTGCTTTAGTCTGTCTTTGAAACTGAAGATGGCTTAATATATAGTTGTGTAGGTCTGAAGACACCCTCAGAAGCCGATGCCTGCTCAGTGGCTCCAGACCCATCCGAGGGAATGATTTCAGAGTGTCCAATACCTTGAGTATCCAGAGGCCGAGGCCCAGTCGGTGGGAGTTGGAAGCTGCTTGTGGCTCTGAGGTAGCAGGCACCAGGGGCTGCGAAAGCACCTCACTGAGATCCGGCGACTGGCCTAGCAGAGGCCTCGTCGTTGGTTATGGACCTCGGATGCCTATCCTTTTCCTTGTCCTTGCGTTTTTTGTAAACTCCGGTTGTCGTGTGGTCCGACGGCATTATATAATTAAATCTTCGGCCAAAGTAATGAAATGCAAAATCAAACAGACGCTTAATAGTGCGTTGGTTAAATCTGGCACAAAACCGACAGCTAGCAACATTGTGATCAGGGCCAAGGCAAGGGATACAGTAAGAGTGAAAATCCTTATGAGGTAATTTGCTTCCCATAAAAAATACAATTGTTAACTTTTTCTGACATCGGTCTGGAGCAAGAAAAAAGTTTCCCCAATGGGGTACTCAGCTTTAATGAAGACTTCGGTTCTGAAATTCGGAATTGAAAATCTCAGGAGTCGGCCGACTGGCACTTGCGAACTGCTTTTGTTTCGGGCACCGAGCGGCAATAAAGACTGAAGAAAATGGTGTTGGCTGCATCTTTTATACCCCTGGCGCACTGACGTCAGGGAAGAGGCAACAGCAACCGACGCCGGACCTAGACTTTGGAATTCTGGCCGACTGAGGGTAGCCTGCCAGCAGGATAACCCAAGAGTAATGACTGCAACACAGTGAAACACGATGAACATCAGGAAAGTACAGTTTTGTACCTACCATAAATGTAGATGTCCGAACTGGATAGCATCTGCAGTCATAACAACTGGGTTGTCCTGTCGTCAGGCAGCCCTTCAGTCGGCCGGATTCCAAAGTCCGGTCCGCTTCGCTGATGTCGCACTTCACCCGACGTCATCTCTGTTGGTCTTCGGGTATAAAAGCATCAGCCGACGCCATTTTCCTCAGTGTTTCTTGCCCCAGATGCCAGTAGCCCTCTTGAAGGCTAAAATTTGGATAGATGCCAATGTTTCCAAAAAGATAGAGGTAAACACAAAAATAAGCATGTATGTACATATATACAAACAAATACACCATAAAGACCCCCAGCAGCTAGCTAGTAAGAGGGTGAACATCCCAGGAGTAACACAGAGGGGAAGGAGGGTAATCCTGACTGCAGATGCTATCCAGTTCGGACATCTACATTTATGGTAGGTACAAAACTGTACTATGTCCTTCATGGAAGCATCTGCAGTCATAACAACTGGGTAGAATACCATAGCCAACTAGGGGAGGAGGATAAAAGTAGATTATGGTGTGTTTAGGATCCCTTGCAGTACAGCAGTGGCAAACCCTGCTCGGGATCTGGAATATAGAGGCAAATTATAATGCTTGGCAAATGTATGCACGGAGGTCCAAGTAGCCGCCTCAATAATGTCTTTGGTTGCCACTCCTCGTAAGAAGGCTGTGGTAGTGGCTGTTGCCCTTGTAGAATGAGGTCTTATGTTCTGTGGAATTGGTTTTCCATGGAAGGAGTAACAGAATCGTATGCAATTTCCTATCCATTTGGAGATTGTCTGTTTGGAAATAGCTTTTCCTTCCCTTCCTGTTGCATAGGCTACAAAAGTTGGTCAGTCTTTCTGCTATTTTTGTTCTGTCCAAGTAGTAGCGTAGCTGTCTATGTACATGCAAGGTATGCAGTATTCTTTGCCCGCTGTTTTGTGGGTTGGGAAAGAAGGTAGGTAGGTGGATTGCCTGGTTTAAAGACACTCTGGATACGACCTTAGGCATAAATGTAGGATTAGTCCTCATGGACACTATCTTGGTGGAAGATTAGGAAGGGTTGCACTGCCATTAAGGCCTGTAGTTCTGAAACCCTCCTTGCTGAAGTAATTGCCAGTAGGAAAGCAGTTTTCCATGACAGGTGTTGTAGGTCTGCTGTTGCTGCTGGTTCAAAGGGTGATAGTGTCAACTTTTCTAGCACAAAGTTTAAGTCCCAAGCTGGTAATGGTGGTTTCCTTGGAGGTTTTACATTCTTGATTCCTCTGAGGAACTGCCTGAGCAAAGGGTGAAAAACAGGTGGATCAAAGCTGTATTCTGCTGAAATAGCTGATGCATGTATCTTGATGGAGGAGTAGGACAGGCCTGAATGAAGAAGTTCGGCCAGATACTCCAGAATGTTAGGCATATCTATGTTTGACACATCTTTTCCTCTTTCCATACTCCAAATGACAAACCTTTTCCATTTTCCAGCATAGTTCCTTCTTGTTGAAGGTCTGCGTGCTTCAAGAATAATGTCTTTAACTCTTTGGGAAAGTTCTGGATTAGCTGCTGCTATGTGATGTTCCATGCAGTCAGTTGCAACGCTTTTAGGTTTGGATGTATGATGCTGTAGTTGTTCTGAGTTAACATCAAAGGCATCAGGGTATTGGCCACATATTCTTCGAGACATGCTCCTCAGCAGTGGGTACCAGTGTTGTCTTGGTCAGTTTGGAGCTATCAGGATTATCCTTGGACGTTCTTCCTTGATTTTTAGTAGTACTTTGTGTATCAAGGGAAGAGGTGGGAATGCATATGCTGTTAGGCCTTTCCAGCTGAAGGAGAGCGAATCCACTTTCCATGCTAGTGGGTGGAATGTCCTTGTGCAGAACTTTTGAGCTGGTGATTGAGAGGTGATGCGAATAGATCTATCTGAGGCATTCCCCATTTCTTTGAGATGGTCTTGAAGATGTCCGGGTGCAGCTTCCATTCGTGGGCATCCGATGTGGTTCTGCTTAATATGTCTGCTAGAGTATTTTCTTTTCCCGGTACAAATATTGCCTGTAACTGGATGTTGTAGCTGAGTGCCAGGGTCCACAGCTCCAAAGTCATTCTGCATAGGGGTATGAATGAGTGCCTCCCTGTTTGTTGATGTACCACATGACTGTGGTGTTGTCTGTCCTTATCATCAACTGGCCCTCTTGGAGAAATGGTTTGAACTTTTGGATTGCCAGTTTTACTGCCAGCATTTCTTTTAGGTTGATGTGCAGGTGAAGTTGATCCTGTGTCCACAATCCTTGCACACATTTGTCCAGCATGTGGGCCCCCCATCCTAGGTCTGAAGCGTCTGTTGTGATGGTCTGGCTTGCTTGACATCTGCGAAAGGGTAGGCCTGGGTTTGACTGACATGCCTGAGCCCACCATAGGAACTCCTGCTTTAAGCATGGAATTAGTGGGATTTCTGTTTCTAGGCTGTGTCTGTGTTGGGACCATAAATTCTTTAGGTACCACTGTAGTTTTCTCATATGTAGTCTGGCAAATGGGACCAAGATTATGCATGATGCCATGAAGCCCAAGGCCTGCAGTACTTTTCTTGCTGTTAACTTGTTCAGTTTTGTTAGTGCCAAGAAGTAAAGAGGAGTTCTTTTGTTTTTCTGTAGTCAGGAATGCCATTTGTTTTACTGTGTCCAATTCCGCGCCCAAGAATGACCTTGTTTGGGATGGTATCAGCCTTGACTTTTGTAAATTGACTGTGTATCCCAGTGCTTGTAGCAAGTAAATGACCCTTTGTAAATCTGTTGTCAGCTTGCTTTTGTTGTCCTTGTAGCAGGCAGTCGTCCAGGTATGGGTAAATTTGAATTCCCTGTAGTCTGCAATGGGCGATTACTGATGCCAGGCATTTTGTGAATACTCTGGGCGCAGTAGATAAGCCAAAGGGCAATGCTGAGAATTGATAGTGCTCTGATCCTGCAAGAAATCTGAGGTATCTTCTGCAGATTGGTCGAATGGGGACGTGCAGGTATGCCTCCTTGAGATCTAGAGTTACCAGCCAAGACTCCTTGCCCAGCATGGGAAGAAGTTGCTGTAGGGTCAGCATTTTGAATTTTGGGACAATGATGTATGTATTTAAGGTGGACAGGTCGAGAATTGGTCTCCAACTTTTTTCCTTTCTTGGAACTAGGAATAGTCTGGAGTAGAACCCCTTTCCTTGCTCTGCTGTTGGCACTCTTTCCACAGCTCTCATGTTTGCTAACTCCATTATCTGTTGTAGTGCCTCTGTTTTTTGATTTGGAGGTAGATTTGGCATTCCTCTTTTGACTGGTAAAGTGTGGAAGTGAAACCGGTAACCTTGATCTATGGTTTGTAAAATCCACTTGTCTTTTGTTATGTAGTGCCAGTTCTTTGAAAATAAGGTTAACTTTCCGCCTAGAGGAGCTGCTATTTGTTCCCTGGTAGGCGGATTTAAGATCAAGTCACTGTGGTTGTGCTGATGTAGTGGCAGTGGTTGTGTCTGTGCCTCTGTTGTTACCTTGCCAGTGTCGTCCTCTGTAGGCACCTCCTCTGGATTGGTTTCTGCCTCTGGAACGTCTATTCCTGCCCCTTTGAAATTTTGTGGAGTCAGGAAAGGACCAATTTTTGGCAGGCCAGTTCCTGCTAAACCTTGGGGGTTGAACCTGCAAGAAATCTTTAACCGTTTGAACAGATTTTGCCTTTTCTTCCATTTTCTTCATAACCTGCTGGGCAGGTGTACCAAACAAACTTGTCTTATCCATAGGAGCATCTAGCAATTTAGCTTTAACATGATCCGGTAAAGCTTGCTCCTTTAGCCATGCATGCCTTCTTATCACTGTGCCAGTCATGGCTGATCTAAATGAAGCCTCCAGTGCATCATAGCCACATTTTAAGGAATGGTTGCTAACCTGTTGTATGTTATTTACCATTTCTAATACATATTTCTTATCAAGAGATTCATCAGTGGTTAGTTTTATAGTTAACTGATCAAGCATAAACTCTTGGTATTGTATCATGTGAAACTGACAGTTTAAAGCTCTAGCTGAGAGAGTAGCTGAAGTGTAGACCTTTTACCCCATCTGTCTAATGACCTTGCTTCCCTTTCAGAAGGAATAGGGTTTTTAGCTATGGTCGGCTACTGCCTTGGGACCCTGGGATATAGTTTCGGGTCTGCAAGTGGGGCCTTGTAAAGGTGGTGATGAGTATCTGGCACCCTGTAAAATCTGTCTGGTTTGGCAGGGGCTGGGGGTAAAGAATCTGGAGCGGAGCAGACATCATTGAAAGCATCATCCACCACAGAGAGTACAGGAGGTATAGCTAAGGGCCTGTGCTGTGGGAGGTGCAGAAAGGTCCTAAGTCTTTTTCTGGAGTCTGAAAAATCCTGTTGCTGCCATTGGAACTGCTCTCGCATGGCATGTAAGGTTTCCCCAAAGGAGAATTCTTCTGGTGGGGAAGCAGCTGGAATGGATTCTTCAGCATCAGAATCTTCAAAATTGGAGAAAGGAGCCTCTGGCTGGTCAGTTATGTCTGATTCGTCAGCAGAATCATCAGAGGACACTGGCTCAGGGGGCTCTGCCCTAGGTCTCTTCTCTGGGGGCTGAGAGGCCCTGTCTGGGTGAGATTGAGATCCTCTAATTAATGAAATTAAATCTTCTGCCAAAGTAAGCATTTGAGAACTAGAAGAGGGCCTGGTTGTGGGGGGTTTAACAGGCACTGTCTTAGTAGTCTTGGCTGCTTTGCTTTAGCCCTGGCGAAGGCCTTAATGGACATGGCTGCTGGAGGCCTAGCAGCACCACGTGCTGGGGTAGAGACATCCAAGGGAATGGTGTCTGATAAGTCAGTGGCAACCACCGTAGTGGATAAAATTTCTGAGGCCGATTCAAGAGTGGTAGCAGGGGCCTCAGTTGTAGAGATAGGTTCAGCTGTACTTTGATCAGTTTTCTCGGTTTCGGCCGAAACCGAGACACTCGCGGTTTGCTTAACCATGGTTTCGGCCGAAACCGCGGACCGTGAGTGTCGGTCTTTATCTTTGCGTTTTTTGGCAGATTGGGTAGTCGGAGGATCCGACGGCATAATGTACGCAAAATCAGAACCGAAAACTGTTCTGCAAACTCCGACCGACGCCTAAGCGTTCGTCGGTTGAAAGAAGCACAGGCCGAACAGGCTGCTACGTCGTGGGCTGGGCCTAAACAAGGCAGACAATAAGAGTGGAAATCTTTATGAGGTATTTGTTTCCCACAGGTTAAACAATTATTAACTTTTTCTGACATCGGCTGAGGCAAGAAAGAGTCCCCAACGGGGTACTTAGCTTTAGAAGTCTTCGAAGTAGTATTCGGTAGAAGTAATCTCTGGATCCGACCGACCGGCACTTGCGAACAGCTTCTGCTTGGCGCCACGCAAGAAAGACTGAGGAAAATGGCGTCGGCTGATGCTTTTATACCCGAAGACCAACAGAGATGACGTCGGGTGAAGTGCGACATCAGCCGAAGCCGGACCCGGACTTTGGAATCCGCCGACTGAAGGGCTGCTTGACGACAGGACAACCCAGTTGTTATGACTGCAGATGCATCCATGAAGGACATCGTGGGCAGAGATGGCAGAGACATGTTTCTTAATGGAGTAGTGGGAGTGGCCTTTATCTTCACTGTTGCAGTCATTACATTTGGGTTATCCCTGCAAGGGTAGTCCTCGGCCGGCCCGTATACCAGAGGCTTAGTATTTCTGCGTCTGTTTCTGTCGCTTCAGGACTGACATCAGGTTGTCAGTAGTATAAAGTAAGGCAGCTGACGCCATTACATCAGTTTTTCTTGTCCTGTCAGGAGCCCTTATGTGGGAGCTAGGATATGGTGGAATAACCCCACCAGTAGAAAGTAAATACCAACAAGTTCCTTGTAAGGAGAGAGAGAGAGAGAAAAGGGGGATGGAGGGAAAATTACAGTTGTGTACACTTACCATAAATGTAAGTGTTCGAGTGTATTCACTGTTGCAGTTATCACACTTGGGTTATCCTGCCAGGGGTATCCCTCAGTCGGCCCTAATACCAGAGGCTTAATATTTCTGCGTTGGCTGCTGTCGCTCCAAGACTGATGTCAGGTTGTCAGTGGTATAAAAACAGGCAGCCGACGCCATTACATCAGTTTTTCTTGCCCCAAATGTCAGGAGCCTCCAAATAGGGAGCTATGTTATGGTGGAATAACACCACCAGTAGAAAGTAAATACCAATAGCCCTGTAAAGAGTGAGGAAGAGAGAGAGAGACAAGGGGGCTGGAGGGTGGGAAATAAGGACTGCAACAGTGAATACACTCGAACATCTACATTTATGGTAAGTGTACACAACTGCACTATGTTCTTCGTGTTTTGCTGTTGCAGTCATCACACACGAGTTGATTCCCAAAGCTGAAGAACAGTAGAGGCAGTCAAGAAGAATTGGGGCTGGTTAGTATGTCCTGCAGGACTGCGGCTGCAAAGCCTGCCCTGGATTTGGAAAAGATAGGCAGGTGGTAATGCTTGGTGAAGGTATGAACAGAACACCAAGTTGCAGCTTCCAGGATGTTCCTGGTAGGGACCCTGCTGAAAAAGGCTGCAGAGATTGAAGTTGCCCTAGTGGAATGTGTTCTTACCCCCTGTGGGGGTGATTTCCCATGGTGTTTGTAACAGAAATGGATACAGTGTGCTATCCATTTGGAGATGGTTTGTTTTGATATGGCCTTGCCCTCTGCCCCTGGTGCAAAGCTGACTAGTAACTGGTCAGATTTCCTAAAGGGCTTAGTCCTATCCAAGTAGAATCTGAGCTGTCTATGCACATCTGAGGAGTGCAGGATCCTTTCCCCCTTATTTTGAGGTTTAGGGAAAAAGGTGGGCAAATGAATAGATTGGTTGAGAGCCACACTGGAGACCACTTTAGGCATGAAAGTTGGGTTAGTCCTGAGGGAGACCCTGTCAGCATGAAAAATGATGAAGGGTTCCACAGCCATAAGTGCTTGTAGCTCAGACACTTTTCTAGCTGAAGTGATGGCCAGAAGCAAGGCTGTTTTCCAAGAGAGGAATTTTAACTCTGCTGAAGCTGCAGGCTCAAAGGGGGATTGTGTGAGCTTTTCCAACACAAAATTAAAGGTCCCAAGCAGGGGTAGGGGTTCTTCTTGGTGGCCTTAAATTGTCAGCCCCTATTAGGAACTGTTTAATGAGAGGGTGTAAGAAGAGAGGTGGCTCAGTGCTGTAATGTGCAGAGATGGCAGAGACATGGACTTTAATGGAAGAGAAGGATAGGCCCCTGTGGAGTAGGCCTGCTAGGTAATCCAGAATGAGAGGTAAGGAAGACTCTGCTGGGTCAGCTCCTTTAGTCTGGATCCAGGAACAATACCATTTCCACTTGCCAGCATAGGATTGTCTAGTGCTGGGCCATCGGGCTTCACTTTTAACACCGAGGACCTGCTTGCTTAGGCTGGCCAGTGGAAGAGAAGTCAAGGAATAAGCCAGGCTGCCAGGTTCAGGGTCTGCAATTGTGGATGCAAGAACTCTCCCTCCTGCTGAGTCAGGAGAGTTGGAATCTGAGAGAGGTGCCATGGAGGCAATGGTGACAGACTGTACAGTAGTGGGTACCAGTGTTGGCGTGGCCAGTCTGGGGTAATCAGGATTGCCCTTGGTCTTTCCTCCCTTATTTTGAGTAATACTCTTGTAAGAAGAGGTAGCGGGGAAAATGCATAGATTGAGAGGTTTACCCATTGGAAGGATAGGGCACCCACGTTCCAGGGCTTGCTGTGAGGCTCCCTGGTGCAGAATTTGCTGAGCTGGTGATTGTTGTGGCAGGCAAAGAGGTCCACCTTTGGGGTGCCTGATTTCTGGGTCACAAGGCTGAAGGTGTTGTGGTTTAATTGCCACTCGTGTGGGTCTAGGAGATTTCTACTTAAGTTGTCTGCCAGAGAGTTTTAACTGCCTGACAGGAATTGAGCTAGCAGGTGAATATGCATGGCTGAGGCCATGTTCCAAAGGGTTAGTAGAGGCCTCAGAGAGAGTAGGGATCTGAAAGTGGTCACAGCGTGCTGAACAGCTAGCATCTCTTTTTGGCTGATGTGCAGATGAACTTGATTTGGGATCCAGTGGCCCTGAATGCACCTGCTGTCCAGGTGTGCACTCCAGGCATAGTCTGATGCGTCTGAGGTTAGGGTGTGGGCAGCGTGGGGTTGTGAAAAGGGAAGTCCCTTGTTGTGGCTGCATGCTACTGCCCATCAAAGAAAATCTTTCCTTAGACAAGGTATCATAGGTATAACAGTTTCCAGGTCCTGAGAATGTTGACACCAAAGTCTTTTTAAGTACCACTGAAGTTTCCTCATATGCAGTCTGGCATATGGAATTAGTAGAATGCAGGAGATCATGAACCCTAGAGCTTGCAGGATTTTCCTTGCGGACAACCGGGTTCTGGTGGCCAGTTGAGAGAAAAGTAGGCTGTCAGATGGGCTTGTTTTTCTGGAGTAAGGAATGCCATCTGGGATGCTGTGTCCAGGCTTGCTCCCAGGAATACAATTTTTTGACTGACTAGTTTGGATTTCTTTTCGTTGATGGTGTACCCCAGTGAGGTTAGTAGGTCCTTTACAAATGTCAGGTGCTGCAACAGCTTTTCCTGACTGTCTGCCTGAATCAGGCAGTTGTGCAAGTAAGGGTAAATTTAAACATTTCTTTGTTTGCAGTAAGCAATGGCTGGAGCCAGGCATTTTCTGAAAACCCTGGGAGCAGTGGATAAGCCAACGGGAAGTGCAGAGAACTGACAATGCATAGATCCTGCCTGAAAAGTAGATATTTCCTGAAAGAGTCTCGGGGTATGCAGATAGGCCTCTCTTATGTCTAGGGTGGCTAACCAGGCATCTTTGGACAGCAGTGGAAGAAGCTGCTGTAGGGTGAGCATTTTGAATTTTGGTACCACCAGGAAGGTGTTTAGAATGGATAGATCTAAGATTGGGTGCCAGGTGCTCTCTTTTCTGGGTACCAGGAAAAGTCTGGAATAGAAACCTTGGTCTATTTGTTCTGCAGGAACAGGTTGAATTGCTCTCATGGAGAGTAGGGAATGAACATGGGTTTTGTGCCTCTGCCCACTCGTTTGGAGGAAGATCTGGGAACCCTTTTGGGGTTGGCAGTGTGTGGAAATAAAATTTGTACCCCTGGGATACTATGTTGAGGACCCATGGATCGTTGGTGATGGAGGCCCAGTTTTTTTGCATAGGAGGCAAGTTTTCCTCCTAGGGGTAAATCCTAGGCAGATGGGCAGAGGTGGAGTTGAGAAGTCATTGTGAATTCTTTCCATAAGGGGGTGGCTTAGCAATCCCTGTTTTAGAAGTGGAAGTACTCCACTGCTTAGATCTCTGCATACCCTGAGACTGCTGTCTGGGGGGGGGGGCTGCTTCCCCTAGGTCTAGGCTAAGGTGGCCTTGAGGGGACTGGAAAGGACCAATGTTTTCAGGGACAATGCCTATTGAATCTTGGAGGTGGACTTGCAAAAAGTCTTTAACTGTCTGCATACACTTAGCTTTTTCTTCCATCTTTTTCAAAACCTCTTCTGCTTTGGTGCCAAACAAATTGTCTTTATTCAGTGGTGCGTCCAATAATTTTGATTTGACATGGTCTGGCAAGGTCTGTTCCTTAAGCCAAGCATGCCTAAGTACAGAACCTGTGACTGCTGCCCTGCAGGATGCTTCTAGGGTGTCAAACACACATTGCAGGGTATGCTTACTAACTTGGTTTGCAGAATGCATAAGCTCCTGTAATTCATTATTTTCTGCACAGTCAGGGAAGGTAGATAATTTTTGTTTAATAAGTTCCAGAGCATGTTGCTGGTATTTCAGCATGTGGAACTGACAATTTAATGCTCTAATGGCAAGAGTTGCATAGATGTATACTTTTTTACCCCATCTGTCTAATGCTTGGGAATCCCTGTCCGAAGGGGTGGGATTCTTAGCTGTGGTTGCTTTTATTCCTTTAGGTCCTCAGGGTCAGCAGTAGGATTTTTGAAAAGAAATTTGTGAGAGTCAGGGACTCTGTAGTACCTGTCAGGTTTCCTGGGAGCAGGAGGTAGAGTATCAGGAGTTAGACTGGATTCCATAAAAACATCATCCAGAACAGGAGGAATAGCTAAGGGTCTGTGCTATGGTAAATCTAAACATTCCCTGAGTCTCTTTTTGGACTGAGGATAATCCTGGCATTCTGAATGGAAATGCTCTCTCAAGGCATGTAGGATTTCACCAAAAGAAAAATCCTCTGGTAGAGAGGCAGAAGGAAAGGATTCCTCTGCATCTGAATCCTCATAAGCAGATAAGGGCATGTCTTCATAATCAGAAATCTCAGTTGTTGGACTCCTGGGTCAGATAAAGCTGCTGGGGACAAGTCTCTTTTCCTTTTAGCAGAGGTAGGCTGGCTTCCCCTAATGAGCATGATAAGGTCTTCCCCCATTTTAAACATCTGAGATTGAGGCAAGGAAGCAGGCGCTTGAGTTTGGGTCATTTTTTTTAGGCGTAGTTCGTACTCTGGGCCTCAGAAACTCTGTAGTTTTAGAAAGAATTGACACGAAAGAAGTCATCACTTTGTGTCGAATATCGGTAGTGCGAAGAACTTCCTCAGCAGCCGGTGCCTGCACAGCGGCTCCGGACTCACCCAAGGTAGACACATCTGCAGGTTCCGTAGTCAAAGAAGGGTCTCGTGGCATACCCGACTCCAAATGGGTTTCAGTAGCGGCCTGCGAATCCATAGGAGCAGGCATCAGGGGCTGCAAAAGCACCTCACTGAGTACTGACGAGTAGCTTAACGGAAGCGTCATCATCAGTTTTAGACCTGTGTGGTCTGTCTTTATCCTTACGTTTTTTCGAAGATCTGTAGTAGAATGGCTTACCACAGCCATTTCACAATAAGGAGATAGAGAGCGAAAGAATTTAGCTACGATAAGGGCCCGATGACGTATAGTTCTGGCGTTGAACAAAGCACAAAACCGACAGCAAGGGACGTTGTGGTCTGGCCTTAAACAGGTGACGCAGTAAGAATGGAAATCTCAGTGTGGTATTTGCTTTCCAGAGGCGAAACAATTGTTAAACTTTTTCTTACATCGGTTAGAGCAAGAAAAAAGGATCCCCAACAGGGTACTTGGCTTTAGAAGACTTCAACCTCAATTTTGGAAACAAAAACCCAGGTAGCGGCCGACCGGCACTTGTGCAAACTGCTTCTGGCTCCTCGGCAAGAAAGACTGATGTAATGGCGTTGGCTGCCTGTTTTTATACCAATGATGACCTGACGTCAGTCCTGGAGCGACAACAACGGACACAGAAATACTAAGCCTCTGGTATTTGTGCCGACTGAGGGCTACCCCTGGCAGGACAGCCCAAGTGTGATGACTGCAACAGTGAATACACTCGAACATCTACATTTATGGCAAGTGTACACAACTGTGCTATGTTCTTCATTTTTCACTGTTGCAGTCATCACATTTGGATTGATTCTCAAAGCTGAGGAAAAGGGTGGAGGCAGTCAAGGAGACTAGGGGCTGGGCTAGGATGCCCTGCAAGACTGCAGTGGCAAAGCCTGCCATGGATTTGGAGTAGATAGGCAGGTAGTAATGCTTGTTGAAGGTGTGAACAGATATCCATGTGGCAACCTCCAGGATATTCCTGATGGAGACTCCTCTGAGGAAAGCTACAGAGGTGGAGACTGCTTTGGTGGAGTGAGTCCTGACCCCCTTAGGGGGAGGTTTCCCATGTTGCTTGTAACAGAAATGGATGCAGTGTGCTATCCATTTTGAAATGGTTTGTTTAGAATGGCTTTGCCCTCTGCCCTTGCAGCAAAGCTGACTAGCAATTGAATGATTTAGTCCTGTCTAGATAGAATCTGAGCTGTCTGTGCACATCTGGAGAGTGCAGGATCTTTTCCCCCTTGTTTTGTGGGTTAGGGAAGAAGGTGGGCAAATGAATGGATTGGTTGAGAGCCACACTGGACACCACTTTGGGCATGAAGGATGGGTTAGCCCTGAGGGACACCCTGTCAGCATGGAAGATGATGAAGGGCTCTACAGCCATGAGTGCTTGTAGCTCGGATACTCTTCTGGCTAAGGTGATGGCCAGACACAACCACTCTCCATACTAAAAAACACCAAACCAGGAATAAATAAATTCTCCAGCAAATGAACTCAGGAAGCAACCAATGAAGAAATGAACAAAGCCATGAGTTGACCTAGGTTTCGTCTTTAATCCGACCATCAGAACATTTTAGTGTTGACACACCTTTTAGTAAGGTTTGTGATTGTGCTTTTTACTATGTATGCTGGCCTTCATATTGATTGTTAATTATGTTAATTAAGATAATTATTCAATTGAATTGTTCATGATGTCATTTTTAGGTGTGTATATAAGGTTGCTTTTTACTTGCATTAAGTTGTGTTCTGATGAAGTCGGATTAAAGACGAAACCTAGGTCAACTCGTGGCTTTGTTCATTTCTTCACTGGTTGCTTCCTGAGTTCATTTGCTGGTGAATTTATTTATTTAAGGTGATGGCCAGAAGCAAGGCTGTCTTCTAGGAGAGAAACTAACTCTGCTGAAGATGCTGGTTCAAAGGTGGGAAGGGTGAGCTTTTCCAACACAACGTTTAGGTCCCAAGCTGGGGTAAGTGCTCTTCTGGGTGGCCTCAAGTTGCTAGCCCCTCTTAGGAACTGTTTGATCAGAGGGTGTGAGAAAAGTGGGTGCTCAGTGTTGAAATGAGCAGAGATAGCAGAGGCATGAATTTTAATAGAGGAAAAGGAGAGACCACTGTGTAGCAGGTCAGCTAGATAATCCAGGATGAGAGGTAGGGAGGGCTGTGCTGTATCAGCTCACTCAGCATGGATCAGGTGCAGAACATTTTCCATTTGTCAGCATAAGACTTTCTAGTGCTAGGGCATCTAGCCTCATGTATAACATCTAGAACCGGTTTACTGAGATTGGCAGCTTGATCAGTGGTCAGGGAATAAGCCAGGCTGCCAAATTGAGGGTCAGCAATTGGGGATGCATGCATTCTCCTTCCTTCTGTCAGAAGGGTTGGGGTCTGAGGGAGATGCCATGGTGGCAGTGGGGACAGTGCTGCAGAGGCCAGTCTGGAACAATCAGAATTGTCCTTGGTTTTTCCACCCTTATTTTGAGCAGTACCCTGGTTATGAGAGGTAGTGGGGGAAATGCATAGACCATGAGGTTGACCCAGGGGAAGGACAGGACATCCACTTTCCAGGCCCTGCAGTGAGGCTCCCTGGTGCAGGACTTGCTGAGCTAATGGCTGGAGTGGGAAGCAAAGAGGTTGACCTTCGGGGCGCCCCATTTCTGAGTTATTGGGGTGAAGGTGTTTTGTCTACCTGCCACTCGTGTGGGTCCAGAAGATTTCTGCTCAAGTTGTCTGCCAGAGAGTTTATAGAGCCTGGCAGGAATTGTGCTAACAGGTGCAGTTGCATGGCTGATGCTGTGTGCCAAAAGGTCATGGTGAGCCTGCAAAGAGGGTCCCTCCCTGCTTATTGATATACCACATCACAGTGGTGTTGTCTGTTTTGCTCAGGAGAGCCCCTGCAGAGAGAAGGGGCCTGAAAGCTGTCAATGCGTGCTGGACAGCTAACATCTCTTTTAGGTTGATGTGCAGATGTATTTGCTGTGGGCTCTATTGGCCCTGTATGCACCTGCCGCTCAGGTTTGCACCGCAGGCATAGTCTGATGCATCTGTAGTGAGGGTCTGGGCGGCAGGGGGTGATGAGGAAGGCAGTCCCTTGTTGTGGGAGCATGCTGCTGCCCACCAAAGAAAATCTTTCCTTAGGCAAGGTATCATTGGGATAAGAGTTTCCAGGTCTTGAGAGTGTTGACACCAAAGGCTTTTTAGGTACCATTTAAGTTTCCTCATATGCAGTCTGGCATATGGAATGAGTAGAATGCATGATGCCATGAACCACAGAGCTTGCAGGATCTTCCTTGCGGATAACTGGGGGTCTGGTGGCTAGTTGAGAAAAGCAGGCTATCAGGTAAGTTTGCTTTTCTGGTGTAAGGAATGCCATCTGGGATGCTGTGTCCAGGCTTGCTTCCAGGAATATAATCCTTTGGGTGGGTACTAGTTTGGATTTCTTTTCACTAATAGTGTACCCTAGGGAGGTCAGTAGGGACTTTACAAAGGCCAGGTGCTTCTGGAGCTTTTCCTGGCTGTCTGCCTGAATTAAGCAGTCATCTAAGTATAGGTAAACTTGTATATTTCTTTGTCTGCAAAAGGCAATGGCGGGAGCCAGACATTTTGTGAAAACTCTGGGAGCAGTAGATAAGCCAAAGGGAAGCACAGAGAATTGAAAGTGAAGAGATCCTGCCTGAAACGTAGATATTTCCTGCATGATTCCCATGTGGAAGTATGCCTCTTTTAGGTCTAGGGTGGCTATCCATGCATTCCTAGACAGCATAGGTAGTAGTTGCTGGAGGGTGAGCACTTTGAATTTTGGTATCACCAGGAAGGTGTTTAGAATGGAGAGATCGAGGATAGGGAGCCAGATGCCCTCTTTTCTGGGTACCAGGAAAAGTCTGGAGTAGAAACCTTGGCCTATCTGTTCTGCAGGAAAGTGTTCTATTGCCCTCATAGAGAGCAGTGAAAGGACTTGCTTTTTTGTCTCTGCCCACTGGTTTAGAGGAAGAGCCTGGAACCCTTTTGGGGTTGGAAGAGTTTGGAAAGAACATTTGTATCCCTGGGACACTATGTTGAGGACCCAGCGGTCATTGGTAAATGGTGGCCCTGGTGCTTGAGTGGAAGGAGAGTTTTCCTCCTAGGGGCAAGTGCAGGTGGGCAGAGGGAGGTGGTGGTGGTGGAGAGTCATTGTGAGTTCTTGCCATGAGGGGGTGGCTTTGCACTCTCTGGTTTGGAAGTGGAGGAACTCCATTGCTTTGATCTCTGCATTCCCTGTGGCTGCTGTCGGGGGGGGGGGGGTCTGCTTCCCCAAGGTCTGGGCTGAACTGACCTGGGAGGGGAAGGAAAGGACCAGCACTTGAAGGGGCAATGCCTACTGAACCTGGGTGGCTGGACCTGTAGGAAATCCTTAACTGTATGCATAGATTTAGCTTTTTCTTCCATCTTTAAGACTTCCTCTGCCTTGCTGCCAAATAAGTTGTCTTTGTGCAAGGGTGCAGCCAATAATTTAGATTTAACATAGTCTGGCAAGGGCTGTTCCTTAAGCCAAGCATGCCTTCTAAGGACAGAATAGGTGACTGCTGCCCTGCAAGAAGCTTCTAGGGCGTCAAAACCACAGTGTAAGGTGTGCTTAGTTACTTGACTTGCAGAATGCATTAACTCTTGTAACTCTATTTTCTGCACAAGCAGGAAGGATGATATTTTTTGTTTGAGGAGTTCCATGGTATGTTGCTGAAATTTTAGCATATGGAACTGACTTAGTGCTCTGATAGCAAGAGTAGCAGAGGTGTACACTTTTTTACCCCACCTGTCTAGTACTCGGGAATCCCTATCTGAGGGGGTGGGATTCTTAGCAGAAGTTGCTTTAATTCCTTTTGGCCCTTGAAAAATAACCTCAGGGTCAGCAGTAGGATTTTTGAAAAGAAAGTTTGGAGCTATCAGGATGGTCCTTGGACCTTCTTCTCTGATCTTTAGAAGGACCCGAGGCAGAAGAGGTGGGGGTGGGGTAAATGCAGAGGTGAGTCCAGGTGAAGGAGAAGGCATCCGCTTTCCATACCGATCCCCTTCCTGGCCTGATACAGAATTTCTGCAGCTGAGCATTGTTCTTGCTGGCAAAGAGGTCCACCTATGGGGTACCCCATTTCTGTGATAGGCTGTGGAAAATATCCCTGTGAAGGTGCCACTTGTGGTGGGGTGGGGTCTGTCAAATTCTTGCTGAGGTGATCTGCAAGAGTGTTTTGTATCTCTGGCAAATATTGTGCTAGGAGGTTTAGTCCCACAGAGGGTGCTGTCTCCCAGAGTTGCAAGGCTAGATGGCATAGGGTGTAGGAGTGTACCTTCTGGTCTGTTTGTATCACATGACTGTTGTGTTGTCTGTCTGCACTACCAGCACCCCTGGTATCCATTTTTCTTTGAAGGCCAGTAAGCCCTTTGGAACTGCCATGAGTTCCTTCCAATTTATGTGTCTCTTCTTGGTCTGTTAATCCTACACCCCATGGGTTTGAAAATGTTGGATGTGGACAGCCCATGCTATGTCGAAGGCATCTGTGGTGAGTGTTTGGCCTTGAGGAGATAATTTGAAGGGCAAGTCCTGATTCTGGATGCAAGCCTGTACCCACAAAGTGAGTTCCTGTCTGAGGCAAGGTATCAGGTGTATCTCGGTGTCCAGGGGCTGAGTGTTCTGGCACCATACATTCTTTAGATACCACAAGCTTCCTCAAGTGTAGCCTGGCTAGTGGCACCATGAGGATACAGAATGCCATGTACCCCAGAGCTCTGAGGAATTCTCTGCTTTTAATGCACTGCTTCCTTTGTAAGGATCAAAAAATTTATCTTGTCCAGGTGAGGAAGGCCTTTTGGAGGGAAGAGTCCAGGAGTGTCTCAAGGAACACTATTTGGAAGGTACAGTGATGGACTTTTTAGGTTTAGGGTGATGGACTTTTTAGGTTTAGGGTGAACCCCGAGGAGGTCACAAGATCCAGTATAAATTTCAAGTCTTTGAGGATCTGTTTCTGGTTCGAGGCCTGTATTAGACAATCGTCCAGGTAGGAGTAAATCTGGACCCTTTTGGTACTACAGTAAGCAATGGCAGGAACTAGGCACTTTGTGAAAAACCTTGGTGCAGTAGACGATCCAAAGGGCAGAGCTGAAAACTGATCATGACTGGAGTTTGCTCTGAAGCGAAGAAAACTTCTGTGTGACTTTGAGATGGGGGTGTGAAGGTAGGTGTCTTTTAGGTCTAGTGACACCATGAATGCCTGAGGGGCTAACATGGGGAGCAGTTTCTGCAGGGTCAACACTCTGAACTTTGGTATCCTGAGGAAAAGGTTTAAGGTGGATGGGTCCAGAACGGGATGCCAAGACTGCTCTTTTCTGAGTACTAGGAAAAGTCTTGAGTAAAATCCTTTCCATTTTTGATCTTCTGGAACCAATTCCACAGCTCTCTGGGAACAAAAGGGTTTGAATTTGTTGTACAACCTGAGTTTTTTTTTTATTTTGGGGTACATCTGGGTATCAGGAGAATTTTATGGGCTCTTTGAAAGTGAGTTTGTAACCGCTGGCAATAATATTTAGAGTCCCCTGATCTGAGGTAATATTGGACCAGTTTTGATAGAAATGGGACAGTCTCTCCTAGTTTTTGAAGGGTTGGAGGGGGGGGGTGGAAGCAGAGAGTCATAACCGACCCTCTGGCAGGGGCAGGTGTCCTAAAACTCCTCTCTTTGTGCAAGTCTGAGGTCCACAGCCTAGATCTTTTGTTGCTGTGATCTATGCCTGGGAGTTCTGTCCCTCTGTGGCTTTGTTTGCTACTAGATTGGGTGGGGAAGGACCAATGCTTGGCCGGAAAATTCTTGCTGTACCTGGGTGGCTTCACTAATAGAAAGAACTTAACTGCTTGCATGGATTAAGCTTTTTCCTCCATACTTTCGAGGACTGCTTTAGATTTTGCCCCCCAAAAGGCATTCTTTGTCAAGGGAGGCATCCAGGAGATTAGCTTTTACTTGTTCAGGGAGGGGCTGCTCCCTAAGCCAAGTGTGCCTCTTGATCACTGTGCCAGTGACAGCTGCCCTGCAGGTTTCCATGACATCATATCTACAATGAAAAGACGGTTTTGCCACTTAAAAACTGGAATGGCACAGGTCTAAAAGTTCCTTAGAAAGGTTTTTATCCTCTAGGCTGGTTAGCTTTTGTCTTAGTTGGTCAATAATGGTTTGCTGGTATTTGATCATATGAAACTGACAATTGAGGGCCCTCATGGTGAGGGTAGCAGAAGTGTATATTTTCTTAACAAATCTATCATGAGCCCTACTTTCTTTGTCGGTAGGTAAAGGGTCTCTAGAAGTATTGGTCTTAGATCCCCTGAGGCCAGATATGACCACTTCAGGATCAGCAGCTGGCTTTTTGAACAAATATTTGTAAGAGTCCTGGACCCTGTAAAAGTGGTCGGGTTTTCTGGGTGCAGAAGGGAGCAAGTCAGGATGTAAGGAACCATCCTGAAAGACATCTTCCACTACTTCCACAACAGGAGGAAAAGCTAGGGGTTTGTGCTCAGGGAGGTCTAAGAATTCCCCTACTCTCTTTTTGGCCTGTGGGTATTCTTCTGCATCCCACTGGAAATGTTGTCTTATAGCATGGAGAGTTTCACCAATGGTGAGGTCTTCAGGCGGAGATGCAGAGGGGAGAATTTACGTTGAACCTATTTTCTCATAAGAGGTTTAAGTGTGGCCTTCCTCAGATGCAGAGTCCTCCAAATCAGACTCTTCTCCTGAGTGCACAGGGTCAGGTTGAAATTCAGGAAGGGTGTCTCTCTTTTCCCTGGGGTGATATCCCCTGAAGTCTATGTGGACCTTACAATGTTAATGAGGTTTTCAGATAATCTGATCAAATCCTGTTGGTGTCCCTGAAATTGGGAGCTTGTAGGCCTAGGCAAAGATCCTGTCACAATGCCTTTCTTTACTGTGGGTTAGGTCTTAGGCCTAGGAGCATCCAACGGCCCTGTCACCTGACTCAGATTGCAGATGCACCGAAATAGCCCTAGGCTGAGAAGAATGTCTGGTTAGTAGTCGCTCGTCAGAAGCCATTGCCTGCTGAGCAGTCTCAGACCCAACTGAGGAGCTGAATATGTGGGCTGTAGAAGTCGAAGGGACCGAAGACATGTTCGACTCCAAATGGGTTTTGACAGAGGGCTGGGTCATAGGATCAAAGGACGAAGGGGGCTGTGAAAGTGCCTCACCTCTTCAACAATCACATGTCTAGTAAGCGAGTCAGGGGGAGAGTGAGTGTTGTACGCAGACCTAGGCTTTTGTTGCTTGTCTTTTTTTTCTGCTTAAGTACATAGAGGTTGGAATGCCTGACAGATGCCACAGTACGAGATTGCTCAGATTCCTGCCTCAGAAAATGAGCAAAAACTCAGCTCTATGCCTAATAGTTCTAGTTTTAAACCTTGTGCAGAAACAGCAGTTTGGGACATTGTGGTCTGGGCCTAAGCAAGTTACACAAAGTGTATGTAAATCTCTGTGTTCCTCAACAGGGTACTTACCTTTCTGGCAACAATGCCTCTATGGTGCGGACCGACCGATGCACCTGAAGTCTGCTTCAGGCTCTGGTAGCAAGAAAAGACCGAAGTGATGACGCAGGCTGGCTCCCTTTACACCTGAGCATACTTGTTAACAGTTGAGGTATCCGCCAGGCTGGGAGGCAAAATAAGTTTCTCTGGTAGTCAGGCCAACCTAGGGCTTTCTCGGCTGGAAATCCCAACTGTCAGGACTGCAACAGTGAAACATGAAGAACATCCCTCCACAGCACTCTTCAAGAGGAGTTTCAGGCGCTGATTCTCTAAATAAATGGAAAGGGAAACTAACATACTTCTCAAAGTTTTAGGCAAAAGGCCTGGCAGATTGAACAAGACCTGTGGTTGTGGGTAGGCCCAAGATAAAAAAAAGCACTGCTGATGTTTGTCTTTATATGGAATCTGATGTCCACAAGAGCATTTGCCTTTCTTGGATGACATTAAACCTAGCCACAACGAAAAAGGTAAAGAAAGGCTTCCCCAACGGGGCACTTATATGAAATGTTGAGATAACCACTTCCTACAAAAAAGACCTAGAAAAATCAGAAATACCCCATACCCCTCAATGTAGGAGCTTGTCCCGAAAATGGCAGTTTCTAAATATACTGCCACAGCTGTCACATACACCTGCTGAAAGGTAGCAGTAGTTGCTCAATTTTTCCTTTACTCCATCTCAGAGAGCATTAGCACCCAACTGCTGACAAATGCAGCTGAAAAGCAATGGAAAATTCATACCACAGTTTTTTTTCGTTTAAAGATGCATGACACCAAAAGTTAACAATATTTGACACAAATGCGCAATGCTTCTGGCCTCAGGTGTCTGAAGAACTGACAGGATCCCTACAACAACACATCATTTTGCCTACTGTCTCCTTGATTACCAACTTTTTAAAGCTTCCTTTTTTCCTCTGTCTATGTTCTGTTTTGGGGGATTTCCCAGACCACTACTTGATTCATCTGTTGGGGGGGGGGGGGGATATCCTCTTACGTATCACCAACACTCCCTTGTGCTAAAAGGAGGCACAAAGATTCTGGGCCACACAGAGCATGGTCTCTGTTACAGGTAGTGAAGTGCACACAAAATAAAACCTGAATAATTCTTCCTAGGGAGAAAAGGCACTTCAGATTGTGGTCATCAGGGTGACTACATTCTCCAGGTGAATTTTTGGATGGATATATTTTTTTGAGATGTAGAGGAGCTCGGGGAGGAGGGGGACTTCCATCAAATTACCTCAACTTTCAAATGCATCAAGCACAAAATCAATCAACGTACTGTAAAGAAATTAGGAGAAAATATTCCAAAATGTTGTTCTTATTCGCTGGAAGTCAACTGGAAGGGACAGATGGACTGATAACCAATCACTTGTGGAAAAGGGTGTAAGCTGCTCTGCCTTTAAGCCAGGTAATATGCAGCTATCCTAGGCATGAGGAGGAGTTCAGCTCTGCTACAGAACATCTGAACACTCTGGAAGTCAGGAGAAAAGCAAATGTCTCCCTGTAGCTACATCTCATAAATAAGGAATAGTAATGCAGCAATGACCCTTACAATGAATGAGAGATGTAACTAGTTAATAATGGCCCAGTGTTCTCTCCTGATCTGGCACACCTAAAAACTGTTCTTTTCTACTTTTCAAACTGTAGCAAACTGCTTGCTACAGTTTACAAACACATGGAGCACTGCAATGGTCAGCTTTGACTGGAAATGCACTATCAGCATTTTAATGGTAGTATGCACAGAACAGTGATCAGGACTGCTTGATAACACTTCCTAACACTTTGCGCCTGGGTGGTTACACCCTTCACCTGACTCTACTTATGTTCCTGTGATGAACATCTCCAACAAATGGTAATGCTACATTAAACAAAATCCCATATTACCACTGAAAATGTTCTCTGGGGGTGGAACATTTGGTTACTTTTCAGTGCCCTCTTAGCATGATTTTTCTAAAAATGTGTTCCTAAGCTTTAAGGGGCATGTGCACCCTACAAGTCTGCAATTTTTGCTACCCACCACATTTCCACCTTAAAGAAAACACAAAGACATAAAATTACAAAATCTCTGGTAATTTAAAGTTTAGTGAAGCAGCAAGAATGGTCTGTCACCAGGAATGACAGGTGAACAAAAACATTCCAGAGAGAATCTATGGGGATTCAATCTATTATGGCAATAATAGGCAAGTAGTTCTCAGCAGTAAGAAATGTACAGCATCAAAACCTTTATTACAAAAATAAGCACAACAGGTGTGGAACGAAGGAGTTCAAAATGTAAAGGGAGAGAAGTAGTGCAATAAGTGCTAAAACCCCTCACTTTTACTGGATGCTCTGTTCTCAGAATGGAAGTCTACATTACTCTTTTCTGAAAGAATCCAATGATGACAAAGTGACTGCTGCACAGAAGTTCACAGTGAAGTAGTTTCTGAAATGAGCATTAGAAGCAGTACCCCCCCCCCCCACACACACACACACAATAATGCTTTTTAACAGCACTGATCAAGGTTTACTAGCTTTATGGAGACAACACAATATGAAACAAGTCATCCACTGACAATGTTTGGTTACCAATGCATCCAAACAGCAGCAGCAAATACTTCAATTCAGCAAACCACTTAATATTATTTTATTCAGGAACAGACCAATTTCGGCAACTCCATGCCTTCATCAGTGTTAAAGTTCCAAATAATGCCACATTAAGATATAAAAGTGATAGAAAACCATTAGAAAATCAGTACCCATTTGAAGAGACAGCATCACTTCATTAAGCCCCAGTGAAAATAAAGCCCCCAGTCTTACTATCCAAGAGCACTCATTCAGGATGCCATGCCAACCTAACTTATTACATGAAGCTGGATTAATTCTGTCAATAATACTGAAATTAAACACAGAAGAAGGATGTTTCTGGACATCCTTATATAATGCATTGGGCGGATGGACATTTCTGATATCACTCACATGCTCAAAAAAATCCGAGTTTTAAATTGCCTGGACGTCTGTCTTGCATAAAAAGCTGAACATGTATAAGCAGCTAAATAAACTACTCAATCAAAACAGCAAGTACCAAAACAAAGGATATCAAAAACTTTGGGGGTACTCCTAGATGCAAACTGTTTTGTTTTTTAAAACATACTTACATGCAGAACAATGCCCACATGGTTGGCAACCCACCACAGGGATGCAATCTACTGTCTGTGTATCCATTTTATGTTTAACACTTTTCTTATAATGATTAAAAAAATCGACAATAGTTTTTCCTCTTCTAAAAGACAATAAACAATGTGCAGGGACTAACTCAGATATTTTATCTGCCATAAAGATGTCCCAGTGTTTGTAGATTAGATGCTTGAAAAACTATATTACTGCCATAATTAGCCTGAAAGCATCATCCCTGAATTTATGTCTTTTTATACTGCAACAACTCTATCAACTTCTTAGAGTCTCAAGTGGTCATAACTTCCTTATAATTAGACCCAAACACGAAATCTAACCAAATCAAATTCCTGTGTCTT
Source organism: Protopterus annectens (assembly GCF_019279795.1). Lineage (NCBI taxonomy): Eukaryota > Metazoa > Chordata > Ceratodontiformes > Protopteridae > Protopterus > Protopterus annectens. The sequence goes on along the minus strand of NC_056743.1, from coordinate 1,566,585,119 downwards.
ACACTGAGGAACTTATTCTATGACCTCTTAAAAACTGTGATTTGGGAATACTGTGGACAGTGTAGGGTGGATGGCAGCTAATAGCATGTAAAACTGTGTTAAACTCTCTATTTTTCCTGTGCACAGTAGTGTTTAAAGTGCCATCATTGTTTTTCGAGATGGCAACATCCAAAAAAGTGATGTGTGAGAGATCATACTGAACACTAAACTGTATACCCAATTCATTTTCATTAAGATATTCTACAAACTCATCCAAAGAAGTTAAACCAGACTTCCAAACAAGCCAGTAATCATCCAGATATCTACGCCATATATCTACGGACTTCGAAAAAATATTACGAGTAGTAGCATCAAAGATAATTTGCTCCTCAAGAAAACCCATAAGTAGATCAGCATAAATGGGAGCAAAAGATGCTCCCATGGCAGTACCCTTGAGCTGTAAAAAAACATTCTAAATTAAAATAACATTTTTAGAGAGAACATGTTCTGCGAGACAGATTAAAAAAGTACTGAATCTGGGGCTTTACAATGCTGAACGATTTAGACAATAATCAAAAATCCAGCTCAATGTGGAATATTGGTGTACAAAGATGTAGCATCCAAAGTGCACATATACCAACCCATCTCAAACTGTGCATCTTGAATAACATTCAAAAACTGGGTGGTATCTTGTATACGCGAACACACACTATTTAACAGAGGTTGTAGATAGTAAGTAAGAAAGGCAGACAAAGTTCAGTCAAATAGCCATGACCAAAAACAATGGGTCTGTGAGGAGGGTGTGTGAAATTTTATTGTATTTTGGGGAGCAAAAATATTATGGAGTGGGATCCTGGACTGTGAGTTGAAAAACAACTTGCTTAGAAATAATCCCTTCTTCCACGGATAACTTTAAAAAAGTCAATATCATGTTTAAACTTCAATGTGGGGTCTAAGAACATTTTTTGATGAAAACTATTGTCAGAAAGTTGTTTATATACTTCCGACAGATACATGGGTCCAGTCCCAAACCACCACAGTCCTACCCTTGTATGCTGTATTAATAACCACATTTTTATTCTTATTAATATTTATTAAGACCTGTTGTTCAGCCTTGGACAAGTTATAATGTGAAGCCCTGCTGGTATAAAAGTTAAAAAAAATGCAAATCTTTTAAAACACTTTTCTGAAAAGCTGCTACATGTTTATTCATGGGGGGTTCAAAAGAAGATATAAATTTAAAGTCTCCATGCTCTGGCACACTCTTGTTGTAAAAAACAGCTTTAACTTAAGCTATCTACAAAACCTCAGGACATCCTTTACAAAAATGCCTTCTGAAACAGAGATAGGGACAAAATTTAAACCTTTACTTAATGAATCAACTTCTGACAGAGACAACTGAAAAGAAAATTGTGCACATTGGAACTGCATCCTAGTTCGGTACGATTAGCCGTAATAGTGTCTATATCTTTTGGAGTGTTTACGACCAGCCCTTCTCCTACTTCCAAACGGTTAACCACACTTCTCTTTTTACCCAATGGAGAATTATTTACGGCCTCAACATCAGTTTCCCCGACTGCAGAAGAATCCTCAGCCAATGTTTCTAGAGTGTTAGATTTTTTTAAGAATGGACAAAGTTTTTTTCTTCTTCCTCTTGGCCTGGGTTTGGTCAACATTCTCAGAAAATTTAACTGACTTTTGTGCAGTAAATGGTCTACCGTTAGCATAGTCTCTTGCATCCCTTTGGAATTTTTTAAGTCTACGTTCCTTAAGTTCCTTTTCCAGGGCCACTACGTCTTTAGTTAACTTAGAAAGATATTCCTGGAAGGAATCGTACGTTTGAAACTGGCTCACTTCTTCAGAAAGCTTAGATACCTTTGCCATTGATTTATCCACTGTTGTCTCATAAAATGACAATAGAATCTTCACAAAGCTCACAGAGGCTGCTTGTTGGGCCTGATACCACTCAGCAATCAGTTTTTCATCTGTTTGACCAAGGGTTGTATACAAACCCTAAGGCCCCCCAGGGCAACAACTGCTTTAAATTATAAGCTTTAAACAATTAAGGTGCCAAACATTTGTTCGCGAATTCTTAATGGCAGCAGATAACTTTTTAAAAGCATCTACACAAGCAATAGAAGGCTCATGCACAGTACCTGCATTGGAAAAGTACAGTTGTGTACACTTACCATAAATGTAGATGTTCGAGTGTATTTACTGTTGCAGTCATTACATTTGGGTAATCCTGCTGGCAGATTGCCCTCAGTTGGCCTGAATTCCAAAGTCTTGGATCATGCATCGGCTGCTATCACCCCTTCCCTGACGTCAGGTCGTCAGGGGTATATAAGAGAGGCAGCCAATGCCATTTTCTTCAGTTTTTCTTGCCCCAGATGTCAGGTGCCCCATAAAAGTGTAGCCAAAATTTATATATATATATATATATATATATATATATATATATATATATATATATAAAATACATACACCAATATAAACTTTACCTTCATCTACAAGCAAATACACCACATAGGTTGTATAAATCCGAGTAGGAAAGAAAAGTTCCAGCAGAAAAAAGGGGGGTGGCGGGTGGGTAACCTGGACTGCAACAGTGAATACACTCTAACATCTACATTTATGGCAAGTGTACACAACTCTACTATGTTCTTCGTGTTTCACTGTTGCAGTCATTACATTTGGGTAGAGTCCCAAAGCTATGGTTGGGAGGCTGGGGCTAAACAGCATTAGGAGCGGCTATGAGGCTCTGCAGAACTGAAGTGGCAAAGCCTGCCCTGGATTTAGAGTAGAGTGGCAGATGATAGTGCTTTGTAAAGGTGTGCACTGAACTCCAAGTAGCAGCCTCTAATATGTCTTTGGTTGATACTCCCCTGAGAAAGGTTGCTGAAGTGGCTGCAGCTCTGGTTGAATGTGGCCAAATGCCCTTAGGCACTGGCTTGCCATGGTGTAAACAGCAGAAACGAATGCAGTGGCCTATCCACTTTGAAATAGTCTGCCTTGAGATAGCCTTTCCTTGTGATCTTGCAGCATATGCCACTAGTAATTGCTCTGTCTTCCTGAAAACTTTGGTTCTGTCCAAGTAGAATCTAAGCTGTTTGTGTACGTCCAAAGAATGCAGAATTCTCTCCCCCTTGTTCTGTGGATTTGGATAAAAAGTTGGCAGATGAATAGTTTGGTTAAGAGCCACACTGGACACCACCTTAGGCATAAATGCTGGGTTTGTCCTCGGAGAGACCCTGTCTGGATAAAACATGATAAAAGGTTCCACAGCCATGAGTGCCTGTAGCTCTGAAACCCGTCTTGCAGAAGTTATTGCTAGGAGCACAGCTGTTTTCCAAGATAAAAACTTTATATCAGCAGTAGCAACTGGCTGAAAAGGAGGCAGGGTGAGTTTTTCCAAGACATAGTTGAGGTCCCATGCAGGCACTGGTGATCTCCTTGGAGGCCTTAAGTTTTTGGCTCCTCTGAGGTACTGCTTTAATAAAGGATGAGAAAAGATTGGTGGCTCTGTATTGTAATGAGCCGAAATGGCAGAGGCATGAATTTTAATTGATGAAAAAGATAGACCTTTATCTAGCATCTCAGTTAAGTATTGCAAAATCTGAGGAATATTTGGTACAGCTGTATCAGTTCCTTGTGCCTGGTTCCAGGCACAGAATCTCTTCCATTTTCCAGCATAAGATTTTCTAGTACTAGGCCTTCTGGCTTCCAAAATGACATCCATCACAGCTTTACTGAGAGGTGTGTTTTGTATGACTACATTATCCGCCATGCTGACAGGTTTAAAGTACTGAGTTGGCTGTGCAGGATCTGATTGTTTTGCTGGGACAGCAGAGGTATTTGAGGTAACGTCCAAGCTGGGCATTGAGCCAAGTTCCTTAGGATTGGATACCAGTACTGGCGGGGCCAGTCTGGAGCAATCAGTATCATCTTTGGCTTCTCCTGTCTGACCTTTAGGAGTACCTTGGGGGGGGGGGGGAGAGGCAGTGGAGGAAAGGCATATACTGATAGGTTTTTCCAGCTGAAAGATAGGGCGTCCACTTTCAATGCTGGTCTGTGATAAGTCCTTGTGCAGAATCTTTTTAGTTGGTAGTTGTGAGGGGAGGCAAATGGATCTATGTCCGGGCATCCCCATTTCCTTGTTATCATGCTGAAGACTTGTCGATCCAGCTGCCACTCATGGGGATCCATGAGGTTTCTGCTTAGTTTGTCTGCCAGAGTGTTTTCCTTTCCTGGGCAGGAATTGTGCCTGCAGATGTACTTGGTAAGTCAATGCTGTGTCCCACAAAGTCATGGTTAGTCTGCAAAGGGGGGTAAGAATGTGTGCCCCCCTGCTTGTTTATATACCACATGACCGTGGTGTTGTCTGTCTTTATCAGTAGTTGTCCCGGATGAAGTAGGTCCTTGAAGGCTGTCAGGGCATTTTGAACAGCTAGCATCTCTTTTTGATTGATATGTAGATGCATTTGATTTGAGGACCATGTGCCCTGAATGCATCTTCCTGCCATGTGGGCCCCCCCAGGCATAATATGAAGCATCCGTTGTTAGTGTCTGCCTGGCTGGGGGTAATGTGAATGGCTGTCCCTTGTTCTGGTGACAAGCCTTCGCCCACCATCGAAACTCCTGTTGCAGGCAGGGAATGAGAGTAATCATTGTTTCCAGGCTGTGGCAATGATGAGTCCAAACACTTTTTAGGTACCATTGAAGTTTCCTCATATGCAGTCTTGCATATGGAATTAGTAGGATGCAGGATGCCATGAAGCCCAAAGCCTGCAGAATTTTTCTTGCAGATAACTGAGCCTTTGTTACCAACATTTTGAAATAGGTAGTCAGTTGCCTTTGTTTGTCTGGCGTGAGATAAGCCATCTGGGCAGTTGTATTTAAGCTTGCACCCAGGAATATTATCTCTTTAGAGGGTACTAGTTTTGATTTCTTTTCGTTGACTGTGTACCCTAGGCATGTTAGAAGTCTTTTCACAAATGCCAGATGCTGTAAAAGAATGTCCTTGTTCTCTGCTTGAATTAAGTCATCCAAGTAAGGATATATTTGTATTCCTCTGTCTGCAGAATGCAATTACCGGTGCCAGGCACTTTGTAAAGACCCTGGGCGCAGTAGATAAGCCAAAGGGCAATGCAGAGAATTGGTAATGCATTGAGCCAGCCTTGAATCTTAGGTATCTTCTGCATGACTATCTGATTGGGACATGCAGGTATGTCTCTTTTAGGTCTAAAGTCACAAGCCAAGCATTCTTGCCCAGCATGGGCATAAGCTGCTGCAAAGTCAACATTTTGAATTTTGGTATATCCAGGAATGAGTTCAGAATAGATAGGTCCAGTACTGGTCCCCAGGCAGTGTCCTTTCTGGGTACCAAGAACAGTCTTGAGTAAAATCCTTGTCCCTGCTCCTGCTCTGGTACTTGTTGAATGGTCCCCATGTCCATGAGGGATGAGACTTGTTTGTGCACCTCTGCCCATTGATTTTTTGGCAGATCTGGCCAGCCGTTTGCCTTTGGCAGGGTATGGAAATGGAACTTGTAGCCTTGTGACACTATATTTAAAACCCACTTGTCCTGGGTTATAATGTGCCAATTTTGAGAAAAAAGTGCTAATTTTCCCCCTAAGGGTGCTGCCAGGACATAAGTGCTTGGTGCCGGCAGGGGGAAATCATTGGGACAGTTTCCTGTATGGTTGTGATTTGTCTTCGCCAACTTTGGAGGTAGAAGCACCCCATTGCTTTGACCTGTATGAACCTTGCGCCTGGGATCTGCCTCTAGGGCGTCTGGATCTGCCCCTTTGAGGTCTGTCTGACACAGGAAAACACCAATTCTTTGTAAGCCAGTGTCTACTAAATCTAGGTGGCTGTACTTGTAAAAAAATCTTTGACAGTCTGCATATATTTAGCTTTGTCCTCCATTTTCTTTAACACCTCTTCTGCCTTAACACCAAACAAAGTATCATGCTGTAAAGGTGCATCTAATAATTTAACTTTGACATGATCAGGCAGATTTTGTTCCTTTAACCAAGCATGCCTCCTAATTACAGAACCCGTAACTGTGGCCCTGCAGGAGGCCTCCAAAGAATCAAAACAACATTGCAAAGTATGCTTTCCAACTTGTTCAGCTGCATGCAATAAATCCCGCATTTCCTTGTTTTCTGCACATTCAGAGTTTAACAACATTTTCTGTTTAAGCAATGCCATGACATGTTACTGATATTTGAGCATATGAAACTGACAGTTTAAGGCCCTTATAGCCAAGGTAGCAGATGTGTAAACCTTTTTTCCCCATCTATCCAGTGCCCTAGAATCCCTGTCAGAGGGGGTAGGGTTTTTTGCAGCGGAAGCCTTAACTCCTTTGGGACTCTGTGAAATAGTTTCTGGATCAGCAGCAGGGTTTTTAAAAAGGAATTTATGAGGGTCAGGAACCCTGTAATATCTGTTAGGCTTAACAGGAGCTGGAGGTAAGGGAGTCAGGGGTCAGACTAGACGCCGAAAACACATCATCTACAATGTCTAACACAGGTGGAATGGCTAGAGGCCTGTGTTGAGGTAATAAAAGGAAATCCCTGAGCCTCTTTTTAGATTCTGAAAAATCTTGGCTCTCCCAGTGCAAATGCTCCCTCATGGTATGCAAGGTTTCCCCAAAAGAATAGTCCTCTGGAGGAGAAGCACAATATATAGATTCTTCAGCCTCAGAATCCTCATAGGGGGGAAGAGAATATTCCAATCAGAAGAGGAATAAGAAGAAATAGAAACTTGATCTGAAGATTCATAGTCAGTCTCTTGCTTAGGCCTCTTATCAGGAAGGGGATGGGAACCCCTGATCAAGGTAATCAAGTCTTAGGCCATTTTGAGCATCTGTTTTTTGGGCAAAGAGGCCTGTCCACGTGGCTCTTGAGTTTCTTTGCTTTAGAAGGTGCTTTAGTCTTTGCCTTTGAAGCAAAAGTCAGTTTAATGTAAAGATGTTTAGGTCTGAATGCACCCTCAGAAGCTGGTGCCTGCTCAGCGGCTCCGGACCCATCTGAGGAAATAGTGTCCGAGGCTCCAATACCTTGAGTTTCCAGCGGCATAGCCGACTCCACGTGGGTGTCGGTAGCGGCCTGCGACTCTAAAGTAGCGGGGCATCAGGGGCTGCGAAAGCACTTCACTGGGAACAGGCGACTGGCTTAGGAGAAGCTTTGTCGTCGGTTTTAGACATCGGTTGTCTATCTCTCTCCTTTTCTTTGCGTTTTTTGCGAACTCCGGTAGTCGGATGGCTATCCGATGACATTTCAGGATAATTAAACCGGCGTCCAAAACAGTTTAAAGCAAAATCATACCGACGGTTAACAGTGCGTTGGTTAAATCTAGCACAAAACCGACAACCAGAAACGTTGTGATCAGGGCCTAGGCAAGGAATGCAGTAAGAATGAAAGTCCTTATGAGGTATTTGCTTTCCACAAGAAATACAATTATTAACTTTTTCTGACATCGGTCTGGAGCAAGAAAAAAGTTTCACCAATGGGGTACTTAGCTTTATTGAAGACTTCGGGTCTGTAACTCGAACACAAAAAATCTCAGGAATCGGCCGACTGGCACTTACGAACTACTGCTGCTTCGGGCACCGCGTGGCAAGAAAGACTGAAGAAAATGGCGTTGGTTGCTTCTTTTATACCCCTGACGACTCGATGTCAGGGAAGCAGCGACAGCAGCCGACGCAGGACCCAAGACTTTGGAATTCAGGCAGACTGAGGGCAACCTGCCAGCAGGATTACCCAAATGTAATGACTGCAACAGTGAAACACGAAGAACATCAGGAAGATTCTCCACCTCTTCAAAAATGAGGATGTCATCTTTATCAGCAGCCAAACCACTTACTAAACCCAACAAATCCATAATGGGATGGATTCACAGAATAATTCCAGTCGGCTAATTAAAATAGTGTGCTGTAGGCCCCAAAATGTATACAGAAACACAATCTCTATAGCATTCTGTAGCGAGAGTTCAAAGGAAGAAACCATTTTGAAAAAGAAGGGGGGGGGTCTGAATTTCAGCCACGAACAAAAACAGATGAATTCAAAAACAAACACCCCTTAAACCAGGTTTTAAGAAAATGTTCTCCTGTTAAATATTCATCCAGCAATTCATACTGTCCACAGAACCAAAATGTACAAAATAAGCAAGTCTACATCACCTGGAGAATGGAGGATTCCCAGGAGCCAACAAATCATCTTAAAAAGTTACAAGCAAAAAGCCAGGATGGTGAAAAACAAATCCAATGTTGGAGCGATATCCCCAAACAAAAATCAGTGAAGAAAGCCTGATAAATAGGACACCAATCCCATTTGCTGAGCCAACAGTATGGTTACCAATGCGCCCATCAAACAGCTGCTCCACTTCCCTGGACTCATGAAATTTTGAAAATAAAACAGCAAGAGGTGAACAGACAGGATGAAAGGAATGCATTCTCCTCTCTTCTAAGCTTACTTACTGAGAGAAAAAGATGAGAATGGACAGTAATAGTGGTGTGTCAGCTGTCAGTTTAAGGAGGACAGGATTCAGTCATTTTTACAGAACAGGTAAGGCTCTGTACAAATAAGAACCTCATGGTTACCAGAAACAATATCTTACATACATGTTTAAGTCCTCACACCACTGGCTGTCCTTCAAGAGTGTTCTCCCCAGTTTGTAACAGATGCCAAGTATTTCTTCCCGATTTTCTAGGCAACGTTTTACACTCATGTTTTTCATGTATTCAAAGACTCAAGAGTTTACAAGGCAGAGTCAATCCACAGACTATAATCACCTTGCCAATAACTACCCTCACCTTCTGCCTTCAAGGAGGTCAAAGACAAATCAGGCCCGAGATGAATTTACAGGCAGCCATCAAAGTGTGCCTTGAAGGAAGTGAGGTTTCTCAGGTTAAAGAATAGTTGTGTAAAATCTTACCATAACCATAGATGTCCTTCTCTTCCATATTGCAGTATTCATAACCTTTGGGATTCCCCACCTAGGCGACCCGAACGTCTGGCCAGTATATAAAAGACTTTCGCTATTGCATGGTACGTGTGACACTGCACATAGCTAGGCAGCCTACATAGGTCATAAAGGCGACATCGGCATGTACCATTCCTCAGAACTGAATGCCCCAGTCAGAACACCAGTCCAAGGATATGATGTAATCATCATCATCCAGCAAAGAGCAAGCACCAAGGGAGTTAAGAAGGGAGGGACAGAATATTGCAACCTGGAAGAGGACATCTAATATTACGGTAAGATTTTACACAACTATTCTATGTCATTCTATTACCATGTTGCAGTATTCATAACCTTCTGGAGATTACCAAAGCTCATGTAAAGGAAGTAGGATGGAGCAGAGGAAGTTTCCAGGAGCCCATGCAAGATTGCCCTAGCGAATCCTGCTCTAGACCTGGAAATAGTGTCTAGTTTGTAATGCTTAGTGAAGGTATGGACAGAGGACCATGTGGCCGCTACCAGAATAGAAGCAGTGTCCAGGTCTTTGAAGAGGACCCCTGAAGAGGCTGCTGCTCTGGAGGAGTGAGCCTTTACAAAGGTAGGGAGTGTCTTCCCATGTGAGTCGTACACGAAGGAAACTGTTTTAGAAATCCAACCAGAAATAGTTTGTTAGTAGACAGGTTTTCCCAGCACCCTGGGATGAAAGGAAACAAAATGGTTGCTCAGATTTCCTAACAGGCTTCCTTTTCTCCAGATAAAATCTGAGCTGCCTGTTCACATCCAAGGAATGAAAGAGACTTTCACTAGGGTCTTAATGACTTGTCCCTTAACCAGCCCATCCATCTGCCCACCATTTTTCCTAACCCTAATCTCCTTAGGCATGAAGGAAGGGTTAGTATGGAGAGATACCCTATCCTTGTGAAAGATGAGAAAGGGTTGGCAAGACAGCAACCGACGCCGGACCTAGACTTTGGAACTTGGGCCGACTGCGGGTAGCCTGCCAGCAGGATTACCCAATTGTAATGACTGCAACAGTGAAACACGATGAACATTGATGGTTACTAGCAGAATTGTTTTCCAAGTACAAAATTTTAATGAAGCTGCCCCTGTTGGCTCAAAAGAAGCCTGAGCTTCTCCAGGACAAAATTCAGATCCCAGGGAGGAGGAACATGTTTCCTGGGCGGTCTAAGTGTGAACAAAGCCTTTAAGGAAGAGCTTAGCTTCTACTCCCGAAGCTAGAGGAGGAGATAAAGGCAGACATATTGAAATGGCTGAAAGATGTGCTTTAACAGAGGAGTAGGCCAAGCCAGCCTTAGATAACTAACACAAATAGGAAAGAACCAGTGGAATGTCCACTGAAAATTGATCTAGATCTTTCTTTGGACACCAGATGGAGAACAACTTCTATTTGGAAAAACAGAATCTCCTATGCTCTCTCACACACCATTCAGTACATATGACACTGAGCGGGTTGCCAGCATGTACACCCCACCTCCTACCCCACCCAAAGCCACATCACACATGCCTACATATGTGGATCCTCACCAGAAACATACATAAACACCAGAGACCTCCCAAACACAAGCACACTATAAACAATTACTTCCACTGCAGAAAATATCACACACACCAGCTCACGCACCAGTGTCTCACCAATCAAACCCTTAAGGCAAAACACAAAATCAAACATATTAGTCAAAGGGATTCCATCGTGAGTCACACTGATGTCCCTCTCACCAGGCTGTATAAGGAAAAGGTCATGGTCAGCTGTCTGTCAGGTGCCAGGATACGCCATATCATACATGCACTCAAGTCTCTCAACAACAGATACTATTATGACTCCTTCATAGTCAATGTTGGTGTGAACGACTTGAGACATACCTCTCCGGACTATATGAAGAGAGAAATAACTGAGCTCTCGGACTATATGTCTCAGGCAGGTATGTCCCTAGCCTTAAGCAGCAATTTATTTTACCTACACCTAGGATGATGCCTCAATACAAACAGAAAATGACGGACTTCAATAACTGGCTTAGCTTCTGCTGTCATTCAACAGGGATTCACTATCTGTCAGCCTGAGATGACATGATCAACAGACCTTGATGATTTGCCAGAGATGGTCTTCATCTGTCACCCCTGGGATTTCAGCTACTTAGGCAGTAGCTCAAATTCCTAATGCAAATACTCCATCTAACAACCTCAAGATCACACTGCTAAAATGCTAGGAGTCTCAACATAAAACTGCACTCACTAGAAGCTGTCCTCACCTTGGAAGACGCAAGCATTTGTGCAGTCACAGAGACCTGGTTTAAGGCTGTGGAGAGCATCCAAGCCATACCAGGTTACACCTCCTTCCACACGTTCAGACCTCAAAACTGAAGGTGCAAAAACAAAAGGAGGTGGTGTACCAATATTCATTAAAGATAAATACGCCTCCATATTGGTTAAAAGTATGATTCCCTGAAGACACTTCGGGTGGAATTAACTGCTGGTAGGACATCTATTCAAGTCATTGCCAGCTTCAGGACCCCTTCCATGAATCAAGACACCCACTCTGCCTATTTGGATCTACTTGACTCTATCAAGATACATCCAGACACCATGGTTGTGGGCGACTAACTACCTAAAGGTTCTTTGACTAACTCCAATGCCCTCGACCAGCTGGTTGACACTCCCCAAAAGGGGTGCCAACATCCTGGATCTGCTCTTACCAATATGGTGGACCACTGTAGCACACTCACTGTGAGGTCCTCCTTGGTGAGATCCGACTACAAATTGGTCTCATTTGAACTGTCACACCTGACCCCCCCCCCCCCAGCAGCAACTAAACTAAAAAAAAAATTTCTCCAAAGCAGATTATAACCTCTTACAGGATGGTATAAATAGCATCACTGCACCTCCTCCCTCATATGGAATTGACAGCTATGGCGAGGTCTACACCAGTGCTTCATATGAACACCTGTATACACCTGCACTGAGTCAGCCGTACTTGATAGGACCAAAACAAGTTCCTCAAGGAAGAGCAAACCTACTTGGTGGACAATTGCTATTAACAAGCTTTACAATAAGAGGAAGAAATTGCTGTCTAACAGTAAGAGGGAATGAGCCTCCTAAACTGGAAACACTCCCTCCTCAGCTGAAACAAGCAAATAAGACTTCTTGTGATGTCCTCCAAAGTAAACCAGGAGTCCAAATTAGCTTCCCCAACAAAGGAAAACCACAAGGCATTCTACAGTTATATCCGTAACCTAAAAGGAAAGGCCCAGATTTGTACTGAACTGGTAGTTAGTGATACCACATACACGGAGCCTGTGGACATAGCTAACCTGTTGGCTGACAGATTCTGTAAAAACTTCACTTCCCTGTCCCCGCCACAAGTACCCCATGACATCTCTAACACCTGTCCCCTACCTTGCATTTCTAAAGAGCAGGTCCTCTCTAAGGCCAAAAACACAGCATCTATGGGACCTGGTAACATCTCAGGCTGCATCTTACATGGGCTCCAACATGAATTAGCAACACCACTGAGTACTCTTTTCATAGTCTAAGCCCCAACTTCGTACCAGCTGAATGGAAAACAGCCACTGTTATTCCTTTGCACAAAGGTGGCGCTTCCACTGACCCCAGGAACTACGGACTTATTAGCCTGACTAGCCTTATCTGCATCTGCCATGTAGCAAATCATCATGGACCTTATCAATAAAGATGTAGGTAATCTCCAAACACTTGACCCTACTAAGTTTGGATTTGTCACAAGGATATCATGCCTGTTAAACCTGGTGGACTTCTTCAAGACAGTCAACAAGGTCTTGGACAAAGGGAAATGTGTGCACATGGCCTACCTGGACTAAGCCAAGATGTTTGACACTATCCCACACTCAGGCATCATTAACAAACTCACCCAACTAGACATCAACCCTTATATCGTTCGATGGGTCGCTAACTGGCTCACTGATAGAACTCATATAGTTAAAACAGGTGAATCCACTCCAACAGCAGACCCGTAACCAGTGATGTTCAAAGTAAACTTAATTGTCATTTAGAACTACACATGTAGCCTAAAAGAAATTTCGTGCATCAGCTCAATTCTTGAGATTACAAAGGAAAGCGAAAGAACGGTTTACCTTTAAAATGTGGAGGTCCACTTGTTCGACACTCAGATGAGCAAATTTTCAACAGTACGAATTGGCGAATGACAAAATGCCGAACTCATAACAGTGAATGCTAGTGTGCATTCGCTATACTGAATTTGGCATTCTGATTGGAGATTGCACTACAATGGGGATCGGGTTATGTACCCTTTCCCTCACTGTAGTGCAATCTCGGAGATGGTATATATAATTAGCATGGGGTGTGGGGGGCTTATCCCCCTGCATAACAGTTGGAGACATCTGGAAGTGACAGGTGCTTTGCACAAAGTCAACATTCCTGTGTCGACGTGTATGTGTCTGTGTGTGCTTCTCTGTGTGCACGTGTCTCTCTGTGTGTGTGTGTGTGTGTGTGTGTGTGTGTGTGTGTGTGTGTGTGTGTGTGTGTGTGTGTGTGTGTGTGTGTGTGTGTGTGTGTACACCAGGTTCGCTCTTTTGAGCATTCAGCTTTGTAGTTTCCAACATTTCAAGTCGGGATAAGTAAAAAGTCCGACAAGTGTGTTGCGACATTTTAAAGGTAAACTGAAACAACACATTCAAATAAAGGAATAAACATAACTAACAAATATAATACTACTCCCAACACATGCAAGAAAGAGCAGAGACATTTATCAACATTCATACAAAAAGAATACCTTGCCCTGAGTTAAATTAACTACCTTATTTAAAGTAAAACAAAATACACTACAGATTGAAATGCTTGTTATTTTGTCTAATACTGCACCTGAGTGAGTTAAATAATACTATGAATATAATAAATAAATATTGCACTTACTTGGAATATACATAAGTATATATAGCACAAATAAATAAAAATTGACTTATGTGCCCGGACACCTGGGACTAGTGCCCAAGTTCAGAAGTCTAATCAATGTACGGCAGAAACTGTTACTGAATCTTGTAGTCCTGCATTAGATGCTGTGATATCTCCTGCCAGTCACCAGATGCTTAAACAGTCCATGCGCAGAATGCATGTTATCTTGTATTATTTTGGTGCCCTTTTGGATGCGTCTTGCAGAATAAAGATATAGTATCGATGGAAGACTGGAACCTGTTTACCTTCTCTGCATCCCTCAACACTCTTTGTAGCTCCTTCCTTTCTGTAACTGTGCAGCTTCCAAACCACACTGTGAAGTTGCAGATGAGGATACTCTCTAGGTGTACATCCAGGAATTTATACTCTTAACCCTCTCCACAGGTATCAGTCCTGGGACCTCTATGGTCTGGAATCGATTTCTCCGAAGTACAAGCAAAAAAGTACAGTTGTGTACACTTACCATAACTGTAGATGTTCGAGTGTACTCACTGTTGCAGTCATCACACTTGGGTTATCTGCCTGCAGGTAACCCTCAGTCGGCCCGAATACCAGAGTCTTGGGATTTCTGCGTCGGATGCTGTCACCTCATCCATGACGTCAGGTCATCAGGGGGTATAAAACATGCAGTTGACATCATTACATCAGTTTTTCTTGCCCCCAATTTCAGAAGCCCCAAAAACAGGTAGCAATCAAGTGGTGTGAACACTTCCAGTAAAAAGTAAATACCATTTCCATAAGGTATGGGCAAAAAAGAGGATATGTAGTAAGTATAGAAAATCAGAGGGCTGGAGGGAAGGTAACCCGGACTGCAACAGTGAATGCACTCGAACATCTACATTTATGGTAAGTGTACACAACTTTACTATGTTCTTCGTGTTTCACTGTTGCAGTCATCGCACTTGGGTTGATTCCTAAAGCTGAGGAAGAGTGGAGGCAGTCAAGAAGTAGTAGGGCTGACTAGCAGGCCTTGTAAGACTGCTGTGGCAAATCCAGCTCTGGATTTAGAAAAGATATGTAAGTGGTAATGCTTGGTGAAGGTGTGTACAGAACTCCAGGTTGCAGCTTCCAGGATGTCCCTGGTTAGGGACTCCCCTGAAAAAAGCTGTACAGGTTGAGGTAGCCCTAGTAGAATGAGGCCTGATCACCTGTGGGGTAGGTTTTTCATGGTGTTTGTAGCAGAAATGGATGCATTGTGCTATCCATTTGGAAATGGTTTGTTTCGAAATGGCCTTGCCCTCTGCCCCTGTAGCAAAGCTGACTAGCAACTGGTCAGATTTTCTGAAAGGTTTAGTCCTGTCAAGGTAGAACCTGAGCTATCTGTGCACGTCCAAGGAGGGCAGGATCCTTTCCTCTTTATTCTGAGGATTAGGAAAAAAGGTTGGCAAATGGATGGATTGGTTTAAAGCCACACTGGTTACCACCTTGGGCATAAAAGATAGGTAAAGTCCTGACGGAAACCCTGTCCCCATGGAAGATAATGCAGGGTTCCACAGCCATAAGGGTCTGTAACTCAGACACTCTTCTTGCTGAAGTGATGGCTAGCAGTAAGGCTGTTTTCCAAGAGAGGAATTTAAACTCTGCGGTAGCAGCAGGCTCAAAAGGGGGACACGTGAGCTTCTCTAGTACAAAGTTAAGGTCCCAGGCAGGAGTGGGAGCTCTCCTTGGGGGTCTTAAATTGTTAGCTCCTCTCAGGAACTGTTTGATCAGAGGGTGAGAGAAGAGGGGTGGGCTCAGTAGTGTAATGAGCTGAGATGGCAGAGGCATGAATCTTAATTGATGAGAAAGACGGGCCTTTGTGGAGCAGCTCTGCTAGGTAATCTAGGATTTGAGGCAAGGAGGGCATGGTTGTGTCCTTCCCTTGAGACTGGCTCCAAGAACAGATTCCACTTTTCTGAATAGGATTTCCTAGTACTGGGCCTCCTGGCCTCAAGGATAACATCCAGCACCTGTTTGTTGAGGGTTGCTGGTGATGTATTTAGGGAATAAGCCAGGCTGCCAGGTTCAGGGTTTGCAGATGAGGATGCAAAATCTGTCCCTCCTGCTGGGACAGCAGAGAGGCGGTCTGATGTAGGTGTCAGGGTGGCACTGCTGTTAGACTGCGTAGGAGTGGGTACCAGTGCTGGCGTGGCCAGTCTGGTGCAATAAGGATTATCCCTGGCCTGTCCTGTTTGATCTTGAGGAGTACTTTTGGAAGGAGGGGCAGAGGGGGAAAGGCATATATTGACAGGTTTTCCCATGTGAAGGATAGGACATCCACTTTCCAAGCTTGGCTGTGGGGAATTCTGGTGCAACGTTTTAGTTGATGGTTTTGGGGGGAAGCAAAGAGGTGCATCT
This sequence comes from Protopterus annectens, assembly GCF_019279795.1. Classification (NCBI taxonomy): domain Eukaryota; kingdom Metazoa; phylum Chordata; order Ceratodontiformes; family Protopteridae; genus Protopterus; species Protopterus annectens. Next base: position 1,566,568,874 of record NC_056743.1, on the reverse strand, counting down.
CTGGTGTCACCCACCTGTGTATTAGAAGTTTGAATGAGTTGGGTTCCAGTTTCCACTCGTGTGGGTCCATTAGATTTCTGCTTAAGTCGTCTGCCAGTGAATTCTGTTTGCCTGGCAGGAACTGAGCTTGCAGGTGCACTTGGTTGCTTAAGGCTGTGTTCCACAGTGCCATGGCTAACCTGCAGAGTGGGTAGGAGTGAGTTTCCCCCTGCTTGTTTATGTACCACATAACTGTGGTGTTGTCTGTCTTTATCAGGATTTGTCCTGGCAAGATAAGGTATTTGAAGGCTGTCAGTACATTCTGTACAGCTAACATTTCTTTTTGATTGATATGCGTGTAAATTTGTCCTGGGCTCCATTTGCCTTGAATGCATTTGCCTGCCATGCGAGGCCCCCATGCATAGTCTGATGCGTCGGTTGTCAGAGTTTGGATGGCGGGGGTTGTGAGAAAGGGAGTCCCTTGTTGTGGTTGCAAGCCTCTGCCCACCAAAGGAGCTCTGTCCCTAGGCAAGGAATGATAGGAATCACTGTTTCCAGGTCCTGGGAATGTTGACACCAGAGACTTTTTAAGTACCATTGAAGGTTCCTCATTTGCAGTCTTGCATACAGAATCAGTAGAATACATGAAGCCATGAACCCTAGGGCTTGCAGTATTTTTCTTGCACATAGCTGGGTTTGGGTGGCCAGTAGTTTGAAATAAGTTGTCAAATAAACCTACTTTTCTGGAGTGAGGAATGCCATCTGGGAAGTTGTGTTCAAGCTTGCTTCCAGGAATACAATCTTTTGGCTGGGTACCAGATGCGATTTCTTTTCGTTGATGGTATACCCCAGAGAAGTTAGGAGTCTCTTTAAAAACATCAGTTGCTGAAGTAGCAATTCCTGACTGTCCACCTGAATCAGGCAATTGTCCAAGTATGGGTAAATTTGAATATTTCTCTGCCTGCAGTAAGCAATGGCTGGAGCCAGGCACTTTGTGAATACCCTGGGCGAAGTAGATAAGCCAAAGGGAAGTGCAGAGAACTGCCTCTGAAACATAAATATTTCCTGCAACAGTTCCTTATGGGGATGTACAGATAAGCTTCTTTTAAGTCTAGGGTGACTAGCCAGGAGTCCTTGGCTAGTATAGGAAGGAGCTGCTGGAGTGTAAGCATTTTGGATTTTGGTACCACCAGGAAGGTGTTTAGGGATGACAGATCCAGAATAATGCACCAAGAGGTCTCTTTCCTGGGCACCAGAAACAGCCTGGAGTAGAAACCCTGTCCCCTTGCTCTGTTGGCACAGGTTGAATAGCCTTGATACTGAGAAGAGAAAGTCCTTGCTTTTGGGCCTCTGTCCACTGGTTTGTAGGAAGGTCTGGCAATCTGCTTGGGGTTGGTAGAGAGTGGAAATAGAATCTGTATCCCTGGGATACAACGTTTAAGACCCATCGGTCAGGATAACATACTCCCAGTTTTTTGCATGCAGGGTGAGCTTTCCTCCTACGGATGCAAGTACTTGGGCATGGCTGGGAAGGATTGTGAACTTTTCAAGTCATTGTGAACTTTTTCCACATGGGGGGGGGGGGGCTTACCACTCCCAGTTTATGAGGAAGGAGCACTCCATTGTTTAGATCTGTGCATACCCTGAGACTGTAGTCTTTGCGCTCTGTTGCCCCTGGGTTTAGTTTGAGAAGGTCTTGAAGGGACTGGAAAGGACCAGTTTTTTGAAGGCCAATGCCTACTGAATCTAGGTGGCTGTACCTGTAAGAAATCTTTAACAGTTTGCATGGATTTAGCTTTTTCCTCTATCTTTTTAAGAACTTTTTCTGCTTTGGAGCCAAACATACATTCTTGGTTTAATGGAGTATCAAGTAATTCTGCCTTGACATGGTCTGGGCAAGATTTGTTCCTTCAGCCAGCCCTGCCAAGTGACAGCAGCTCTGCAAGATGCTTCTAAGGCATCAAAACCACACTGCAAAGTATGTTTACCAACTTGGTTTGCAGAATGCATTAAGTCTTGTAAGACCTTATTTTCTACACAATCAGGAATCAACATTTTTTGTTTAATTAGATCAATAATATGCTACTGGTACTTCAACACGTGAAACTGGCAATTTAAAGCCCTGATAGCAAGAGCTGCAGAGGTATAAACCTTCTTACCCCAAGAATCCCTGTCCGAAGGGGTAGGTTTTTTGGCTGTAGAAGCCTTAATACCGTTAGGTCCCAGGAAAATGGCTCAGGATCTGCAGTGGGATTTTTAAAGAGAAATTTGAGAGAGTCAGGTACTCTGTGGTATCTGTCAGGCTTTCTAGGAGCAGGCGGTAAATTATCAGGGGTAAGGCTGGATTCCATGAAGACATCAAGGACAGGGGGAATAGCTAAAGGCCTATGCTGAGGCAAGTTTAAAAATTCCCTGAGTCTCTTTTTGGACTGTGGGTAGTCCTGACATTCCCAGCGGAAATGCTCTTTTAGGGTATGCAAGGTTTCACTGAATGAAAGGTCCTCGGGGGTGGAATGCTGCGGGAATTGAATCCCCTGCATCTGAGTCCTCATAGGTAGATAAGGGTATGTCCTGGTAATCACAGGGGTCAGAGTCATCAGACTCATGGTCTGAAGAATCAGAAGGAAAATCAATTCTTTGTCTTTAAGAGGGGGAAGGCTGGGTTCCCCTAACTAAAGTAATAAGGTCTTCAGCCATTCTAAGCATTTGTTTCTGTGGCATGGGAGCTTGAGAATGTGCTTTGGTCGTCAGTTTCCTAGGCGTAGTGTGAACTCTAGGCCTGAGAAATTCGGTAGATTTAGTCATTAACTAAGCAGTCTGTTTGATATGAACATCGAAAGGTCTGAATACGCCCGCAGAAGCCAGTGCCTGCACAGCGACTCCAGACCTATCCAACGTAGAGACATCCGCAGGTTCCATAGTCGAAGAAGCATTTTGTGGCATACCGGTCTCCAAATGGGTCTCAGTAGAGGCCTGCGAATCGGTAGAAGTGGGTAACAGGGGTTGCGAAAGTGCCTCACTGAGTACCGGCGGACTGGTGACTAGCTTAACGGAAGCGTCATCATCAGTTTTGGACCTATGCAGTCTGTCTGTCTTTATCTTTGCATTTTTCAGAAGATCGGTAGTCGGATGGCTTACCGAAGCCATTTCGGAATACGGAGAACAAGAGCAAAAGAATTTAGAGACAAAAACAGCATGACGACGAATAGTTCAGGTGTTGAACAAGGCACAAAACCGACAGCGAGGGACGTCGTGGTCTGGGCCTAAACAGGTTAAGCAGTAAGAATGAAAAATCTCTGAGGTATTTGCCTTCCACAAGCAAGACAATTGTTAACTTTTTCTGACATCGGTTAGAGCAAGAAAAAAGGATCCCCAACGGCGTACTTAGCTTTATAAGACATCAGGTTTGAAACTCGAAAAACAAAAATTTCAGGTAGCTGTCGACCGGCACTTGCAAACTGCTTCTGCTTTGGGCACCCACATGGCAAGAAAAGCTGATGTAATGGTGTCGGCTGCATGTTTTATACCCTTGTCAACCCGACATCATGGATGAGGCAATAGCATCAGACGCAGAACTCCCAAGACTCTGGTATTCGGGCCGACTGAGGGCTACTTGCAGGCAGATAACCCAAGTGTGATGAGTGTGATGACTGCAACAGTGAAACAGGAAGAACATATAAAGGTCTGTGGCTGACAAAGTTTGTTGACGACTGCAAATTGGGAGCGGTCATAGAATAGAATCTCTAAATGATATCAACATCCTACAAGAGAGTCTTACACAAACAATTGGTGCCAAAGTCATGGCCTGAATCTGAATGCAATAAAAAAATGCATCAACATTCCTTTCGGTAAAAGCAATGTTCCTGCTAACTACCACATCAATGGCAACACCTTAAGTACTCACTCAGTGGTGAGAAACCTGGGCACACAGGTTGACTGCAACCTTACTTTTGACCACTGTCTCCACAGTGGAAAGAAGGGCATTCTATATTGCTCATCTCATAAGTAAGGGCATTGCCTCCAGAAAAAAAAAATTATAACCTCCCTGTACTCTTCCCTCATCAGGCCAATAGAGTACAATGCCTCTTTTGGTATGCAGCTTTCCAAGCACAAGCAGCAACTGGAGAAACCACAAAGGTTCCTCACAAGGAAAATTCAAGGTCTTCAGCATCTGTCCTATGCAGATTGGCTGAAATCATGGTCAATTTCATACAGACTACTCAAAGGTGATCTCTGCTTTGCATACGAGGCAATCTCTGACACTGCTTTACTGGAAATGCTGCACATCCGTAAGTCAAATGTTACACAGTACTCGCTTTAAAGACCTTAACCTGGTATGTGACATTAATAAAACCTGCTGGAAATACAGATTTCTCTCCCAGAGGTTACCACACTCTTGCAACAGACTCCCGCTTCATGTATGAGCACCTCTTAGGCCCTCTTTGAACGTAATCTGAACAATTGGATGGGTGATCGTAAATTCAACCCTGGGGGTTCCACCTGTGTCCTTCTTGAACAGGGGCAATAACTGCTGATCGTGGAAATAAGGGTAAGAACTTGGCTAGGCTTGTAAGGCCCTAGGGACATTAGCCTATAACTTCCTATGATCATATGACCTTAGTACTGGGTTTCTTGGCCTCCTGCAGGAAGAGAAGCACGTCCTCAGAAAAAAAAGGTGTTGGAAGGGGATCAAAAGCCTATTACCCACAGAGTTAGATTCAAGGAGATGAGTTGCGGGTGGATAAGAGACCCCTTGTCTTGTGTGAAAAGATCCACCCTGTGAGGTAACTTGTGATGATTGCCATTGGCTAAATGCAGAAGAGGGAACCAGTACTATCTTGGCCAAAAGGGAGTCACCAGCAAGATTTCTGGCTTGTTCTACTGTATTTTCAGTAGAACTTCCTGAATGAGATGGAAGGGTGGAATGCATAAAGAAACATCCCCTTCCACGAAAAGGATAGAGGGTACATCTTCCATGCCAGAGGGTCTGGGACTCTGGCATAAAACTTTGGAAGTGGTCTATTAAAGGGGGAGGCAAATAGGTCTATTTGAGGAGCACACCACCAGTGGAGAACGTCCATAAACACATCCCTGTAAAGCACCCATTCGTGGGCTTGTGTCATGGACCTGCTTAGAATGCCTGCCAGCACATTTTGAGCTGAAGGGATACAACCTGCTTGCATAGAAATCTTTGCTTGACAGGCAATATATCCCAGGCTTGAAGGGCTAGCCTGTATGGCAGGTATGACTTAGTGTCCCCATTTGTTCACATACCATAGAATTGTAGTGCTGTCTGTGAATAACTTCAGGGGTCCTGGGAGTGCAGAAGACTGAAAGGCTTGGAGTGGCAGGATCAAAACCCTCATTTCCTTTACATTGATATGTTGCTACTTGATTGAGGGGACCCAATACTTTGGACTTTTAGATGACCCAGGGGTGCTCCCCACCCCAGATTTGAGGCATCCATGCAGAGTTCCTGAACTGTGGTTGGCTGTTGAAAGGGAAGGCCTGGGTTCAGTACAATCTGTTAAGCCCACCACTGTATTTCTCTCTTTATGCATGGGATAAGGGAAAGTACAAATTCCAGTGGATGACATGCTGACTCCAAAGAGTTTTTAGAAACCACTGGGTTTTCCACATGTGGAGTCTGGCTAAGGGTAGCATGGGAATGAGAGATGCCATGAGCCCTAACATATGCAAGTACTCCCTGGCAGAGATGGTCGTTAAGGGGAAAAAGGTGGTGGAAGTAGATGAGCAGGGTTTCCAGTTTTTGAGGAGGGATGAAAGCCATCATCTGATCTGTCCTTAATCAGCATCCTAGGAAAATCTGATCCTGGGATGGACTGATAGAAGACTTGCTGTAGTTTATGGTGAAGCCCAGGACCTGGAGAAGGGACATGGTGAAAACTAGGTTTTCCCTTACAGTGTCCCAGGTGGACTGCTTGAATTAGCAGGTAGTTCAGGTAAGGATAGATCAGAATTCCTTGAAGCTTGCAAAAGGCAATGACTGGAGCTAAGCATTTTGTGAATATCCTTGGTGCCATAGAGTCCAAAGGGCAAAGCAGAGAAATAAAAACGTGAGGAAGCAACAGAAAAGTTCTGCACCGGGGGTGAATGGGGATATGTAGGTATGCATCCTTGATGTCCAAAGTGACTATTAAGGCCTGGGGAAGCAGGAGAGGGAAGAGAGTTTGCAAAGTGAGCATCAGAAATGTTGGCACTTTGAGGAAAAGATTGAGATGTGAGATGTCTAAGATTGGTCTCCAAGGCCCATCTTTTCTGGGGACTAGGAACATTCTTGAGTAAAACCCTCCTCCTTTTTGGAGAGGTGTGACTTCTTGAATAGTTCCTTGGCTTAGCAAGTCTTCTAGGATTTGAGGAAACAGATGAACCTGGTCCTGGGGAGGTTATGGAATGCCCATGAAAGGGAGGCTGGACTTCCATACCATATAACAACAGTTTTGGATAACGGAAAGGACCTATGTGTTGGTGGAGATACTTGTCCAAGAGGGGAGGGAAGAAGATTGGTGCTGGGGAAGGGAGGTTGTACGAGAGCTTTGCCAGGCAGTCACATATTACCTGGTCTGTCCTGAAAGGTGGGCTTTTGGGCCGGGATTTGCTGGGATTTAGAAGCAGAGTGCCTTCAAGCCCATTTTTTATGGGAAGGAGAGTGTTGTTTCCTTCTGGCAAACTGAGTTTTAGCAGGATAATTTCTGTGGTACTGAGGTACTAGGGACACAAAGAGTTGTTTCAGTTCCTTAAGTTCTTTCCCCTTGTCATGCAGAGACTTAAACAGGGCTGCAGCTTCAGCACCAAAAAGGGCATCATTGTTCAGGGATGCATCCATGATTTTAGCCCTAACATCATCAGGCAAAGGCTGGAGACTCAGCCATGAATATCTCTTAAGTATAGACCTTGAAGCTGCTAACCTTGCAGATACCTCAGCAGCATTGTAACTGCATCTAATGAAATGTCTAAGCAGCTGGGCTGAGGTGGACAGGAGAGAGGCGAACTGCACCTTGGCTGGAGCATCAGGAAGGTCTGATGCCAACTGAGAAGCCTGATAGAGTAAAGCTAGGACATATTTCGACATATGAGTCTGACAGGTAATGGCTCTGAAAGCCAGGGCAGAGGAAGTATATACTTTCGTTCCCAACCTTTCCATCATTTTGCTATCCTTGTCAGAAGGAAGCAGGTTAGTGCAGGGAAGCAGCTTACAGGGTTTGTCTGCAGAGAGAGCTACAACTGCAGGATCTGCAGGGGGACATTTGAACAAAAATTTGCTGTCCTCAAGGACCTTATAGATTCTTCGTCAGGCCTTTTTGGGGGTTGGACACTGATTTGAAGCCATCCAGAAAGGCAGGAAGAACTGGAGGAATGGTTGAAGGAGAGTCAATTTTCAGCAGGTCATAGTATCGCTTTTTTACTTCAGAAACTTGACGAGTTTTCCATTTGAAGAGATCTCTCATCCTGGAAACTGTTTCACCAAAAGACAAATCTTCCTCAGGAGAATCTCCACTGTTATAATCTAATTCCGAGGAAGAATAACCTGGAAGAGACTCAATCTGGAAGTGTATATTAGGGATTCATCAGATGAAGAATCTTCTTCCTCACCAGAGGCCTGCGGTTCCTCCAATGATCTCCTGGGAGTGGGGGAAGGAAAAGGAATAAATGGAAGGGCTGAGGAAGGATTTAAAGCTAGGAAGACATTCCATATACCCTGGGAAAAGGCCTGCCAGTCAGGAGAAGGACCCTGGGAAGAGGAAAGGTGTTTTTGTTTTTTTCCCAGGAAGATCCAACATAGGATGAGAAGGAGCAGCTAACGTATGACGAAGCCCTGTTTTTGATGTAGGAGCTGAGGTGCTGAGGGAATACCGCTCGGAACGTCCAAGATAGACGGCCACAACTGTCTCTTACCACCCTGAATTAATGTCTGCATTGCCGTTGCAGTTGTGCTACTGGCACCCTCCCCAACAGCTTCGGAAATGGTACCTGCTGCAGGTTGGGAACCAGTGAACGAACAGGCCTCCGGCCTTCACTGACCTCGAGTGGAACGTCTGAGTCTAGAGGCACAGTAGAAGATTCGGGCCTTTTTTGGCCTTCTATGGTGGCTCACCAGATGGACCCGCGGTGCCCTCCATACCGAAAACTAACAGTTTTAGATGTCGGCTCTCTAGGTAAATGTTACGCACGGACAAATGGCTACGAAGGGTGTTAGGAATGAACGTCTGGCAAACAGCGCAAAACTTATAGTTGTGCTCGGACCCTAGGCAAAACAAACATTGATTGTGGTTGTCTTTGCGTGGAATCTGACACCCAAAACTATACTTGCCTTTTCAAGAGGATATCAACATCAAAACATGCCGCAGCAAGAAAAGAACAAAGATATTTCCCCAATGGGGCACTTATCTGAAAAGCATCAAACACTCGGCGATCAGACGAACATTAGAACCTGCTGTTCAGACTGGCAACAGAGAAGTTCTGAGGAATGGTACGTGCCGACGTCACCTTTACAGCCTACGTAGGCTGCCTAGCTATGTGCAACATTGGACGTACCATGCAGTAGCAAAAGTCTTCTGTATACTGGCTGGATGTCCGGGTCGCTTAGGCGGGGAATCCCAAAGGTTGTGAATATTGTAACATGGGAATAGGAGGACATTAAGCAGTTACTAAGCATGCAGTCCAGGAGATGAAAGATGAACCAAACCTAATTTCCCAACCACCCCAAATCATACCTATCAACTGTCCAGATTTTCACAGAATGTCCAGATTTTTGCCTCCTGTTTCTGGTACTTTCCTCATAAATTTGTGGTTTTCTGGCAAATCACTGAAGACTGAAGTCAGTAAACAGACACACATGTGAGTTTCAGAATTCATATACTGTAAAAATGCATGCTAACAGAAATCCTCTTACTCTACCAACTTTCTAAGTTGTTAAGAGGAATATTTAAAATCTGTCACTATTTTTGAACCATTGCCCCTCCCCCATTATTTTAGGCTTTGTCCATATTTCTTGCATTAAGACATGCCCAAAGGACTGCCTGGTTAACTGACTTGGTCAAGGTCACTCAATAAGAAAATGAAGGCTGGGGGAATTAAACCCTGTTCCATGGGAAGCAGCTCATTAACAACTCATAGTTTTAAAACTCTGTGCTAACTGCCAGACAGTACAGTTGTAAACACTTACCATAAATGTAGATATGAGAGTGTATTCATTGTTGCAGTCCCGACTTATGGGATTTAATGCTTCAGAAGCCCCTGGTCGGCCCGAATGCCAGAGTAAAAAAAAACTCCCTCCTCCATAAGCTGAAAGACACCCTACCCTGACGTCAGGACAGTTTTGTATAAAGGGAGCCAACCAACACCATGACATCAGTTTTTTACTGCTCCACAGAAGGTATGAGCCCCACTGATGGACCTTAAGCAAGGGACCAGGTTAGAGGAAAGGGGGCCTGTATGGCATCCCTGCATAGGGTCCTCTGGAAGAGGAGGACAGATAAATAAGCTGTTGCTGTAAGCAGAATAGGGGGGATGGAGGGTGGGAAAAAAGACTGCAACAATGAATATAGTCAAACATCTACATTTAAGGCAAGTGTACACAACTTGTACACTGTTATTTGTGCTTCACTGTTGCAGTTCTGACTTATGGGATAATTGCCAGAGCTGAAAAGAGAGTGATAGGTGTCTTAATGGGAAGAAAGGATACCCTGTAAGATAGCAATGGCAAATCCTGCTCTGGACTTGGAGAAGACTGACAGGTGATAGTGATTGGTGAAGGTATGCACCGATGACCAGGTATCGCTTCCGAAATGTCTTAGGTAAGAAAGACCACCCCCCCCCCCCAGGAATGCAGTGGATGTAGATGTGACGAGTATTAACAGATTCAGGGGGGAGGGGGTTGCCATGATAGGTGGAACAAAAGGAAATACAGTGGGAGAGCCACTTGGACACAGCTTGTTTGGAGACTGTTTTCTTTGCCTTGGGCTCTGAAGGAAAATCAAACAGTTGCTCTGATTTTCAGAAAGTTTTAGTCCTGTCAAGGTAGTAGCAACGTTGCCTGTGTAGATCCAAGGAGTGAAGGATTCTTTCCCTGTTTCTGTGGCTTAGGGAAGAAGGTAGGCAATTGTATGGCTTGGTTTAGGGAAGTGTCCGTGACCACCTTAGGCATAAAGGAAGGATTAGTTCCGAGTGAAACTGTCTGGGTGGAGATAAGAAATGGTTCCACTGCCATGAGGGTTTGCATCTCACAGACCCTCCTGAGGTGATAACCAGTAAAAGGGCAGTCTTCCAGGTCAAGAATTTTAAATCAGGTGAAGCAGCTGCTTAAAGGGGGCCTATATTATATGTTCGAAGTCTGAAAACTTCGAATCTCATATGATCGACAGCATATGAATGAAGTTTTCAAACATCGAACATAAAATATAAATAAACAAAAAACTGCCTGAACACTCTATGCAGGGGGGCAAGCCCCCTTGCACCCCCCACTACTTAAATATACCAACTCCGAGATCGCACTACATTGAAGTGAAGGGAAATATTCCCTACAGTGATCTCCATTGAAACATTTGAAAACTTAGCTCATATGATGTCGATCATATGAGATTCAAAGTTTTCAAACTTCGAACTTATGATATAGACCCAGTTAAAAAGGGGGTAAGGTCAACTCTTCTTAGAACAAATTTGAGGTCCCAAGAAGGGGTGGGCTGACTCCTGGGAGGTCTGACATGCAGCACTCCCCTAAGGAACTGTTTCATTAATGGGTAAGAAAAGACAGGAGGAAGAGTAGGGATACAGGTTGAAATAGGATCATATAATGTTACTAGGTTATTGGCCCTAAGCCCCTTACAAGCCTAGTCAAGAATTTAGCCCATGTTCCAACAAGTCAGCACCCGATGGCAGAAGTGTGCATCTTAATGGATGAGAAGGATAGGCCTTTGTCCACCAAGATAGCCAGGTACTCCAAAATGGCTGAAATGTTGGTTGAGACAGGGTTGAGGCCTTGTTGGCGACACCAAATAGACAATCTCTTCCACTTGGCAGAGTATATGGGCTGCCACGGTGGTGCAGCGATTAGCATTGTCGCCTCAGAGCAAGAGGTTCTCCGGTTCGATCCTCTGTTGGGGTACCTTCTGTGCAGAGTCTGCATGTCCTCGCTGTGGTCACGTGGTTTCCTCCAGGTGCTCCGGTTTCCTCCCACATCTCAAAGAGATGCTGTAGGTGGATTGAACACTCTAAATTGGCCCTAGGCGTGAGTGCGTGCGTGCCTTCTGTGGAAAGTTGGGTGCTGGGCTGGCAACTCAACACCGTAAAACTCCACTACCAATCATGAGCAGACAGGTGTTCCACTGTGGCGACCACTAACCGGGAAAAGCCGAAAGAAGAAGAGTATGCTTTCCTAGTACTGGGTCTTCTAGATTCTTTGAAGATAATAAGCACCTGACTACCCAGGGAGAGCTCAGGGTAGAATTCTGATGAATTATCCAAGCAGAGTTTTGAGTGTCTGCAAGTTGGGGTGCACGAACATTCCCTTTGCCTGAATCAGCAGATCCACACTCTAAGCTAACTGCCAAGGTTTTTCTTTGGTTAAACTCAGTAGCAGGGGGTACCAGTGCTGCCTGGTCAGTCTGGAGCTATCAGGATGACCCTCGGTTCTTCTTTGATTTTTAGGAGAACCCTTGAAAGGAGAGGCAGGGGAGGAAATGCATAAAGAAATACGTGGCTCCAGAGGAAGGAGAAGGCATCTGTCCTCCAGGCTATGTGAAGTTTGCTCCTGGAACAGAATCTTTTTAATGTAGTGTTTTCATCAGTGGCAAAGAGGTCCATCTGAGGGGATCCCTATTTCTGGACTATGATGAGAAATGTTTCCAGATGCAGCTGCCTCTCGTGGAGTTACATTAAGTGTCTGCTGAGGTGGTCTGCTGCATGTTTTGAGCACCAGGAATGAACTGAGCCATCGGGTGCAACCCTACAGTATTGGCCATCTCCTAGATCTGCACTGCCAGTGGTAAAGAGGGCAGGAGTGGGGGCCCCTTATTTATTTACCACGACTGTTGTGTTGTCTGTTTTGATAAGTAGGACCCCTGGTTTCCAGTGATCCTTGAAGGTCACAATGCCCTTCTGTACTGCCTTCAGCTCCTTCTAGTTTATGTGCTTGCGTCTGAACTGCTCTTCTGCCCTGGGATAGGAACTGCTGGAAATTTTCTCCCCAGGCTGTCTGACTCATCCATAGTTAAGGTTTGGCATTGAAGGATGAGCTTGAAGGGTAGACCCTACTTCTGTGCATATGCATATGCCCACCATGCCAATTGCTCCTTGCGGCAGTGAAATAGGTGCATTTCCATCTCCAGAGACTGGGAGTGCTGGCATGACAAACTCCCGAGGTACCACTGAAGCTTCCTCATGTGTAGCCTAGCCAAAGGGATCATTAGTATACATGATGTAAAGTCCAGTGCTCTGTGGAATTCCCTAGCTGAAAGGCATTGCATCTGTATAAAGTCCTGGGTTAAGAAGGAAGCCCTGTCTGGGGGAAGAAAGGCCTTCTGGAGGGGGGGAATCCAGCAGCACCCTCAGAAAAACTATCCTGGTGGAAAGGTTTGTGTTGGAGTTGCTGAGGTTTATGGTGAACTCTAGGGAAGAGAGTAGTATCTAGGTGAAGGCCAGTTCCTTGAGGAGGTTGGACTGACTCATGGCCTGAATGGGATAGTCGTCCAGATAAGGGTAAATTTGGATGCCTCTTGTTCTACAGATGGAGATCACAGGGGATAGACATTTTTATGAAGACCCTGGGTGCAGTAGACGAGCCAAAGTGAAATGCAGAGAACAGGAAGTGACTGGTAACTGCGCTGAAGTGAAGAAAACTTCTGCAGGATTCTTCTATAGGGATTTGTAAGTAGGCATTTTCCAGGTCTAAGGTGACCATTACAACTTGAGGTGTGATCATTGGAAAGAAGCTTTTAAAGAGTAAGCATTTTGAATTTTGGGACTAGGAAGGGGACTGATTGAGAATGGACAGATCCAGGATAGGGTACCAACAGCCTTCTTTCCTGGGGAATAGGAATATACTGCAGTAAAACCCTTTTCCTATCTAGTTGTCTGGTACTGGTTCCACAGAGCCCTGACAGCACAGGTTGTGAATCTGAGAAATGGCCTCTGCCCTTTGGTTTTGTGGCACACTGGAGTAGCCTGAGAATCTTAATCATTCTTTGAATGTGAGCTTGTAGCCATTTGAGATTACTTCCAGAGCCCACTTGTTAAAGGTGATGAGGGCCCCGTTTTCCTTGAATAGGGAAAGTCTCCCTTCTAATATGCCTCCTCTCTTGTCTAGGGTTGGGGGAATTGGGTGAGGGGTGAGAAAATGCTGATCTCTGCTAGGTCCTTGTGGCCTAAAACTCCCTGGCCTGGGTGCTCCTGAGGACCACTACCTTGCCCCTCTCCGACTGCGGTTGCTGCCTATGAGACTTTTCCCTTCAGATTTTCCTATGACCGGGTTTTGATTGGGACAGAAAGGACTAATGCTTAGAGGGAAAATTTCTACTCAACCTAGGTGGCTGGACTTGGAGGAAGTCTTTGACCGTTTGCATGGATTTTGCTTTATCCTTCATCTTTAACACAGCCTCAGCCTTTGGTTCAAAAAGGGAGTCTTTAGCCAGGGGTACATCTAGCAATTTAGATTTGATATGCTCCGGTAATGTCTATTACCTAAGCCAAGCATGCCTTCTGATGACCAAGCAAGAGAGAGCAGCTCGGGAAGATGCCTCTAGGGCCCTACATCCACAGTGTAAGCAGTGCCTAGCTACCTGGGAACTGGAATGGCAGAGATTTAGCAATTCCTTGGAGGTGTTCTTGTCCTCCAGGGAGGGAAATATTTTGTTCCATTTTTTCCCAAAATACTCTGCTGGTACTTTATCATAAAGAATTGGCAACTGAGGGCCCTCATGGCCAGGATAGAGGGATAGAGGAAGTGTAAGCCTTCTTCCCAATTCTGTCAATGGCCCTGCTTTCTTTGTCCATAGGTAATGGGTTTTTAGAAGTATTAATCCCAACTTTCTTGGGACCTGGTGTGGCAACCTCAGGGTACCAGAAGAGTTCTTAAAAAGGAATTTATGTGAGACCAGAACCCTGTAAAATCTGTCTGGTTTATGAGGGGCTGGGGGGAAGAGAGTCTGGGCTGAGGGAAGATTCCACAAAGACCTATTCTACACTTCCAAGACTGAAGGGATTTGCCAAGGGTTTGTGTTGTGGGAGATCAAGGAAAGTACAGTTTTGTACCTACCATAAATGTAGATGTTCGAGTGTAAACACTGCTGCAGTCATTACATCAGGCGGTTCCCCAGTCGGCCTGAGTTCCAAAGTCTTGGTCCGGCGTTGGTTGCTCTCGCCTCTTCCCTGACGTCAGTGTGGCAGGGGTATATAAGATGCAGCCGATGCCATTTTCTTCAGTTTTTCTTGCCCCAGATGTCAGGTGCCCCCAAATAGGTAGGCAATTCAAATTGCTACTAAAATATACAAAAGAAAAGCAAACAACCATTTTTAATTACCAGCAAATACTCCCTATAGGTAATAAAGGGTAGATGACCTAGGTACGTACCAGAAAGTAAGAGGGGAAGGAGGGAGGGTAACCTGGACTGCAGCAGTGTTTACACTCGAACATCTACATTTAGAATATTATCTGCTGTGAGAGCACTAGTTTTGATTTCTTTTCGTTTACTGTGTACCCCAGGCAACTTAATAACTTTTTTTACATACGCCAGATGCTTTAGAAGAATGTCCTTGCTCTCTGCTTGAATCAGGCAGTCGTCCAGGTATGGATAAATTTGAATTCCTTTTTGCCTGCAAAATGCAATTACTGGTGCCAGGCACTTTGTGAAGACCCTGAGCACAGTAGAAAAGCCAAAGGGAAGTGCAGAGAATTGATAGTGCATTGAACCAGCTAGAAATCTGAGGTATCTTCTGCAGTTTTGTCTGAAAGGGACATGCAGGTATGCCTCTTTGAGGTGAAAAGTCAGGAGCCAAGCTTTCTTGCCCAGCATGGGAAGAAGCTGCTGTAGTGTCAACATTTTGAATTTTGGAACATGCAGGTAAGTGTTTAGAGAAGAAAGGTCCAGAATGGGTCTCCAGGCTTTGTCCTTTCTGGGAACCAGAAAGAGTCTAGAGTAAAATCCTTGTCCTTGCTCCTGTGGTGGTACTTTTTGAATAGCTCTCATGTCCATGAGTGCTGTAATTTGTTTTTGAGCCTCTGCCCATTGATTTCATGGCAGATTTGGCATTCCTTTTAACCTTGGCAGAGTGTGAAAGTGGAAACTGTAACCTTGAGATGTAATGTTGAGAACCCATTTGTCTTTGGTGATGCAATGCCAATTGTGATAGAAAAGTGCCAGTTTTCCTCCTAAGGGGGCTGCCAAGAGAGAGCTGTTTGGCAGCTGTAGTGGAAAGTCATTGAGGCTGCTTTTTATAAGGTTGAGGCCTGTCTTCCCCTTCTTTTTGGCCTGGTGTACCCCATTGTCGAGGTCTGTAAGGGCCTTGTGCCTGACCTCTACCTCTTGGATATCTATATCTGCCCCTTTGAGGTCTGTCTGTGACTGGAAAGGACCAATTCTTTGTTGGCCAATTTCTGCTAAAACGAGGAGGCCGAACCTGTAAGAAATCTTTCACCGTTTGCATAGATTTTGCCTTATCCTCTAGCTTCTTTAATACCTCCTCTGCCTTAACTCCAAACAACACATCCGGCTGCAAAGGTGCATCCAATAATTTGGCCTTAACATGATCTGGTAAAGTATGTTCTTTTAACCAAGCATGCCTTCTAATGACACAGCCTGTAACTGCTGCTCTACAGGAGGCCTCTAAGGAATCAAACCCACATTGCAAAGTATGTTTTCCCACTTGTTCAGCTGCATGCAATAAATCCTGCATTTCTTTAAAATTAGGAGGATCTGAATCTGGAAGCATCTTTTGTTTCAACTGAGACATTAAAAATTGCTGATATTTTAGCATGTGAAACTGGCAATTCAAGGCTCTCATTGCTAAAGTTGCAGACATATATACTTTCTTTCCCCATCTGTCTAATGCCCTGGAATCTCTGTTAGAGGGAACTGGGTTTTTTGCTGATGAGGCCTTAATCCCTTTGGGTCCCTGAGAAATAGCTTCAGGGTCAGCAACAGGGCTTTTGTACAGAAATTTGACAGAGTCAGGGACTCTGTAATATCTATCAGGTTTAACTGGGGCTGGGGGTAAGGAGTCAGGGTTTAAGCTGGATTCAGTGTACACATCATCCACAATATCTAATACTGGCGGGATAGCAAGGGGTCTGTGTTGAGGCAATAAAAGGAAGTCTCTGAGCCTTTTCTTGGATTCTGAGTAATCCTGGCCTTCCCAATGGAAATGTTCCCTCATGGTATGTAAGGTCTCCCCAAAGGAGTAGTCCTCAGGTGGAGAGGCTGATGGAATTGAGTCCTCAGCATCAGAATCCTCATAAGGGGGTAAAGAATATCCTAGGTCTGAGGATGAGTCTGAGGAAATGGACACCTGGTCGGAAGATTCATAGTCTGCATCTTGTCTGGGCCTTTTATCAGGAGGAGGATGGGACCCCCTGACCAGGGTGATTAGGTCTTCAGCCATTTTTAGCATTTGTTTCTTAGGCATGGAAGCCTGTCCTGGGGAGTGCTGTGTCTGTTTCTTTGCTTTTAAGGGGGGCTTAGACTTAGCAGAGAGTTTAATGGTTAACTGGGTAGGTCTGAAAACACCCTCTGTAGCTGCGGATTGCTCAGCTACTTTGGTTCCCTCTGTAGGGTTAGGTTCGGTAAGCTGAAAACCTAGTGCGTCCGAAGGCCCAGCCAGCTCCACGTGGGAGTAGGAGGCGGTCTGTGGTTCTGTGGAAGCGGTCGTCAGGGGCTGCGTAGGCGGCTCGCTGAAAACCAGTGAACCGGCCAAGAAGAGGCCTCGTCAGTTTTGGGCCTTCGGATGCTTGTCCTTGTGCTTTTTATGTATTCCGGTCATCGGACGTTCAGACGGCATGGTGTAATTGAATTTTCTGCCAAAATAATGTCGGGTAAAATCAAACCGATGTTTAATAGTGCGCTTGTTAAACCTAGCACAAAACCGACAACCAGTGATGTCGTGGTCTGGGCCTAGGCATGGAATACAACAGGAGTGGAAATCCTTATGAGGTATTTGCTTCCCACGAGAAATACAGTTATTAACTTTTACTGACATCGGTCTGAGGCAAGAAAAAGTTTCCCCAATGGGGTACTTAGCTTTTTTAGAAGACTTCGGTTCTGGATTCGGAATGAAAATCTCAGGAGTCGGCCAACTGGCACTTGCGAACTGCTTCTGCTTCGGGCACCGCGCGGCAAGAAAGACTGAAGAAAATGGCGTTGGCTGCATCTTGTATACCCCTGCCGCACGGACGTCAGGGAAGAGGTGACAGCAACCGACGCCGGACCAAGACTTTGGAACTCAGGCCGACTGGGGAACCGCCTGACGGCAGGATAACCCAAGTGTAATGACTGCAGCAGTGTAACACGATGAACATCTCCCAGACTCTCTTTTATGCTTGGGGGTATTCCTGAGCCTGCCATTGGAAAAAAACTCATGGCATGCAATGTCTTCTCAAAGGTAATGTCCTCAGGGTGAACCAGAAGGTAACACCTCTTCTGAATCAGAATCCTCAAAGGAGGTAAGGAAGGGTTCATTCTTCAAGGGCAAAGCCCTCTGATCAGAATCTTCATCTGAATCAGGAAGTTGTGAAAAGGTGTCAGGCGTGGGGTCCCTCTTCCCTTTTCCTGGTGATGATTTGGAGGGGGGGGGGGGGTTTGCCTACCTCTGACCAAAGAAATAAGGTCCTCGGCCAACCTGACCAAATCCTGGTGATAACCTGTGGGGCAGGAGCCAGCAGGCCTATGCACAGTACTTGAGGTTGAGTTCTTTTTAGCTGTAGCTTTTGCCTTGGAATACCCAATGTTGGTGGACGCCCCGAAGGGATGCCTCCGGTTGAGGATCATTTGTCAGAAACAAAGGTTGGATTAGCACTTCCTGACCAACGAACCTAACACCAAGGCCTGCATAAAAGATGAAGGACCCAACAGCATACTGGACTTCAAAAGGGTCTCGACAGAGGCCTGTGCCATCACCTCGCTTGCAGAAGGGGGCTGCAAAGGCCTCTCTTCTTCCTCTGCGATAATCAGCTTGGGGGACTGGTAGATGGATCAAGTTTGTCGTGCGAAGCACTAAGTTTGGGTCTTTTTTTCCCTTCTTTTACTCAGGGTGCTCAACCTCAGAACAGCCAAACACCATCATGCAATGGGAAGCAAAGCGGATTGCTGACTAAGGTGCTTAGACAAGATTTTGGCCCTATGCCTTATTGTCCTAGTACATAAAAGGGACACAGACGGCAATTTGGAATGATATGGTTTGGGCCTAAACAAGCGACACACAAGGTATGAAAGGTCTCTGTGTGGGATTTGTTTACCACGACAGAGACAGTTCTTAACTTTATCTGACTTGAGTTACAAGTAAGGAAAAGAGCTCCTCAATGGGGTACTTAGCTTTAGAAGATTTTCTCACTCCACTGCGGAACAACTGCCACACTCAAAACTGCTTTGGGCTTCAAAAACATGAAAGACTGATGTCATGGCATTGGCTGGCTCCCCTTATACCCAAATGTCCTGAAGTCAGGGTAGGGCATCCACCAGCTCAGGGAGGAGGGAATTTTTTTTACTCAGGTAGTGGGGTCGACCAAGGGCTTCTGAAGCAGGAAACCCCATAAATCAGGATTGCAATACTGAAGCATGAAGAACATCTGGTATCACTCTATTTTACTTAAAATAGTTCATTCCAGAGATGGGGGAGCATTGAATAGCAACTCCCCCCAGCATATCATATTTGATAATGGTGAGTAAAGCTGCAAGAGATCAAGGAAGTCTGGGTCCTTAACAGCAAGAAATGCTAGATACAGAACACCATGCAACAGTATATAAGATACAGGGTATCTACAGGTAGAGAGCTACTTGCCTGTCTTGGTAGCTGAGGGTCTTTATTCCAGTAGACGTTTCAGTTAGGAACCTCTGGAGTCTTTCTAGCAAAGTAGAGATAACAAAGCCTTTTTCTGATGTTGACAGATGGCATACCTTTAGAGAATAACTGGGCCAAGTAGAAAGACTCCTTGACTACTGTTGCTAATTGTTGGGTCAAAAGATGAGGAGCTGTCCATGGAGGTGTAGAGATCTTTGACGATCGTATCAGTGTGGAGTGGAGTGCATCCTCAGGGGCATGTCTGCTGTCCTGTGCTGCATGCTATAGCACCACAAATTAGTGCCAGATCATCTTACAAATACACTCCCAGACATGGCCCGACAGACCTCTGCAAACCAGAAAGAAAATACAGGTCTTGCTCATCTTAGTGCAAAGCAGGTAGAATGGCTCCTCCAAAATTAGAGGAATGTACATGCACCAGAAAACATCTATAAATATTAAATAGGAGTGCCAGCACTTGCACAGCTGTTTTCCGGGGTAGATTACTGCTCTCCATGGACCTTTTTCAGACAGAGGCTGGGAGCAGTGTCTGATTAATTGACTTGCTAAGAGGTTAATTCAAGGGGATCCTCTGGAGCAGGAATCAGCTGTGGAAAAATGCCAAGCAGGACTTTATCTCCCCACAAGGAAAGCCCAAGGGAACCTGAAATACAAAGATAAAAAGACCAGAAACGGTTTAAGGTACAGTGTCTAGCGAAAGTATGAATCATTGAAGAAGCTGCCACAATACAAACATTGGCAGTAAATATATGCCTGAAAAAGGCTTTGAAAACAAATGCACTAATGGTGGAATGGTCTCTGATCTCAATGCCGAAGGGGTAGTCAACTGTTCAGTTGCAAAAGATGATGTAGTCAGCAGTCCAGCCGGATAAGGTTTGCTTAGTGACAGCCAAACCCTCTATATGAGATCAAGATGAGGAACCACTAGTCTGTCATCCTAAACACTGCATCCTCATTAGTTAAAACTGACTTGAAAGTGGTCATCACTAACTTCTGCCTCAGAAAGGAGAAAGGGGAAGAGTACAGACTCGTTTTGGGGTAGTTTAGGCTGGTTCTGATAATTATTTGATCATGTGCCAATGTTAAGCAAATAAGAGCCCACAACTTGGAGACTCTACAGCTAGAGATAATGCTTTTAAATTCATCATTTTCCAAGAGCTAAGTTCATATCTGCTAAACTGAGAGTAGGATAGGAAAGCCAGCCAATCATAAAATTCAAGTACCAAAATAAAAATGATGCTTTAAAATAAAGAATAAAATGCAAATCCCACCTCCAATAAAAAATCTAATTTCAAAGCTTGTGCTGAGCCACAGCTCTGCCATCCACAAGACTGGGATACACAGAGAAAACACAAACATGCACTTTGACTGTGAAATAAATTCACATCAAACTGGCATTTGAGACAGGAAAAATCAACTGCAAAGTCACCAACCAAGGAACAAGAGGACATCTCTCTGTACGGATGCAGGAGGTCTTCCAGTTAATAGTATATGCCTACCTGGTAGGAGCCCTCTATGCCCACCTCGCTCACCCTTGAGATCTCCACCAATATGTGAGGGGATCTAAAGGAGCAAATCAGCCTGAAATTAGTTTGGATCTCGCTCTAACTCAGGAAACTTCTCAGGCTTGTACTGGGGAAGTCTACTCTACTGCCAGGGACCTTAGTTTCTAAAACCACAGGATGAGTTTGGACTTGCTGCTCTTAGCATGGCTGGACTGACTATTTATTTTGTCCTCTGCATTTAATGATTAAGAAGTCCCAAATCCGCAGAGCCTACTTACAGCACAGATCCAGCAAGTTACTATAAGGTTCAACAGGAAGGACACATCTTTGATACTGGATCAGGAGACTGCAGGCTGTATAGCATCCCAGGTGCTTGGGTTAATTTCCATTGCTAACACTCCAGTACAGAATGAGAGATGCTGCAGTCCTGAATGTGTCATCCTTCAGAGAAGACATTAAACCAAGGTCATATATGCCACAGTTGGTAGTAGCACAGCTGGATGCAAAAGATCCTTTGACTTACTGAAGAGAGTAGCATTTTTTTTTATTTCAGCAATTAACATTTACAACAAAAATAAACCTTTCACATATATCTTTTTAAAATATAAACAAAATGCAAAATTTCATCAACAGTTTTTAACCTCCTAGATTTCAACTAGACTTCCAAGATGGCCACACACTAATCAGTAACAACTTCAGCTCTCCCAGTCTTAAAAAAGAAACTGCTCAGAGATATTGTCAACTTGAGTAAAATTAAGTCAATGGCTAGGTAAGTACATTGCCTGGATGCTTTTAAAACAGAAACGAAGACAGCCTGAAAGAAAATTAACTAGAAAAGATGAAGAGAAAACACTGGGAAGACTCCTGCAGCTGTTAAAAAAAGTTCAAACTCCAGCTTTGGTGCAAGACATTGTTTCTAGTAATCTAGAGGAAAAAAGTCAAATGTGCTCAGAGCTGATCAAAACAAATGAAGCACTGAAGGATTACATCAACTCAAATAATACAAGGCTGGAGAATATGGAAACATCTTTAAACAGATATTCAGATAAGCAGATACAACTGCAAAAATCAGAGACTGAAATGAAGAAAAGGCTGGCTAAGTATAAGACTGGTCAAGAAGAGATGTTTAAAAAAATAGTAGAATTAGAGGACAAAGCATATAGGGAAAATCTTGAGATTTCTTGCTGTACCACAGAAACTAGAAGGAACAGACTGTATTAATTTTATAAAGACACAAATAAAGCAACTGGATTTATATTTCACAGCAGGAACTGTTAATTGAAAGGGCATGCCATGCATGTGCTCCAAATATGGACATGAGGAAGCATGTAAGACCTTTATTAGCAAAGATACAAACCTATCAGCAGCATAGTGGTGCAGCAGTTAGTACTGTTGCCTCACAGCAAGAGGTACTCCGGTTAGATTCTCAGCTGGGTTGCCTTCTGTGCAGAGTCTGTATGTCCTCCCCGTGTTCGTGTGGATTTCCTCTGGGTGCTCTGGTTTCCTACCACATTCCAAAGACATGCATCTGGAGAGTTTATCCCGGGGCCTCCACTGAAAATGGACGGTCTCAGTCGGACTTTCCTGGTAAACAAATGTTAAATAAATACTTACAAAACTGTGGCAAAAGGGCAAAGTATTAAAAGCTGGAGTTGGAGAGAGTAGAAAGTTTGTAAAAAAAAATGACTACTCTCAGTACACCAGGCAGAAGAGAAACATTTATTCCAGTAATTGGAAAACGTAGAGAAGCAGGTGTGAGATTCAAACTGCTGTATCCAGCTGTCTACAGAATATTTTTTCCTGGAAGATCAGAGTCATTTTTTGTTGCAGGAGGAGGAAATGCAACATAATGTCCCAACAAAAAAATTAGCCATGAAGCAGAAGGGTGCATTAAGCCTCCTATTTGTCTGATAAAGCACACAGACAGACATTGCCAGTGAAAGATCTTCCACTTTTGCAAAATAAAATGCTTGAGACAGAGAAAAGCATGGGAAGTGACCAGAAGAATCGGAAGATCTGTGGAACTGTGCCAAAGTTTGGCGATGGGAGATTCAGATGAACAACAAGACCAGCAACATGGAAATTAGTGAACACGTGAGACTGCAAAGCATCATTCTCATTTGTGAAATACGGCTGTATAAGAATAAGTAGAAAGAGTGGACTTTTGTTGACTATTAAACTCGTGAGGCACAGAAAGGCAACTGCCTCACTTCACATCATTAATGTTTGGAATGACTCTGCGGGGAAAAAGAAACAAAAAAGGTAACTAGTTAAAACAATTTATTTTCTTAACAGTATTTTTATGAGACTTTTCATAATATAAATTGAATATTTTATAGTAAAGTATTTTTAGTTACTCTTGTATGTGGATAAAGTTATTAAAGTAAACGCATGCCCTTTTGTATTTTCCTTCTCTTTCTTCTTTTTGGTATTAAGAAATGCTGGCATTACATTGCAAAAAGATAAGATATTAGACAAAATCATGTTTAAGTTAATAGGCTGCAATCCTGGATTGTTGAGGTGAGAGATGGGGTATAAAAATACATCTACAAAATACATATAAAAATATATTGTAGACAAACTCAAGAGGTCAGGTACAAACCCATAAGTCTCACCCGGTGGATATCCAATTGGCTCACACACAGGACTCAAGAAGTTTGAATTGGGAGTTCACCTCTACAAAGAGGCCAGTCACAAGTGGAGTCCCTCAGGGATCAGTTCTTGGATCGCTATTTTGGCATTAACGTCTCATAAGTCAAGGCCAATTTCAGTGGTCTCTCGCTGACTAAATTTGCAGATGTTTGCAAATTAGGAGCTGTCAGTGAATCTCACACTGACACAAATGTTATCCAGGAGGGGCTGACACAAACAACTGGTGTCAGAGCCATGGACTAACACTAAATGCCAAGAAATGCATAATAGTATACTTTGGGAAGTCATCCATCCCTGGTAACTATCATACTGACAACACACCCCATAGAGTTGACCCAGTGGTCAGGGACTTAAGGACACACATATAGTAATCTAGGCTTTGACCATCATGCGTCTACAGTGGTGAGGAAATCATTATATGTTGCGCAACGTATAAACAAAGGTATGGTATCCAAGTCCAAGGAAGTCACTGTTCTACTGTATTCGGCATTCATCAGACCCATCATTGAGTTTATTGCCCCCTTTGGTATGTACCTAACCAAGCATATTCAACAACTGGAATGTCCAGAGAGGTTCCTCATTAAAAGAATACAGGAGAGTAATATGTAGACCGCCTCAAGGCCCTATCCCTGTATTCTCTTTCCTACAGGCTTTTGAGGGGAGCTCTATGCCTGGCATACAGGGCATTTGTCAGACCCCACTCTGATGGACCTCCTGATATCCGCAAAACAAACACCAGAATTACTTGTTCTAAAGTCTTAAACCTTGCCAGTGATATAAATAGAACCTGCTGGAGAGATAGGCATGTATCCCAAAGACTACCCCTTCTATGGAACAGGCTCCCCCATCCATGTGAAGCAGAGTTCCTCCCTAATCCAATTCAAGTGCAACTTGGACAATTGGATGGGAAACCAGAAATTAATCCCTGGTTTGGTACCTATGTCTCTAATGGACACAGGTAACCTATAAATCGTTCATCTCCCAGGCCCATGCTTACACTTATCAAGGGCATCAGAACTTGTCAGAGATTTGGGATGGATGGCTAGGCTTAAAAAGACCCTTGTGGTCATTAGCCTAGTAAACACCTATGAACACAGATGATAATATACGTAGAGGTGATGTGTTTTATCTTACTTTTGCATAGGTGAAAGTCGGGATTCAGACTTCTAGATTAACCTAATAACAAATGTTAAGTGGAAACAAGTAAATACGAGAACACTGATTAATAAAAAGAACAGGCACCAATTAGTGTGATTAGAAGCACAGGCAATAAAAAGCATCTTAGCAAGGATAACTTCAATGTCAGATAAATTAGGGCCTGTGTTAGTAGCACTCTATTTTTTTTGGGGGGGGGGGCAGTTGTTTTTTGAGGGGTTTTATTATTAAAACAAAAAAGTCATGCAAAATGTGACATTAGTTCCAATGTTGATAAGAAAAAAAAACTGTATAAAGGATTAACCTGCTAAATATTAATGGGCACATGCATCAAAAAAGCTGGAATTAGACATTTAAAAAAGCTGCCATTATCTTGGAATGTGAATGGTCTCACAGGTATAGACAAAAATGAAAAAAAAAATATATATATATATATATATACATATATATATATATATATGTATATATATATATATATATATATATATCTTAAGAAATAAATGTAGAGTGCAAATAGCAATGATATAGTAGACAAACGTGGTAAGAACTGAGCATTTGAATTTGATAAATAAAGGATTTCAGGGTGGATATTCTGCAGAATATCACACAGGAAAAGAAAACTACTTACATTAATTGCTAGAGGAGTTCGAGTAATGATAAAAGAGTGAAAAAAGATAATAATGGCAGATTTGTATTAGTAAGGGGCTACTGGCAAGGGATAAGGATTACACTTACATTCTACCTAAAACAAGAAGTTATGTACTCACCATAACGTTCGATGTATGTAGTCCATCTCGCCTCACATTCTTACCCGTGGGTTCAGAGCCGAATATCAGCTCCGACTCGGCCGATTTTTACTAGCTCAAAGTCTCTCATTGGCTGGGCTAAGAGGGTATCCCATGGTGCACTGCTCCATATCCCCAGATCTAGTTTGCTGCAAAACAACATATGTACTTCATACACACCTCACATCCATATAACCAGTCACTAATCAAATGGACTCTGCAGGTGACAACCTATCCTCCACATCCTCCAGGCAGGGGGAAGGTGGGAGGGTAAGTAAGAATGTGAGGTGAGATGGACTACATACATCGAACGTTATGGTGAGTACATAACTTCCTGATGTTATGTAGTCCTATCTCGCCTACATTCTTACCAGTGGGACAGCGTCCCTAGCACCTACATCCTGGGTGGCTCACAGGAAAATACTCCTGAGAACTGTGGAGCCAAAGGAAGATGTGCCCCTGGAGACCACGTCCAATTTGTAATGAGAAACAAAAGTTTGAGGAGAAGCCCAAGTAGCTGCCGCACATACATCATCCATTGACAATCTAGATTGATAAGCTGTGGATGTGGAAACAGCCCGCGTAGAATGTGCCTCGACTGGGAATGGCAAATTTTTACCTCCTGCCTAATAGATGAAGGAGATACAACTGGCTATCCATCTAGACAGCATAACCTTGGACACCGGAGAACCCAATCGGTTTTCCGCAAAGGTGACAAAGAGCTGGCCAGACTTCCGGATATCTTTTGTCCGGTGTAGATAGAAGCGTAACTGTCTATGTACATCCAATTGGTGAAATCTAAATTCTGCCTTGTTAGAGAAATGGGGGAAGAACACCGGCAGCTCAATGGACTGATTCATGTTAGACACGGAAGCCACTTTAGGAAGGAACGATGGGTTTGGTCAAAGAGAGACCCTATCTTTGTGGAAGATCAAATATGGGGGTTTGATGGAGAGGGCTTGAATTTCTGAGACCCACCGTGCTGAAGTGATTGCTATTAAGAATGCTGTTTTCCATGTTAAGAATTTTAATTCACAGGTAGCTGCAGGCTCAAATGGTGGTAGAGTAAGGGCTTGAAGAACAAAATTGAGATCCCAGGGCATGACGGGTTCGGACACTGGGGGACAGAGCAACAGTGTACCTTTAAGGAATGCTTTGCATAGTCTGTATGCCATAAGACTAGGTTCATTCGCTACGTAGAAATTAGATATCGCCGCCATCTGAACTTTGATGGTGGCTGATGCGGACCCCTGATAGAACAGCGTAGACAAGAACTCCAGAACTTAATCTATTGGAGCTGTGTAAGGATCAATACCTCTAGTATGAGCCCAGATGGAGAACCTTTTCCATTTGCTAGAGTAAATCTTTCTAGTGGATGGCTTATGGGAGGACGATAATATATGGACCACTTCTGGTGAAAAGTTATGACGTCTGACTAGCGATGGAAGTGGAGTAGCCAGGCTGTCAACCGAAATTTCCTCAGAGAGGGGTGGAACTGTCCCGACATGTGTGTCAGTAAATCTGGTAGAGGGTCCAGAATCCAAGGAGTGTTCACAACGTATGGTTGAAGAAAGGGGAGCCATACTTGACGAGGCAGTGTGGGGCAATCAGAATCATTCTGCTTCCCATGGATTGCACTTTCTGAATCACCCTTGGGTGAAGGGGAAACGGAGGGAAAGCATAAAGCAGACCGGAGGGCCAATCGTGAACCACAGCGTCCCTGGGTGATTCCCCCTGTGGGGGGATCAGCGTGAAGTAGTTGCTGCATTTTGCATTGAGAGGGCTGGCAAAAAGGTCGCAGCAAGGCTGACCCCATCTGCTGAAGATTCGCTCTGCCACCAGGCAATTCAGGGACCACTCGTAAGGCATAAGAATTGCTCTGCTTAGCCTGTCCGCTATTACACTGGACTTCCCCGGAATGTGCATTGCCACCAGAAACCGTTGGGAAGCTATTGCCCAATGCCACACTCGCATAACCTCTCTGCATAGGGTTCCTCCTTGCTTGTTGAGATACCACACTACTGACACGTTGTCTGAGTGTATCGCAATAGTTCCTAGAGGAAGAACTTCCTGAAGTGCCTGCAATGCAAGAAGCACTGCTCTCTTCTCCAGGACGTTCGTATGCAAATGTATCTTGTGTTCTTGTCACGTGCCTTGGACTGTCCTGCCGAGATAATGGCCCCCCCCCCAATCTGGGAGGAGTCCGTGGTCACCGTGGCAACAGGGACAGGAGGAACGAAGGGCTTTCCTCCGTTCAAATTGTTGGTGCACAACCACCAACGGAGGTCCTGCTTGCACCTGTCTGTGATAAAGATGGGATGAGATATTGGGAGTCTTTGGAGAGACCACTGGACAAAGAGGAGCCACTGAAGAAGTCTCATGTGTAATCTCGCTAGAGGGACCAACATGATAGTTGCCGCCATGGTCCCTAGGAGTTGCAGAACCAGTCTTGCCTTCGCTTGTCTCAGGGGCATCAACATATGTATTTGTCGTTGCAATACCGTGATCCTTTCTTGTGGTAAGAATGCTCGCATTTGAATGGTGTCCAGCTCTGCTCCTATAAAGGTGACACACTGAGGGCAATAAGGCAGATTTCTCCCAGTTTATTGTTATGCCCAATTGGTGACATAGACTGATGGTAGCATCCCTGGCCTGAACTAGTTGATGCCTGGTGGGGGCGGTAAGAAGCCAGTCATTCAGGTACGGAAACACCTGGAATCCGTGACGTCTCAAGTGAGCCGTCACCACTGCCATACATTTGGTGAACACCCTGGGGGCTGTGGTGAGACCAAAGGGGAGGGTGCGAAACTGGAAGTGACTGGCTCCCAGCCAGAAGCGTGGTTGACTCCTGGATGCTTTGTCCATTTTGACATGGTAATAAGCATCCTTGAGATCGATGGAGCACATCCATACTTCCTCTCCCAACAATGGGAGAATCGATTGTAGTATGACCATATGGAACTTGGACTTATGTACGTAATTGTTAAGTTGACTGAGATCTAGTATGGGTTCTCAGGTCCCCTTGTTCTTTTCGTCACCAAAAAGAATCTTGAGTAAGTCCCTAATCCGATTTAGTCTGAGGGGGCTGGTTGGATGGCCCCTTTTTCTAGCAGCTGAGAGACCTCTGAGGCTGCTTGATCCCATTGACTGGGTGGAACGTCTGGGATTTTTCTTATTGGCGGGGGTACTGAAGAGAATGGGATGAGGTAACCTCCGGAAATTATCCTTAATACCCATCGATCCTGGGTGATGCTCTCCCAGGCTTCCGGATATAAGGAAATTCGACCCCCGACTGGCTCCGGGTAAGCACAGCCGGGCACACCCTCAGGAATGAGAGTATGGAGAGCCATGGAAGGAGTAGCGGTCACCGGAATTGCAGGGGCCCCCTCTGCCTCTGGGGCGATGTCTCCCTGAGTAACCCCGCCTCCCCTGCCTCTGGAAGGGGGTTCACCTTGTGCGGCAGGAAAAAACCTCTGTGATTTCTTGAACCACATCTCACCCCCCCCGCTGGGCCTTGGGATAAGGCCTAGAAGGAAGGGAAAAATGGACCCCTACAGCAGACAGGGTCTTTCCCTCTTGCTCGCACCTGGTGAGGGTGTCTTTCACTTTGGTCCCAAACAAGGAGGAACCGTCAAAATGGGGTGTCAGTGAAGGAAGACTTGAAGGCCTCCGCGAAGTGACACAAGTGCAGCCAGGCTCGTCTTGTAAGGGCGACCCCTGAGCTCGCTGCCCTACTCGCTCCCTCGGCCACATACGAGATGAGCCACATGGATGAGTTAGCGATGGAGTTGAGGGTAGAAACCTGTGCGTTAACCGTCTGAGCTACCACCTTAGGTATGTTACCCACAAGAGTATCTCCCAAATCTTTGAGGAGATATCTCTGGAGCAGAGTGAAGTGAGACAAATAATTCAGCGACCGTAAGGTGAAGGTTGCTGAAGAAAGGGTACGCTTCCTGTACCGGTCCATGGTCCTAGACTCCTTGTTAGGAGGATGGACCGCTGAGGAAGATTCTGCAACTTCCTTCTGGGTGGCTGCCGCCACCACCATGGCATCTACCGGGACTCCTTTGACAGAAACTCTTTTTCCCTGGGGTGCGGAAAGGAATTTGTTGGGACGCCTGGGCACAGGCTCCACAGAATCAGGGTTTTCCCACACTCTTCGACAAATAAGGTCAAGAAGTTCGTCGAAGGGAGGAGACACCCAGGAGGCAGAAGGTTGAGTGCCAAAAGCCTTAACGAATACTGAATACACCTTGGAAGGAGTTTTGGAAGGCAAGCCTCCTCTTTATTTCAGTATCTCCAGGATATCGGAGAAAGAAACATCATCAGAGGAAGACTTGGGGGACCCTTCTGATTCCTCGAGGTCAGTATCAGAGGTGAGAGACTCATCCTGGGAGTCTATGTGCTTCCTCTTGCACAATTTCTTTCTAGGAGGCTCCTCAGGCACGGACTCTGGGAGACCCTCAGAAAGTTGGGGACCACTCATGGGGGTATCCTTAGGGCCTGGCACTCTCCTGTCCATGGAGAGGTGAGTGTCAGAGGCTCTCGCCGGGGTGGTGGGGGATGAGATGACCGACCCGGGTGATGTAGCTGACGATCTTGCCAGCGCGCTCTGCATGGCCACGAAGGCAGGTCCACCCCGAGTCCGAGGACCGGCCAGCCTCCGAGGCCATAACCGGGGTCCCCCGAGCCGATGCACCGAGTGGGAGACTCGGAATCGACAGCTGTCCTGAAGTATCCCCCTCAGGCCTGACCCAAGAGACCAGAGTCTCAAACCCTGTGGATGGAACCGACATGGTTGGAGCCGATGTCGGCACCGATAGACCCAACGGGGGTATCGGAGCTGGCGCAGGAACATCACTCGGAGCGGAGCATACCGGCTCCGACGACAAGGATGTGCTTGGAGGAGGAATCATCGAAACGGTCATAGGAACTCGCTCCGGAGCCGAGTGGGTCAGAGCCAAGAACAATTTGGCTAACACCAGTGACTGCAGGAGCCTCTGCACTACCCTATCAACATCCAAATCAGAAAGCTTGGAGGATTTGGAGGAAAGCGATGGAGATTGGGATCTCTTGTCTGGTGAACCATGCCTCACACTGGGGGACCGGCTGCGAATGGGTTCAAGGATAATAGGAGCCGACGCCGATTCAGTTAACACTGATACCTCCTGCGGCCCCAAAGACAGTGGAGCCGAGGAGGTAGAGTCCAAAACAGTAATCTTCTCCGGAGGCTCCGAAGAGGCAGATGGAGCCAGAGACCTTTTCTTAGACTTGGAAGCTTTAGATTTTGACTGGGCACTAGAAGCCGAATCTATAGCCTCCTCAAATTATGGTTTCAGAAGTCCCTTTAAATCAACTTATTTTTTCTCTCCTGGAGCACCCTAGGACTCCACGCATGGCAAAAGCTACATGACTCCTGTAAATGGATGGCTCCGAGGCAGTAGACACATACAGTGTCCATCCATGATGGACATTTTATATCCACATTTGGAACATTTCTTAAAGCCAAAAGGCTTATGCTCCTTGTGATCCTTGGACATTTTATAATTAACGCGGGTGAAACACCTAGATGCAACTTTCAAAAAGGGCAGAAAAAACACACAATTTAGAACACCAGAAAAACAGTAATATGTACACACTAAGAACCTCTAACTGAAACGGTTCTTTAGGGATAACGCAGGAAAGAACACAATGACCAAACATTTATCCAACGACAAAGGGGAGGACTAGGGCCCGCTGGAACAGTCAGGGATACCACAAAACAACTAACACACTCAAGCATTGAAATCATACACACAATTTAGCGATCAGCAACAAGAATAGCTATTAAAATAGCTTTTGGGTCTGAGCTAACAACTTTCTCAAGAGAAATAGCAGAAAAGAAGGTACTTAGCCACAGCCAAGCGAGACAACATCTGAGCTACACAAGCGGCAAATGAGATCTGGGGATATGGAGCAGTGCACCATGGGATACCCTCAACCCAGCCAATGAGAGACTTTGAACTAGTAAAAATCGGCAGAGTCGGAGCAGAACCCATGGGTAAGAATGTAGGCGAGATAGGACTACATAACATCTATTGCTTTGGCGCTTAAAAAAATAGGGAGAAATAATCAGCTTTCAGCAGGGAATATTATCTATAGGTAGGAACTGGAATTTAACTTGCAACAATGCGGATGTATCGGGGGGGGGCACTTAGTAGAGAAAATATAACAAAAGAGAGACGATTTCTGAAGAAATTTATGAAAATATTTGGTATGAAAGAAGTCAATTCAGTAGCAGGAACTCAGACAATTTACATATTATTCCTCAGAGCACAATAACTGGGTTAGACTTGATAGAAAATATATATGACAGGAACAGGTCCATTTAATTAAGAACACTGATATACATCCAATAACTATAAACAAATATCAAAATATTTTTTTTCCAGATCATGCCCCAATAAATACAATAAAAATGCAGGGTAATGAAGTAAAGATGAGACACTGGAACTTCCCTACCTACCTGCTAAAAAGGGAGGAATTTAAGGAATGGGTAGTGGAAACTATCCGGGAGTTATTAGGGAAGATAGAAAGTACCCCCAAATTTACAGCTAGTCACAGTACGATAACATGAAAGTGATGGATATTGTCTTCGATGATTAACCACAGACCCAGCTTTAATGCCTAAAGGTTGTAAAAACCCATCTGATCCAGGTCATATACACCTAAGTGTTTATGTCTATAATGGATAAAAGAATGGCAAAAGTGATACCAAAATTGATAGATATGGACCAATGTGTTTTTGTGGAGGGAAGGCAAACAGCTGACAACATTAACAGAATGATGACCTAACAGGGAAGCAGAATGTAAGAAAATGCTGCTGTTATTGGTGGGTCTTGATGCAGTGAAAGCATTCAACAGAGCAGGCTGTGATTTTATGAGCAGGACAATGGAAGCAATTTCATTTCCTTATATAATAATAATGTTAATTAGAAGGATATATGAGGAATTAGAGGCAAAAGTCAAAGTGGGAGGGTTCATCTCTTATAAGTTGTGTTTGAACAGAGGAACCAGGAGTGTCCTTTTCCCCTTTGCAGCCTTTGTTATTTGTGTTATGTTTAGCACCACTGACAAAGAAAATAAAGATCAAGGATATAATTGGTATGGTGCTCAAGAAAAGTTGGCTTTATTTGCAGATGATATTACTTTGTACCTGACAGAACCAGAAATGGACACCTCCCTGTTGTGGAACATTCTGAGACAGTTCTGGAATTTTTATTTTTTTTTTGGGGGGGGGGGGGTTGGTGATATACAATTAATGAAGATAAGACAAATGCTATAATTACAAACTATTCACCTAAACATGAAAGGTTCCAGCAACACCCACATTTATGGGAACATGACAAAATGAAGTATTTAGGAGTATAGACTACAGGATTCAGTTATGGCAGCTAAGGATGTGTGGAAAGAGACTAAACAAAGGATAATACAAAATCTGAGAAACTGGAAGCGTTTACCTATGGATATGGATAGCAAGACACAAGGAGTACAAATGCTTTTAGTCCCTTTACTTTTATACACAGGTCAGGCATATTTTTATCAACCAGAAGAAAAGTTGTGGACAGTAACTAATAAGAGTTGAAGGACTGTATTTGGGAGAGGAAGAGAGCAACAGTCAAATGGGATAAGCTGATCCTCCTAACAGGACAAGAAGGTTTAGGATTACCTGATTTGAAGGGATATTTTACATATGCACAGTTAAGGCTCTTATACATAACACAAGCAGAAAGCTACAATTCAAAGTGGAAAGGGATGTTGATGAATCAGGGGTAACTGAAGAAATAAGGAAAGAGTGGGAGTTGGATGCAAATCCCTAAGGAGAATAATAGTCATACAGAATATTACATTCACAAAGTAGTAAAAAGTAAACAGAACTAAGACAACATGGAAATGGAGAAAGGAGATTCTGATGATAGAGATGACTGCAATTAGGAGTACAGAGAATGGAAAAGAAGGGTCTAGAATCTACTGGAGGAAGCTGGCAAAGGGACCAAGGTATTGGGAACAAATAATTACAGAAGTAAAGGTAATACAATGGGGAAGAGGCCAAGAAGACATCTGAATTGCAGGCTAGTGACTGTTTCCTTATCAGCAACTGAGAGTACAGACAAAAGGAAAGGGATGGGGAAAATCTAAATGGAAAACCATAATTGGTTGACTTTTTCACAGAATGTAGAACAGAAGCTGTGGTTAAAAAGGGTAATTACTACGGCTTATAAAACATTGCACAATGACTATAGGAATAAATCAGAAAAGGTCATAAAAGATTAAGAGGAGATATGAGATATGCAATTCACTAAGAAACAAGGAGAGAACATAGGCATGACTCAAATATAGAACAAAGTTTAGAAGAGTTAGGATTTTTACTTGGAAGCAATTGCATAGCTACTTTTATATCCCAAGTAAGACTCCAAAAAATTTTTCCTCAGGTAGATGGGAAATGTTGGAGGTGTGATAGGGAAGAAAGAGGTACTGGGAGTGTGTAATGAGCTGGCAGACTAAAAATTCCCTACAGTATACTCTGTCAAGAATACGGGTGAGCAAATTAGTGTAACCAAAGAAATTATTTTTCTGAGCTGGGGATACAGGATCTGAATTGTCTAGACATAGTAAGGCCTTCTCAAGTTTAACTCTGGTGGCTGCCAACAAAGCAATTACTAGAAAATGGAAATCAAAATCTAAACCAACCATACTCATAGTAGTGAATATAGTAACATAAATAAAAGAATAGGAGGTGGGAACTTTCTAGAGTAGGAGAAAATTGTATAGAAAAAATGGAAATTGTGGGAGCAATACATGCAGAATAATGTTTTGGAGGACGAATGAGGTTCAAAAGAAGACAGGAATTAAATGATTTATGCAATGCTCCCTAGATTATAGAATATTATAATAATAATATATGTGATGACTAAGGTTTGGAAATGTGAATTTGTTAATATGGTTTGATTACTTTTATACAAATGTAAGTTTGCCTCTGTCAGAAGTAATAACTCAATAAAAATGTTTAAAAAACAGTTTTAACCTCCTCATTCTTTGTATTATATTTATTGACTGACATCTGATTACCAGTAAAGTTTGACTGGGTAGTTGTCCATTTTCAGTAGAGGCCCAGGAAGAAAAGCCCAGAAGTACTACAACACTTTAAGGATAATAATTTTACGATCTTCAAATATAATACAAAGACATTTAAAATTAAAATAATTGCACACAATTAGACTGTGAAAACACTGGTTAAGAACAGATACAACTTATACAATGATTTAATATTTACAGACATTTTAGCCAGTTTAGAGAAATTAAAGATAAGTTAGTATAACACAATCTAGCACTGCAATACTTGGGCTAAAGGGAAGCCTCTGGTATTCACCAGTGGCAGTGGTTAACACTGAGCAGCCTGCCTGTCCCTGTAGGAGTGGTTACTGCCTAGAAACTCTAGTTTTATTGGCCATTTTGGGTCAATTCCAAACTCCTTGATCTCTCTCTCTTAAAACCCTGCAACTCTCTTTTTGTGCGGTCTTGCGCACAGAGCAGCATCGGGCAGCGCCGGTTAGCTGGGGTATACTATTCCTGGCTCCACAAAATCTGTGCTGCAAATTTTCCCTTAGAACTAGGCAAGCCTCAACTCAAGTGCTTCATATCAACTGCTCTTACTGCAGCACTTGCATAACCCAAATCAGCACTTGTCCAAATCTCCTAGACAGCAGTATTATTTTCCAAATCTCCTCGACAGCACTATTATAATACAGCATAAGACCCTCGACTGTCTGCAAGACTAGTGAAACTCACTCTTCCAAGCATGTCCAGAGGTCAGCTTCAGGTGTACTCTCCAGTTCATCTGGTGGAATTGGGCATCCTGAGGCAATGTCACAACTGCCTCATGTATACAGACAACCCTCTCCTCTTACTTCTACACACAAACACTTGTGAGAGATGCAAATACACAGCCAGACTGGAGGCTAAGCGCTCTCAACCCACGACTGTAACAGACAGTCAAGAGGAGAAGAGACACACTAGCATCACACCACCAGTCACACATGGATATACAAAACAAGAACCGGCAATACATACACACAAATACACAAAAACATATTCGGAGGCACTAGGTACCAATCTGAAAAAGAAACAGTGCCCTCCAAAGCAGACGAGCAAGCAACCTGCACCTCCAAACACAAGCCAGAAAACACATAATTCACCTCAGCAGTGTGCCTCACAACAGCCCCTAAGGCAAAACACCATACCCAACATGCTAGTAATAGGAGAGACTATAGTAAGGCACACAGATGTTCCACTAACCAGGCTGAACAAGGAGAAGGTTACTGTCAGCTGCCTGTCAGGTGCTAGGATCCGCCACATAACACAAGCACTTAGGTCACTCCAGAACAAGTATAAGTACGACGCTGTCATTGCACATGTTGGTGTGAATGATCTAAGACGTACCTCCCTGGACTACATGAAAAGAGACACTGAGGAGCCCAAGCTGGTATGACCCTGATCTTGAGTAGCATACTACCTTCACCTAGAATGATACTACAATACAAAGACAAAGTGATCAATTTCAACAATTGGCTAAGCTTCTGGTGTCATTCTAAGGGGATCCAGTGTCTGTCTGCTTGGGATGACATGATAGACAAGCCTCGCTGTTTCGCCAGAGATGGTTTGCACCTGTCACCCCTAGGCTTTCGAATACTGACCAAGGCTCTTGCCATCCCCATAGTGCCTTTTTTAGGCAAGGCTCAAAGGACAAACCAACCACCATAACCAGCACAGGTAACCAAAAACTAAAGGTAATGCTACTCAACGCTAGAAGTCTCAACCTCAAAATGCACGCACTCGAGGCACTCCTTAGTATGGAGAAAATCGATGTTTGTGCAGTGACGGAAACCTGGTTCAAGGCTCGAGAGAGCACCCAAGCACTACCAGGTTACAATTCATATCATACCTTCCGGCCTCAGTTACCGGATCGCAGTACAAAGGGCGGAGGTGTATCCATATTCATCAAGGATACCCACATCTCCAGGTTAGTGGCGCAGCATGATGCCCCAGAGATCATCCATGCGCAACTATCAGCAGGCAAAACCACATTTCATGTCGTAGCCTGTTATAGATCACCCACCATGTCCCAAGATGCTCACTCAGCATTCCTTGAGGCATTGGAAAATATAAAGGTCCTACCCAACACCATAATTTTGGGTGATTAAAACTACCCTGGTATAGACTAGGCGAACTACCAAAGTTCTAACTCCTATGCCCAGCGGTTCATAGAATTTATAAATTCAAATGCCCTTGAACAACTGGTATGTCCTCCCACTAGAGGGGACAACATATTGGATTTAGTCATCACAAATATGGGCGCCCATTGTAACACAACTGTTATCACTCCCTCTCTGGTCAGATCAACCACAAACTGATAACCCTGGACGTCCTCACCCCTCCACCTCCCCCAGTCAAAGAAACCATTGTTAAAAAAACCTTTCCAAAGCAAACTTCAAACTACTTGCATCAGAAGTGGAAAGCTTCACTATTCCCTTGCAAAAATATAATGATATCCAGGATGCAGAATCCTACACCAAGGCACTTTATATACATCTTCAGGATTGCATGGACCGTGCTACCCCAAATAAAACCAAGACTCCTTCCTCAAGCAAGAAGAAACCAGTCTGGTGGACCCCGGCCATAAGCAAACTATACAATAAAAAGAGGAGACT
This sequence comes from Protopterus annectens, assembly GCF_019279795.1. NCBI lineage: Eukaryota > Metazoa > Chordata > Ceratodontiformes > Protopteridae > Protopterus > Protopterus annectens. The sequence continues at coordinate 1,566,532,025 of NC_056743.1, read as the reverse complement.
TGTACAAAAAAAAGCCAAATCTCAAGTAGAAAAATCATTCCTGATCAGCATTAGTAAGAAATTGAGGGCCCTCATCAAGTCAACTAAAGCCAATTTCGAAAAGAAGGTTGCCAAGGATAACCATAAGGCCTTCTATGGTCACGTCAAAAACCTAAATGGCAATGCTCAGGTCTGTTCTGAGCTAGTACAAAATGGAACAAAATACACTGACCCCACTGACATTGCCAACATCTTGGCTGTTCTCTCCCCCCCCCCCCACCACCACCACCTACAGGGCCATTGTGTAACTCCATTACTGATATGTTGGTTAATAAGGCTCTATATCTAAAGCTAAAAGCACTGCCTCCATGGGACCAGATGGTGTCCCGGGCTGTGTCATACGCGAGCTAAAATATGAATTAACCCCGCATCTGAATACCCTGTTCAGTCTCAGCCTCTCGACAGGATATGTGCCCATAGAATGGCACACAGCAAAGTACAGTTGTGTACCTACCATAACTGTAGATGTTAGAGTGTATTCACTGTTACAGTCATTACTCTTGGGTTATCCTGCTGGCAGGCTACCTGCAGTCGGCCTGAATTCCAAAGTCCTGGTCCGGCATCGGTTGCTGTTGCCTCTTCCCTGACGTCAGTGCGCCAGGGGTATAAAAGACGCAGCAGACGCCATTTTCTTCAGTTTTTCCTGCCCCAGATGTAGGCTAAATTGATTATGCCAATAAAAATGCATGCACTAAAGTAAACATTTCCTTCATCTACAAGCAAATACACCACATAGGTTGTATAGAATAGAGTAGTACAGATAAGACCCAGCAAATGAAAGGGGGATGGTGGGAGGGTAACCTGGACTGCAACAGTGAGCACATTCGAACATCTACATTTATGGTAGGTACACAACTGTACTATTTTCATCGTGTTTCACTGATGCAGTCATTACTCTTGGGTTGAATCCCAAAGCTGAGGATGGGTGGCTGGGCTAAATAGGATTAGGAGAGGCTATGAAGCCCTGCAGAACTGCCGTGGCAAAGCCTGCTCTGGATTTAGAGTAGAGAGATAAGTGGTAGTGCTTTGTAAAAGTGTGCACTGAACTCCAAGTTGCAGCCTCTAAGATGTCTTTGGTTGGTACTCCTCTGAGGAAGGCTGCTGAAGTGGCTGCTGCTCTGGTAGAATGTGGCCTAATGCTCTTAGGCACTGATTTGCCATGCTGTGAGTAGCAGAAGTGAATGCAATGGCCTATCCATTTTGAAATAGTCTGTTTTGAGATAGCCTTCCCTTGTGATCCTGCAGCATACGCCACTAAAAGTTGCTCAGTCTTTCTGAAAGCTTTAGTTCTGTCCAAGTAGAAACGTAGCTGTCTGTGTATGTCCAAAGAATGCAGAAGTCTCTCACCCTTGTTCTGTGGGTTTGGATAAAAGGTAGGCAAGTGAATGATTTGGTTAAGGGCCACACTGGACACCACCTTAGGCATATATGTAGGGTTCGTCCTCAGAGAAACCCTGTCTGGATGGAAAATAACAGGTTCCACAGCCATGAGTGCCTATAACTCTGAGACTCGTCTTGCAGAGGTTATTGCTAGGAGCAGAGCTGTTTTCCAGGATAAGAATTTTATATCAGCTGTTGAAGCTGGCTCAAAAGGAGGCAGTGTGAGTTTTTCCAAGACATAATTGAGGTCCCATGCAGATACTGGTGCTCTCCTTGGTGGTCTTATGTTTTTGGCCCCTCTGAGGTACTGCCTTATTAAAGGATGAGAAAAGATAGGTGGGTCTGTATTGTAATGGGCTGAAATGGCAGAGGCATGAATCTTAATTGATGAAAAGGATAGGCCTTTGTCCAGCATCTCAGTTAAGTATTGTAAACTCTGAGGAATATTTGGTAGAAACGTGTCAATTCCTTGATCCTGGTTTCAAGCACAGAATCTCTTCCATTTTTCTGCATAAGATTTTCTGGTGCTGGGCCTCCTGGCCTCCAAGATAACATCCATAACAGCTTTTGAAAGAGGAGTGTTCTGAATGGCTACATTATCCGCCATGCTGCTAGATTTAAGGTCCTGAGTTTGCTATGCAGGATCTGATTGTTTTGTTGGGTCAGTAAGTGAGAAGTTTGAGGCAATGTCCAGGTTGGACCTTTAGACAAGTTCTTTAGGATTGGGTACCAGTGCTGGCGGGGCCAGTCTGGGGCAATCAGTATCATTTTTGGCTTCTCTTGTCTGACCTTTAGGAGTACCTTGGGGAGGAGAGAAAGTGGAGGAAAGGCATATACAGTTAGGTTTTTCCAGCTGAAGGATAGGGCATCTACTTTCCATGCTTGCTTGTGATAAATCCTTGTGCAGAATCTCTGTAATTGGCAATTATGAGGGGAGGCAAATAGATCTATGTCTGGGCATCCCCATTTCCTTATCATCATGCTGAAGACTTGTGGATCCAGTTTCCACTCATGGGGATCCATGAGGTTCTGCTTAGTTTGTCTGCCAGAGTATTTATTTTTCCTGGCAGGAATTGTGCTTGCAGGTGAACTTGATAAGTCAATGCTGTGTCCCACAAAGTCATGGCTTGTCTGCAGAGGGTGTAGGAATGTGTGCCTCCCTGCTAGTTTATGTACCACATGACTGTAGTACTGTCCGTCTTTATCAGTAGTTGTCCTGGATGAAGTAGATCCTTGAAAGCCGTCAGGGCATTCTGAACAGCTAGCATCTCTTTTTGATTGATATGAAGATGCAGCTGGCTTGTGGGCCATGTGCCCTGAATACATTTTCCCGCCATGTGGGCCTCCCAGGCATAGTCTGATGCATCCGTTGTTAGTGTCTGCCTGGCTGTGGGTAAAGATAATGGCTGTCCCTTGTTGTGGTGACAGGCCTGTGCCCACCATCGAAACTCCTGTTGCAGGCAGGGAATGAGGGTAATTAATGTTTCCAGGCTGTGGCAATGTTGAGTCCAAACACTTTTTAGATACCAGTTTCCACATATGCAGTCTGGCATATGGAATTAGCAGAATGCAGGATGCCATGAAGACCAAAGCCTGCAGGATTTTCCTTGCAGATAACTGGGTCTTTGTTGCCAACATTTTGAAGTAAGAAATCAGTTGCCTTTGTTTGCCTGGCGTGAGATAAGCCATCTGGGCAGTGGTATTTAAGCTTGCACCCAGGAATATTATATCTCTTGAGAGGGTACTAGTTTTGATTTCTTTTCGTTTACTGTGTACTCTAGGCAAATTAGTAATTCTTTTACAAATGCCAGATGCTTTAGTAGAATGTCTTTGTTCTCTGCTCGAATAAGGCAGTCGTCCAAGTAAGGATATATTTGAATTTCTCTGTCTGCAAAATGCAATTACTGGTGCCAGGCATTTTGTGAAGACCCTGGGCGCAGTAGATAAGCCAAAGGGCAGTACAGAGAATTGGTAGTGCATTGAGCCAGCTATGAATCTGAGGTATATTCTGCAAGATTGTCTGATTGGACATGCAGGTATGCCTCTTTTAGGTCCAAAGTTACGAGCAAGCCTTCTTGCCCAGCATGGCAGTAGCTGCTGCAGAGTTAACATTTTGAATTTTGGAACATCCAGAAAAGTGTTTAGTATAGACAGGTCCAGTATTGGTCTCCAGGCTTTGTCCTTTCTGGGCACCAAGGAAAGTCTTGCGTAAAATCCTTGTCCCTGCTCTTGTTGTGGTACTTGCTGAATGGCCCTCATGTCCATGAGGGATGAAACTTGCTTTTGTGCCTCTGCCCATTGATTGTGTGGCAGATATGGCATACCTTTTGCACTTGGCAGGGTGTGAAAGTGGAACCTGTAGCCCTGAGACACGTATGTTCAAGACCCATTTGTCCAGGGTAATCATGTGCCAATTAAGTGCTAGTTTTCCCCCTAAGGGGGCTGCCAAAAGACAAGTGCTTGGTTCTGGCAGAGGAAAGTCATTGGGACTGTTTCCTGTATGGTTGTGATTTGTCTTCTCCGCTTTTGGAGGTAGAAGCGCCCCATTTTTTAGGCCTGTATGAGCCTTGGGGCTGAGATCTGCCTCTGGGGCGTCTGTATCTGCCTCTTTGTGGCCTGTCTGACACTGGAAAGGACCAATTCTTTGTAGGCCAGTTCCTGCTAAATCTGGGTGGCTGTACCTGTAGGAAATCCTTAACTGTCTGCATGGATTTTTTCGCTTTATCCTCCATTTTCTTCAACACCTCTTCTGCCTTAACACCAAACAAAGTATCATGCTGTAATGGAGCATCTAATAATTTTGCTTTAACATGATCAGGCAGATTCTGTTCCTTTAACCAAGCATGCCTTCTAATGACAGAACCCATAACAGCGGCCCTACAAGAGGCCTCCAGTGAATCAAAACCACATTGCAAAGTATGCTTTCCCACTTGTTCAGCTGCATGCAATAAATCATGCATTATCTTGTTATTAGAACATTCAGAATTTGTCAACATTTTCTGTTTAAGCAGTGACATTAAGTATTGCTGATATTTAAGCATATGAAACTGACAATTTAAAGCCCTTACAGCCAAGGCAGCAGAAGTGTAAACTTTTTTCTCCCATCTGTACAGTGCCCTAGAATCCCTATATCAGAGGGGACAGGGTTTATGCAGTGGAAGCCTTAACCCCTTTGGGACCCTGAGATATAGTTTCTGGGCCAGCAGCAGGGTTTTTATATAGAAATTTATGAGAGTCTGGAACCCTGTAGTATCTGTCTGGTTTAGCAGGTGCAGGGAGTAAAGAGTCAGGAGACAGGCCGGACTCTGAAAATACATCATCTACAATGCCTAGAACAGGTGGAATAGCAAAAGGTCTGTGCTGAGGTAGTAAAAGAAAGTCTCTGAGCCTTTTCTTAGACTCTGAGTAATCTTGGCTCTCCCAGTGAAAATGCTCCCTCATGGTATGCAGGGTTTCCCCAAAAGAATAATCCTCAAGAGGAGTGGCTGAAGGAATAGATTCTTCAGCATCAGAATCCTCATAAGGAGGAAAATAGTATCCCTGTTCAGAAGAGGAATCAGAGGAAACTGAAACCTGATCAGAAGAATCATATTCTGTCTCCTGCCTAGGCCTCTTATCAGGAGGGGGGTGGGAACCCCTGATCAAAGTAATTAGATCTTCGGCCATTTTAAGCATCAGTTTCTTAGGCATGGAAGTCTGTCCAGGAGAATGCTGTACTTGTTTCTTTGTCTTTAGAGCTGTTTTAGTCTTTGAAGCTGAGGTTGGCTTGACATACAATTGTGTAGGTCTGAAAAGACCCTCAGAAGCCGATGCCTGCTCAGCGGCTCCAGGCCACTCTGAGGGAATTGTTTCCGAGAGTCCAATACTTTGAGTATCCAGAGGCCTAGTCGGCTCCATGTGGGAGTGGGAAGAGGCCTGTGGCTCTGAGGTAGCGGGTGTCAGGGGCTGTGAAAGCACCTCACTGAGAACCGGCGTACCGGGGACTGGCCTAGCCTTCGTCGTTGGCTTTGGACCTTGAATTCCTGTCCTTTTCCTTGTGCTTTTTATATACTCCGGTCGTCGGCTGTTCCGACGGCATTATATAATTAAACCTTCGGCCAAAGTAATGAAAGGCAAAATCGTACAGACGCTTAATAGTGCGTTGGTTAAATCTAGCACAAAACAGACAGCTAGCAACATCGTGATCAGGGCCTAGGCAAGGAATACAGTAAGACTGAAAATCCTTATGAGGTATTTGCTTCCCACAAGAAATGCAACTGTTAACTTTTTCTGACATCGGTCTGGAACAAGAAAAAAGTTTCCCCAATGGGGTACTTAGCTTTAATGAAGACTTCGGATCTGAAATTCGATTTTGAAAATCTCAGGAGTCGGCCGACCGGCACTTGTGAACTGCTTTTGCTTCTGGCATCGCGCAGAAAGAAAGACTGAAGAAAATGGTGTCGGCTGCATCTTTTATATCCGTGGCGCACTGACATCAGGGAAGAGGCAACAGCAACCGACGCCGGACCAGGACTTTGGAATTCAGGCCGACTGCGGGTAGCCTGCCAGCAGGATAACCCAAGAGTAATGACTGCAACAGTGAAACACAATGAACATTGGTGGTTCCGCTGCGCAAGGGTGGGCCCACAACCGACCCTGGGAACTACCGACCAATAAGCCTGACCAGTCTGATCTGTAAGGCAATGGAGCGAATCATTATGGAACTCATAAATGGAGAGATTGGGAACCTCCAAACACTTGACCCCACACAGTTCGGCTTTGTCAAGGGCAGATCATGCCTCCTGAACCTGGTGGACTTCTTTGAGACAGTTACTCAGGTTATAGATAAGGGAAAGGAGGTACACACGGCTTACCTTGACCTTGCTAAAGCATTTGACACCATTCCCCATTCGGGTATTATTGATAAACTCACCAACCTGGGCATAAACCCTTACGTCACAAGATGGATAGCAAACTGGCTCTCAGACAGATCCCACAAAGTAAGAGAAGCGGGGATCTATGTCCGAATCCAGACCAGTAACTCCTGTTTGGCATATACTTCTCAGAAGTACAGGCAAGCACTGAAGGGCTGTGGCTGACCAAGTTTGCGGATGACTGCAAACTGGGTGCTATAACAGAGTCTCCAGCCGACATGGATATCCTCCAGAAGGGCCTTAATGAGACTGATGCATGGTGTCAAAGCCATGGTCTCAAGCTAAATGCTAAAAAATGCGTAGTAATCCCCTTTGGAAAAAACAGAGTACCTGCGAACTACCACACGGGAGGTAACCCCCTGAAACCTGAAGAAGTAATAAGGGATCTAGGGACCCAAGTAGATAGTCAGCTTTCCTTTGATAACCATGTTGCCAAGGCGGTTAGAAAATCCTTCTATGTGACCCATCTGATCATGAAAGGGTTCGCATCAAGACCTAAGGATGTAGTGGCGCCCCCCTCTACTCTTCCCTCATCAGACCCATTATTGAGTACAATGCAGCAATTGGAATGTACCTGGCTAGACATCTCCAGCAGCTGAAAAGACCACAGAGTTACCTCACTAGGAGGATTACTGGCCTCAAACAGTTGACCTATGCAGCACGATTGAAAAAACGAAGGCTTTTCTCTTGCATACTGCCTTCTCAGAGGCGATCTCTGTCTAACATACAGAGCCATGTCCAACCCAGAACTGTTGAACATGCTCCATCTTAGCAAAACAAAATCTACTCAAGCTACACGCTCTAGGGATATAAACCTCAGCACAACAATGAATAGAACATGCTGGAGGGATATTCCCTTCGCAAAGACTTCCCTTGCTATAGAACAAGGTCCCGATCTACATAAGAGCCCCTCACTATCACTCTTCAAGAGGAACCTTGACAAGTGGATGGGTAACAAAGTTCACACCAGGGATCATGCCAACAGCTCCTACTAGATAGGGGCCAAGGGTACTAGCTGCTAGATCAAGGGCACAGGGAACACCGCAGAACGTGGCTGGGCTAATATATGCCTTCCGGCAGATAGCCCAGTACCTACCTATGAGTGTGATAAAAAGGGTATGACATATTTACACAGAGAATCAGGTGCGAGAAGCTGAAGTAAGGAAGTGAGGAAAGGAAGATGATTAAGGAGGTGTAAGATATGGATAAGTATCTGTTCATATTTAAGGATACAGTTTATCGTGGGGTTGAACAAGAACAGACACGGGTTTTGGCTAGGAAGTCTTTCAGAATTATTTTAAAGGACTGGTAGGAGGGTATTAATCTGACTGAGGAATTCCGGGCCTTTGCAACATGGCACAAGTACAGACCATGCACAGGAAATCTGACAGATTTGTGGACAAACAGAAGTTTTTGGTTATGGGATTATAATGACAGTGTGAACACAGCTGTAGAATGGTATTTAATGTTGGACAAGCAGATGGATGCATGAAAACTTTACAGGTGGTAAGTAGTGTACATGTTAGTTGAATGGATAGTTCTAACCAATTTAGGCTTTTTAGTGCTATACAGTGGTGGGCTCTTAAAGGGGTATTTGCTGTAAATGCAACCACTTTTTTATAGTATTGCTCACGTTTTACTTTCTGTGATGTCTGGTGGTTAGTAAGGATGGCAGCACCATAAAGTAATGGGGGGAGGAATTAAGTGGTGGCAAATATAGTTTTTAGCTGCATTGGTGAGGACGTTTTTGGTCCTGTAAAGCACCCCTAGTTTTTGGCGATTGTTTTTTAATGCAATTTTATATATGCTGGTTCAATTTAAGATCGATCATCCCTAATAATTTGCTATGAAAAGTGACTTCAATGGCTGTATCATTAACAGAGAATTTAAAATTCTGTTTTTAATGAGAGAGGGATATAGTACAGTTGTGCACACTTACCATAAATGTAGATGTTCGACTGCATTCACTGTTGCAGTCATCACATGTGGATTATCCCTGCCAGGGTAGCCCTCAGCCGGCCTGAATACCAGAGGTTTAGTATTTCTGCATTGGTTGCAGTCGCATCAGGACTGACGTCAGGTCGTCAGTAGTATAAATAAGCCAGCCGACACCATTACATCAGTTTTTCTTGCCCTAACCTGTAAGGAGGCCCCAAGTAGGAGGCAGGTTCTGGTGGAAGAACCCCACCAGTAGAAAGTAAATACCAATATGTCCCTTAGAAAGGAAAGAGAGAAGGGGGATGGAGGGAGGGAATCCAGGACTGCAACAGTGAATACACTTGAACATCTATATTTATGGTAAGTGTACACAACTGTACTATGTTCTTTGTGTTTCACTGTTGCAGTCATCACATTTGGGTTGACTCCCAAAGCTGAAGAAATGGGTGGAGGCAATCAAAGAGACTAGGGGCTGGCTAGGATGCCCTGCAAGACTGCAGAGGCAAAACCTGCCCTGGATTTGGAGAAGAGAGGCAGGTGATAATGTTTGGTAAAAGTGTGAACAGATGTCCAGGTGGAAGCATCCAGGATGTCCCTGGTGGGGACTCCTCTGAGGAAAGCTGCAGAGGTGGAGGCTGCTCTGGTGGAATGAGTCCTGACCCCCTTGGGGTGAGGCTTTCCATGTTGTTTGTAGGAGAAATGGATGCAGTGTGCTATCCATTTGGAAACGGTTTGTTTGGAGATGGCTTTGCCTTCTGCCCCTGTAGCAAAGCTAACCAGCAATTTATCTGACTTTCTAAAGGATTTAGTCCTGTCTAGATAGAATCTGAGCTGTCTGTGCACATCTGGAGAGTGCAGAATCCTTTCCTCTTTGTTCTGGGGATTAGGAAAAAAAGGTGACAAATGAATGGATTGGTTGAGAGCCACACTGGACACCAGCTTGGGCATGAAGCATGGGTTAGTTCGGAGGGATACCCTGTCAGCATTGAAGATGATGAAGGGTTCCATAGCCATGAGCGCTTGCAGCTCGGAGACTCTTCTGGCTGAAGTGATGGCCAGAAGGAATGCTGTCTTCTAGGAGAGAAATGTTAGCTCTGCATTAGAAGCTGGTTTGAAAGGGGGAAAGTTGACCTTTTCCAATACATAGTTAAGGTCCCAAGCTGGGTTGGTGCCCTTCTGGATGGCCTCAAGTTGCTAGCCCCTCTTAGGAACAGTTTGATCAAAGGGTGGGAGAAAAGTGGCTGCTCAGTGGGAAAATGAGCAGAAATAGCAGAGGCATGAATTTTTATAGAGGAGAAAGAGAGGCCATTGTGTAGTAGGCCAGCTAAGTAATCCAGGATAAGAGGGAGGGAGGGCTGTGCCATATTGACTCCCTTAGCCTGGATCCCGGTGCAGAACCTTTTCCATTTGTCAGCATACGACTTTCTGGTGCTAGCGCGTCTGGCCTCATGGATAACATCTATAACCTATTTACAGAGGTTGGCAGATTGATCCGAGGTTAGGGAATAAGCCAAGCTGCCAAACTGAGTGTCTGCAATTGGGGATGCATGAATTCCCCTTTCCTCTGGGTCAGGAGGTTTGGAATCTGAGGAAGATGTCAAGGTGGCAGTGGGAACAGGCTGCGCAGCAAGGGGTACCAGTGCTGGCGAGGCCAGTCTGGAGCTATAAGAATTGTCCTTGGTTTTTCCTCCTTTACTTTGAGCAGTACCCTGGGGGTGACAGGTTGTGGAGGAAAGGCATAGACCGATAGATTGACCCAGGGGAAGGACAGGGCATCCACTTTCCAAGCCATGCAGTGATGCTCCTTGGTGCAGCATTTCCTGAACTGATGGTTGGTGTGGGAGGCAAAGAGATTGACTTTCGGGGTGCCCCATTTCTGAGTTATTAGGGAGAAGGTTCTTCTGTTGAGCTGCCACTCGTGTGGGTCCAGGAAAATTCTGCTTAATTGGTCTTCCAGAGAGTTGAGAAAAGCCTGGTTGGAAGTGTGCTAACAGGTGCAATTGCATGGCAGAGGCTGTGTGCCAAAGGGTCATGGCCAGCCAGCATAAAGGGTAGGAGTGAGTCCCTCCCTGCTTGTTGATACACCACATCACAGTGGTGTTTGTTCTGATCAAGGTAGCCCCTGGGAAGAGAAGAGGTTTGAAAGCTATCAAGATGTGCTGGACAGCCATCATCTCTTTTTGGTTGATGTGCAGAGGGATTTGCTGTGGGCGCCATTGGCCTTGTATGCACCTGCTGTTCAAGTGTGCATCCCAAGCATAGTCTGATGCGTCTGTGGTGAGGGTGTGGGCTGCGGGGGGTGAGACAGGCAGTCCTTTGTTGTGGGAGCATGCTGTTGCCCACCAAAGAAAATCTTTTCTGAGGCAAGGAATTATAGGTATAAGAGTTTCCAGGTCTTGAGAGTGTTGACACCAAAGGCTTTTTAGAAACCATTGAAGTTTCCTCATATGCAGCCAGGTATATGGAATGAGTAGTATGCGAGACGCCATGAACCCCAGAGCTTGCAGGATCTTCCTTGCAGATAACTGGGGCCTGGTGCCTAGTTGAGAGAAGTAGGCTGTCAGGAAAAGTTGTTTTTCTGGTATAAGGAGTGCCATCTGGGATGCTGTGTCCAGGCTTGCTCCCAGGAAGATCATCCTTTGGGTGGGCACCAGTTTGGATTTCTTTTCGTTTATTGTACTCTAGGGAGGTTAGTAGGGTCTTTACAAAGGCCAGGCGCTTGAGCAGCTTTTCCTGGCTGTCTGCCTGAATAAGGCAGTCATCTAAGTATGGGCAAATCTGGATATTCCTTTGTCTGCAAAAGGCAATGGCCGGAGCCAGACATTTTGTAAAAACTCTGGGAGCAGTAGATAAGCCAAAGGGAAGTGCACAAAACTGAGCCTCTTTTAGATCCAGGGTGGCTAGCCAAGCATCCTTGGAGAGCATGGGTAAGCAGCTGCTGGAGGGTGAGCATTTTGAATTTGTATCCCTGAGACACTATGTTCAGAACCCAGGGGTCGTTGGTAATGGTGGCCCAGGTGCTTGCGTGAAAGGAGAGTATTCCTCCTAGGGGTAAGTGAAGGTGGGCAAAGGGAGGGGGGTGGGGGAGGTGAGACATTGTGAGTTCTTACCATAAGGGGATGGCTTAGAACTCCCTGGCTTTGAAGTGGAGGTAGTCCACTGCTTAGATCTCTGCATTCCCTGTGGCTGCTTGTCTGGGGGGGTCTGGTTCCCCGGGGCCTATGCTAGACTGGCTTGGAGGGAGCAGGAAAGGACCATTATTTGGTGGGACAATGCCTGCTGAACCTGGGTGACTCAACCTGTAAGAAATCCTTAACTGTTTGCACAGATTTTGCTTTTTCTTCCATCTTTTTTAAGACCTCTTCTGTCTTAGTGCCAAATAAGTTGACTTTGTGCAGGGGGGCATCCAACAATTTATATTTGGCATGGTCTGGCAGGGGCTGTTCCTTAAGCCATGCATGCCTTCTGATGACAGAACCAGTGACTGGTGCTCTGCAAGAAGCATCTAGGACGTCAAAACCACAGTGGAAGGTGTGTTTAGTTACTTGAGTTGCAGAATGCATTAACACTTGTAATTCTTTAGTTTCTGCACAAGCAGGAAAGGAAGATTTTTGTTTGAGGAGTCCCAGGGTATGTTGCTGAAATTTTAGCATGTGGAACTGACAATTTAGTGCCCTGATGGCAAGAGTAGCTGAGGTGTATACTTTTTTACCCCATCTCTCTAGTGCTCGGGAATCCCTATCTGAAGGGGTGGGATTCTTAGCAGAGGTTACTTTACTCCCTTTAGACCCTTGAGAAATTACCTCAGTATCAGCAGTAGGATTTTTAAAAAGAAATTTGTGACATTCAGGAACTATATAGCACCTGTCTGGTTTTCTGGGTACAGGAGGGAGGGTGTCAGGAGTCGAGCTGGATTCCAGGAAAACATCCTCCACAACATCCAGGACTGGGGGGTGGCCAAGGGTCTGTGCTGTGGAAGATCTAGGAATTCCCTGAGTCTCTTTTTAGACTGACTGTAGTCTTGACTTTCCCACTGGAAATGCTCCCTTAAGGTATGCAGGGTTTCCCCAAAGGAAAAATCCTCTGGGGGAGAGGCTGAAGGGATGAAATCCTCTGCATCAAAATTTTCTTAAGTAGAGAGGGGTTGCATGTCTTCATATTCCGAAGCATCAAAGTCATCGGACTCTTGTTCAGACAAAACTACAAGGGACAGATCTCTTTTCCTTTTGGAGGGGGTAGCTTGACTTCCCCTGATCAGCATAAGGTCTTCAGCCATTTTAAGCATCTGAGACTGAGGGAAGGAAGCAGATGCCAGAGAGGCCTAAGAAACTCAGTCGTTTTTGAAAGAACGGTAATCGCGAAAGAAGACATCGGTTTGTGTCAAGAATCTGTAGTGTGAAGGACATCCTAGGAAGCCGGTGCCTGCTCAGTGGCTTCGGACCCATCCAAGGTACAGACGACAGCAAGATCCTTAGTCGAAGAAGAGTTCTGCGGCATATTTGACTCCGAAAGGGTCTTGGTTAGTGGCCTGCAAATCCACAGAAGCGGGCATCAGGGGCTGTGAAAGCGTATCACTGAGGACCGGAGAACTGACAACTAACTTAATGGAAGCATCGTCGATAGGTGTGGACCTGTGTGGTCTGTCTCTGTCTTTAGCTTTAGGCTTTTTCAGAAGATCTGCTGTCGGAAAGCTTACTGAAGCCATATCGGAATTCGAGGACTGTAAGCGAAAATATCTGGCTACAATAAGGGCCCAACAACGGACAGTTCTGGTGTTGAACAAAGCACAGAAGCGACAACGGGGGAACATCGTGGTCTGGGCCTAAACAAGTGACGCAATAAGAATGGAAGTCTCTGTTTGGTATTTATTTTCCACAGGCGAAGCAATTATTAACTTTTTCTGACATCGGTTAGTGTAAGAAAAAAGGATCCCCAACAGGGTACTTAGCTATAGAAGACTTCAACTTCAATTCGGTAGATGAAACTCAGGTAGCAGCCGACCGGCACTCATGCAAACTGCTTCTTCTTCGGGCTCCATGGCAAGAAAGACTGATGTAATAGCGTCGGCTGCCTTACTTTTTACTACTGACGACCCGACGTCAATCCTGAAGCGACAGCAGCTGACGTAGAAATACTAAGTCACTGGTATTCAGGCCATCCAAGGGCTACACTGGCAGGGATAATCCAAATCTGATGACTGCAACAGTGAAACACGAAGAACATTCACTGTTACTGATTAGTTTAGATGCTAAAAGGGTATTTGACAAACTCAGCAGTCCCTTTCTACATATGGTTAAGGAACAGATGGGATTCCCAAAACACATCTTATAGGTTCATAGGGTGGTATTAGGTTACCGGCCCTAGGGCCTATACAAGGCCTAGCCATAATTCCCTGGCTATTTCTTCCCACAGTATTTATTTCCATGGACCCGTCTATCAGGGTGACTGACGTGATCCCCAGGGTGAATTTCCTATCTCCCATCCAATCATCAAGATTCCTTTTGAAGAGGGCCAATGAGCCACTCTGCTTGACATGGATGGGCAGTCTATTCCAGAGTCTGGGGAGTCTCTGGGTCAGGAATCTATCCCTCCTGCATGTTTTGTTCATTGTGATGGCAAGGTTTAGATCCCTGGAACGTGTCTCTAGGAGCAGTTGGCATTTCTTTAAGTGTAGCATGTCCAACAACTTTGTGTTTGACATGGCCTTGTATATTAAGCAGTTAATACACAGATTCCCAGGCTAGTGCAAGGCTGTGTGTGTTGGGGGGGGGGGGGTAAATGTTGTATATCCTTTCTCCTCACTGCTCATTTGTCATCTATACAGAAAAACGTCCTGCAAAAACAAGGGGACTGCATATATAAATATGTGGCCTAAAATAGCCCTTTTTGTTGATGATTTGATGATGCATTTGACTAATCCAGATGTAGAGATCACTGAACTTTTTGCAGTGTCATGAAAATTTCAAGCTTTCTCAGAATATGAAATTAATGAAACTAAAACAAAAGCTACAGCAATAAACTATGTCCCTTCAAATGTCCTTGTTCAACAGGACACAGGGTCATGAAAGGATGAGGTACTTGAGAATGTGGAGGCAGCTAAGAAAATGTGAGAAGACAAGAAGCAGATCTTGAGATAGACAAGAATAGGTAAGATTTTGAGCACGGATCTTAACAAGATTCAGTTTATACAGATGTTTTTGTCCCACTGGAGATATGTGTAGGTTAATGCTATTTTTATACACGAGTGAAAGATATGGAAAATATAAATACAAAACTAAAGGAATTAATTTGGGAAGGAGAAAAAAGCAAGGATTAAAGGAGAGAAGTAAATGCCCTCCCAGAACTAGGATAGTTTGGAACTTCCTAACTTTAATTAAATATCTTCAAAATATCATTTACGATTATTATACAGGATACAGTCCAAGAGTTACTCTCCTGAAGAAGAAAGAGTTGGGAATAGTTTCGGGTTTTGGACACAAATGCAAAAGGAAAATAAACAATTTGGTGGATACTATGCCTAAGGTATAGCCAAGAAACATTTAGGATCTAACAGGTTTAAGACATGGATAAAGGCAGTAACCCCTTTTTGTATGCACTATACTATAAGGGCCAAAAAGGTAGGGCATAATGAGTAAGAAGTGGTATAAATTAGAAAAAAGGACTCTAAATTTTGGCAACATTTGCAAACACACATCTCAAATGTACATATTTTTGCATGTCCAGATTTTTGCCTCCTATATCCTTCCTCAAATTTTTTTTTCTTCTTGACAAATCAGGGAGAGGATCTAAGGATTAAAGTCACTAAATAATGATATACATTTGAGTTTTAGACTTCATATCCTTCAGAAAATGCATGCTAACACAAATCTTGTTATTCTAGCAACTTTCTAAGTTTATAAGAGCAATATTGGGCCTTTGCCCCACATTATGTCAGGCTTTGTCCAGACTCCTTGCAATAAGAAATTAAAACGTGCGTTTGCAAACTCTGGAGAAAGTAATTCAGGGAGACCAGGCTAATGCCACTTTTAGCCTTACAGATAGATACTGTATCACTAGTGAGTTTATAGCAGATGAATACAGACAAATGGAAAGAGACTACAGCAGTAGGGATGATGGCCCAGAGTCAATTATATTTATGACTGAAGCAACAGCTGCAGAGGGCAACATGAAAACAGTTCTTAGTAGAAGTTATAAAATACTGCATGACAACTTCTTGGGGTGGCAGACACAATGAATGGGAGAAAAAGCTAGACAATAGCATAATAATGAAGTACTGCAGTATGAAATCTCCAAATATGTTACTAGATCAAGACATTTTAGAATATTTGGCTTAATGTGTCTTCAAAGATGACTTTACACTATACAGTACATTCTTTAGTTTCCAGTAGGTGCTGAATATACTGGGAACATACTTTGGGGGCTGTTCCAAGCTAATACGATTCAACAAAAGTACAAATCGTACAAGACTGGTTTGGAACATAGCTAACTTGGGATGTAAAACTGAAAATTTCTATTGAGAAAAAATATTACTCTGTTCTTACTGGCAGCTAAGAAAAGTACTACAATTAAATGGAAATCAAGGAAAGGACATGACATATCTCAGACATGGTGAGTGTCACGCAGGAAATTCGACAAGCAGAAATAAGGTCATTAAAAAGGCAAATGCAAGAGTACTGTTAGCAAGAATATGTGAGAACATACTATAAATTCTATGCTTGACTGAGACTAGTGAACTAATACTTGACAGAGAAGTCAGGACATAGGAGTACAGTTCCACAAGGGACGCAACGGTCATGTTTCATGTTTTCTGTGTCTTTCTGTAATTGATGGTATTTGACTGACCTGTAATGCACAGTAAGGTGGGAGGATTTATGACGGGTAGTCACCACTGAACTTTTTCTGTGTGGACCATGCAGGAGGGTGCACTGTCTGTAATGATAACTAAGATTCTTTACTAACAAGGGTACAAAAAATTAAGAAATGCTGTGTTGGTCCACTAACAGGAAACACAAAGACCTCATTGAGATATGAATGTGATGTAATACCTTTTATTGGACCAGAACAGGTCTTGCAGTTATTCAAACTTTCTAGCTAGCTGGAGTCCTTAATCAGGAGTTAAGTTATAGATGTTAAAAACAGTGCTTAAATACCCTTTTGTGACTAGAACTCCCCTTCAGCTTGTGTTGACATGGTTACAGTAGGAAAATAAAGCACTACTCTTACAACTCTGTAACTTTGTAAAGTAAGTCTGCCTAGTAAAATTCGATCTGCTGTAACACAGGATCAAAACACTAACTTAAACATCTAAAATACAAAATGTCACTAGCTGAAAAACTCGGCTAGACAAACACTGCATAAGGTTAAAATAAACTGTCTCTATGCATCACTCAGTGTGGTCTCTGAAGATGAAGTCTGGGTCTTAGTCAATCCAGATGTTCTGGATAGGAGTGAAAGGTAAGAATACAACTTTATCAGAACAAGCCATAACACTGCTGTGGTTTTGCATCACCTACATAAGTGATACCAGCTTTTGTGCTATGTCTACCATAAAGACAAAATAGCACAAAATGTCTTAAGGATGACTTTTACCACTGCCTCACTAAAATAACTGTTGTAAATGAAATACTTAGCAAAACAACACAGGCCCACTATTCTCATTGAAATTAACACAAGCAACAACAACAACATTCTGCAGTAGACTCACTGTATAGTAAACTGCTCAATGAAATAAATATGGTTTACATGTGATACTTTAACAGCCTTATACTATCTATTTTGGATGGTCATGAAGTCACTGCATTAAAATGATTTCAAAATAGCTAGAATTACATTAAGCTTGAATATAAAAAAAATACCATCACCACATACACTGCAAATGAAAAAATTAAACTGTTTAGTGGACATTTGGTCTCCCAGAGCCACATGCATTCACTGTACTCCACTAAAATAGATAAATATTTGCCAAATTAAAAAAAGTATCATACTTCATCACGTTTACTAACTAAATTAGGCCAAAATGATAGCTGAAACTACAAGAGAAAGAAAAAGAAATAAAGTCAAGCTACTAACAGCATCAAATTGGTGAGAATAAGAGGTAAAGCTACTTGTAATGTATGACTGACAATGACTGGACAGATTAGAAGTTACGGACAGTCGGTTCCACTTAAATACATATTGGACAAAAGCATACTCCGATTAAATGTAAAGAGTCTGTTTAGAGCCGTTGCTAGTCAATGGAATTGTACTGGAGTGTACTCTACATGAACGCATACTGGTAAATTGCATACTTCATTTAAATGCATAGCTGTCTCACATCTTGAGTAGTTCACTGTCATGTCATTTACTCAGCATAACTGCATAGCCCAGTAAGACTGCACGGTGTAACTTCAGGGGTATTTACGTGTACGTACTGTGTCATTATGTAATCATTACATGAGCAGGAAGTCTCTTGGTTATCAAAGGGACATTGTACACTTCTGTTTAACAACTAAGAGTTACGTGAGCAGGATGTCTCTCGCTTATCTAAGGGATATTACAAGAATGTCGAAGAAACTTCTTAAAAAGACTACTAGGGTCATAGGTTCATAGATTAGTACTAGGCTAGCTGCCCTTGTGGGACATTTTAAGCCTAATCAATTATCCCATGTAAGAATCAAACCTTGCATCTTGTGTCTGCAAGGTAAACACCTTAACCATTATACCAACCTCTCACCCTTTAACTGTTCAGGTCGATGTTATTAAAAGATCTGACTGATAATCAAGAAAGTCAGACTTTACTGCATAGTAGTTAGGCGTGCACCAAAGCGTAATTTCAAGAATTTTGAAAAACAGAAGAAAAAATTATTAGAGAGTGGCAAACAAATACCAACCCTTATTGTAAACGCAAGAGGTTCGGTAAAGCTAAAGATGTTGAGGATGCCCTGTTGCTCTGGTTTGCACAAGCCAAAAGTTGAAAAATTCCCATTAGTGGTCCACTGTTAATGGAAAAGACTGACCGACTAACCAAAATTACAGGAGTGGAGGATTTCAACCTACGTCTGGTTGGTTAGAGAGATGGAAAGGACGCCACAATATTGTGTTCAAAAAGCAGCATGGTGAAAAACAAGCAGATGACTTTGGAACTGAGCAATGGGTGGCAGACGTTTTTTCACACATCGTGAAAAAGTACAGCCCACGCGACATTTTAAATGCTGATGAAACGGGGTTATACTGAACAGCTACACTGGATGGAACATTCAAATTTAAAAGTGTCAAGCCTGCTGGATCAAAGGCTGTGAAAGATCAAATGACCTTACTATTAGCTTGTAATATGGGTGGCAGTGAGAAGTTTGAACCTTTTATGATCGGGAAAAGCAAAACCTCAAGGTGTTTCAAGAATGTAAAGACGTTACACCAGTAACTTACAAAGCAAACAAGAATTCTTGGATGACTGGTGAAATTTGGAAAGAATGGCTTCTGAATATTGACAGCTCAATGAGAACTGAAAGAAGGAAAATCTTGTTGCTGTGTCACACTGTGCTATGCATACCAATGATGTAAAGTTGACCAATGTAAAACTTCAGTTCCTGCCACCAAGCACCACATACCTTATTCAACCAATGGATCAGGACATTATTGGTTGCTTCAAGAAGCACTACCTCTCACTGGTCCTGTGGCACATTGTAGATATCACAGACAGCATTGTCCGAATCACAAAAAAACAGCAACTGAGCTTGCCAAAAAGCTATCCATGCTGGATTCATTACAAATGCAGAGAGAAGCATGGAATAAAATTTCATAATCTGTTAAGCCAACTGCTACAAAAAGGTTAGTTTTGTTGTGCCAAACCAGACAACGTCACATACAATAGTGACAATAGCGGCAGAGATCAGTATGAGAACTTTTGTACCCCTTTGGGCATGACAGTGGACGATTTTGAGCAGTATGCTGCAACAAAAGAAGAACCTGAAACATAAGAAATGGCTGCTGATTGTGAACTTGTTCTGGAACAATGCGCTGCTGGCAATTAAAAAGAAGAGGAAGACAGTGATGATAAGGACGATGTCTCTACTTCTCCAGTACACGTCCATGATGTTATTCAGTCTCTGGATATACTGCACGGATTCATGGAAACAAAAGGGATGCGGCTCGTTTTCCACTTTCTATGAACTGAAGAAAGTACAGTT
The DNA here is from genome assembly GCF_019279795.1 of Protopterus annectens. Lineage (NCBI taxonomy): Eukaryota > Metazoa > Chordata > Ceratodontiformes > Protopteridae > Protopterus > Protopterus annectens. The sequence goes on along the minus strand of NC_056743.1, from coordinate 1,566,512,590 downwards.
TTGTACCTACCATAAATGTAGATGTCCGATAGGAATGCATCTGCAGTCCTTACAAATGGGTTGTCCTGTCGTCAGGCAGCCCTTCGATCGGCCGGATTCCAAAGTCTGGGTCTGGCTTCGGCTGGTGTCGCACTTCACCCGACGTCATTGCTGCAGTTACTCGGGTATAAAGGCATCAGCTGACGCCATTTTCCTCAGTGTTTCTTGCCCCAGATGCCAGGTGCCCTCTAGGAAGGCTAAATTTTGATAAATGCCAATGGTTCAAAATATTAGAGAGCAAGCAAAAAATAAGCATGTATGTACATATATACAAACAAATACACCATAATAGATTCCCCCAGCTAGCTATAAGAGGGGCAAATACCCTAGGAGTACCACAGAGGGGAAGGAGGGTGGGTAATCCTGACTGCAGATGCATTCCTATCGGACATCTACATTTATGGTAGGTACAAAACTGTACTATGTCCTTCAAGGATGCATCTGCAGTCCTTACAAATGGGTAGAATACCATAGCCAAACTGGGGGAGGAGGAAAGATAGAATTATGGTGTAGTTAAGATCCCTTGCAAGAAAACCTGCTCGGGATCTAGAGTATAAAGGTAAATTATAAAGCTTGGCAAATGTATGCACGGAGCTCCAAGTAGCAGCCTCTAAAATGTCTTTGGTGGCCACTCCTCGTAGAAAAGCTGTGGTAGTGGCTGTAGCTCTTGTAGAGTGAGGCCTGATGTTTTCTGGAGTTTTCTTTCCATGGTAGGAGTAACAACATCTAATGCAATTTCCTATCCACTTAGATATTGCCTGTTTTGTAATTGCTTTCCCTTCCATTCCTGCTGCATATGCTACCAGTAGCTGGTCAGTTTTTCTATTGCTCTTGGTCCTGTCCAGGTAGTAGCGTAATTGTCTGTGCACATCCAAGGTATGCAACAGTCTTTCTCCCCTGTTCTGTGGATTGGGGAAGAATGTAGGTAGGTGGATAGCCTGATTTAAAGATACTCTGGAGACCACCTTAGGCATAAAAGTAGGATTTGTTCTCATGGACACTATCTTGATGGAAGATCAGAAAGGGTTGTACTGCCATTAATGCCTGTAGCTCAGAAACCCTTCTTGCTGAAGTGATTGCCAGCAGGAAAGCAGTTTTCCATGATAAGTATTGCAATTCTGCTGTTGCTGCTGGTTCGAAAGGAGGTAGTGTCAATTTTTCTAGCACAAAGTTCAAGTCCCATGCAGGTAATGGTGGCTTCCTAGGAGGTTTTACATTTTAATTCCTCTCAGAAACTGCCTGAGCAGAGGATGTGAGAAAACTGGAGGATCCAAGTCGTATTCTGCTGAAATAGCTGAGGCATGAATCTTAATGGAAGAGTAGGACAGGCCTTTGTGGAATAGCTCTGCCAAGTATTCCAGGATGTTGGCTATGTTTACCAGTGACACATCTTCCCCTTTAGCAGTACTCCAAATGAGATATCTTTTCCATTTTGCTGAATAGGTTTTCTTTGTTGAAGGTCTGCGAGCTTCTAAGATAATGTCCTTAACCCTTTGGGATAAATTTGGGTTAATTTGTCTTATGCAATGATCCAGGCAGTCAGCTGCAGAGTTTTCAGGTTTGGATGCAGGGTGTTGTAATTGTCCTGAGTTAACAGCAAGGGAACTAGGGGTAAGGGCCAAATCTGTTCCCGAGACATGCTCCTCAGTAATGGGTACCAATGTTGTCTTGGCCAATCTGGAGCTATCAGAATGATCCTTGGACGGTCCTCTTTGATCTTCAATAGCACCTTGTGCATCAAAGGAAGTGGTGGGAATGCATATGCTGACAGATTTTTCCAACTGAAGGATAGGGAGTCCACCTTCCATGCCAGTGGGTGGTACGTCCTGGTGCAGAATTTCTTTAATTGGTGATTGAGTGGGGATGCAAATAAGTCTATTTCTGGGAGACCCCATTTTCTTGTAATGGTTTTGAAGATGTCCGGATGCAGCATCCATTCGTGGGCAAACGTGGTAGTCCTGCTTAATATGTCTGCTAGAGTGTTTTCTTTTCCTGGTACAAAGATTGCTTGTAACTGAATGTTGTAACTCAGGGCCACATTCCAGAGGTCCAGGGCCATCCGGCATAGAGGGTACGAATGTGTGCCTCCCTGCTTGTTGATGTACCACATAACTGTAGTGTTGTCTGTCCTTATCAACAATTGGCCTTGTCGAAGAAATGGTTTGAAAGCCTGAATTGCCAGTTTTACTGCCAGCATTTCTTTTAGGTTTATGTGTAGGTGCAGCTGCTCTTGAGTCCATAAACCCTGTATGCATTTGTTCATCATGTGGGCCCCCCAACCGAGGTCTGAGGCGTCCGTTGTGATGGTTTGGCTTGGTTGAGTGCTGTGGAAGGGCAATCCTTCGTTTGATTGACAGGCCTGAGCCCACCATTGGAATTCTTGCTTCAGGCATGGAATTATTGGAATTTGAGTTTCTAGGCTGTGCTTGTGCTGAGACCATAAATTCCTTAGGTACCACTGTAGTTTTCTCATATGCAGTCTGGCATGTGGGACCAATATTATGCAGGATGCCATGAAGCCCAATGCTTGTAGGACTTTTCTTGCTGTTAGATGGTTTTGTTTTGTTAATGCCAAGAAGTAGAGAGGAGTTGCTCCTGTTTTCTACTGTTAGGAATGCCATTTGTTTGGATGTGTCCAGCTCCGCACCCAAAAGGTTATCTTTTGGGATGGCATCAGCCTTGACTTTTTTATATTGACTGTGTATCCCAGGGCTTGTAGAAGGTAAATGACTCTTTTCAAGTCTTCTGCTAGCTTGTTTTGTTGTCCGCTTGTATTAGGCAGTCGTCCAGGTAAGGGTAGATTTGGATCCCCTGAAGCCTGCAATGAGCGATTACTGATGCCAGGCATTTCGTGAACACTCTGGGCGCAGTAGATAAGCCAAAGGGCAATGCTGAGAATTGATAATGCTCTGATCCTGCAAGAAATCTGAGGTATCTTCTGCAATTTGGTCGTATGGGGACGTGCAGGTATGCCTCCTTGAGATCTAGAGTTACCAGCCAAGACTCCTTGCCCAGCATGGGAAGAAGCTGCTGTAGGGTCAGCATTTTGAATTTTGGAACAATGAGGAATGTGTTTAAAGCGGACAGATCGAGAATAGGTCTCCCTTTGCCTTCTTTCCTTAGTACTAGGAAGAGTCTGGAGTAAAAGCCCTTTCCTTGCTCCATATGTGGTACCTTTTCCACAGCTCTCATCTTTAATAATTGATTTACTTGTTGTAGAGCTTCTGCCTTTTGATTTGGAGGTAGGTTTGGCATTCCTCTCTTTCCTGGTAGAGTATGGAAATGAAACCTGTAACATTGGTCTATTGTCTGCAAAATCCACTTGTCTCTTGTGATGTAATGCCAGTTCTTTGTAAATAAAGCTAGTTTCCCACCTAAGGGTGCTTCTAGTTGTTCCCTGGTAGGCGGTGCCAGAGCCAAGTCACTGTGATTGTCCTGTAGTAGTGGTGGTGGCTGTGTCTGTGCCTCGCTGGTTGTTACCCTGCCACTGGCGTCCCCTGTAGGCACCTCTGGATTGGCTTCTGCCTCTTGAACGCCTATTCCTGCCTCTCTGTGCTTTGGAGGAGTCTGGAAAGGACCAATTCTTGGAGGGCCAATTCCTGCTAAACCTTGGAGGTTGGACCTGTAAGAAATCTTTCACTGTTTGGACAGATTTTGCCTTCTCTTCCATCTTCTTCAGCACCTGTTGTGCAGGAGAGCCAAACAAATTGACCTTGTCCATGGGAGCATCTAATAGTTTTGATTTGACATGGTCCGGTAAGGCCTGCTCTTTTAACCATGCATGCCTTCTGATAACTGTGCCAGTCATGGCTGATCTAAAGGAAGCCTCCAGTGCATCATAGCCGCATTTTAAAGAATGGTTACTAACTTGCTGAATGTTATGTACCATTTCCTGAACATATTTCTTGTATAAAGGTTTATCAGAGGACAGTTTTTTGGTTAACTGGTCTAGCATAAATTCTTGATACTGGATCATATGAAATTGACAGTTCAAGGCCCTAGCTGACAGAGTAGCAGAAGTGTAAACTTTTTTACCCCATCTCTCTAAGGACCTGGATTCCCTTTCAGAGGGAGGGATTTTGGTAGAGGTAGATGCTACAGCCTTAGGCCCCTGGGAGATAGTCTCGGGATCTGCAAAAGGAGCCTTGTATAAATGGTGATGTGTGTCCGGGACCCTGTAGAACCTATCGGGCTTAGCAGGGGCCGGAGGTAATGAATCAGGAGCAGTACAAGCATCATTAAATGCACCATCTACAACAGACAGAACTGGAGGTATAGCTAAAGGCCTATGTTGTGGTAAATGCAAAAAGGTTCTAAGCCCTTTTCTGGAGTCTGAAAAATCTTGGCCCTGCCACTGAAATTGTTCCCTCATAGCATGCAAGGTTTCCCCAAAGGAAAATTCCTCAGGTGGAGAGGCAGAAGGGATGGACTCTTCAGCATCAGAGTCTTCATAAGGGGAAAAAGGAGCCTCTGGAGGGTCTGTATTATCTGAATCATCAGAGGAATCATCTGTGGAAACTGGCTCGGGGGCTCTGCTCTAGGCCTCTTCTCTGGAGGTGGGTGAGAGGCCCTGTCTGGGAGAGGTTGGGATCCCCGGATTAAAGAAATGAGATCCTCTGCTAAACTAAGCATTTGGGAACTGGAGCTAGGCCTGTGAGAGGGGGTCTTAACAGGCACAGATTTAGTAGCTTTAGCTGCTTTAGCCCTGGCAAAGGCCTTAATGGACATGGCTGCAGGAGGCCTAGCAGCTCCACGTGCAGGGGTTGAAATATCCAAGGGAATAGTGTCAGATAATTCCTGAGAAACCACAACTGCAGGTTGGATTTCAGAAGCCGATTCCACCAGGTTGGAAGGGGCTTCGGTGGAAGGTAAGCTTTCGGCTGAAGGAAGAACCGCTTGCTCGGTTTCAGCCGAAACCGAGACACTCGCGGTTGTCTTAACAGCGGTTTCGGCCGAAACCGCGGACCGCGAGTGTCAGTCCTTTTCCTTGCGTTTTTTGGATATTTGTGAAGTCGGAGGATCCGACGGCATAATATAAGCAAAATCAGAGCCGAAAAACTGCTCAGCAAATTCCGACCGACGTCTAAGCGTCCGTCGGTTAAAAGAAGCACAGGCTAGACAAGCTGCTACGTCGTGGTCTGGGCCTAAACAAGGTAAGCAGTAAGAGTGGAAATCTTTATGAGGTATTTGTTTCCCACAAGTTAAACAGTTATTCACTTTTTCTGACATCGGCTGAGGCAAGAAAGAGTCCCCAATGGGGTACTTAGCTTTTTAGAAGTCTTCGGTAGTACTAGAAGTATTCGGTAGTAGTAATCTCTGGTTCTGACCGACCGGCACTTGCGAACAGCTTCTGCTTCGGGCGCCACGCGGCAAGAAAGACTGAGGAAAATGGCGTCGGCTGATGCCTTTATACCCGAGTAACTGCAGCAATGACGTCGGGTGAAGTGCGACACCAGCCGAAGCCAGACCCAGACTTTGGAATCCGGCCGACCGAAGGGCTGCCTGACGACAGGACAACCCATTTGTAAGGACTGCAGATGCATCCTTGAAGGACATCACTGTATTTCATCTGAAACAGTAACAGCTGTTCAGACATCAATAACACATTTTTTCTCTAAACCACGAGGGACTGTACTGACTACTTTAAGTGTTTTATACAGCACATTTTTTCTACAAAGTTTACATCACTGTTTGTGCACATTGTCTTACCTAGCATAAAAAACAGAAAAAAGCACACTAACTATACAGAATAAAATCTATTTTAGATGAAAGACATACCACACTGATTTCTTGACACATCAGAAAGCACACAGGCTGAATGTTAAGCAGAATAAAGTGAATCTGTGGTACTGAATCCTATGGCAGGTAGAAAAATGATACTGTAATACCAGTTTGCAAAGAGGCTTTTCTCCTGGAACTACAATACATACAGTAGCTATAATTAAACCTGTTAATGACATACTTCCTGCTCACGTAACAGCTGTAAACAGCAATTTTTCTATAAAGTTTCTGAAATCTATCACTATATTTGTGGTTTTTTGTGTGTGATTCTACCTTGCACCTGGCATTAATACATAACTCATAGGAACTTCGCTAATGAGCATACTCCACTTAAGTGCATTAACAAACCTCGGTCCAGAGGCTAAAGCATTTAAGTGGAATCAGCTGTAGATTATTTGCAACTAAAATTGGGAATATGGTTTGTTTTCATTTCCATAAATGTACGATTACCTGTGTCATACATGATCTGCGGTGGTGGTGCTGCGGCAGCGTTGTCGCCTTATAGTAAGACACTGTCCGGTTCGATTCTCAGCTAGAGCGTCTTCTGCGTGGAGACATGTGTGAATGGGTGTACCTTCGTTGAAGGTTGTGCGTCAGGGCTGGTAACTCGGCACGTAAAAATCAACTACCAATCATTAGCGGACTGGAGTTCCGCTGTGGCAATCCCTAACCGGGAAAAGCCGAAAGACACAACAACAACCTGTGTCATACATGATAATTTCATAAAGATATTTTTTAAACAAGAAAGATGTAAAGCTACTGTTATATTCATGCCTAAAAACTAGGAGGTGTGATTAAGACATTACTTTATGCAATGGGACTTTTGGCCATTTCAAAACACATGCTGGAAGACAGCAGATGCCATTAGCAGAAGCCCAACTGTTCCTGCTGCAGAACAAGTTCTCAAATTTATTTTGGAGCTGTTCTTTCTTTAAGTAAGGCCTTACCTTTCTCTGATAAATGGCAATCCAATCAGTTGTGGCAAACCACTTATGGTTTTTGATGTCGATGACACCATTTTTAAGATTGCCAAATCGCTTGGTAAGATCCACCTGCAGAAGGTTACGAAGTAAATCTTTTAGATCAGAGCTAAAATGGGATGGGAACCGAACCTGCAAATGCATAAAAACAAAACAGGAACGTGCATTTATTAGGAGCAACATGAAAAATCTAAATTAAAACATTTTAAACAATCAATGCTTTAATTTAACAAAAAAAAGCCTCTCCTCATACACATTTGCTATCCTTGCAATTTTCCTCTGCTATTACCATCCAAAATCCATACTACTTTTAAGATGAAGTACAGTTTGGATGTGGATGGTAGTTGAACTGTTTCCTTCCCAGACAAGATTGATACTTGACAACTATCAGTATATCCTATAAATGATGAAAAGTGCAGCAGTTTATCTGCTGGCCACAGCATGGTACCAAGGCAGTCTCCTGGGTATAATTCCAAGGTTGAGAGTCGTACTCAACACAATTCCACAGAGTAAAACTATTAGCCTACAAATGCAGAGTAATAAAAATTCTTCTAAAGATAAAGCAAACCAAAGACCAGATACTTCTGTCATCAAAAGGGTATTGGAAAAATATCACAAATTTGACTGTCTGGATCTTTAACTATGGGTAATATTTTCAAAAACCTTCATGAATCCCAGGTGGCACAACAAGTGCAGCAGACCGCACACTACATAGCCTTGTATAAAGCTCTTGGTTCACCACTTTGATTCCCAACTGGGGGTTCTCCTTTTTAGAGGCTGCATACTCTCAAAGGTTTTCACCAGGTGCTTCTGGTTTTCTCCCACATCCAAAAGACATGCAAGGGAACTGGTGACTTACATACTGGTCACGCTTAAGATATGATACCGTGTGAAAGAAGTACAAGTGCAATGCTTCCCCTCTGGACAACACATTTCCAAATATACAAAAATACTAAGTCCATCGCAACTTTTTTATTACACCACAACAGAACTTCAAAAGGATCCTTTTCTCTGGGGGGATTCTTCATACATCCCCATGTGGAAAACTCTCCCTAACACAACCTTTATTTACATCCACATATGTATCCATCTATATATGTACACACACAGACACACACAGACACACACAGACACACACAGACACACACAGACACACACAGACACACACAGACACACACTCACACACTCACACACTCACACACTCACACACTCACACACTCACACACTCACACTCACACACACTCACACACTCACACACTCACACACACACTCACACACACACTCACACACACACTCACACACACACTCACACACACACTCACACACACACTCACACACACACACACACACACACACACACACACACACACACACACAAAATACATCTATATCTATATATTTATTGATATATGGTGACCAGGAAAGTCTGACTGGGTCAGGAAGCCATTTTCAGTGCAGGCTCGGAAGAAATGCTTCAGCAAATATAGACTACAAGTTAAACAATTTAGTTAATAGTGACCTTTTACAGCAATTTAAATATTTCTAAAATTCAAAAACATGCAATAGTCAAACATAAAATTACAGTATCAGTAGTTATAATTTTTATACTCAAGTTGAAGAGCATAAAAAAAGTTTGACCATAAGGTGGTTAAGCAGAAGAAAATTTAGATGTTATGGTGTGAATGTATATTAGTTAAGGATAGTAAGAGTAGTGCACAGAAAATACAGAAGGAAATTCAAGTACAAGAGTTATTAGAAAAAGAGGTTAACATTATAGTTTAAACTGCGTGGTCTGGGACTACATTATTGCATAAATTTTACTTTTGAAGTAGTAAATTATAATTTGTAGATGAACTATTTAGAAATGGCTCTGGGAAATAAGTAGGGAGAGGAATAAAAGAGAAAAAGGAGGGAGAGAAGAGCAGAATTGGGAGATAGAAATTGAGTCCAAGAACAGAAAGTGAGGGGTGACTGGAGAGAAAAAGAAGGGTGAACGAGAAAAAGGTGGTGAGGAAGTAAGATATTAAGAAGTTGTGAGGCTACAGTATGAAAAGGTGGAGAAAGAAGATATTTGAAAGATTAGGAAGTTAAATGTAGTGATCTTTTTAGTGAGAAGCAAGGGCAGATATGAGTATTGAGAAGGTATTTTTTAGTGTAAGCTTGAAAGTCTTAAAAGTTTCTAAGGCACTGACCTTTGTAGGTAAGGCATTCTATAAGTTTGCAATACAATATGAGTAAAGACTATGAGCAGCTCTTTTGTTAGGTTTGTATACAGCCATAAGTTGTTTGTTTTTGGAAAGGAGAGTTCTGGATGGACTGTAGAAATGTAATACCCGTTTTAAGGCACAGCAGCTACCTGATGTGTATATTATTTTGTGTGCAAAAGATAGCTGTAAAAAGTCAAAATGATGGGGGAGTTTGAGGCAGTTTAATTTATTAAGAGCATTAACAGCGTTGAGAGTGATAAGATGTGCCTGTAGCAAATTTGGTCATCTTACAGTAGGATGACTGACGCTTATTCTTTAGGGACATATGTAGGTTGGTGAATATGGGGGGGGCTCCATCGATGAGGGGGAGCAAAAAGGTACTGGCAAGTGTTTTTTTTGGTAGGTTTATCCATGAAGTGTTTACATCTGTATAGTTTTTCTTAATCTGAAATGTTGAAATGTTTTCTTTTAATGGCTTTAAGTAAATACACACACAATTGCATACATACAGCAAAACAAAGTATGCCACTGACCAGATTTAGTAATAATGTACTTTAATTCAGTCACTACTAAATAAACAATACAGACCAGGCTTCATTCCTTCATTTTTTTCAGTACATGATAAAGGGTAGGAGGGAAAATGTATACACCAAAAGCAATGGAAAGTACAGTTGTGTACACTTACCATAAATGTAGATGTTCAAGTGTATTCACTGTTGCAGTAATCACACTTGGGTTATCTGCCTGCAGGTAGCCCTCAGTCGGCCCAAATACCAGAGTCTTGGGATTTCTGCTTCGGATGCTGTCGCCTCTTCTATGACGTCAGGTCGTCAGGGGTATAAAACATGCAGCCAATGCCATTACATCAGTTTTTCTTGCCCCAGATGTCAGGAGCCTCCAAAATAGGAAGCAATCACATAGTGTGGAACACCTCCAGTAAAATGTCAATACCACTGCCATAAGATATGGCCAAAAAAAGAGGATAGGAAGAAAGTATAGCAAAAACAGGGGGCTGGAGGGAAGGTAACCAGGACTGCAAAGTACAGTTTTGTACCTACCATAAATGTAGATGTCCGATAGGTATGCATCTGCAGTCATAACATATGGGTTGTCCTGCCTCAGGCAGCCCTTCGGTCGGCCGGATTCCAAAGTCTGGGTCTGGCCTCGGCTGATGTCGCACTTTCCCTGACGTCATAGCTACTGGGGTATAAAGGCATCAGCCAACGCCATTTTCCTCAGTGTTTCTTGCCCCAGATGCCAGGTGCCCTCTAGGAAGGCTAAATTTGGATAAATACTGAAAGTTCCAAACAGTAGCAAAAAATATATATATATATATACATATATACAAACAAACAAACAAATACACCATAACAGATTCCCCCAGCTAGCTGAAAGAGGGGTAAGCACCCTAGGAGTACCACAGAGGGGAAGGAGGGTGGGTAACCCTGACTGCAGATGCATACCTATCGGACATCTACATTTATGGTAGGTACAAAACTGTACTATGTCCTTCAAGGATGCATCTGCAGTCATAACATATGGGTAGAATACCATAGCCAAACTGGGGGAGGAGGTACTAAGATAAGGATGGTGTAGTTAAGATCCCCTGTAAAACTGCAGTTGCAAAGCCTGCTCGGGATCTGGAGTATAAAGGTAGATTATAATGCTTGGACATTGTATGCACGGAGCTCCAAGTAGCAGCTTCTAAAATGTCCTTGGTAGCCACTCCTCGTAGGAAAGCTGTAGTGGTGGCTGTGGCCCTTGTGGCATGAGGCCTGATATGTTCAGGAGCTGTCTTTCCATGAAAAGAGTAGCAAAAGCGAATGCAATTTCCTATCCATTTTGAAATTGTCTGCTTGGAAATTGCTTTTCCTTGCACCCCAGTTGCATAGGCTACAAAAAGTTGGTCAGTTTTTCTGCTAGTTTTAGTTCTGTCCAGATAGTAGCGTAGCTGTCTGTGTATATCCAAGGTGTGCAAGAGTTTCTCTCCTTTGTTCTGTGGGTTAGGGAAGAACGTAGGCAAATGAATGGCTTGGTTCAAGGATACCCTGGATACCACCTTTGGCATGAAAGTTGAATTGGTTCTCAGAGACACTCTATCCTGGTGAAAAATAATGAAAGGCTGCACTGCCATTAATGCCTGCAGCTCGGATACTCTTCTTGCTGAAGTGATTGCCAGAAGGAAAGCAGTTTTTCAAGATAAAAACTGTAAGTCTGCTGATGCTGCTGGTTCAAAAGGAGGTAGTGTCAATTTTTCCAGCACAAAATTGAGGTCCCATGCAGGTAGAGGGGGTTTCCTTGGAGGTTTAACATTTTTGATCCCTCTCAGAAATTGTCTGAGTAGAGGGTGAGAGAAGAGAGGTGGATCCATGTTGTATTCTGCTGAAATTGCTGAAGCATGAATCTTAATGGAAGAGTAAGACAGGCCATTGTGGAGCAATTCTGCTAAGTATTCTAGGATGTGTGCTAGGTTTGCCACTGTAACACCTGTGCCCTTTGATGTGCTCCAAATGAGGAATCTCCTCCATTTAGCAGAGTATGCTTTCCTGGTGGAGGGTCTGCGAGACTCCAGGATAATGTCCTTGACCCTCTGAGATAAGAAAGTTTGGTTTGGTTTTAAGCAATTTTCCAGGCAGTTAGTTGCAGAGTTTTCAAGCTTGGATGCAGGGTCTTGAAATTGTTCTGCGTTAGAAGAAGAGGCCATAGGGGTAGAGGCCATGAGTTCGCCTGAGACATGTTTTTCAGTAGCGGATACCAGTGTTGTCTTGGCCAGTCCGGAGCTATTAGTATCACCTTTGGCTGTTCCTCCCTGATCTTCAGAAGAACCTTGTACATCAATGGGAGAGGTGGGAATGCATACACTATTAGGGCATTTCAGCTGAAAGAGAGAGTCCACCCTCCAGGCTTGTGGGTGGTATGTCCTTGAGCAGAATTTCTTCAGTTGGTGGTTGAGGGGGGAGGCGAACAGGTCTATCTCTGGCAATCCCCATTTCTTTGCTATGAGTCTGAAGATGTCTGGATGCAGCATCCATTCGTGAGCATCCGTGGTAGTCCTGCTTAAGCTGTCTGCTAGTGAATTCTCTTTTCCTGGTACAAATATGGCCTGCAGCTGGATATTGAGATTCAAGCCTATGTTCCACAGATCCATTGCCATCCGGCATAGAGGGTAGGAATGCGTGCCTCCCTGTTTGTTTATGTACCACATGGCTGTGGTGTTGTCCGTCCTTATCAGCAGATGTCCTTGCTGGAGGAATGGTTTGAATGCCTCGATTGCATGCTTCACTGCCAGCATCTCCTTTTGGTTTATGTGCAAGTTTAGCTGTCCTTGAGACCATAGGCCTTGGATACATTTGTCCTCCATGTGTGCTCCCCATCCTAGGTCTGAGGCGTCCGTGGTGATGGTCTGCCTTGGTTTTGGTTTCGTGAAAGGCAACCCTCTGTTGGACTGGCAGGCCTGAGCCCACCACAGGAATTCCTTTTGAAGGCATGGAATGATTGGTATCATGGTTTCTAGACTGTGTCTGTGTTGACACCATACATTCCTTAGGTACCATTGTAGTTTTCTCATATGCAGCCTGGCATGTGGGATCAAGATTATGCAGGATGCCATGAAACCCAGGGCCTGCAGGACTTTCCTTGCAGTAAGCTGAGTTTGTCTTGTCAAAGTCATGAAATAATCTGGAAGTTGTTTTTGTTTTTCTTCTGTGAGAAAAGCCATCTGAGTTATTGTGTCCAGATCTGCACCCAAAAAGGTTATCCTTTGGGATGGCACTAGTCTTGACTTTTGGATGTTGACTGTGTATCCCAAGGCCTGTAACAGGTGTATGACATAGGCCAAATCCTTTATCAATTTTGTCTTGTTGTCCGCTAGTATTAGGCAGTCGTCCAGGTATGGGTAGATTTGAATTCCCTGAAGTCTGCAATGTGCAATTACTCATGCCAGACATTTTGTGAATACTCTGGGTGCAGTAGATAAGCCAAAGGGCAATGCTGAGAATTGATAATGCTCTGATCCTGCAAGAAATCTGAGGTGTCTTCTGCAATCTGGTCAGATAGGGACGTGCAGGTATGCCTCCTTGAGATCTAGAGTCACCAGCCAAGACTCCTTGCCCAACATGGGAAGAAGTTGCTGTAGGGTAAGCATTTTGAATTTTGGTACAATGAGAAATGTGTTCAGTGTGGACAAGTCGAGAATAGGCCTCCATTGGTTTTCTTTTCTTGGTACAAGGAATAGTCTGGAGTAAAATCCTTGGCCTTGTTCCATAGATCAATAAGACTGGACACTGCTCGAATACCAACTCCTTCTGTTTATTAAAAATAGACATACAAGTGATGAGCGCTTTCGGGCCTCTGCCCTTCGTCAGATAAAGCATCTCCCAAAACCAAACATTTTAAAACAAGTACGAACCAATAGAAAATCAGTAAAAATCAGTAAAAAACCCGCCTGTTCTTAAGGGCGGGTCTCATAGGAATGACTTCATTAAGCCCAGGACTCCTGTGTGCCATTAACTCAATTATCCATTTAGATTCAGCTAGCTCTGTTAACTGTTTAATGTCTCCCCCTCTTCTGTTCAACTTCACATTCACTATCACTTTAAACTTGAAGCTATGTGTAGGATGAGCTACCAAGTGTCTATATAATGCATTGCGTGTGTCTCCATTTCTAATCGAAGAGAGGTGCTGCAAGACCCTAACTTTAAACATACAGTTGGTCTTGCCCACATAAAAACTTGTGCAGGATTGACACTCAGCCAAATAAACCACATCAGTGGTTCTACATGTTGCTCTCCCTTTCAAATCAAACAATCTTCCAGTCACTGGATGTACAAAAACACCCCTACTATCTACATATGCACACGCCTTGCATAGCCCACATGGAAAAGTGCCCTGTTTAGTGATGGCCAGATTATCCATACTGGTCTTTGTCTTATCCCTACAAAGTAATATTTCTTTTATATCTAAAAACCGGTTTATCACCTAGCATACCCTTCAAACTTACATCACTAGTCAAAATGTTCCAATTCCCTCTGATCAGTGCACAAACATCACCTATATTACTGCCATAAGTTAGTGTCAACCTAGAATCATGTCCACTGGCCCTGTCAAGTTGTGAGCTTGTGCCTGTATCAACGGTTCTCAGCCATGGTTTATACCTATCCTTCCTATAATTTCTGCCAAATTCCATCCTGTTGTTCACCAATTTCCTATCATAACCCCTGGTATGAAAACAGTCCTTCAGGGTCCCCAACTCTTGCTCGAAGCATGCATCATCATTGCTGATTCTAGAAATCCTAGCAACCTGTCCCTGCACTATATTAGGAAATATGTGTCGAGGGTGCATGCTATCAAAAGAAAGCAAGGTATTCTTCCAGCAGTCTTTTCTATACAAACTGGATGAAAAGCCATTTTCTGTCAACTGTACCCTGACATCCAAAAAGTCAATCTGTGTGCGTGAGCTGTTAACCGTGAACCTCAAAAATTATGTGGTGGTATGTAGGTAGGAGACGTGAGTTCCATCATCGAGGGCACTAAGGCACCATCTTGTGCCACTGTTTCGACGGATACTGGTTTTGTGTCTGAGGTGTTGGTTTGTGATCCGAGTGATTACAGGACTGGTGCCAGACCGAAAGACACACAGGGTCGTTTGAATTTTTTGGACAGACTGCCAGCACCTGTCAAGAAGAAAGGGGTATGGAATCGTTCCCGCAGCGAGGACAGGGCGTACAACAAGAGGAGGAAGCTGCTGCACTGACTGTTAAGCAAGATACTGGTATTGTTTTTAACCTTTCATCTTACAGTTTATCTGAAGATGAGTGTTTTGTTTTAAATAAAGGGCTGACATTTGTGCCCAGTAGGGCCTGTGTATATAATGATATCATTATGGACCTTATGGTTTTTGTCGTAGCTTAGTCTTGAAACAGATTTTTGGAGGGGATAACCCGAGTATTACCATGCTAAGGCAGCCTAGCGGTTTTGTGGCCGCTTTCTCACCCGCTATGAATTTATTCATTAATGCTTGTGAACAAGATCTGATGTGCTATTTTCAGGAGGGGACACACGGTAGATTTTATAATCTGAGTCCAACACAGAGACAAGCTCTATATGATCTTGGGAATAATGCAGATATCACTATCAAAATGGCAGACAAGGGGGGTGCTGTAGTGATACTGGACACCTCCTGGTATGAAAGTAAGTTGTTAGGATTGTTACAGAATGTTGATACTTATACCCCAATTAATCCTTTAGGTGTGAAAGGGATTATAGATAGAGTACACAACAATTTACGGCTGTTTTTGGATAGTAAATTGATTAGTGAAGATTTGTTTAAATTCCTTATGATAGAGAAGCCAGTGACACCTATATTCAAAGCTCTACCAAAAATACATAAATCAGAAACTGACCCACCCCTCAGACCCATAGTGTCTGGCAGAGGTTGGGTGACAGAAAACATTTCGATTTGGTTGGAGACTGAGTTAAGGCCATACCTAGTCAGATTGGATAGTGTGCTTTTAGATACAGGCCACTTTTTGAAATACCTAGGGGCCTATGAATTGGATCAGTTTGATGGTGGTTTACTTATGGTAACTATGGACATTCAGAGCCTGTTTACTGTCATAGGCAATGATTATGGGATACGAGCCATTTCTGAACTTTTGCAGGAGTTAGGCGTCACTACACTGAAGATAGATACCATAGGAGGTTTGCTTGGTTTGGTACTGAATAATAATGTCTTTATAGGTGTGAATCAAGCATATAGGCAGGCACAGGGGATAGCCATGGGCACCCCTGTGCAAACACCTATGCTAATCTTGTTTTTTCCTTCTGGGAGAGGAGTATGGTATTGAATAACATGTCATGGAAAGGTCATATCAAGATGTATAAGCGTTTGTGGACGATATTTTTATTCTTTGGGATGGGGACGATAACTCTTTAGCTGATTTCGTCTCCTACCTACATACCACCACATCATTTTGAGGTTCACGGTTAACAGCTCACGACACAGATTGACTTTTGGATGTCAGGGTACAGTTGACAGAAAATGGCTTTTCATCCAGTTTGTATAGAAAAGACTGCTGGAAGAATACCTTGCTTTCTTTTGATAGCATGCACCCTCGACACATATTTCCTAATATAGTGCAGGGACAGGTTGCTAGGATTTCTAGAATCAGCAATGATGATGCATGCTTCGAGCAAGAGTTGGGGACCCTGAAGGACTGTTTTCATACCAGGGGTTATGATAGGAAATTGGTGAACAACAGGATGGAGTTTGGCAGAAATTATAGGAAGGATAGGTATAAACCATGGCTGAGAACCGTTGATACAGGCACAAGCTCACAACTTGACAGGGCCAGTGGACATGATTCTAGGTTGACACTAACTTATGGCAGTAATATAGGTGATGTTTGTGCACTGATCAGAGGGAATTGGAACATTTTGACTAGTGATGTAAGTTTGAAGGGTATGCTAGGTGATAAACCGGTTTTTAGATATAAAAGAAATAAAAACTTGAAAGATTTACTTTGTAGGGATAAGACAAAGACCAGTATGGATAATCTGGCCATCACTAAACAGGGCACTTTTCCATGTGGGCTATGCAAGTGTGCATATGTAGATAGTAGGGTGTTTTTGTACATCCAGTGACTGGAAGATTGTTTGATTTGAAAGGAGAGCAACATGTAGAACCACTGATGTGGTTTATTTGGCTGAGTGTCAATCCTGCACAAGTTTTTGTGGGCAAGACCAACTGTATGTTTAAAGTTAGGGTCTTGCAGCACCTCTCTTCGATTAGAAATGGAGACACACGCAATGCATTATATAGACACTTGGTAGCTCATCCTACACATAGCTTCAAGTTTAAAGTGATAGTGAATGTGAAGTTGAACAGAAGAGGGGGAGACATTAAACAGTTAACAGAGCTAGCTGAATCTAAATGGATAATTGAGTTAATGGCACACAGGAGTCCTGGGCTTAATGAAGTCATTCCTATGAGACCCGCCCTTAAGAACAGGCGGGTTTTTTACTGATTTTTACTGATTTTCTATTGGTTCGTACTTGTTTTAAAATGTTTGGTTTTGGGAGATGCTTTATCTGATGAAGGGCAGAGGCCCGAAAGCGCTCATCACTTGTATGTCTATTTTTAATAAACAGAAGGAGTTGGTATTCGAGCAGTGTCCAGTCTTATTGGTTTTTGGATATTTACTATGGTTTATTTGACTGGACTTTGGTGAGGCACAGAACATTGTTTTGTTGTTCCATAGATGGTACTCTTTCTATCGCTTTCATCTGAAGTAAATTTTTGATTTGTCTTAAAGCCTCTGGCTTCTGATTTGGTGGTAGGTTTGGCATTCCGCTCTTTTTTGGTAAACTGTGGAAGTGAAACCTGTATCCTTTTGTCTATTGTTTGCAATGTCCATGTCTCCTTTGTAATGCAATGCCAGTTTTTTGAGAATAAAGCCAGCTTTCCGCCCAAGGGAGCTTCCAGTTGTTCCCTGGTAGGCGGAATCAGAGTCAAGTCATTGTGTCTGTCCTGTGCTAGTGGTTGTAGTTGCAGCTGTGGCAGTACTCCTCTGGTTGGCAGGCTGCCACTGACGGCCCCTATAGGCACCTTTGGATTGACCTCTGCCTCGACGGTGTCTATTTCTGCCTCTCTGTGCTCTGGAGGTGTCTGGAAAGGACCAATTCTTGGAAGGCCAGTTTCTGCTGAACCTCGGAGGTTGGACCTGTAGAAATTCCTTTACTGTTTGTACAGATTTAGCTTTTTCTTCCACCTTCTTTAGAATCTCCTGTGCAGGGGAGCCAAATAAACTTTGTTTCTCCATTGGAGCATCTAGGAGCTTAGCCTTGACATGGTCTGGCAGGGATTGCTCTTTTAGCCAGGCATGCCTACGAATTACTGCCCCAGTCATAGCTGATCTAAATGAAGCCTCCAGTGCATCATAGCCACATTTTAAGAAATGATTACTGACCTGCTGAGAGTTGTGTACCAAATCCTGAAGGGATTTACGGTCTAAAGGTTCAGGAGAGGACAGCTGCTTATTCAGCTGATCTAACAAATATTCTTGGTACTGTATCATATGGAATTGACAGTTTAAAGCCCTGGCAGAAAGAGTAGCAGATGTATAAACCTTTTTACCCCATCTCTCTAATGCTCTAGACTCTCTGTCAGAGGGTAGGGGATTTTTGGTAGTGGCAGCTGCAACACCTTTTGGGCCCTGTGAAATAGTTTCTGGATCTGCAGCATGGGCTTTATACAGGTGGAAGTGAGAATCCGGGACCCTGTAATATCTGTCAGGTTTGGCAGGGGCCGGAGGAAGAGAATCAGGTGCAGAACTAACATCGTTATACACATCATCAATTACAGTTAGCACTGGTGGTATGGCTAAGGGCCTATGCTGGGGCAAACGTAAAAAAGTCCTAAGCCTTTTTCTCGAATCAGAAAAATCCTGACCCTGCCATTGAAAGTGTTCCCTCAGAGTGCAAGGTCTCCCCAAAGGAAAATTCTTCAGGAGGGGAGGCAGATGGGATAGAATCTTCAGCATCTGAATCATCGAAAGGAGAATACGCTCCTTCTTGATGGTCTGACAAATCAGATCCATCCGTGGAGTAATCAGAGGAGACAGGTTCAGAGGGTTCAGTCCTAGGCCTTTTGTCTGGTGGTGGTTGGGAGGCCCTGTCTGGGTGAGGTTGGGAGCCCCTAATCAAGGATATCAGGTCCTCAGCAAGACTGAGAATCTGAGAACTTGAGGAAGGCCTCTGAGAAGTAGATTTGGCAGGTAAAGCTTTTGAAAGTTTGGCAGCTTTAGCCCTGGAGAAGGCCTTAATAGACATAGAAGCTGGGGGCCTAGCTGCCCCACGTGCAGGTGTAGATATGTCCAATGGAACGGTGTCGGACAAATCTTGAGCGCTAGCTTCAGTAGGGATTTCTGAAGCCGACTCGGCCGGGGCCTCAGTGGCCTCGGTTGTCGGAGGTAAGGTTTCTGTCGTAGGAAGAACCGAGGGCTCGGTTTCAGCCGAAACCGAGACACTCGCGGTAGGCCTAGCCGTGGTTTCAGCCGAAACCGCGGGCCGCGAGTGTCGGTCCTTTTCCCTGCGTTTTTTGGCCAAATGCGAAGTCGGAGTCTCCGACGGCATTTTATATGCAAAAGCGGAACCGAAAAATTCTTCTGCAAACTCCGACCGACGTCTAAGAGTCCGTCGGTTGAAGGAGGCACAGGCTAAACAAGCTGATACGTCGTGGTCTGGGCCTAAGCAGGGAAGGCAGTAAGAATGGAAATCCTTATGAGGTATTTGTTTCCCACAAGTTAAACAATTATTTACTTTGTCTGACATCGGCTGAGGCAAGAAAGAGTCCCCAACGGGGTACTTAGCTTTTTTCGAAGTATTCGGTAGCTGAAATCTCTGGATCTGACCGACCGGCACTTGCGAACAGCTTCTGCTTCGGGCACCGCGCGGCAAGAAAGACTGAGGAAAATGGTGTCGGCTGATGCCTTTATACCCCAGTAGTTATGACGTCGGGGAAAGTGCGACATCAGCCGAGGCCAGACCCAGACTTTGGAATCTGGCCGACCGAAGGGTTGCCTGAGGCAGGACAACCCATATGTTATGACTGCAGATGCATCCTTGAAGGACATCAGTGAATACACTCGAACATCTACATTTATGGTAAGTGTACACAACTTTACTATGTTCTTCGTGTTTCAATGTTGCAGTCATCACACTTGGGTTGATTCCCAAAGCTGACGAAAGGGTGGAGGCAGTCAAGAAGTTTTAGGGCTGGCTAGCAGGCCTTGTAAGACTGCTGAGGTAAATCCAGCTCTGGATTTAGAAAAGATAGGTAAGTGGTAATGCTTGGTGAAGGTGTCTACAGAACTCCAGGTTGTAGCTTCCAGAATGTCCCTGGTAGGGACTCCCCTGAGAAATGTTGTACAGGTTGAGGTAGCCCTAGTGGAATGAGATCTGATCCCCTGTGTGGTAGGTTTGCAGAAATGGATGCAGTGTGCTATCCATTTAGAAATGGTTTACTTTGAAATGGACTTGCCCTCTGCCCCTGTAGCAAAGCCGACTAGCAGCTGGTCAGACTTTCTGAAAGGTTTAGTCCTGTCACGGTAGAACCTGAGCTGTCTGTGCATGTCCAAGGAGTGCAGGATCCTTTACCCTTTATTCTGAGGATTAGAGAAAAAGGTTGGTAAATGGATGGATTGGTTTAAAGCCACACTGGATACCACCTTGGGTATAAATGATGGGATAGTCCTGAGAGAAACCCTGTCCGCATGGAAGATAATGAAGGGTTCGACAGCCATAAGGGCCTGTAACTAAGACACTCTTCTTGCTGAAGTGATGGCTAGAAGTAAGGCTGTTTTCCAAGAGAGGAATTTTAACTTTGCTGTAGCAGCAGGCTCAAAAGAGGGGAGTGTGAGCTTCTCTAGTACAAAGTTAAGGTCCCAGGCAGGAGTGGGAGCTCTCCTTGGGGGTCTTAAATTGTTAGGTCCTCTCAGGAACTGTTTGATCAGAGGGTGGCTCAGTATTGTAATGAGCTGAGATGGTGGAGGCATGAATCTTAATTGATGAGATGGATAGGCATTTGTGGAGCAGCTCTGCTAGATACTCTAAGACATGAGGTAAGGTGGGCACAGCTGTGTCCTTTCCTTGACACTGGCTCCAAGAACAGTATCTTTTCTACTTTTCTGAATAGGATTTCCTAGTACTAGGCCTCCTGGCCTCAAAGATAACATCCAGCACCTGTTTGCTTAGGGTTGCTGGTGATGCATTCAGGGAATAAGCCAAGCTGCCAGGTTCAGGGTTTGCAGCTGAGGATGCAAAATCTGTCCCTCCTGCTGGGACAGCAGAGAGGGGGTCTGATGTAGGTGCCAGGGTGGCACAGCTGTCAGACTGAGTAGGAGTGGGTACCAGTGCTGGCATGGCCAGTCTGGTGCAATAAGGATTGTCCTTGGCCTGTTCTGTTTGATCTTGAGTAATACGTTTGAAAGGAGGGGCAGAGGGGGAAAGGCATAGATTGAGAGGTTTTCCCATGTAAAGGATAGGGCATCCACTTTCCATGCTTGGCTGTGGGGAGTTCTGGTGCAAAATGTGCTCAGCTGATGGTTTGGGGGAAACAAAGAGGTCCACCTCTGGTGTCCCCCCACCTGTGTATTAAAAGTTAGAATGAGTTTTGTTCCAGTTTCCACTTGTGTGGGTCCATTAGATTTCTGCTCAAGTTGTCTGCCAGTGAATTGTTTTGCCTGGCAGGAGTTGAGCTTGCAGGTGCACTTGATTGCCCAAGGCTGTGTTCCACAGAGCAATGGCTAACCTGCAGAGTGGGTAGGAATGAGTTCCCCCCTAGTTCCCCCCTGCTTGTTTATGTACCGCATAACTGTGGTGTTGTCTGTCTTTATCAAGAGTTGACCTGGCAGGATTTGGTATTTGAAGGCTGTCAGTGCATTCTGTACAGCTAACATTTCTTTTTAATAGATATGCAGGTGGAATTTGTCCTGGGCTCCATTTGCCTTGAATGCATTTGCCTGCCATGTGAACCCCCCATGTATAGTCTGATGCATCTGTTGTCAGGGTTTGGGTGGCAGGTGTTGAGTGAAAGGGAGTCCCTTGTTGTGGTTACAAGCCTCTGCCCACCAAAGGAACTCTGTCCTTAAGCAAGGAATGCTAGGAATCACGGTTTCCAGGTCCTGAGAATGTCGACAGAGACTTTTTAAGTACCACTGAAGTTTCCTCATATGACGTCTTGCATATGGAATTAGGAGAATGCATGAAGCCATGAAACCTAGGGCTTGCTGTATTTTTCTTGCAGATAGCTGGGATTTGGGTGGCCAGTAGTTTGAATTAATTGTCAAATAAACCTGCTTTTCTGGAGTGAGGAATGCCATTTGGGAAGTTGTGTTCAAGCTTGCTCCCAGGAATACAATCTTTTGGCTGGGTACTAGATGTGATTTATTTTCGTTGATGGTATACCTCAGAGAAGTTAGGAGTCTCTTTACAAATGTCAGGTGCTGAAGTAGCAATTCCTGACTGTCCACCTGAATCAGGCAATCGTCCAAGTATGGGTAAATATGAATATTTCTCTGCCTGCAATGGCTGGAGCCAGGCATTTTGTGAATACCCTGGGCGCAGTAGATAAGCCAAAGGAAAGTGCAGAGAACTGATAGTGATACAGCCTGCCCTGAAACATAGATATTTCCTGCAAGATTCCCTTATGAGGATGTGCAGATAAGCTTATTTTAAGTCTAGAATGACTAGCCAGGAGTCCCTGGCTAGCATAGGAAGCAGCTACTGGAGTGTAAGCATTTTGAACTTTGGTAACAACAGGAAGGTGTTGAGAGTTGACAGATCCAGAATAGAGTGACAAGAGTTCTCTTTTCTGGGCATCATGAACAGTCTGGAGTAGAAACCCTGTCCCCTTTGCTCTGTTGGAACAGGTTGAACAGCCCTGATACTGAGAAGAGACGGTACTTGCTTTTGGGCCTCTGCCCACTGGTTTGGAGGAAGGTCTGGCAATCTGCTTGGAGTTGGCAGTGAGTGGTATCCCTGGGATACAATGTTTAAGATCCATCGGTCCTGGGTAATACACTCCCAGTTTTTTGCATGCAGGGCGAGTTCTCCTCCTAGGGGTGCAATTACTTGGGCATGGCTGGGAAGGATGAAGGACAAGTCATTGTGAAATTTTTCCATAAGGGGGTGGCTTACCACTCCCTGTTTTTGAGGAGATAGCACTCCATTGTTTAGATCTGTGCATACCCTGAGACTGTAGTCTTTGTGGTCTGTTACCTCTGGGTTTGGACTGAGAAGGTCTGGGAGGGACTGGAAAGGACCAGTTTTTTGAAGGCCATTGCCTACTGAATCTAGGTGGCTGTACCTGTAAGAAATCTTTGACAGCTTGCATAGATATAGCTTTTTCCACCATCTTTTTAAGAACTACTTCTGCTTTTGCGCCAAACAAACTTTCTTGGTTTAAAGGAGCATCTAGTAATTTTACTTTGACATGGTCTGGCAATTGTTCCTTCAGCCAAACATGCCTTCTCAGAACAGACCCAGTGACAGCAGCCCTGCAAGATGCTTCTAAGGCATCAAAACCACACTGCAAAGTATGTTTACCAACTTGGTTAACAGAATACATTAACTCTTGTAAGTCTTTATTTTCTGCATAATCAGGAATCAACAACATTTTTTGTTTAATTAGATCCATAATATGCTGCTGGTACTTCAATATGTGAAACTGGCAATTTAAATCCCTGATGGCAAGAGTTGCAGAGGTATATACCTTCTTACCCCATCTGTCTAAAGCCCTAGAATCCCTGTCCGAAGGGATAGGGTTTTTGGCTGTAGTAGCCTTAATACCTTTAGGTCCCTGGAAAATGGTCTCTGGATCCGCAGTGGGATTTTTAAAGAGAAATTTGTGAGAGTCAGGTACTCTGTAGTACCTGTCAGGCTTTCTAGTAGCTGGTGGTAAAGTATCAGGGGTAAGACTGGATTCCATGAATACATCATCTACAATATCCAGGACAGGGAGTATAGCTAGAGGCCTATGCTGAGGCAAGTCTAAAAATTCCCTGAGCCTCTTTTTGGACTGTGGGTAGTCCTGGCATTCACAGCTGAAATGCTCTCTTAGGGTATATGCAAGGTTTCACAGAAAGAAAAGTCCTCGGGGGGGGGGGGGCAGAGGGAATGGAATCCTCTGCATCTGAACCCTCATAAGTAGATAAGGTTATGTCCTGGCAATCACAGGGGTCAGAGTTATCGGACGCATGGTCTGTAGAATCAGAAGGAAAATCAATTATTTGTCTTTTAGAGGGTGGAAGGCAGGCTTCCCTTAAGTAATAAGTTCTTCAGCCATTCTAAGCATTTGTTTCTGTGGCATGGGAGCTTGTGAATGCGCTTTGGTCATCGATTTCCTAGGCATAGTGCGAACTCTGGGCCTGAGAAACTCTGTAGTTTTAGTCATTAACGAAGTAGTCTGTTTAATACGAACATCGGAAGGTCTGAATACACCCTCTGAAGATGGTGCCTGCACAGCGGCTCCGGACCCATCCAAGATAGAGACATCCTCAGGTTCCATAGTCGAAGAAGCATCTTGCGGCATACAGGACTACAAATGGGTCTCAGTAGAGGCCTGCGAATCTGTAGAAGTGGGTAAGAGGATGAGAAAGTGCCTAAGTACTGGCGAACTGGCGACAGCTTAACAGAAGCGTAGTCAGCAGTTTTGGACCTATGCAGTCTTCTCTGTCTTTATCCTTGCGTTTATTTCAGAAGATCAGTAGTCGGATGGCTTATTGAAACCATTTCGGAACACGGAGAATGAGAGTGAAATAATTTAGCGATACAAATAGCCCGATGACGAATAGTTCGGGCGTTGAACAAGGCACAAAACCGACAGCGAGGGACGTCATGGTCTGGGCCTAAACAAGTGATGCAGTAAGAATGAAAATCTCTGTGAGGTATTTGCTTTCAACAAGCAAGACAATTGCTACCTTTTTCTGACATCAGTTAAAGCAAGAACAAAGGATCCCCAACGGGGTACTTAGCTTTAAAAGACTGCAGGTTTGAAAGTCGAAAAACGAAACTTTCAGGTAGCGGCCGACCGGCACTTGCGAACTGTTTCTGCTTCAGGCTCCTGCGCAGCAAAAGCTGATGTAATGGCATCGGCTGCATGTTTTATACATCTGACGTCATGGGAGAGGCGACAGCATCCGACACAAGTCCCAGGACTCTGGTATTCGGGCCAACACCTTCACGAAATTAATATCAAGAAAATACTAATAAAACATACATATATATATATATATATATATATATATATATATATACACACATATATATATATACACACACACACACACACACACACACACACACACACACACACACACACACACACACACACACACACACAGAGGGAGAGAGAGAATCAATTTTAAAATATTTAGTTTAACAGAAGTAAGCAAAAAATGTACTTGGTAACTGTTTGAAAGATCAAAACTCACATTAGCAAGTCCAGTAATACAGACTGAACTGTTGAAAATCCGGACTTGAATATACTACGTTTGAGATTGCCATTTCTTGAAATATTCCCTTTTCTCCCAGGAGAAAAGTAATACGATATTTACTGCTTTCCCTCATCTGCATTTATTTTTTGGCATGTCGACAAGTAGGATTTTGAGTTCAAATATTTCAGTAGGTAGTCACAGATTCCCTACATGGTACGACAACCCTAAGCATATCCCGTCAAGTTTTACAACAGAATCCAAGCTTCTGGAATACTTAGCTGTGCTGTTCTACAACAGAATATCTTGTATATCCATAAGAATGCTCCTGTTTATTGCAACTTTCCTGTCTGTGGCTTCTCCTTAGTCTTCACACTTTATAGTCAAGAAATTCTTGAAAGAAGTACTACACTTCATGTCTAGTAGAAGACCTATTCCTCCCTTATGAAACCTTAACTTTGTGATACCTGAACTGACTGTAGCCACTAAGAAATCTATCACCTTACTGAAGTTTTTATTCAGGAAGACCCTTTATCTTAGTGGCCTTTTCTACACTAGAAGAATCTCTAAGCTGTTGGCCTTAAAGTGCAAGGAACTATATACAATTTCCATATGGTAAGGACAAGTCTTATAATTCATCCCTCATTGCCAAAAGTTCCTGAGCTACCAAGAAAGGATTGGTAGCTCTATCCTTTTATTCAGTGTCTTACAGATATAGAATCATAGGAACTTACTAGGCTAATAGCTCTAGGGCCCTTACAAGCTTAGGCAAGTTCTACCCTTATTTCCACGGTCAGCACACACTGTCCCCTGTCCAAGAGGGACACAGGTGGAAACCCCACAGTGAACTTACAGATGTTCTTCGTGTTTCACTGTTGCAGTCATTACATTTGGGTTATCTGCCTGCAGGTAGCCCTCAGCTGGCCTGAATACCAGAGTTTTGGATTCCTGCATCGGATGCGGTCTCCTCTTCCATGACATCAGGACGTCAGGTGTATAAAACATGCAGCCGACGCCATTACATCAGTCTTTCTTGCCGCTCAGTGCCCGAAGCAGAAGCAGTTCGCAAGTGTCTGTCGGCAGACTCCTGAAATTTTCGTTTTCGAGTTTCAGAACCAAAGTCTTCAAAAAAGCTAAGTAACCCATTGAGGGTCCTTTTTCTTGCTCTTAAACCGATGTCAGTAAAAGTTAACAATTGTCTTACCTGTGGAAAGCAAATACCTCATAAAGATTTTCATTCGTACTGCATTCCTTGCTTAGGCCCAGACCACGATGTCCCTCACTGTCAGTTTTGTGCTTTATTCAACCCCACAAACTATTCGTCGGTCTATTTTTGCAGCAAATTATTTTGGTTCTCGGTTTAGCTATCCAGAAATGTTGCTGGTAAGCCATCCGACTACCAATATTCCGAAAAAACGTAAAGATAAAGAGAGAGATCACATAGGTCCAAATCTGCCGACGACGCTATCGCTAAGCTAGTTGCCAGTTCGCTGGTACTCAGTGAGGTGCTTTCGCAGCCCGATACGAGCTACTTCAGATTCGCAGGCCTCTACTGAGACCCATTCGGAGTCCGGTATGCTGCGAGATGCTTCTTCGACAATGGAACCTGCAGATGTCTGTATCTTGGATGGGTCCAGAGCCGCTGTGCAGGCACGAGCTTCTGAGGGTGTATTCAGGCCTACAGACTTCCATTTCAGACAGACGCCATCTTCTTGTAAACCACACTCAAAAGAACAAACAGCAGCCTTTTAACACAAAAACGTTAGACCAGTAAATCCACTCCACAAACAACACGATACATTTTCAGGAGTCTTTCTTCCTTCTTTTTTCTTTTAATAAAAGCAGCAATAGCAACACAATACACTAGTATAAAATCCACAGGTTAACTTCTTTAGTGCCTCAGCTTTCACAGCCTTTTCAGAGTACATTTATCACAAATACATTTTCCTTTTATACAATTTAATAAAAACACACCCCACTATCTTTCAATTATTTCTAATTGCCTCAAAGACATATCACCAAAAACTTTTCCAGTTACACTCCTTGTTTAAACCTTTTGGACATACAGTGTCATTTTAAAATAAACAAAGATTCTTTTCGCCTTAGTTCATATTTCAACCCCTCTGATGTTAAAAAACCTTCCTTGCACTGTTCCAATATTGTTGCTTGTAGCCCCTGAGGATTCCCCTCATGAAATTGATGGTAAAGTTCCACCACTGGGTTAACTAGCCTACCTTTTTTTATATCCCTCACATGTTCTTTAAATCTCACTGAAAAATTTCTCTTACTTTCACCTATATAATATTTGTTGCATGGGCACCTCAGCCCATATATTATACCTGCAGTATTACATCTAAAATTACCATGTTCCTGATATTTTCTACCATTAATTTTAGAAAAAGTTCTAACAATATACTGGCATACTGCACAAATCCCACATGGAAAGGTACCTTTTTCTGTTATATCCTTCAAATCCAAATTTTCTGGTCTTCTCAAAGTACCATGTACCAATAAATCCCTTATACTTCTACCATTACTATAAGTAAATTCTAAATTAAAGTTTTTTAGCACCTGCTCTTCTTTTTTTGCAGCGAACTTCGTAAATACGGTATAGACAACATTTGTACCAGCCTAATCCACCTTCTGATGTTATGGATGACTACCAGTATGAAACTGATGCTAAGGAAAATTTGATTGAAGAATGTGAACACATTTGGACAGAAGTAGAGGAGTGCATGAGCAGATTGTTGGATTTACACACTGAAACTGTTCCAGAATCCAGTGTTCATAGTTTCTTAAAGATATCGTCAGTAAAGGCATTAACTTCAGAGTACAATCAATGGCAGAAAAGAGAACAAAAAATTCTTTCACCAGATGAAGAAGTCCTGAAAGAAGTTGAATTTGAAAATCTACAAAAATTAAACAAAGAGCTTGAACTTTTACTTTCCTGTATTCATGCGGAGCAGAAGAAAGTCCAACAAGATTTTGAGAGGAGCCAGCAAATACTGATGGAACAGGAACAGCTTCTGGAGAGTCTTACTGCTAAACAGAAAGAACTGAAACAAGATGATTTCCACTTTTCTGAAAAACGGGCATTACAAGAGTTACAGAGCAAGATGGGGAAAACGGTTGCATTCAAGGAATACTTACTGGCAGCTCTTGGAAATTTTTTGAAAGAACACTACCCTTCCCTACAAGAGTCCAAGCACGTGAAAAATAAAAAAAAGAATTTAACTGAGTACCCATCTGCAGAAGTGATAACAGTGCAGGAAATACTAGAGGCTTTGATAAATAAAATGAAGCAATCTCCACATGATCCTTATGTTACAGTGGATGATTCTATGTGGCCTCCCTACATTGAGACATTACTTCGTTATGGCATTGCTTTGAGGCATCCAGAAGATCCGCAAAAGATACGTTTGGAGGCTTTCCATCAATAAGAGACTTTTTCACATTGTACAGAATATGTTATTTTATGCTAGTGACTGGAACTGTAATTTAAAACTTCCATTTTTCAGCCACAAATCATCGCAGTATGGATTAGCATTTGCTTGCGTGGCGGAGTTTTATCAGTGCCTATCATGAATTAATTTACATTTTATAAACCCTGTATTTAAAATATTGTTAGAAACTAATGTAGCTCTTCAATAACAGACCACATTTTTTCAGCTGTTGATTTTTTTTTTTCAGTTTCCACCATGAGATGGTGCTGGAAAGTGTAGATGTTGCCATCTTATCAGAGCATTTTGAGTCGACTTGTGACAGTATTGACCTTTGGTGAGGAAACGTGTAGTATAGTTGAGGGACCCGCTTCAGTTTATAACAGTTGGGATCTCTTTCCTGAGTACTCGCTCACATCAGTTTTTCCAGGATCTAAGGCTAGGCAGCTGGGGCTGTACCTGGCATATCACCTCTCCTTCTCATTGGTATATGCAGTGGCATCCCAGAAGCTGCATGTGAGAATGTGCTGAGTCCCATGCTTCCCATTTTTCATGCAGCTTCAGTCCCAGTCTGGCTAATTTAAGGGCTTCAAAAAAGCCTGTAGCAGTTTTAATGACAAGAAGTAGCTTCTGTCTGTCTCTCTTTCTGGTCTGAAGAAGACAGAGGGATGTTTTGGTCCATCTTGAGCCTTACTGGCATATGTAAACAGATCTAGTATACTAATGTTTGTACAATGATGCTCCATTCCTTTTATGCCGTTGTTGCTTTTGGTGATTGGTTGGTAACATTAGACACCATTGACACTTCCTGACAACCTATCAACATTTGAGAGCCATGTTCTGACCAACGTGAAGGAGGGATTTCCATGTTTCTGTCACATAGTCATGAAGCATGCCCTTTTTTCTAGGTGAGGAATTCACCATTACATCCCCAGTCCTTAAGAACTGGGGCAGCTCATGGCTGCGTCACATCAGCGTACTAGTATTGAGAATAGAATTTTCTTCAAGGGTAGAAGGTCACTGTAATAGTAAATTATAACATTTAGATTTGGTCATCATTTGTGCTGTGTTGGTCAAACCATTGTTGCGTAACTTTATTTTCCCTGAGAAAAGATGTCACTGATTTTGTACTAACAGTGGTGTAAGACTCCAATGTAAATACAAAAAATGGTTTGTGCTTATTTTCACTGTTAAGAAACCACTGATTATGTAGTTTCATCACAAGGATTTTTTTTCCTATTTGAATTTCCCACGTAGATCCATTCTCTGCTGGACATCTGGAAATTTCTTCCTTTTCTAAATCGGTTATGAAGTATGCTTTGTGATAAACTTGCCACCCCTGCAGATTTTAATTTGTTGTTCCCATCCCAAACACTGATAAATTAAGAAGGGCTGAAGCAGTTTCATCTTGCTTAACTGTAAATGTGTCAGAGGCTGGAAAAGCATTTAAAAAAGGCTCCTAAACCAAGTCTTTACTGAGAACATAAAATGCATGAAGAAGTCTAAGGGAGGAGAGAGAGAAGACTGAAAAACAAGTGGAGAAAGAGGTATCTATTGAAAAACAAGCATTCATTCTCATCCACCTTGGCTGAAAAAGGGCCTTTAGCTTCAGTTGCTCGCTCAAACAAGGTTAAAAGTAGTCAAAATCATCAAGAACTTATTAGCCACTTGCTAAAATTATAACAATTCCAATACCGGTTCCTTCATATGCCTCTCCATATATGCTTGTAAACACATAAGAGGTTCCACAAAAAATCCTTGTATATGTCAATAGAAATAACCAAGTCTTTATCAAGTCCAATTATTTCTAATGAAGTTTCTATCCCAGTAGAGTGCTTTCTGTTCCATAGATAGAATTTTGAGTAAAAGCCTTTTGCAAAAATACCATAAAGCTTTACTTCACTGGCATTTTAACTATGAAGGTGACGGAAGGGAAAAGAAACAAGATCCTCAGTATGACCCAGACTGATTCACCACCTGACCCAGATTCAGGTCATGAGATGCAACTCAATATGTATGTGTTATTAAACAAAGAAAGGGTACCAGGTCTTTTCCTGTTTTGCAGAGACTTTTTTATATGTAGGAATGGGCGGCACAGTGGTGCAGCAGTTAACGTTAATCGCCTCACAGCAAGAGGTTCTCGGTTCGATTCTCGGCTGGGGTGCCTTCTGTGTGGAGTTTGCATGTTCTCCCTGTGTTCGCGTGGGTTTCCTCCAGGTACTCTGGTTTCCTCCCACATTCCAAAGACATGCATCTGGAGCATTTCTCCCCGGGCCTCCGCTGAAAACAGGCTCTGAGGAACCTAGTCGGACTTTCCCGGTCAACAAATGATAAATAAAATAAATAAATAAATTATCATCTGCCAATAATATCTCACTATACCCTCTAACTTTTCAGAAAAAGGTGTATATTTAGACATAAATATCTCGCTTAACTTTACCATGAGGTTTATTTTTAATATTCCTATTATTTCCATTCCTATGATTATTTCCCCTCAGTTTCTCCAATCCTGTATTTATTTGTTCTGCACTATATCCTCTCCTATAAAACATTTCTGTCACTTTTTTTATTTAATTATTTACGTCTTCCACATTATTACATAACCTACTAACCCTCATAAATTCCGCATATGGAATTGAGTTAATAGTATGTGTGGGATGACAACTTGTTCCAAATAAAATATGATCCAGAGTTTCAAATTTTCTATGGACTTTCGTTCTTATCCATCCTCCACCCTTACCTTCCAGATGAACATCCAAAAAGTTAACCTTAGTCCCTTTTTGCAAACCATCAAATCTCAGGTCAAACTTATTCTTTTCCAGATCCTTTACAAATTCTTCCACTATCAAACCCACCTTTACACACAAAAATAAGATCTATAAATCTATAATGTTTCAAAACATGTCTTCTATAAAAATTATTACGATAAACATATAAATTTTCATAATATCCCATAAAGAGATCAGCACACATGGGGGCGAATGCCACCCCCATTGCTGTTCCCTGCATCTGTTTATATAACATTTTACCAAATTCAAACATGTTGTTCTCTAAGCAAAATAAAGTAAGTTCTTTAATATACTCCATTCTGAGATTGTTCCCTAGAAAAAATTCCAAAGCCTCTAATCCATAACTATGTTTGATATTTGTATAAAGACTCCCCACATCTATTACTATAAACTACATGTCTTTTTCCCATTTTACCCCTTTTAATTTTTCCAGGAAGTCGAATGAATCTTTTATATCAGATGGTAGCTTTACAACTTCATTCACAAAATAGCCATGTAAAAAATTAGCTACATTTTTTTTGTAAAATAATTGCAAGCTGAAACTATTGGTCTTCCAGGTGGGGTAGTTATACTTTATGAATTTTAGGCAGACAGAAAAACTTTGCCATAGTACATCCTTTTCTACAAAGTTTTCTTTCCTTGTCGACAGCTGTAAAATATTTCAACCTGACCACTTTAAGTTCATCAAACTCACATAAAGCTTTCTCATATACATCCTTATGTATTTTCTTATATACAATTTCATTACTTAAATGTCGATCACACAAATCCCAGTACTGCCTATAATTCATAATAACCAACTTCCCCCTTTATTCGCTGGTTTAAATACCAGTTCACAGTTATCACACAATTCTTTTAAACATATCCATTCTTGTTTGCTTATATTATATTCTTTTTCTTTCTTCATAAAATTATAATATTCATTTTCAATTGTATAATTTAACATATGATATAATTGTTGAATATTTTCATTCCTATAATTGTTGAATATTTTCATTCCTAAACGGTGGAATAAAATTACTTTGTATTTCCATTTTACTAGTATTAAAGCAGCAATAAGCATTTTCTTCCATTCTCAATTCAGAATAACGAGTAGAAACTATCATTACTAGTTTCAACATCTTCACTATCAACATCATTCTCATTTCAATTACAACATTTTTCATTTGAAAAAAAGTCACGTAAATGCAATTTTCTAATGAACTTAAATATATCACTTTTTAACTCATACAATCTTGGCAGGGCAGTTGGAATAAACTTTAAGCCCCTATTTAAGACACATTTTTCAGTTTTACTTAATACATATTGCAACAAATTCACAATATAATCATCAGTACAACATTCAATATGTCCATTTACCTCTTTTACTGGAACGCGTGTCAAACCCTTGTTCTCTCTGATAGTCCTGTCCATACCAGGTTCTTTTCTTGCCCCCATAATGGGAGCCCTGTTGTTCACGAAAAGGCCTTTTAAAATTATCACCATCCTTTGGTTTAGGCAGCTCCGGATATTCACAGTTTTCTTCATATTCTCCTTCAGTAGAAGACGCTACATTCTCAGCAGAAATACAGCATTGTTGGACTGATCTCACTTCCTGATCCTTGCTGAACCTCACTCGATGACGTAGCGTCTGTTTATTTGTAGTGAAAATGAACGCTTTTTTACGTTCATAATCTCTTAAGTCTCTATTAAGTTTATTTTTCTTTCTACTAACCAATTTCTTCTCATACATTGCTAGTTTATCTTTTATTCCATGCAAAAATGTATCAAACGAATCATTGCTGTTACTGTTCACAATGTCAGCACATATTTTTTTAACTTCATTTTTAAGTCTGTCCCTTTTCAACGCATCTCTTTCTATGAGGATGCCCACCCATTCCATGCTACATTTATGTGCTGCCTTAATCCACCGGTCACAAAAGGCCTTTTCCTCCTCCACACTGAGGTCAAACGGGGTGGACGGATTCTTAAAGGCTCTTAGACCTCTAGGTGTTATTTCAAGTTCTTGGTAAAGTTTTAAGCTTTGCATGTTTAAATATACAGATGTTTCCTTAAAAATAACTTTAATTGTTCAAACATTGTTTGAATCGCCGGTACATTCGAAACACTAAGTTTCTTACCCATATTAGCAAATGGGTTAACACTTTTTAGTTCTTTCTTCTTCCCATTTACTATAAATATTCTGAGGAGAAGTAGAATTGTTAAGGAGTATGCCAATATATTGTTATAACTTTTTCTAAAATTAATGGTAGAAAATATCAGGAACATGGTAATTTTTGATGTAATACTGCAGGTATAATATATGGGCAGAGGTGCCCATGCAACAAATATTATATAGGTGAAAGTAAGAGAAATTTTTCAGTGAGACTTAAAGAACATGTGAAGGATATAAAAAGGGTAGGCTAGATAACTCAGTGGCGGAACATTACCATAAATTTCATGAGGGGAATCCCTCAGGGGTTACAAGCAACAATATTGGAACAGTGCAAGGAAAGTTTTTTAATATCAGAGGGGTTGAAATATGAACTAAGGTGAAAATAATCTTTATTTTAAAATATGACACTATGTCCAAAAGGTTTAAACAAGGAGTGTAACTGTAAAAGTTTTTTATGATTTGTCTTTAAGAGGCAATTAGAAATAATTGAAAGGTTGTGGGGTGTGTTTTTATTAAATTGTATAAAAGGAAAATGTATTTGTGATAAATAATCTACTCTGAAAAGGCTGTGAAAGCCAAGGCGCTAGAGAAGTTAACCTGTGGATTTTATACTGCTGTATTGTGTTGCTGTTTTGCTACTGCTGCTTTTATTAAAAGAAAAAAGAAAGAAGAAAGACTCCTGAAAATTTATCGTGTTACTGGTGGAGTGGATTTACTGGTCTAATGGTTTTTGTGGTAAAAGACGCCATCTTCTTCTTCTTCAAGGCCTAAAACTCGACCCATGCCTAGAAAACCAACGTCCAAACCGCATGGTCAGGCCCATATGCCTAAAAAACAAATAAGAATGGCTGAAGACCTTATTACTTTAATTAGAGGAAGCCAGCCTTCCCCCTCTAAGAGACCTAGAACTGATTTTCCTTCTGATTCTTCTGATAAGGATTCTGAAATTTCTGTTTCTGATTACCAGGATTCGTCCTTATCTACCTATGAGGATTCTGATCAGAGGATTACATTCCCTTTGCTTGCACTCCAGAAGATTTTTCTTTTGGGGAAACCTTGCACACTTTTAGGGAGTATTTCCGCTGGGAAAGCCAAGATTACTCTGACTCCAAAAAGAGGCTTAGGTATTTCTTACTCCTCCCGCAACACAGGCCTTTGGCTATCCCTCCTGTTCTGGACATTGCAGATTATGCCTTCTTGGAATCCAGCCTGGCCCAAGGCACTTTACACCTCCAGCTCCCAGAAAACCTGACAGGTATTACAGAGTACTTGACTCTCAAGTTCCTCTTCAAGAATCTGACTGCAGACCCAGAGACCATTCCCCAAGGACCTAAAGGAATTAAGGCTACTACTGCCAAAAACCCTACCCCCTCTGATAGAGATTCCAGGGCCTTGGACAGATGGGGTAAGAAGGTATATACTTCTGCTACTTTGGCCATTAGGGCCTTAAACTGCCAGTTTCATATGTTAAAGTATCAGCAGCATATTATGGGACTACTTAAACAGAAAATGATGTTGATTCCTGACTGTGCTGAACATAAAGAATTACAGGATTTAATGCATTCTGCTGAACAAGTTGGTAAACATACTTTGCAATGTGGTTTTGATTCTTTAGAAGCATCCTGCAGGGCTGCTGTCACTGGGTCTGTACTTAGAAGGCATGCTTGGCTTAAGGAGCAAACCTTGCCAGATCATGTTAAGCTAAATTACTGGATGCTACCTTAAACCAAGACCGCCTGTTTGGCAAAAAAAGCAGAAGTCATCCTTAAAAAGATGGAGGAAAAAGCTAAATCTATGCAAACTGTTAAAGATTTCCTGCAAGTACAGCCTCCCAGATTTAGTAGGTTCATAGATTAGTACTAAGCTAACTGCCCTTGCGAGCCATTTTAAGCCTAGCCAATTATCCCTTGTGAGACTCAAACCCTGCACCTTGTGTTTGTAAGGCAAACACCTTAACCATTAGGCCACCCTCCCAAGGCCACCCTCTTAGAAGGCACTGGCCTTCTAAGAACTGGTCCTTTCCAGTCTCTTCCAGGCTTTCTCAGTCCAAACCCAGGAACAGCAGACCACCTAGGCTACAGTCTCAAGGCACGCGCACAGGCCTAAGCAGTGGGGGGCTCCCACTTCCAAAGCTAAAAGTAGTAAGACACCCCCCTATGGAAAAATGTCACAATGACTTAACCTTAAACCTTCCAAGCCCTGCTCAACTGCCTGCTCCCTTAGAGGGAAAGATTGCCCTGCATGCAAAAAACTGGGAACTCATTACCCAGGACAAATGGGTTTTAAATATAGTCTGCCAAGGATACAGATTCCACTTCCCACCTTACCAACCACAAACGGTTGGCCAGACCTACCCCCAAATCAGTGGGCAGAGGCTCAACAGCAGGTTCTCTCTCTTCCAAGTATCAGGGCTACTCAGCCTGTCCCAGAAGAAGAAAGGGGACAAGGTTTTTACTCAAAACTCTTCCTGGTACCCAGAAAAGGCACCTCCTGGCGTCCTATCCTGGACCTCTCTATTCTAAGCACCTTTATGGTAATCCCAAAATTCGAAATGCTAACACTTCAACCACTGCTTCCTATGCTAGGCAAAAATGCCTGGTTGGCAACCTTAGACTTAATGGAAGCTTACCTGCACATTCGAATAAGGGAATCTTGCAGGAAATAACCACACTTCAGAGCAGGATCCATGCACCATCAGTTCTCTGCACTTCCCTTTGGTTTATCTACTGCGCCAAGGGTATTCACAAAGTGATTAGTTCCAGCCATTGCATTTTGCAGGCAGAGAAACATTCAAATATACCCATACCTGAGTGATTGTCTAATTCTGGCAGAAAGCCAGGACATGCTATTAAAACATCTGGCATTTGTAAAGAAACTTCTAACCTCACTGGGGTACACCATAAACAAAAAGAAATCTCATCTAGTACCCTGACAACGAATTGTATTCCTGGGAGCAAACTTGAACACAACTTCCCAGATGGCTTACCTCACGCCAGAAAAACAAGTTTATTTGACAGCTTACTTCAGACTACTGGCCACAAAGACCCAGCTATCTGCAAGGAAAGCCCTGGGGTTCATGGTCTCTTGCATTCTACTAATTCCATATGCAAGACTGCATATGAGGAAACTACAATGGTATCTAAAAAGCCTATGGTGTCAACATTCTCAGGACCTGGAGACAATTATTTATATCATTCCTTGTATAAAGACAGAGTTCCTTTAGTGGGCAGAGGCCTGCCACCTCAACAAGGGGCTCCCTTTCAATTTACTCCCTGCTGCCCAAACCCCCTGACTACAGGCGCATCAGACTATGCATGGGGGGCTCACATGACTGGGCCGTGCATTCAGGGCAAATGGAACCCGAGTCAGCTGCACCTGCATGTCAACCAAAAAGAAATGTTAGCTGTACAGAATTCCCTGACAGCTTTTAAAGACCATATCCTTCCAGGACAATTATTGGTAAAGACAGACAACACCACAGTTATGTGGTACATAAACAAGCAGGGGGGAACCCACTCTTACCCCCTTCTGCAGACTAGCCATGGCTCTCTGGAACACAGCCTTGAGCTACCAAGTGCACTTACAAGCTCAATTCCTGCCAGGCAAGCTAAATTCACTGTAAGATGACCCAAGCAGAAATCTCATGGACCACACGAATGGAAACTGGAACCAAAGATATTCAACCTCTTGAGGAAAAAATGGGGGACTCCAGAGATAGACCTGCTTGCCTCCCCTCAGAACTACCAACTGGATAAATTCTGCACAAGGACTCTCCACAGTCAAGCTTGGAAAGTGGATGCCCTGTCCTTTACCTGGGAAAGCTTCTCAGTTTATGCCTTTCCCCCTCTGCCTCCCCTCTCGAAGGTTCTGCTAAAGATCAAACAGGACAAACCAAGGACAATACTGACTGCACCAGACTGGCCTCACAAGCACTGGTACCCTCTCCTGCACAGTATGATACTGCTGGACCCATGGCACCTACCTCAGACACTTTCCCTGTTGTCCCAGCATGCGGGCCAGATTCTGCACCCTCAGCTTCAAACCCTGAACCTTGCAGCCTGGCTAATTCCTTGAGCTCTCCAATAGCATCCCTCAGTAAGCAGGTGCTAGATGTCATACTGGAAGCCGGGAGACCTAGTACTAGAAAATCCTATGCTGAAAACTGGAAAAGATACTGTTCCTGGAGCCAGACTCAGAGGATGGACACTAATGGTGCCCAGCTTACCTTGTATCCTTCAGAACTTTACAGAAATGCTCCACAAGGGCCTTTCCTTCTCGTCTATCAAGATTGATGCCTCTGCCATTTCAGCACATTATAATACTGAACCACCCCCTCTTCTCTCACCCACTGTTAAAGCAATTCTTCAAAGGGGCTAAAAATTTAAGACCCCCCCCCCCCAGGCAAGCCCCTACTCCAGCCTGGGACCTTAACTTTCGTATTGGAAAAGCTCACTCTCCCTCCATTTCAACTAGCTGAAACTAGAGTTGAAATTCCTTTCTTGGAAAACAGCCTTCCTTCTGGCCATCACTTCAGCTAGAAGAGTGCCGTAAATTATTGACCCTTACGGCAGTGGCGCCCTGCATTATCTTCCATGCAGACACGGTTTCCCTCACGACCAATCCTTCCTTTATGCCCAAGGTGGTGTCTAGTGTGGCCCTAAATCAGTCCATTCATTTACCTACTTTTTTCCCCGAATCCACAAAACAAAGGAGAGAGAATACTGCACTCTTTGGACGTGCACAGACAACTTAGAATCTATTTGGACAGGACTAAGCCTCTCAGAAAATCCGAACAGCTGCTAGTTGGCTTTGCTGCAGGGACAGAGGTGAAGGCCATTTCAAAGCAAACCATTTCTAAATGGATAGCCCATTGCTTTCATTTATGCTATAAGCACCATGGAAAACCTACCCCACAGGGAATTAGATCTCATTCCATCAGGGCTGCATCTTCCTCTACAGCCTTTCTCAGAGGAGTCCCTACCAGGGACATCCTAGAAGCTGCTACCTGGAGCTCTGTACATACCTTCACCAAACATTACCACATGCCTATTTTTTCTAAATCCAGAGCTGGTATTGCCAGTGCAGTTTTGCAGGGCTTAATAGCTGGCCCTAATGCTCTCTAACTTCCTCCTCCCTTCCTTAGCTTTGGGAATCAACCCAAATGTAATGACTGCAACAGTGAAACACGAAGTACATAGTACAGTTGCATAGACTTACCATAAATGCAGATGTTCGAGTGTATTCACTGTTGCAGTCCTGGTTACCCTCCCTCCAGCCGCCTGACTTCCCTTGGCTCTACCTTTCCTTCTTGTTTGATGTAT
Organism: Protopterus annectens; assembly: GCF_019279795.1. Lineage (NCBI taxonomy): Eukaryota > Metazoa > Chordata > Ceratodontiformes > Protopteridae > Protopterus > Protopterus annectens. The sequence goes on along the minus strand of NC_056743.1, from coordinate 1,566,473,889 downwards.
TTGAGCTTTCTGGTGTATTGCTTTTTGTTGGAGGTGTAACATAACATATAATTGCTTCCCATTATGGGGGCACCTGACATCTGGGGCAAGAAAAACTGATATAATGACGTCGGATGCATGTTTTATACCCCTAACGTCATGGAAGAGGAGGACAGCATGCGATGCAGGAATCCAAGACTCTGGTATTCAGGCCGGCTGAGGGCTACCTGCAGGCAGATAACCCAAATGTAATGACTGCAACAGTGAATACACTCAAACATCTACATTTATGGTAAGTGTACACAACTGTACTTTTCCCATCCAATCGTCCAGACTGCATCTGCAGATGGGCAATGAGTTGCTCTGTTTGACATGAAGTAGGAGTCTGTTCTAAAGGTGTGGTAACCTCTGGGAGACAAATCTGTCTCTCCAGCAGGTTCTATTAACGTCATATACCAGGTTAAGGTCTGTAGAGTGAGTAACCAGTGTACCATTTGACTTACGGATATGCAGCATTTCCAATAAAGCAGGGTCAGAGATTGCCTTGTATGCAAGGCAAGGATCACCTCTGAGTATTCGGTATGAAACAGAATAAAGTGACCGTAATTTCAAATGATCCACATATGACAGATGCTGAAGACCTTGAATTTTCCTTGTAAGGAACCTTTGTGGTCCCTCCAATTGGTGCGGGTACTTGGAAAGGTACATACCAAAAGGGGCGCTGTACTATAGGGAAGAGTGCAGGGAGATTATAAGTTCTTTTTTTTCTGGAGGCAATACCCTTACTTATGAGATGAGCAATATAGAATGTCCTCCTTACCACTGTGGAGACATGGTGGTCAAAGGTAAGGATGCGGTCAACCTGTGTGTACAGGTCTTTCATCACTGAGTTCGTTCATAAGGTGTTGCTATTGATGTGATAGTTAGCAGGAACATTGACCAAAATGGATGATTATACACTTTTTTGCATTGAGTTTAAGGCCACATCTTTGGCACCAATCATTTGTTTGTGTAAGGCCCTCTTGTAGGATGTTGACATCATTTGGAGATTCTATGATGACTTTCAGTTTGCAGTCATCAGCAAACTGTCAGCCACATACCTTTAGCTTTTGCTTGTACTTTGGAGAAATAGATTCCAAACAGTAGAGGTCCCAGAGCTGATCCCTGTAGAACACCACTGGTTAAAGGTCTGTTGTTGAAGGTGGATTCCACTATTTTGAACTATGGGCTCTATCAATGAGCCAAGTTAGCAACCCATCTAACAATATGAGGGTCGATACTTAGCTGGCTGAGTTTGTCAATGATGCCTGAGTGGAAGATAGTGTCAAACGCCTTGGCTAAGTCTAGGTAGGCTGTATGCACAGACTTTCCTCCGTCCAGGGCCTTAGTGACGGTCTCAAAGAAGTCTATCAATTTTAACAGGCATGATCTCCACTTGACAAATTCAAACTGAGTAGGGTCAAGTGTTTGGAGATTACCTATATCTTTGTTGATGAAGTTCATGACAATTTGCTCCATGGTCTTGTAGATAAGGCTAGACAGGTTAATAGGTCTATAGTTCCTGGGGTCAGTGGAAGCACCACTTTCATGCAAGGGAATAATGGTGGGTGTTTTCCATTCAGCTAGGACGAAGCCGGTGCTTAGACTATGACTAAATAGAGTACCCAATGGTGTTGCTAATTCTTGTTTGAGTCCATGTAAGATGCAGCCTGGGATGTTATCAGGTCTCACAGATGCTGTGTTTTTGGCCTTAGAGAGAGCGTTTACAACCTGCTCTTTATTGATACAAGGTAGGGGACGGGTGGTAGGGGATGTCATTGGGTATGAGTGGTGAGGACAGGGGAGTGAGGTTTTCACAGATCCTGTCGGCCAACAGGTTAGCTATGTCCACAGAGGCTCAGTATATGTGGTATCATTAACTACCAGTTCAGCACAAATCTGGGCCTTTCCTTTTAGGTTATAGATGCAACTGCCTTATGGCTGTCCTTAGTTGAGGAAGCCAATATGGATTCGTAGTTAGCTTTGGAGGACTTCATAAAAAAGTCTTATTCACTTGTTTAAGCTGAGGAAGGAGTGTTTCCAGCTTAGGGCTTGCTCCCTCTTACTCTTAGCAATTTCTTCCTTTTACTGTAAAGCCTGTTAATGGCAGTTGTCCAACAGGCAGGTCTACTCTTCCTTGATGAGCTTATTTTGGTCCTATCAGGCATGGCTGAGTCAATGCAGTTACACATGCGTTTGTATAAAGCACTGGTGCAGAATTTGGCACAGTTGCCAGTTCCATCTGAGGGGGGAGGTACAGCAAAGTTATTTATACCATCCTGTAAGAGATTACAATCTGCTTTGTAGAAGCTTTTTTAGTTTAGTAGCTGCTAGGGGAGGGTCAGGTGTGATAGTTACTTCGAATGAGACTGATTTGTGGTCAGATCTCACCAAGGAAGACCTCAGAGTGGAGGTGCTACAGTGGTCCCCCATATCAGTAAGAACCAGATCCAGGATGCTGGTACCCCTTGTGACTATCTCATTTATTAAGCCATTAGAAAACTGATTAACTTGGACCTCCTGTTTTTCTGCAAGTCCAATATCTCCAACAATACTAGAACCAGGGACCTAAATCTTTATCAGCAGATACACAGGCACAGTGGAGGGATGGGAGCCTTTTTTAGGCAAGGCTCAAAAGACAAATCCACCTCCATATACAACACAAGTAACCAGAAACTGAGGGTAATGCTACTTAATGCTAGAAGTCTAAACCTCAAAATGCACGCACTCGAGGTACTCCTTTAGCATGGAGAAAATCGATATCTGTGCAGTAACAGAAACCTGGTTCAAGGCTCCAGAGAGCACCCACACTATCAGGCTATAACTCATAACATACCTTTCGGCCCCAGAACCCGGACCCAAATACAAAAGGAGGGGGTGTATACATTTTCATAACGGATACCCACACCTCCAGGTTAATAGCACAGCATGAGGCCTCGGAGACCATCCATATGCAACTAACAGTAGGCAAAGCTGCTTTTCAGATCGTAGCTTGCTACAGATCACCTACCTTGTCTCAGGACCCCCACTCAGCATTCCTGATAACATTGGAAAATATAAAGGTCCTACCTAACACCATGATATTGGGAGATTTTAAACTACCCAAACATTGACTGGGATAACTGCTCAAGTACAAACTCCTTTGCCCAATGCTTCTTAGAGTTTATAAATTCAAACACCCTGGAACAGCTGGTCACCAAGCCCACAAGAGGTGACAACATATTGGACCTGATCATCACCAACATGGAGGATCAGTGCTCCACACCAGAGGTAAACCCATCGCTGGTAAGATCAGATCATAAACTAATTCACAATGGACATCCACATCCCGACCCCACCCCCAGTCAAGGAAACCACTGTGAAAAACTTTTCAAAAGCCAACTTCACACGTCTCAAGTTCGAGGTGGAAAGTTTCAAAGCCCCCTTGCTAAAGGATAATGCTGCCCAAACCGCAGAATCATTACAAATGCATTCTATGAGCATCTACAGGAATGCATGGATCGAGCCATCCCAAGTAACACCAAGACTCACTCCTCCAAAAAGAGGAAACCAGTCTGGTGGTCCCCGGCCATAAATAAGCTATACAACAGAAGGAGGAAACTATTGCACCATAGAGCAAAATCCCAAAAAGGAAAGGCATCACTGATCAATATTAGCAAGAAACTATGATCCCTTATAAAATCATATAAGGCCAGTTTCGAAAGAAAAATTGCCAAAGACTCTAAAGATAATCACAAGACCTTCTTTAGCGATGTCAAGAATCTAGGTGGCAACTCTAAGATATGCTCTGAGCTAGTGCAAAATGGCAAAAAATACACTGAACCAACCGACATTGCCAACATACTGGCAGATAGATTCAGTGCAAACTTCACCCCCCACCCCCAAAAGGGCCCGTGTCCATCCCAGAAGAATGCAGAGCCCCAGACATCACAGACACGCAGGTAAAAAAAGCACTCGCCAAAGCTAAAAACACAGCATCAACAGGACCGGATGATATCTCAGACTGCGTCTTACACGAGCTCCAAAATGAACTAAACTCTCACCTAAATTCACTGTTCAAACTCAGCCTTACCACAGGCTATGTACCCAAAGAATGGTGTACAGCAACAGTCATCCCCCGCTCCACAAAGGTGGTGCCACAACAGAACCTGTGAACTATCATTCTATAAGTCTGACTAGCCTGGTCTGCAAAGCTATGGAGCGAATCATCATGGAACTCAGAGACATTGGGAACCTCCAGACACTGGACCCTACCCAATTCGGCTTTGTTAAAGGCAGATCCTGCCTCCTAAACCTAGTTGACTTCTTTGAAACAGTTACAAAGCCCATAGATGAGGGAAAGGTAATCCACACAGCCTACCTGGACCTCGCTAAGACCTTCGACATCATTCCCCACTCTGGCATCATAGATAAGCTCACCAGCTTGAACATTAACCCCCTATGTCACGAGATGGGCTGCAAACTGGCTCACGGATAGAACACACATGGTCAAAGTTGCGGGTGCCATGTCCGACTCTAAACCAGTTACAAGTGGCAGCCCACAGGGCTCGGTCCTGGGACCCATTCTGTTCGGTATATACTTCTCTGAGGTACAGGCAAGCACGGGAGGATTATGGTTGACCAAGTTTGCAGATGACTGCAAACTGGGGGCCATAATCGACTCTCCGACTGAATCCTCCAGAAGGGTCTCACAGAGACAGATACCTGGTGTCAGAACCATGGCCTCAAGCTAAATGCCAAAATATGCATAGTCACCCCTTTGGAAAAAACAAAGTGCCCACGAATCATCACATAGTTGGTAATCCACTAAGTACGGAAGATGTAATTAGGGACCTGGGGACCCAGGTAGATAGCACCCTCTCCTTTGATAATCACATTGCCAAAGTGGTTAGAAAGTCCTTCTATGTAGCCCACCTAATCACGAAAGGGTTCACATCTAGATCAAGGGAGGTCATTGCGCCCCTCTACTCATCACTCATTAGACCCATAATAGAGTACAATGCCCCATTTGGAATGTACCTTACTCGACACCTGCAACAGCTGGAAAGACCACAGAAGTACCTCACCAAGAGGATTATGGGCTTCAAACAGATGTCCTATGCAGCTAGACTAAAGAAACTCCAGCTCTACTCGGTTGCTTACAGCCTTGCTCAGACGTGATCTCTGCCTAACGTATAAGGCCATGTCCAACCCGGAATTAATGGACATGCTCCACCTCAAGAAAACCAAATCTCTTAGAGCCACATGCTCCAGTGAATGAAACCTCAGCACAACAATAAACAGGACATGTTGGAGGGATAGATTCCTGTCCCAGAGACTTCCCTCACTCTGGAATAGAATCCCAATTTATGTTAGGCAAAGCCCCTCACTGACTCTCTTCAAGAGAAATCTTGACGAGTGGATGGGAAATCGCAAATTTACCCCTGGGATCACTTCAATGGCCCAGCTAGACAGAGGCCCAGGAAACTAATTCAAAAGGGAGGCGAAAGCCAACACATTCTGGCTAGGCTTATACATGCCCTTGGGCAGATAGCCTAGTACCTACCTATGAACCAAGCACCTCCAACTTCTGAAATAAACTTCCCCTGCATGTTAAGCAGTGTGACTCACTTTCTTCCTTTAAACATAAACTAGATGACTGGATGGGTATCCAAAAATTTACTGCATGATTGACCATTATTGTCCTCCTGGAGAAAGGAGGTATGTTTGAGGAAGAGTACTGGGCAAAGCAAAAATAGTCACAAGACTCAATGCCTTTGGAATATCTATGAATTTTTGAAAAGTGGTTAAAGAGTTGGCTTTGAATTGAATGATTCAGCTACCAATAACTTCTGCTAGGCCTCAAAACAAAAGGGAAAAAGAAGTTGCTTCTTACCACAACATTCCATCTGTGTTGTTGATCTTCTTTCATTCATCACTGATGGGGTTCGGTTCCGAGCCCTCGAAACAGAGTTGGCCTAACGCCAAGCTCGCACCAGCCAAAAACCCTTGAGCTAAGCTTTTACCCACAATACCCTTCTCCCCGTTACCTCAGATAGAGTTTGCCCATGTTATGCAAGTAAAGCAGAAACCATTTCTGTACAAATGCCCTAATACACCACTTGGACCCAAAGAATTCCCCCCAGGAGCCTTTGGCAGGGGAAGGAGGGTGGGAGGTGATGACTGAAAGAACATCAGCAACACAGATGGAATGTTATGGTAAGACATAACTTCTTTAGCTGATGTTAATTGTCTTTCCATTCATCACTTCTTCTTTCGGCTGCTCCCGTTAGGGGTCGCCACAGCAGATCAACTGTTTCCATTTCTTCCTGTCTTCTGCATCTTGCTCTGTCACACCAACCACCTGCATGTCCTCTCTCACCACATCCATAAACCTTATCTTAGGCCTTCCTCTTTTCCTGTTACCTGGCAGCTTCATCCTTAGCATCTTTTTCCCAATATACTCTGCATCCCTCCTCAGCACATGTCCAAACCAACATAATCTTGCCTCTCTGGCTTTGTCTCCAAACCTTCCAAAATGGGCTGACCCTCTAACATACTTATTCCTAATCCTGTCCATCCTCGTCACACCCAGTGCAAATCTTAACATCTTCAACTCTGCCACATCAAGCTCTGACTCCTGCCTTTTTGTCAATGCCACTGTCTCCAACCCATATAACATAGCTGGTCTCACTACCCTCTTGTGGACCTTCCCTTTCATTCTGGTACTCGTCTGTCACAAATCACTCCTGACACTCTTCTCCACCCACTTTATCCTGCCTGTACTCTCTTCTTCACCTCTCTTCCACACACAACATTACTCTGAACTGTTGATCCCAAATACTTAAACTCATTCACCTTCGCCACCTCTACTCCCTGCATTCTCACCATTCCTCTATCCTCCCTCTCATTCACACACATATATGCTGTCTTAGTCCTGCAGACCTTCATTCCTCTTCTCTCTAGAGCATATCTCCACTTCTCCAGGGTCTCCTCCACCTGTTCCCTACTCTCACTACAGATCACAATGTCATCTGTCATAGTCCATGGGGACTCCTGTCTGATCTAGTCTGTCAGCCTGTCCATCACCATTCCATTCATCACTGATTGGACAGAATCCTCAGCTACCTTGAGATCCTTGGGCAACCCTCATGGAAGAACGTTCCTGATTACCACTGAGCCGAAGGCAGCTCCTCCCTCTGAAGACCACATCCAGTTTGTAATGACTGATAAAGGTGTGAGGATTAGCCCAAGTGGCTGCTGCACAGATATCATCCATAGAAGCCCTAGAATGGAAAGATACATATGCTGCCATACATCTAGTAGAATGGGCTTTAATATTCTGTGGCATAGGTTCTTTTGCAAATGAGTAAGTGAAACGTATGCAGTCCCTTAGCCATTTTGATAAAGTGACCTTGGAGACAGCATTTCCCATTCTAGGCTTAGAAAAGGAAATGAAAAGTTGGTTAGACTTACGGATTGCTTTGGTCCTGTCTAAATAAAATCTCAATTGTCTGTGTACATCCAAGGAATGAAGACAGCATTCCCCTTTATTAGAAAATTTCGGGGAAAAATACTGGTAAGTCAATGGTCTGATTAATGGAAAAGTCAGAAACAACCTTGGGGAGGAAAGATGGATTTGTCTGGAGTGATACTCTGTCCTTGTGGAAGATTAGATAGGGTCTTTTGATGCATAATGCCTGAAGCTCAGAAATGCATCTGGCTGAAGTGATGGCTACCAGAAAAAGGGATTTCCATGACAAGAATTTGAGGTCACACTTCACTGCGGGCTCAAAAGGAGGTTGAGTCAAAGACTGGAGACCTAACGTGAGGTTCCATGGCCCTATAGCCTGTCTGATTGGAGGTCTAATGTGAGAAACTCCTTAGAGAAAAGTTTTACATAAACGCAGTGAAATGAGGGGAATAACATCTATTCCATTATGATAGTTGGAAATAGCTGCTAGATGTACTCGTATGGTAGAGGCTGCAGCTCTATCTTTGAAAAACTTTGACAGGTATTGTAAAACCGCTGTGACTGGAGCAGAGTATGGATCTAGCATCTTTTCCCTTGACCAAAGAGAGAATCTTTTCCATTTGTCCAAATATAGTCTTCTGGTGGATGGTTTATTACAAGGCCAGAATAATGTCACGAACAGGTGAGGAGAGCTCATCCTGCCTGGCAACTAACGGAAGTGGAGAAACCAAGCTGTCAGCTTGAGACTGGACAGGTTCGGATGACTCAACTCTTGGGAGTGAGAAATTAGGTCTGGAAGGAGATCAAGAATCCACGGTCGACATAACAGATGAGGTCGAATGAGGGGGAACCAAACTTGTTGAGGTCAAAAAAAGGCTAGGAGAATCACCTTGCATCTCAATCGCATGGCTTTCTTTATGAATTGGGGTATCAGAGGAATGGGGGGGGATAGGCATATAGTAGTCCGGTGGGCCAATCGTGAATTAGAGCATCCCTCGGGGATTCCCCCTTTGGGGGGAACAGGGCAAAATTGCTGCTGCATTTGCTGTTTGACGGGGAGGCGAATAGGTCGCAGCAAGGCTGGCCCCAACAGCTGAAGATTTCTGCCACTACCCTCAACTTGTCTGCAGTCACACTGGAAATCCCCGGAATATGCGTTGCTATCAGAAAGCGGTTGGAAGCTATCGCCCACTGCCAAATTCTCATGGCCTCTCGAAACAAGGGATAGGATTTGGTTCCTCCTTGCTTGTTGATATACCAGGCTACTGACACATTGTCTGACTGAATTTCAATCGCTCCAGAAGGAAGAACAGGTTGGAATACTTGGAACGCTAACAGCACCGCTCTCAGTTCTAGAATGTTGATATGCAGGTTAGCCCTCCAACGTGGACCATGTGCCTCGGACAGTCTTTCCCTGGAAATGGCCCTCCCCCCGCACCCTACCAGGAAAGCCTCTGTGGTCACAATGGCTCTGGGCTGAGGGGACTGGAACAAGCAGCTCCAAAGTTCTGTGTCTGGCATCATCCACCAAAAAAGGTCCTGCTTGCAATAATTGGTTATCTGAATCTGAAAGGATAGTGTGTGGCAATTCGAAAACCACTGACAGAGAAGAAGCCATTGTAGTATTCGCATGTGCAGTTTCGCAAGAGGCACTATTGGTACGGAAGCTGCCTTGGATCCCAGAACCTGAAGAACCTCTCTCGCTGAGACTTCATTTTGACAGAGTATCGCCTGGAGCTGAAGCCTCAATCTCTGAAGTCTGTGAGCTGGGAGAGACACCAGACAAAAGCGGGTGTTGAAGACTGCTCCGATAAATTCTATCTTCTGGACCGGAGAAAGATTGGATTTCTCCCAGTTTACAGTAATCCCCAAAAGTTTTGCCAGTGAAAGGGTGTATTGCAGGGTTGTTACCAGAAGATGCTTGGTGGGGGCGGTAAGGAGCCAATCATTCAAATACGGAAATACCCAGCATCTTTGCAGTCTCAAGTGAGCTATAACCACTGCCATGCACTTTGTGAACACTCTGGGGGCTGCAGAGAGTCCGAACGGCAGGGCACGAAACTGGTAGTGATCGACTCCTAGCCAGAAGCGAAGTAGACTCCTGGAATGTTTGTCCATTTTGATATGGTAACATGTTTCCCGGAGATCTATCGAGCACATCCAATTGCTTTCCCTTAGAAAAGGGAGAATGGACTGAACTGTGACCATCCAGAATTTTGTTTGGACAACAGATTTGTTCAAATTGCTGAGATCCAAAATTGGTCTCTAGTCCCGTCTTTTCTGGCACCAAAAAGTACCTGGAGTAGAACCCGGATCCACATTCGTTTGGTGGGACTAACTGGATGACTCTTTTTTGATACAGCTTGTTTATTTCTGTAGCTGCTTCTTCCCTTTGACTGGGTGGAATGTCGGGAAGGTTTGCTGGGAGCTTTGGATAAGCGATGATGGGAATGGTGTAACCTCTGGTTATGATGATCTGCACCGAGCGATCAGTGGTATCGAATGCCAGGCAGCTTGGTGCAGAGAGAAACTACTCCCGACTGCTTCCAGAGGAAAGCAATCAGGCCGCTCTTCAGGAGCGCTGATAAGGTTGCCCAGAGAAAGAATCCCTAGGACCCTGATTACACGGACCCCTTTTGCCTTGGTAGGGGCACATTCCAGAATTGTTACCCCCCCTGCCCCTGGTGGTATCATCACCATGTGTTGCTCGGAAAAGACCCTGAGATTTTTTGTGCCACATTTTGCCACTCCTCTGGTTCCTGGAAAAGGAACGTTGAGGCTTGGAAAAACATAGACCTACAGCAGACAGGGTCTTACAGTCCTGCTCACACCTGGCCAGAGTTTCCTTCACCTTGGGGCCAAAAAGGGATGATGCTTCGATGGGAACATTCAGGAAGGAAGACTTGAAAGGGTCAACAAGGTCACAAAGGTGCATCCAGACATGGCATATCATAACTATGCCTGAACCCGCAGATCTAGCCGTCCCTTCCGTTGCGTGGGACAGCAACCTCATGGACAACATGGAGATAGATTCTAGTGCTGCGAACTGCGAGGCAACTTTATCCCTTCACCTCGTCTGACACCTGCCTGCGAATGTTCCAGAGTGTTCGGAGATCAAGTCTCTTTAGAGTCTCGTAAAATGTGCCAAATAGTTCAGGGAACATATGGCAAAAGTCGCTGAAGCACAGAGACTCTTCCCCAATCTATCCACGGCCTGGAACTCTCTGTTGGGTGGGTGAACAGTAGGACTCTTCAGCGAGATCCTTTTTCGTGGCCACCACCATAGCATTGACTGGTAAACCTCTGGACCAATGTGGGTTATCCTCAGGTGGAGAAATTATCTTGTCAGGTCTCCAAGGGATTGCCTCAACAGATTCAGGGATGCAAGCGCGCTGCATCACTAGATGAACTAGCTCGTCTGCAAGTGGGGTCACCCAAGAGGTAGACAACCAAGCACAGAACGCCTGCAGAAACAGGGAATCCTCAGAAGAAGGATGGTGCCTCAAGCAGGATCGGTGCAGACAGGACTCCCGGCACAGAGGATGGAGCCAAAGAAACACTTGGAACCGTGCCATGAACCGAGGAGCCTGCAGCCCAATTAAAGGGTTGAGGAAGGACTGGTTCAGCAGGAACTGAGGCCCAAAGGGACAGTCCTTGGGCTCCAGTGAGGTCCACTATGAGCGCCGAGACAGTTGGTTTTGAAAAAGACGCAGAGCAGAGGGCTTTGGAACCGGTATGGTCAAAGGAGGAGTATAGGATGGAGTCCGTGGAGAAGACAACCCAAGTCCTGCAGGAGGATGGGTCCTGGAAGGAGTGGGTATCCCCCTGGCTGTCAACAGCTGGCCCACAAGATGCACCACATCACGTTCTGAAAAGCTCCTGCTGGATCTAGGGGATAACTCCCAATGAGGAGTCAGGTCATTCTAGGGATGGATTGTACACCTGTCCTAGAAAAGGATCAATGGATGGATAGTATCGGGTCTGTCGTGTGGAATCTACCGGCAACGATGTCTCAACTTCGGAGACAAGAAGCAATGGGGTCAAGATTCATACTCACTGTGGCCACAATAGAGCTCGGCGCCGAAAGGACACTCAGAGCTGACGTGGAAGGTTCAATCGAAACTGCAGAGATAAGCGTCGAAGGCATGCATTGTGTCGAAGCGGCATCCGGTGCCACAGTCATCATAATCATAGTCAGTTTGACAGTCTGTGCCAGAGACGGTATTGGAGCCAAAGCTGGCGCCGACATAACTGTTGTAGCTGGAGCAGAATAGGTCGGTACAGACGAGGCAGACTTATGCTCCGAAGACAGTTCTGGCACTTTAAGTTTCACAGATTTACCCTGGTCACCAGATGAAGAGGGAACCAGATGAAGAGGGAACCAAATGGGGCCTTTTCTTATCCTTATTTGGAGGGAGTGAGATCTCCATCGCTGAAAGGGCCTCTGAAAAGGGCGTTTTAAGTAGACCCATCAGGATCAACTTATTCTTGCGTTCGTTCAAAGTGCGCTGACTGAAACTTTGACAAATCACACAGGGAGGTCAAACCAAAAGATGGGGCATCCCCAAACAATACACAATCATCATGATAGTCACTATTGGGAAGCTTACCCTTACAAGAAGCACAATGTTTGAAACCTGATGTGCGCTTTTTATCAGACATTATGAAAATACACACACCAATCAATGGTAGGATACTACAGAAAATTTATTAAACTTTGCTATGTCTATGTCTAAACTAATCTAAATGCACACAAAAAAGTACAGTTGTGTACACTTACCATAAATGTAGATGTTCGTGTGCATTCACTGTTGCAGTTATCACATTTGGGTTATCTGCTTACAGTAGCACTCAGTCGGCCTGATTATCAAAGTCTTGGGTCCCGCGTCGGTTGCAGTCTCATCTTCCATGATGCCAGGTAGTCAGGGGAATAAAGCATGCAGCTGATGCCATTTTATCAGTTTTTCTTGCCCCAGATGTCAGGTGCCCCCCATAACGGGAAGCAATTATATACAAGGTTATACCTCCAACAAAAAGCAAATACATCAGAAAGCTTTAAGCATTGTAAACAAGATCAGAGGTATAGACAATAAAAGTCAGGGGGCTGGAGGGAGGGTAACCAGGACTGCAACAGTGAATACACTCTAACATCTACATTTATGGTAAGTGCACACAACTGTACTATGCTCTTCGTGTTTCACTGTTGCATTCAACACATTTGGGTAGATTCCCAAAGCTATGGATGGGAGAAGGTAATTAGATAGCATTAGGACCAGCTATAAGGCCCTGCAAGACTGCAGTGGCAAAGTCAGCTCTGGATTTAGAAAAAAACTAGCAAGTGGTAATGCTTGGAGAAGGTATGTACAGAACTCCAGGTAGCATCTTCTAGGATGTCCCTGGTAGGGACACCTCAGAGAAAGGCTGTAGAAGCAGATGCAGCCCTGGTTGAATGTGATTTCATCCCCTGTGGGGTAGGTTTTCCATGGTGCTTATAGCAGAAAAGAATGCAATGGCCTATCCACTTAGAAATGGTTAGCTTTGAATAAGCTTTCTCCTCTGCCCCTGTAGCAAATGCAACCAGCAGCTGTTTAGATTTCCTGAGAGGTTTAGTCCTGTCCAAGTAAAATCTAAGTTGTTTGTGCACATCCAATGACTGCAGTATTCATTCCCCTTTGTTCTGCCAAAGAAGGTTGGCAAATGAATGGACTGATTAAGTGCCACACTGGATACCACATTGAGCATGAAGGAGGGATTGGTCCTGAGGGACACCCTGTCAGCATGAAATATGATGAAAGGCTCCACAGCCATGAGGACCTGTAATTCAGACACCCTTCTTGCTGAAGTGATGGCTAGAAGGAAGGCTGTTTTCCAAGAAAGGAATTTCAACTCTGCACTTGCAGCTGGCTCGAAGGGAGGTAGAATGAGCTTTTCCAATACAAAGTTAGGTCCCAGGCTGGAGAAGGCACTCTCCTGGGTGGTCTTAAGTTTTTGGCCACTCTGAGGAATTGCTTCAGCAGTGGATAAAAGAAGAGGGGTGGCTCTGCATTTTAATGAGATGAAATGGCTGAGGCATGAATTCTGATGGAGGAAAAGGAAAGGCCTTCGTGAAGCATCTCAGTTAAGTATGGAAGAATCTGAGGTAAACTGGTGTGCCCATCCCATGAGTTTGGCTCCAGGAACAGAATATTTTCCATTTTTCAGCATAGGATTTTCTAGTACTAGGCCTCCTTGCCTCCAGAATGACATCCAGCACTTGCTTACTGAGGGATGGGAATGGAGAGATCAGGTAATTAGCCAGGCTGACAAGTTCAGGGTTTGAATCTGTGGGTGCAGAATTTGATCCCCCTGCTAAGACAGCAGAGCACAGATCTGAAGAAGGTGACATGGTGCCAGCACTGACACACTGAGCAAGAGGGGGTACCAGTGTTGGCGTGGCCAGTCTGGTGCAATCAGTATTGTCCTTGGTTTGTCCTGTTTGAGCTTTAGTAGTGCACTGGAGAGGACAGGCAGAGGGGGAAAGGCATAAACTGATAGGTTTTTCCACGTGAAGGTGAGGGTATCCACTTTCCAAGCTTGTTTGTGGGGAGTCCTTGTGCAGAATTTGTCCAATTGGAAGTTCTGGGGGGATGCAAACAGGTCTATTTCTGGGCTCCCCCATTTGTTTCTCAACTTGTTGAATATCTTTGGTTCCAGTTTCCACTTGTGCAGGTCCATGAGATTTCTGCTTAGGTCATCTGCCAGTGTGTTTAGCTTTCCTGGCAGGAATTGAGCCTGTAGGTGCACTTGGTAGCTCATGTCTGTGTCCCACAGAGCCATAGCTAGTCTGCAGAGAGGGTATGAGTGGGTTCCCCCCTGCTTATTTATGTACCACATAACAGTGGTGCTGCCCGTCTTTATCATTAATTGTCCTGGAAGAATGTGATCCTTGAAGGCTGTCAGAGCATACTGTACAGCTAACACTTCTTTTTGATTGATATGCAGGTGCATTTGACTTGGGTTCCATTTGTCCTGAATGCACTGCCCTGCAAATGAGCCCCCCATGCATGTTCTGATGCGTCGGTTGTTAGGGTTTGGGCGGCAGGGGGTAGAGTGAATGGCAGTCCCTTGTTCTGGTGGCAGGCCTCTGCCCACCAAAGGAACTCTATCTGTAGACAAGGTATGATAGGAATCACTAATTCTAGATCCTGAGAATCTTGACACCATAGGCTTTTTAGATACCATTGTAGTTTCCTCATATGCAGTCTTGCATATGGAATTAATAAAATGCAGGAGGCCATGAACCCCAGGGTTTGCAGAACTTTCCTTGCAGATAGCTGGGTCTTTGTGGCCAGTAGTTTGAAGTATGCTGTCAAATGAACTTTTTTCTCTGGCGTGAGGTAGGTCATCTGGGAAGTTGTATTCAAGCTTACTCCCAGGAATACAACTTGTTGGCAGGGTACCAGATGTGATTTCTTTTCGTTTATGGTGTACCCCAGAGAAGTTAGCAATTTCTTTACAAATGCCAGATGATTTAATAGTATGTCCTGACTTTCTGCCTGAATTAGACAATCGTCCAGGTATGGGTATATTTGAATATTTCTTTGACTGCAAAATGCAATGACTGGAGCTAGGCACTTTGTGAATACCCTGGGCGCAGTAGATAAGCCAAAGAGCAGTGCAGAGAACTGATAGTGCATGTAGCCTGCTCTGAAACGTAGGTATTTTCTGCAAGATTTACTTATTGGGATGTGCAGGTAGGCTTCTTTTAAATCCAATGTTGCCAACCAGGCATCTTTGCCTAGCATGGGAAGCAGCTGATGAAGAGGTAGCATCTTCAATTTTGGGATTAACAGAAATGTGTTTAGGATAGACAGATCCAGGATAGGCTGCCAGGAATTGTCTTTTCTGGGTACCAGAAAAAGTCTTGAGTATAAACCTTGTCCCCATTCTTCTTCTGTAACAGGGTGAAAAGCTCTGATGCTTAAGAGAGAGAGAACTTGCTCTTGAGCCCCTGCCCACTGATTTGGGGGTAGGTATGGCCAGCCGTTTGGGGTTGGTAAGGAGTGAAAGTGGAATCTGTATCCTTGGGAAACTGTATTTAAAACCCATTTGTCCTGGTTAATGAGCTCCCAATTTTTTTACATGCAGGGCAATCTTTCTCCCTTAAAGAACAGTCAGTTGAGCAGGGCTTGGAAGGTTTAAAGTTAAGTCATTGAGACAGTTTAGTATAGGGGGGAGTCTTACTACTCCCTGCTTTGGAAGTGGGAGCCCCCCACTGTTTAGGCCTGTGTGTACCTTGGGACTGAAGCCTGGGTGTTCTGCTGGGTCTGGGTTTGGATTGAGAATGCCTGGAAGAGGCAGGAAAGGACCAGTTCTTAGCGGGCCAGTGCCTACTAAATCTGGGAGATTGTACTTGATGGAAATCTTTAACAGTTTGCATAGATTTAGCTTTTTCCTCCATCTTTTTAAGTACTTCTGCTTTGTTGCCAAACAGGCGGTCTTGGTTTAAGGGAGCATCCAGCAATTTAGCTTTAACATGATCTGGCAAAGATTGCTCCTTAAGCGAAGCATGCCTTCTAAGAACAGACCCAGTGACAACAGCCTTGCAAGATGCCTCTAATGAATCAAAACCACATTGCAAAGTATGTTTTCCAAATTGTTCAGCAGAATGCATTAAATAGTACAGTTTTGTACCTACCATAAATGTAGATGTCCGATAGGTATGCAACTGCAGTCCTTACATATGGGTTGTCCATAATACTCAAAGCAGCAAACCACAAATTCTTCAAAAATACACCAAAACAAAGCAGTCAGAGAATGGAGCAAGGAAACAGCTTTAATCCATCCTTTAGTCCTGGTACCTCGGCATTTCGCCTTCAATGGAACACATTTACACATTTTCAAAACTCTTTTTATATATGCATCAATTAAACAATTAAACAATCAGTTCATCACTTCAAACAATTTTAACCCTCTCAGTGCAAAATATTACTTTATAAAAAATTTTATCAAATACAATTTATAACATTACATTACTTTACATTTTCTTAAATTTAATTAATTCATTTTATAATATAATATACTTATTATTATACACAATTTCAAAAATGCAAATATGAAATAAATACATTTTAAGACTCAAAACTACTCTAATCAATTTCATCCATTTTCTAAATTCATTCCATTTGGAAATAATGTGTGATACCCTATAATCATTCTCTGTTCGAGTTTATTCAAAGCAGTTTTAAAGTTCCCTGTACACAAGTGGGGTCTGGCAAGTACACTGAATCTAAAGCCTTCATTTTTACCACCATGTATATTGCAAAAGTGAACGGCCACCAGACTCTCCAAATTGCCCCTCCTTATGTCGCCCAAATGCTCCAAAATGCGGACCTTAATCTTCCTAGTAGTCTGCCCAATGTACCACATAGGTGGATCACAATCACATCCCAAAATATACACTACACCAGATGACATGCAGTCAAATTTCTCAAAAGCAACATATCTCTTTCCATTTATTTTAACCCCATGCATATTTTTGATTTTATTGCAAACTGAACAGCGACCGCAACTATGCATTCCAACATTACTATCTACAATGGGTTCCAATTTCCTATTAAGTATTTCCTTTGAATTTGAATACCTTTTATACGAGAAAGTGATGTGCCTTGGAAAAAGATGACCAACCATGGAATCTTCACATACCACATGCCACAATGCTCTTGTAATTCTCTCCATTATATCAGAAAAAATAGAATATCTAGACACAAAAAATATCCTATCCAATTCTGGAACAATCTTAGAATAATGATCTCTCTCATGTCTATGTATCCTTAAATTTTGATTTTTACACAATTTCTGTTTCATGGCTGAGGGTTAAAATTGTTTGAAGTGATGAACTGATTGTTTAATTGTTTAATTGATGCATATATAAAAAGAGTTTTGAAAATGTGTAAATGTGTTCCATTGAAGGCGAAATGCTGAGGTACCAGGACTAAAGGATGGATTAAAGCTGTTTCCTTGCTCCACTCTCTGACTGCTTACATATGGGTTGTCCTGCCTCAGGCAGCCCTTCGGTCGGCCGGATTCCAAAGTCTGGGTCCGGCGTCGGCTGATGTCGCCCTTTCCCCGACGTCAGAGCGCCTGGGGTATAAAAGCGTCAGACGACGCCATCTTCTTCAGTGTTTCTTGCCCCAGATGCCAGGTGCCCTCTAAGGAAGGCTAAATTTTGAAAATAGAGAAAAAATTCCAGACAAGTACAACAACATAAAAACAAATACACCATAAAAGATTACCCTAGGTAGCTAAAATGAGGGGTAAAAACCCAAAAGAATACCACAGAGGGATAGGTGGGAGGGAAAACCTGACTGCAGATGCATACCTATCGGACATCTACATTTGTGGTAGGTACAAAACTGTACTATGTCCTTCAAGGATGCAACTGCAGTCCTTACATATGGGTTGAATACCATAGCCAACCTGGGGGTGGTAGGCACTAAGACAAAGATGGTGTAGCTAAAATGCCCTGCAGGACTGCAGAAGCAAACCCTGCTCTGGATCTGGAATATAAAGGCAGGTTGTAATGTTTGGAAAATGTATGCACGGAGCTCCATGTAGCAGCTTCTAAAATGTCCTTTGTTGCCACTCCTCTTAAAAAGGCTGTGGAGGTGGCTGTAGCTCTGGTGGAATGTGGCCTGATGTCAGATGGCACAGTTTTTCCATGAAAAGAGTAGCAGAATCGAATGCAATTTCCAATCCATTTAGAAACTATCTGTTTGGAAATTGCTTTTCCCTGCAATCCAGCAGCGTAAGCTACAAAAAGCTGGTCAGATTTTCTGAAAGACTTTGTTCTGTCCAAGTAGTAGCGCAACTGTCTGTGTATGTCCAAGGTGTGCAGAAGTCTCTCTCCTTTATTTTGAGGATTGGGAAAGAAGGTAGGCAGGTGAATAGCTTGATTCAGGGACACCCTGGATACCACCTTTGGCAAGAATGACGGATTGGTTCTCAAAGAAACTCTGTCCTGATGAAAAATGAGAAATGGTTGTATTGCCATAAGGGCCTGTAGCTCAGAGACTCTTCTTGCTGAGGTTACTGCCAGAAGGAAAGCTGTCTTCCAAGACAGAAATTGCAACTCTGAAGATGCTGCTGGTTCAAAGGGAGGAAGAGTTAATTTTTCCAGCATGAAGTTGAGGTCCCATGCAGGCACTGGTAGTTTCCTTGGAGGGTTGATGTTCTTTATACCTCTTAGAAACTGTCTTAGCAATGGGTGAGAAAATACAGGCGGATCAGTGTTATATTTGGCAGATATTGCTGAAGCATGTATTTTTATGGAAGAATATGAAAGGCCATTGTGGAGCATTTCAGCCAAATATTCTACGATCTGTGGAATGCTCATCACTGATGGGTCTTGACCCTTTTTGCTGTTCCAGATAAGAAATCTCTTCTATTTTGCTGAGTATGTTTTTCTAGTGGAAGGTCTGCGCGCCTCCAGGATGATATCTTTTACCCTTTTGGAAAGTGTATCCTGAGGAATAGTCATGGAATCTTCCAAGCTGTCAGCTTCAATGTTTACAAGCTGGGGTGTAGTGTCCTGTAATTGTGCTGTGTCAGAAGAAGTGGCCATTGAGGAAGGAGCCACGGATTGGTGTGTGTCAAGCTCCGTAGCAGTGGGTACCAGTGTTGTCTTGGCCAGTCTGGAGCTATCAGTATGACTTTCGGTTGCTCTGTCTTGATCTTTAGTAACACCTTGGTCATCAAAGGAAGAGATGGGAAGGCATACAGTGTTAGAGAGTTCCAACTGAAGGAGAGAGCGTCCACCTTCCATGCTTGAGGATGGTATGTCCTTGTGCAAAACTTTTTCAGATGGTGATTGAGGTGGGAGGCAAAAAGATCTATATCCGGCCTTCCCCATGCTTGAGTTATTTGTAAGAAAATGTCTGGATGCAACATCCATTCATGTGGATCCATGATGTTCCTGCTTAGGCTGTCTGCCAGAACATTGTCCTTCCCTGGTACAAACTGGGATTGTAGCTCTATTTTCAATTGTAGGGAAATATCCCAGAGATTCATTGCCAGTCTGCAAAGAGGGTAGGAATGGGTACCTCCTTGCTTGTTTATGTACCACATATCTGTGGTATTGTCTGTCTTTATTAGTAGATGGCCCTGATGCATGAACTTTTCGAAGGCCTTGATTGCATGTATCACTGCCAGCATTTCTTTTTGGTTGATGTGCAGGTGCTTTTCTTTTTGTGTCCATTGTCCTTGAATGCATCTGCCCTCCATGTGCGCCCCAAATCCATGGTCTGAGGCGTCTGTTGTTATGGTTTGACTTGTATGAGGCTTGCTGAAAGGCAGACTTTTGTTTATCTGGCTTGCTTGAGCCCACCACAGGAATTCCTTTTGAAGGCATGGAATGAGTGGGATCAATGCTTCCAGGCTGTGGCTGTGTTGAGACCATAGACTTTTTAGATACCATTGTAGTTTCCTCATATGCAGCCTTGCATGTGGAATCAGAAGAATGCAAGATGCCATGAAACCCAGGGCCTGCAGGATTTTCCTTGCAGTCATCTGGGTGTGTGTTGCCAATTTTCTGAAGTATTCTGGCAATTGTTTTTGTTTTTCTTTTGTCAGAAACGCCATCTGGGTGTTTGTGTCCAGTGTGGCACCCAGGAAAGGTATTTGTTGGGATGGTACGAGACTTGATTTCTGAATACTGACTGTGTATCCCAAGGCCTGCAGTAGGTGAATGACATAGGCCAAGTTTTTTAACAAGGCTTGTTGGCTGTCCGCTTGTATAAGGCAGTCGGTCCAGGTATTTGTATCCCCTGAAGTCTGCAATGTGCAATTACTGATGCTAGGCATTTCGTGAACACTCTGGGCGCAGTAGATAAGCCAAAGGGCAATGCTGAGAATTGATAATGCTCTGAGCCTGCAAGAAATCTGAGGTATCTTCTGCAACTTTGTCTGATTGGGACATGCAGGTATGCCTCCTTGAGGTCCAGAGTTACCAGCCAAGACCCCTTGCCCAGCATGGGAAGGAGTTGCTGTAAAGTCAGCATTTTGAATTTTGGCACAATAAGGTAAGTATTCAGTGCGGACAAGTCCAGAATGGGTCTCCATTGGATTTCTTTTCTTGGAACAAGGAACAGTCTTGAATAAAATCCTTGGCCTTGTTCTGCAGAAGGAACCTTCTCTATTGCTCTTATTTGAAGTAGGTTTGTTATTTGTTTGAGTGCCTCTGCCCTTTGATTTGGTGGCAGGTTTGGCCTGCCATGCCTTGTTGGTAGTGTATGAAAATGGAATCTGTATCCTTTGTCTATTATGTCCAGTATCCATTTGTCCTTTGTAATATTGTGCCAATTTTGTGAGAATAAAGATAATTTTCCGCCCAAAGGTGCTTCTAATTGAGCCCTGGATGGCGGAGTCAAAGTCAAGTCATTGAGATTGTCCCTGCGGAGCAGTGGAAGGTCCTGCCCCACCTCTCTGGTTCGGAGGCTACCATTGACGTCCTCTGTAGGAGCCTCGAGTTTGACCTCTACCTCTGCCACGTCTGTTTTTGCCTCTCTGAAATTTGTCTGTCTGGAAAGGACCAATGCTTAGAAGGCCAATTCCTGCTGAATCTTGGAGGCTGTACCTGGAGGAAATCTTTGACTGTTTGCACTGATTTTGCCTTTTCCTCTGTTTTCTTTAAAACCTCTTGTGCAGTAGCACCAAATAGCTTATGTTTCTCTAGTGGTGCGTCCAAAAGCTTAATTTTCACATGGTCTGGCAATGTTTGTTCCTTTAACCAAGCATGTCTGCGTATGACCGCACCTGTCATTGCTGCTCTACATGAAGCTTCCAATGCATCATATCCACACTGAAGGAAATGGTTGCTAACCTGCTGAGTATTATGAACCAATTCCCGTAACCCCTTTCTATCTAATGGTTCAGGGGAAGCCAATTTCTTTTGCAAGTCATCCAACATGTATTCCTGATACTGAATCATATGAAATTGACAATTTAATGCTCGCATAGAAAGGGTGGAAGATGTATATACTTTCTTGCCCCACCTTTCTAAAGCCCTAGAATCTCTTTCCAAAGGAAGTGGATTCTTAGCAGTAGTGGAGGAAACCCCTTTAGGCCCCTGAGAAATAGTTTCAGGGTCAGCAGTATGGCCCTTGTACAGAAATTGATGTGTGTCTGGGGCCCTGTAGTACCTGTCTGGCTTGACAGGGGCAGGGAGGAGGGAGTCAGGGGAAACACTAGATTCAAAGTACACATCTAAAACATTTAAAACTGGAGGAATAGCTAAGGGTCTATGCTGAGGTAGCTTTAAAAATTCCCTTAACCTTTTCCTAGAATCTGAGTATTCTTGGCCTTGCCATTTGAAGTGTTCCCTCATGGAATGAAGCGTTTCCCCAAAGGAAAACTCCTCAGGAGGAGAAGCAGAGGGAATGGATTCCTCCGCATCAGAATCCTCGTAGGCCGGGAAGGCCTCCTCCTGGTAGTCTGAATGTGCAGAATCACCTGAGGCCTCCTCGGAGGACTGGGGATCTACCTGCTCAACCCTAGGCCTCTTGACAGAAGGCGGCTGAAAGCCTCTATCTGGATGTGGCTGAGAACCCCTAATTAAAGAAATAAGGTCCTCAGCTAAACTTAAAATTTGAGAACCAGAAGTGGATCCCAGAGAAACAGATCTTGGAGGGAGAGACTTAGCCTGTCTGGCAGCCTTAGCACATGTGTAGGCCTTAATGGACATAGACACTGGAGGCCTGGCAGCCCCGCGTGCTGGAGTAGTCTTATCCACTGAAATGGTGTCAGAAATATCCTGGGCTACGGTCTCAGAGGGGAGAACAGGAACCGGCACAGAGCTGGCCTCCGGTACCGAAGTAACCGGTGGGGCGGTGTCGTTAGTCTGTAGCGGTTGTGAAACCGGCTCAGAAGAGACAGAGACACTCGCGGTAGGCCTAAGCGTGGTGTCGGCCGAGACCGCGGACCGTGGGTGTCGGTCCTTATCCTTCCGTTTTTTAGGTAAATGTGCTGTCGGAAGCTCCGACGGCATGATATAACAGAATAATAATCCTGTGCAAACTCTGTCCGACGCCTAAGAGTGCGTTTATTGAAAGAAGCACAAGCTGTACAGGCCAAGACGTTGTGTTCTGGGCCTAGGCAGGGTAAGCAGTAAGAGTGGAAATCCTTATGAGGTATTTGTTTCCCACAAGTTAAACAATTATTAACTTTTTCAGTTTTATCTGACATCGGCTGAGGCAAGAAAAGGTCCCCAACGGGGTACTTAGATTTTTTGAAGACTTCAGTAGCTGAAAACACAGGAGCTGGTCGACCGGCACTTGCGAACTGCTTCTGCTTCGGGCACCGCATGGCAAGAAAGACTGAAGATGGTGTCGGCTGACGCTTTTATACCCCAGGCGCTCTGACGTCAGGGAAAGGGAGACATCAGCCGATGCCGGACCCAGACTTTGGAATCCGGCCGACCGAAGGGCTGCCTGAGGCAGGACAACCCATATGTAAGGACTGCAGTTGCATCCTTGAAGGACATCCTGTAATTCTTTATTTTCAGCACAGTCAGGAATCAACATAATTTTCTGTTTAAGCAATCCAATAATATGCTGCTGATACTTTAACACATGAAACTGGCAGTTTAAAGCCCTAATGGCTAAAGTAGCAGAAGTGCATACCTTCTTTCCCCATCTATCTAGTGCCCTGGAATCTCTATCAGAGGGGGTAGGATTTTTGGCAGTAGTAGCCCTTAATGCCCTTCGGTCTCTGTGAAATGGTCTCAGGATCCGCAGTAGGATTTTTAAAGAGGAACTTGTGAGAGTCAGGTATCCTATAATTCCCATCAGGTTTTCTGGGAGCAGGAGGTAAACAGTCAGGGGCCAGGCTAGATTCCGAGAAAGCATCATCTACAATGTCCAGTACAAGAGGGATAGCTAAAGGCCTGTGTTGAGGCAGGAGTAAGAATTCCTTAAGCCTCTTTTTGGAGTCAGACTAATCCTGGCTTTCCCAGCAGAAATGCTCCCTAAGAGTATGCAAGGTTTCACCAAAAGAGAAATCCTCTGGAGGGGAAGCAGAGGAAATGGAGTACTTTGCATCAGAATCCTCAAAGGTAGATAAGGGCAAATCATGGCCATCAGAGAAAACAGAAATTTCAGAATCCTGATCAGAAGAATCAGAAGGAAAATCAGTCCTAGGTCTCAGAGGGGGAAGGGTGGCTTCCCCTGATTAGAGTAATAAGGTCCTCAGCCATTCTTACCATTTGTTTTTTAGGCATAGGGGCCTAACCATGCAGTCTGGACATCGTTTTTTAGGCATAGATCGAGTTTTAGGCCTTGAAGAAGATGACAGCAGTTTAATATGCAAGTCAGTACGCCTGAATACACCCTCAGAAGCCGGTGCCTGCACAGCGAATCCGGACCCATCCAAGGTAGAGACATCCGCAGGTTCCACAGCTGAAGCATCTCGCTGCATAACGGACTATGAATGGGTCTCAGTAGAGGCCTGTGAATCTGAAGTAGGGGGTATCAGGAGCTGTGAAAGCGCCTCACTGAGTACCGGCGAACTGGCGACTAGCTTAGGAGAAGCTTCGTCGGCAGCTTTGGACCTAGGCGGCCTGTCTCGGTCTTTATCTTTGCGTTTTTTTTCCCGGAATGTCGGTAGTTGGGTGGCTTACCGAAGCCATAACTGGGTAATTGAACAGAGTACCAAAAGATTTAGAAGAGTAAATATACCGATGACGAATAGTTCTTCGTTTAAATAAGGCACAAAACTGACAGAAAGGTACATCGTGGTTAGGGTCTAGGCAAGGAATACAGTAGGAAGGAAAATCTTTGTGAGGAATTTGCTTTCCACAAGAAATACAATTATTAACTTTTACTGACATCGGTTTAGAGCAAGAAAAAGTTTCCCCAATGGGGTACTTAGCTTTAGTTGAAGACTTCGGTTCTGAAACTCGAAAATGAAAATTTCAGGAGTCGGACGACCGGCACTTGCAAACTGCTTCTGCTTCGGGCACCGCACGGCAAGAAAGACTGATAAAATGGCATCGGCTGCATGCTTTATACCCCTGACTACCTGACGTCATGGAAGATGAGACAGCAACCGACGCAGGACCCAAGACTTTGATAATCAGGCCGACTGAGGGCTACTGCAAGCAAATAACCTAAATGTGATGACTGCAACAGTGAAACACGAAGAACATCTAGAAATACGTCAAAAACACACAACTATCCAGAAAAAGGAGAAAGAGAGAAAGAAATACCAACAATGGTATTCAAGGAATACCGCAAGGGTAGAGAGAAAAGACCGTACCACCAATGGTACTTAAAAGTTTACCAAACGGGTAGAAGCAAGATAAAAAGGTTCTAAATATAACTATAAAACATAGAAATATCAATATCAACCACAATCGTGACAAAAATCCTAAGACATATCAAAAGGTTTTCACTTAGCTGAGAGCTCGGTTGAAACGCAGCTTTACGGCTACGCAGCAAACAAGATCCGAGGTAACATGGAGAAGGGCATTGTGGGTAGAAGCTTAGCTCGAGAGTTTTTGGCTGGCGTGAGCTTGGTATTAGGACTCGGTTCCGAGGGCTCGGAACTGAACCCCATCAGTGATGAATGGAAAGAAGATTAACAACATCAGATTGCATATTTCATTTAAAGGCTGTGCAGAGGCAGGTAAGGTGCTGCAGAGAGTACTAATGATTTTGGGAAGATTGCTTAGGCCTTTGTCTCATTTGTTATGTAAGCAGACACAAGCAGGAACACACAATTTTTATACATCTGTCTAACTTGCTTGGTCATCTGTTAAGAGCACCACAGAAATACAGTGTGAAGAGTAGTAGGGGTGCACTCCACCCTGTCTGCAGCCACCACAGCAGCTTACTTTAAGAACATCTCTGCTCAAAATATTTGTGTGGCAAAGTACTTGGACCACCAAATGCTAGAATTTAGGCTTACAACCCAAAAGCTGGGCAAGTTTTGCGACAGTAGTCCTACCGGGCATGCTCATACCACCATCCAGGCTCACCATCAGGGTAGCCAACAACTTCAGTAATACTGTCAAGGGTGAATAACAACATTGGCGCGGTGATCCTCATGATGAGCATAGCATCACTGTGTGAGCATACTTACTATAACCGTAGATGCTTGAATAAAAGGATTAGTACTGCAATATACACTTATACCTTCATACCCACAATGGAGTGTTACACAAGTATTTTCAAAACAGATGATGTACTAATGGTGGTGGTGGGGGGGTTGAGTCACTGCCTCTTCTGTTAATTTTTGGAGGGCTTTTGGACAAACATTACTCTTATCCTACAGAACATACTTACTGGGTCTTCATATGTCTCCCTTCTGTCAGGATGGTAGTTCCCATACCAGGGTCATACAGGTACCAGGGTACACATAACCAATGACCTGGGAGCAGCAGTGTACATCTAGTGACTACCTTGGCCAGAAAAAGAACAGAAGATGGTGTCAACTATATTCCCTTTTACATGGATATCAGGCTAAACTCATAGTGTGGGGAGAAGTTAAGGTCTGCTCTAAGGATGTTAGAAAGCTCTGAAAAACAGGTGGTAAAGGCAGACGTCCACTGGAGATGAGAACCCATGTGTAAGGAATAATTTGCAACAATGACCCTGTTGTTCAGATATCAGGTACAACGGATTATACTGATGAACTGTACTATGACTGACCATGATGACAATGTGCTTTTGTAGTTCAAAGAATCCACCATGGCAGTAAAAAAAGAAAAAGGCGCCCTTTCAGAATTAATTTGGATGAGTATGATGACATAGCATTTATGTTGCTATAAATGATACACTCGCCAACATCCTTTTTAGACGTACTCTTCAAAGCATGTTTTTGGTATATGTCATCATGTTCTGATGTACATAAGCAAGCAATATGGGAGTTGCATCTTCCTGTTTTAAAATGTTAAATTTCACATCAGCAGCGAGAGAAGAATGCAATTAAGAATTTTAAGGACTCTTGAAAAAAGAAAAAAATTTCTAATATTGTCAATCAAGACAGAAAATGCATTCAAGGAGAGCAAAAGCCCAGACGGAAGAAAAAGATAGCCAAATTAAAGAAAACAAACCAGTTCTAAGTACATAAAAAAGACAAAGAGAATACAGTGAAACTTAATTAGGTAGGTTGATCTCAAGTATTCTTTTCCTGGGCACTAGAAGCAACCTGGAGTAACACCCCCCCCCCCCAGGGTCACAGGTATCTCTTGAATAGAACCCTGAGTAAAAAGATCTCGAAGCACCTTGGGAAAGGACAGCTATTCCTGGGGGGGTGGGTGCTGAGAAATTCCCATAAAATGGGGGAAGAGATTTCCAGATAATGAAATACCCCTGGCAGATGATGGAAAAAAACCAGGAATCCTGAGTAATCTTTAGCCAAATAGGAAGAGAGAGAGAGAGAGAGATACAGGCAAAGAGAAATAGTAAAGCGGCTGGAAAGAATAGCATAGTCAGACAGCACCTGGTTTATCAGGAGAAGGAGAGTTCTGAGGCACAGAAGTCTGTGTAGCCTTCGCAGGAGGAGCCCGCTTGCCACCCTTTTTACCCTCAGAAGGGGGGAAGACTGCCTGCGAACAAAGGCTGGATTATTGGGGCAATTTCTCTGAAATTTAGGCACAGGAGAAACAAATGCATGTTTAACTTCCTGTAAAACCTTGCCCTTATCCTGAAGGGACTTAAAACAGCAGCAGCTTCACCAATCAAGTGTTTATTATCTAGAGGGACATTCACCAACTTCACCTTAATATCATTAAGCAAAGGATGAAGCCGAAGCCAAGAATACCTCATCACTGACCCAAAAGCAGCAGCCCTAGAAGAAGCATCTGCTACATAACTACACTTGATGGAATGATGAGCCACCTGGGAGGAGGTCTCTAAAAGGGAAAGGGCAGAAGTTTATCCTTCAGAGTCTGGAAGATCAGAAATCACCTGACAGCCCAAGGAAAGCAAGCCAACAAGTACCCGGATACCTGCTAACAAAGTTCGCAGATGACTGCAAACTGGGAGCCATTACTGAATCCCCTAATGATGTGGATATTCTACAAAAGGGTCTTACAGAAACATATGCTTGGTGCCAGAGCCATGGGCTCAAGCTTAATGCCAAGAAATGTATAGTTATCCCCTTTGGGAAAAAACATGTACCTGTGAATTACCACATAGGTGGCAGTACACTAAACACTGAAAGTGTGCAAGACACTTAGGGAAACAGGTGGACAGTGGTCTCACCTTCGATAACCACATCGCCACAACAGTCAGGAAATCCTTCTGTTGCACACCTCATTACTAAGGGCTTTTCATCCAGAATAAAGGAGGTCATTGTCCCACTGTACTCATCCCTCATTAGACCCATTATAGAATACAACGCCCTGTTTGGTTATGTACCTCTCAAGACATCTACAACAGCTGGAAAGACCGCAGAAATACTTCACTAAATGAATCACAGGCCTAACGCAGATGCCCTATGCTGACCGTTTAAAAAAATCCAGCTATGCTCTGTCGCATATCGTCTACTCAGTGGCGATCTCTGGTTAACATACAAGGCCATGTCAAACCCAGAGCTGTTGGACATGCTACAATTAAAGAAATCCCAATCCCTCAGAGCCAAATGCTCCAGGGGTCTAAATCTTGTCATCACAATGAACAAAACATGCTGGAGGGATAGGTTCCTGACCCAGAGACTCCCCAGACTCTGGAATAGACTGCCCATACATGTCAAGCAGAGCGACTCTTCAAAAGGAACCTTGACAATTGGATGGGAGATGGGAAATTCACCTCGGGGATCACGTCAGTCGCCCTTGCTAGACAGGGGTTCAGGGAAGTAAATATTGTGGGAAGAAATAGCCAGGGAATTGTTATGGCTAGGCTTGTATAGGCCCTAGGGCCGATAGCCTAGTACTATCCTATGAACCTATATAGGGGTCTGATAAATTAACAGACCTAAAAGCAAATGTAGCAGAGGTTTAGACCTTCTTGTCTAGCCTTTCCATAGCTCTGGTATCATTATCAGAAGGCAGTAACTTAGAAGAATGAAGCAGTTGAGAAGGTTTGTCAGAAGCTACTGACACCACTGAGGGGTCAGCAGAAGGATACTTGTACAAGAACTTACAATCCTCAGGCACCCTATAGAATCTATCAGGTTTCTTGCGGGCAGAGGGCTGAGAATCTGCAGCTCTGGAGGCATTAGAAAAGGCATCCAACAAAGCAGCCAAAACAGGCGGGACAGCAGAAGGTCTGGGAAAATCCATCTGCAGTAGCTCATGATAAGTTTTTGTATCTCAGAGACTTGACTATAATCTCATTTAAAGAACTCCATCATCCTAGAGATAGTGTCCCCAAAATAAATCTCAACTTAACTACAAACTCATTTAAAGAACTCCATCATCCTAGAGATACTGCCCCCAAAATAAATCTCTTCAAAGGGAGCATCAGGACTGGTAGATTCCTCTTCTGGGAGTAAGCAAAGGATTCTGCATCTGAATCTGCCTCCTCAGAGGAATCTTGTTCTCTGTCTCTCTTAAGGGGGGTAGAAGACCAGGGGGGGGGGGGCTGGAACAGAAACTCCCTGAGGAGGTTTTAAAGCCATCAAAGTATTAAACAACCCTTGAGTGAAGGACTCCCACTCACTCTGTGGATCCTTAGGAGCTGAGGAAATGTGTTTAGTCTACTGCTTTTTCTTTAAGGGGATGTCTTCCTTAAAAAATTTGGAAGCCTCAACCCCAGACCGCACTGAATAGTAGTAATAGGGACGACTTCTCTGAATAAAATTTGGGGAACACCACTAGGCCCCTTAGAAATGATCAGCAGTGGTCCCCCCTAAACGTCCGAAGTGGACGCCTACAATGCCTCCTCTGATGTGCCCAAGGTCAGATCCCCACTGACCTCTAATCCGGCTGCAGCAGAAAAAAAACAATGATGAAGCCAAGGAAACCCCTAAGCTACCAACTCGCTTTGGGAGGGACGTCTGGTGCAGGATGAACATCAGAAGATTCCAGCCTAGGCTTTTTTGCCCTTCTTCCCAGACAGCTGTCCTCCGGAGCGGGAAGTTCCCTCCATCGTGTCTTTAGCAAGAAGCTTAAGATGTTTATTGTCAAGATAAAGCACCAAAGAAAAAAGCTACCATGAAGGATTTTAGGGACAAAGGCCTGACAGAACAAGAAGTATGGTCGTGTGACGTGCCAAGGCAAAACAGACACTGCTTGTGACAGTCCCTATAGGGAATCTGTCTCCCACACTTGGCCTTTACCCTTCTTGGATGACATGAAACCAAACAAGCAACAACATAGCAAAAGAAAGCTAAGACAACAAAAACCCCAAAGGTGCACTTCTCTGTAATAGCTTGTTGAACCAGGAATGGAATGGGTGTTCAGATCGACGATCAAAAGATGGCGTTCATACTGGCGCCAAAGAAATTCTGAGGATGGTATTCTGGATATCACCTTTATGCCCTACATTATGCGCGGACTACACACGTGACATACAGTGTACCTTAAAGCAACCTAAAGGCCTTGTTATAACGGCCGGATGTCAGGGCACCCTTGGCAGGGGATTCCTATTGTAATGAAAACTGTGATAGTGAAATAGAAGGACATTCTTAGTTGTCTGTGTATACCTGTGGATTGAAAAAAGATGGAAGGCAGATTGATGGCCTGTTAGAGAGACATCTAGTTTACCACTTCTGGCATGAAAAAGGGGTTGACCCCACACTCTCTTTATGGAAGGAATGGCCATGAGTACCTCTAGTTCTGATACTCTCTTAGCAGAAGTGAAAGCCCATAACAAAATTATTTTCCAGGTACAGAATTTGAGTGCAGAGGAAGTGGCTGGTTCAAAGGGAGGCAGAGTGAACTTTTCCAGTACAAAGTTGAGTTCCCAGGGGAGAGGCACAGGTCTTCTCAGAGGGTTCAAGTGCAGAACCCCTTTTAAAATCTGTTTGACCTCAAGTATGGACATAATGGGCAGGTTGAGGGGAAGACAGGCCAAAAGTACTGAAAGGTGGGCTTTAATGAAAGAATAGGCCAGTCCACTTTTCATGAGCTCACACAAATGGAATAATATAAGAGGTCCTAATTGTTTTCCTGATACCACACTGAAAACCTCCATTTGGCTATGAGGATTTTCATGTGGTGGGTCTCCTTACCTCCTACAGATCCTGGAGCATGTCCTCAGAAAACTGGTGTCTAGAAGGGATCAGAATCCTATCATCTATAGGCTCAGGCTGACGTATGACAGGTTGGGATGAAGCAATAATCCATTCTGCTGAGTGCATAACCTGCATAACTGGTAAAATCTGGTTCCTCTATGTACCACATGACCTATGTTGTCTGTGAACACTCTTAGAGGTTCTGGTTTTCAGAAGTGGGTGAAGACTTGTAGGGTCTGAATGAGGGTCCTCATCTCTTTCAGGTGGGCTGCCAACAACTCTGTGCCTTGTGGACTCTGTCCATGGCCCCAAAGCCTCATTTGAGGCATCTGTGTACAGCTCGACTTGTGTTCTGTAACTTGAGGGGCAGACCCGGATTGAGGTTCACCTATGTCACCTACCACAGGTCTTGAGACAAGGCTAAAGAAAGAGTTGTATGTACAGGTGGACAGACTGTTGGGACCACACAGTTTTCAGGTACCACTGAATTTTCCTCACATGCAGCCTTGCCAATGAAAGCAGTGGCACGTTTGCTACCATGAATCTAATGCTCATAAACTTTCCCTGGCTGAGCAAGGTTGGAGAGTGGTTAGAGACTGGAATTAAGTAGTGAAGCTCTGCACATTTATCTGGAACAAGAAGGTCTGTATGTTTTTGTATCTAGCCTGGAACCAAAGAAAACTAGGTCTTCAGTGAGATGAAGGGAAGATTTTTCTGAAACTGACAGCGAATCTCAGTTATTGAAGGAGAATGAGAGTGAACTCCAAATGCTGCAGTAAGACCCAAGGTGAAGAGGCCTGGATTAGCAGATCCTTTAGGCAGGGACTACCTGCATTCCCAGAGTCCTGCAAAAGGTTACAACTGTGTGGCTAGGCTCTTTGTGAAGACTCCGGGGGCTGTAGAAAGACCAAAAGGCAAAGCAGTGAACTGAAACTTTGACTGTTGAGCTAGTAGAGAATCTCAGGATCTTTTTGCAAGGATGGTGTATGGGAACATGCAGGTAAGTATCCTTTAAATCCAGGCATACCAAAAAGGCCTGCAGACGATTAAAGGGTAGAAGGGTCCGAAGAAACAGAGTTCTGAAAGTGGGTACCTTGATGAAGGGGCTGAGCTGGAAGAGATGCAGTATGCGTCTCCTTTGCCCTTTGCTTAGAGCCAAAACAGTCTGGAGAAGAATCCTCATCCCATAAAGTGAGGGGGAACTGGTCATATGGTGTCTTGGGACAGTAATTCCTGAAGGATGGGAGGGTGGAGCTTTTAACTGACCGTGGGGTAGAGATGGAATGCCTCTGAAGGAAGGCAGTTCCTTCCAGGACAAATTTTATCCTTTTTTGACAATAGTGACTGTGAAGATAGGTGAAGGCTGCTAGCCTAGGCAGATAGAATTCTGTAGATAATTTTGTCATTTGTAAATATTAATGTAATCCACAGGCTTGTTCTCTTAAATGTGTAAAAACTGCATTGGATATTGAACTGCAAAAATGTAACAGTGCACTCTGCTGTAAGAAAGCTAAGTCGAGCATTTTATGACTGTCTTTGATGTCAAAATTCGGAGCAGATATGTCTAGAGGGAGGCATCCTGCCTATTGTTTTAAGACCAGAGTTAATGATTAGAATTTGTATGTATAAATGTCCTTTATTGCTCTGGTTTCTCACCAGGTGTTAGCCTGGGAACACCAGAGAAGTGTGAAGAATGATGTCATGTGAAGCAGCTCTGTGTTATCAATTTAAAGAGAGAGAATCAGAGAGCTCAGAGCATTTTGTCTTGAGAACATCCATCACCACCAGCACTGCTTTGTTCTATATGTAAGTTATTTAGAACTGTGTTTTCTCTCGGATATAGCTAGGATCTAATAAGATTAGACTAGTTTGTTTTCTGTGATGTCAGAACTTTTCTATGGTATTATTTTAGGTATTTCTCTGCGATCTCTGAACTACTGACTAGCACTGTGTAGTAAGAAGTATTGTCCTGTGTTTTTATTCATTATTAAATATTTTTAAACCTTTCAACTGTGGCTGTTTTATGTAGAGTTAATTTAAGCTCTAGAGTACATTGCATGTATATAGTGATACTGTGCCAAGTCACTAATAAGCCTTGACTGTTCAGTAACACTTACCATTTGGATAATAATATCGCACAGTAATAATTGGACACCCTTTCAGAAGGGCCTTTGAGTAGCTGATATTACTGGGTGGTGGCAGCTGGTACTACCGTATAGTCTGGGTAAAAGGGGCACAGCTGGAGAACCTGTGCCAGCCTCCCCCAGGAGTGTCTGTGTGGTTTTATAAAACTCTCCAAAAAACCAAAACCATGGACACCTTCTCAGACTCTATCAAAACCTTTTAATGGACCTTTAAGTCTCAATTTAAGCAGCTTATTAAAGCTGCATTCATATAAAACATAAAATATAAAATATGATGATGTTCTTTATGAACCAGAATCAACTTGTTTTTATTTTGTATTTTTTAAACAATTTTTGGGTTGCTGTAGTTGTAAATAATAGGACAGAATAATAGTTAGGTATTTTGTATTGTTATTTGGTTTAATAGTTAGGTATTTTGTATTGCAGTTGGCATTTTAAATGCTTCATCAATTAATGTGTTTACTAATTGATTGTACCATGTGATGAATTTTAAAAGGTATAAATGATGGAGTTAATAGAATTTTTATTGTTTTGAAGAAGTCAGCTGATCTATGCTGACGAAAGCGCTTAACATTAAAAGTTCTTCATTAAAAGGTTTTGATAGAGTCTGAGAAGGCGCCCGTGGCTTTGTTTTTTTGGATTGTTCCTGTGTCAGGTTCCTGGTTTTGTGTTGTTTTATAAAACTCTTATCTCAAAGTGTTTGTGTGTCAGCTACTTGGGCAGGGACACGAAGCACTGGTTGGACAGAGAGGGTGCTGGAGGTTTTAGCTTGCCCACTAAGCTGAGATCTGGACCCTATAGATGTGCCAGTGGGGAGTCTTATTGGGGACCTGGGGAGAAACCAGCCCCAGACTGACTGTGATCTCTGTGTGCTCTTAAGGGAAATTGTACTTTACTGTGTGTGTATTTATTATCCTTTCCCTATATGGACACCCCTCACTGGTATTAGTGGTGAGGATTGTGGCTCCTTGGTTGCTGGGCCATGGGCGTCACATTATCTGTTGTAATATTTTCCCAATTTGTAAAGGAAAAAGTCAGCATTTTTGATAGGACAAGAGGAGGACCCAAGGGGAATGGGAAGATGGTCACAAAGAAGTCTGTGAAGGGAGTTCTATCAGATCTGGGTCCCTTTCAGGTTTCTCTGGAAATTATTTTCTGGGTGCCTTCTTGTGTCTCTAAGAAGCCCCATGTTCCCTTCTAATAAAGGAAGTTGGCTTGGCTGGTCAATTCCTCTGGTATCTGGGCACAGAGATAAGAAGGCTTTGTTTGCAGTCCTTCATAGACTTGCCTTGTTCTTCCAAGAGTTTGAATATGCTAGCTGCCTATGTACCAAATAAAAGCAGGAATCTAGGAGTTTAGCCTTGAAATATTCTGTAAGGAGCTGGTTACTCAACCAGGTGCATCTCAAAATGACCGAACCAGTAGTAGCTACTTTGGAGGAGGCATCTACAGCATCATAGCTGCATTTTATAACATGCCTAGCCACTTGAGTGGCCTGATTTACCAAAAGTGAAATTTGTTGCCTGCAGTTTACCCCAGACAGCTTTGTTCAGATCGTCAAGAATAGATATTTTGTCATCTAGGTCTGATAATTGCCCTGAATGCCAAGGCAGAAGTGGTACAGACCTTTTTTCCTCGCCTATACATATAGCTCTGCTGTTCTTGTTTGATGGGAAGGCACTGGCATTTGGCAATCACTCAGGTGGTTTGTCTGAGGATAAGGAAACTGCTAAAAGGTCAGCTAGAGGATTCTTACAAAGGAACTTGAGGTCATCTGAAACCTTGAAGAATCTATCTGGCCTTCTGGGAGGCGAGATTCAGCAGCAGTGGACATGGATGCGAAGGCATCCAAAAAAAATGCCAGGAATGGAGGGACAGGGGAAAGGGCTGGATTGCCCACAATCCAAAAGACAGTAGTATCTCTTCTGGACACCAAAGATTTTCTTAAACTATCACTCAAAATGTTTCATCTTATTTACAATGATATGTCCGAAGGATGCCTCTTCCAAAGGGGAATCAGACAGCATCTTGTCAGGATTGTGAAGTAGAGAGGAGTAAGCTCAGGAATTGTCATTAGAATCTGAAGCCTCCTTCTCCTAAGAAGATTCCACAGTGATTTTCTATGGAGTGGATGGAGGAGGAACTGAAAAGGAAGGAGGTTAAAGGGCCATAACGACCTTGAACAAGCCCTGAGAAAAGTCCATTCACACTTTCTCCCTAGAAGGGGGGGGGGGGGTGTTTGATCTTTTGTCACTTTTTTCTTTGGGGTGACATCCAAAGCACAGAGGCACAGACCACTGACATACTTTAATCAGTTTTCCAGGAATCACGGCCCTACTAAAACTTGTGGGATGCCTTCTGGTTCCTCCGAGATAATGATCAGCTGTTGCCCCTTCTTAGTTGCAGAAGCAGTCTCTTTGGACGTGCAGTCCTCTGATACCATACGGGCTTTCCAACTGGGTTGCAATAAAGGACATCTGAGGTATAGTGAGATCTGTGACCTCTGCAGTATTTCATATTCAGATTGGGCAGGCAGAGTCACAGGCTTAGGCTTTCCGGATTCTTCTTGGGTGCAAAAGGTACATCAGGTGTGGAGGGATCCGCCACCCTTGACCGGACCAAATGCTTCAGTTGATGGGTCTCTAAGAACATGTTCAACAAAGACAAATGGGAGCACAATGTCTGGGGAACAAAGGACTGGCACATGGAACAAGATTTACAGTCATGTTCTGCTCCTAAGCAGAAAAGACTCTGGGTGTGGAGGTTTTTGTAGGGTTTCTGTCTACTGCACTCTCACTTAAACCTCCTAGCTGACATTCGCCAAATCAGAAGCAAAACTGGTAAGTTTTGCTGGAGAGAGAGGTATGTATCCCAGAGACTACCCTGTCTATGGAGCAGGCTCCCCATCCATGTGAAGCAGAGTTCCTCCCTAACCCAATTCAAGTGCAACTTGGACAACTGGACAAGAATCCAGAAATTCATCCCTGGTTTGGCACCTGCGCCTCTTATGGACAGAAAGGTAACCCGTAAACGGTTCATCTTCCATGCCCATGTTTACACTTATCAAGGGTATCTAAAACTTCTTAGAGATTTGGGATGCATGGCTAGGCTTAAAAAGGCTCTTGTGGCGATTAGCCTAGTAAACACCTATGAACAATTTAAACAAGAAGGTAAGTTCCCCAATGGTACACTTATCTGAATCAGACAAGGCTTACGGTACAAACAACCATGAGAAGATCAGATCGACGGGTGAGAGATATGCATTCAGGCTGGAGATGAGAGTCTTGGGATTTATTCTCATACATCCACTTATATACCCCTACATTTCTGAGCTGAAGTAACATGTTGGATGTGCATGCTACTGGGAATGTTTATGCTTTGGTACCACAGCTAGACATTTGCTGTGAAAACTCCTCTGTATGGGATACTGCAACAGTGATTTCAGTCAGGATATCCTGTACTACCATCTAACCCTTCCTGTAAATTGTGGAGGATGGTAATGCTCCTTAAATAATAAAAGGGGTGGATGGAGTTTTGCATCACAAACATGGAAGCAGGATAGTCTGAAAAATTGTCAACATGTAAAATGGACCTCAGTTTTACGTACAATCATGGAATAAGCCCTCCTTTGCCACCTTCTGCTGTCTGCCAGTCATCTAACCTCATCTTGGTAAAGGCCCAAGGATTTTGTACATTAGCAGAATCATTGTCTAGTGCATTTTTTAGGCAATGTCAATCTTCTAAAGTTTCCAACATAACAAAAAGCTATTGATGGTCAAAGCTAGGCACTTTAACAAAATACTCCACTCCCAACAAGCAATCCTTACTCTGGTAAAAACAAAATCTCACCTCACCAGTTGCTAGACAACATAATGACTTCAAATGCTTCCATGTCTAACTTACTATTAACAAACCCCCTTATCATACAGCTAACGATGGGACCCTCCTTATGCCACCCTCACCCTATACCTCCTACCTAGCACAGAGTTCCTACATATTATGCCAAATGCCACTCTAGTAGGAGACTCAACTATCCCTCTACTAAAACTTGGAAGACTTGTACATCCTCAAATGCATATAATCAGAAATTAGTTTTTTTATCAATATAAGCTCTCAGGACCAGTCAAGTCCTTAACCCAACCAGGAGTGATAAAACCCTGGACTTGGTCCTTGCCAGTATGGGGAAGCTTTGTTGCCCAAAAATAAACCTTGGATCTCACTTTAGTCATTACAAACATCACCATGATTCAAATAAACAGAATATAACTCAAACCCTTATTTCTGGAGAGCAATTGGTGGGCTGCATGCCATGCGGTCATTGCAGCCATTGTAAAGATGTGCTTAAAACAAAACATTTCTCCAGTAGTAATAGCAGTATGATATATGACATCAGATTTTTTTTTCAAATTGCAGCACAGATTGGATCATTTATATGGCCTCTTGTAGTTGTCATGCATTTTATATAGGACAAACATCCAGGCCTTTAAAGTTACGTATTTCAGAACATGTAAGTGACGTAAAATGCAAACGGATGAGCAATGCTTTGTATAAACACACTCTTAAACATTCCACAGCCAGATTTCATTTTACCATCATAGATAAAATAATTGGAGATAGATCTAACAAATCTGGGTGGCACAGTAAACTGAATACAAAAGAAAAGAAATGGATTGTAAGATTAGGTGGACTTTTCCAGCCCCGTCTTAATGAATATTTATGACTTTGTATATTGATGAATATTCATGAGCTCACCAATGAAAGTTTGTGACTAATTATATCAATGTATATAAAGAACCTCAAAATGTTGTGAATATTTACACTGATGAAGGCTAGGTTAACACCATAGCCGAAACCGGTCTGTTATTTTTGTGGTTTTTCATTTTGTAACTAATTATATTAGTTCATACAGCTCACAGTTGCTGGCTACTGTTTTTGTTTACCAAGTACTTTTAAGCCGTGCAATTACTTCCGTGCAGGGGAATTCTTTTTCGAAGCTTTGTTGCCCACCAATTTTAACTTCCTTCCTGGTCAAATTGGGTCACAAGTCAGTCACTTTCATCTCAAAACTGAAGCCAGAAGCAACTTCCTACACCTCAGCATTCAGACATTATGCCAAGGCTAATCTACTAAATCTGAGTAATGACTTGGTTAAATTCAACAGCGCCTTCCATCTTGGTGACCCCACTTCTTATGCAGCATTATTTATCAACACATTCTGTGCACATGTAAATAGCTGCATAGTCACATTTGTTCCCTCTCAAAAGTAAATACAACACCAAATTAAAAAAATAAACTCCTATGGTGGAACCCCAATATAAACAGGTCTTATAATAAAAGAAAAAAGCCATTAGGACACAAAAATAAATTTAACTAAAGATGTCAGTAATGCACTTGCTAAACTTAACAGGGAACTCTGAGCAGTGATTAAATTAACCAAAGGCAGGTATTAAGTAAAAATATCCATCCAGGCAAAGGATAACTACAAAACCCTCTAACAGATTTAGACATCTCAAACAATGTCCAGCACTGTGCAGAAAGAATAAGTGTGTAAAATCTGATCATAACCATAGACATCCTTCTCTTCCATGTTGCAGCATTCCAAACTCTTGGGTTATACTCTGCTTGCTACCCGAATGCCTTGTCAGTATACAAAAGATTGTAGTCACTGCTAGGTTTGTGGGATGTCTGATGTTGGCGCCTAGAAAGCGTGGGCCATAAAAGTGACATCTGCATGTACCTTTCCTCAAAACTGAATGCCCCAGTCAGGCCCCAGTCCCAGGATAGCTGTAGAAGTCCTGTGCTATCCAAGAAGGAACAGTTTAGACAGAATCTACTAAATCTGAGGTGAGGTGTAGGAAGTTGCTTCTGGCTTCAGTTTTGAGATGAAAGTGACTGACTTGTGACCCAATTTGACCAGGAAGGAAGTTAAAATTGGTGGGCAACAAAGCTTCAATGAATACGATGACATGGAAGAGAAGGACATCCATGGTTATGGGAAGATTTTACACAACTATTTTATATCCTTCTATTCTCATGTTGCAGTATTCCAAACTCTTAGGCGAGTGCCAAAGCTCACAGGGAAGAAGAGGGCGGTGGTATGGAGCTGTTCTCCACGAAGCCATGAAGGACTGGCCTAGCAAATCCCCCTCTGGATCTGGAGATGTAATCCAACTTGTAGTGTTTGGTGAAGATATGGACCGATATCCATGTAGCTGCCTCCAGAATGGATGAAGTGTCCAGTCCTTTGAAGAATGCCCCTGATGAAGTCATGGCTCTGACGGAGTGAGCCTTAATTTTTGACTTGAGTTGTTTCCCATGGAATATGTAGCAGAAGAAAATAGCCTTGGAAATCCAAGCAGAAATTGTCTGTTTTTTCACTGCCTTTCCCAGTGCTCTGGGGTGAAAGCAAATAGTTGCTCTGATTTCCTAATGGCCTTAGCCTTGTCAAGGTAAAATCTTCATTGTCTGTGAATATCAAGGGAATGTAAGACCCTCTCTGTCATTTTGGGGGTGAGGGGAAAAAAGTGGGCAGGTGGATACCCTGATTTAAGGATAGCTCATCAATCACCTTAGTCATAAAGGAGGGGTTGGTGTTCAGGGTCACTCTATCTTTGTGGAAGATGAGGAAGGGAGGAGTTTCCATGACGGCCTGGAGATCTGACACTCTTCTGACTGATGTGAGGGCCACGAGGAGTACAGTTTGCTAGGTACAATGTTTCAGGGATGCCTTAGAATCTGGTTCAAAGGGGGCAACAGTGAGTTTCTCTAAAAAATAATTTAGATCAAGTGGCGGTGGAACCGGCCTCCTGGGGGAGCCTGAGGTGTAATACCCCTTTAAGGAATAACTTTGGAGGGAGACAGGAAGCTAGAGGATGGTCAAGAGGCAGACAGGCTGAAATAGCAGAAATGTGTGCTTTAACAGAAGAATATGCCAACCCTGCTTGCAAGAGTTCACACAGCAAGGACAACACTTAGGGGACCTCACTTTGAAATGAGTCTAGCTGTCTTTGTAGACACCACATGGAGAATCTCTTCCATTTAGACATATAAGATCTCCTAGTGTTACGTTTCCTGGCCTCCTGCAGGACTATTAAGCACATCCTCTGTGTAAAGGTGTCTAGAAGGGATGAAAATTCAATCACCCACAGGGTTATATTCAGAAAATCCAGATGGGGTGGATTAGGGATCTCTTGTCCTGTGTGTCAGTGAGGTAACTTGTGATGATTGTCCCTGGCTAAATGCAGAAGGAGGGGGGACCACTGCTGTCTTGGCCAAAAGGAAGCCACCAGCAAGACTTTTGGTTTGTCCTGCTGTATCTTCAGCAGGGCATTTTGAAGTAATGGGAATGCATACAGAAACATCCCCTTCCATGGGATTGAAAAAGCATCAGTTGTCCTTGCTAACGGACTGGGAAGCCTAGTGCAAAACAGTGGTAACTGTCTGTTCAGATAGGAAGAAAACGGATCTATTTGTGGTGCACCCAACCTGTGGACAATGTTCAGAAACACATCCCTGTGAAGCATCCATTCATGGGAATGTGATATGGACCTGCTCAAGGTGTCTGCCTGAATGTTCTGAGCTGAAAGGATATAAACTGCCTGCAAAGAGACACTGTGTTGGGCTGCCAGGTCCCAGGTTTGGAGAGCAAGTCTGCAAAGCAAATAAGACTTGGTTCGTCTCTGTTTGTTCACATACCATAGAACTGTTGTCAATGAAAAATTTCAGGGGACCTTGTTTTAGAGCATGAAGGAAGGCTGTCAGGGCAAATAGGATAGCTCTCATTTTCCCTGATGTTGATGTGTTCCCACCTGAAGGTGCATGACCATGTACCCTGCACTTTCAGGCTGCCCAAAGTAGCCCCCTCCCAGCCTAGATCTGAGGCATCTGTGTACATTTTCTGGACTGGTGTAAGGGGTTATGTAATGGAAGTCTGGGTTGAGTGTGACTTGGTTCAACCACCACAGAATCTCCTTCCTTAGGCAAGGAAGGGGATGTCGACATCCAAGGGGTATGGGTGTTAGGTCCATGTGGACTTCAGGTACCACTGCAATTTCCTCATGTGGAGTCTTGCCAGAGGTAGCATGGGTATAGTGGAAGTCATATGACCCAGTAGTGTGAGATATTGTTTGGCTGTCAAAGCAGTGGCTTTGAGAATGGAGGCCAGATACTGCCTCAGGATTACCGTTTTTTGGGGTGGAAGGAATGCCCTCATGACATCTGTCCTTATCCTGCAGCCTAGGAAAAACTTGGTCCTGGGAAGGACTCAGGCTGGACTTGGGGAAGTTTATGCTGAATCCCAGTGCCTGCAGGACTGAGAGGACTTGGTGGTGTTGGGTCTTTAGGGATCTGGGGCATTCTGC
Organism: Protopterus annectens; assembly: GCF_019279795.1. Classification (NCBI taxonomy): domain Eukaryota; kingdom Metazoa; phylum Chordata; order Ceratodontiformes; family Protopteridae; genus Protopterus; species Protopterus annectens. Next base: position 1,566,432,760 of record NC_056743.1, on the reverse strand, counting down.
CTGAATTAGGAGGTCATCCATGTATGGGAAAATTTGAATCCCTTGGACCCTGCAATAAGCAACGACTGGAGTCAAACACTTGGTCCAAAGGGCAAGGCCAAGAACTGAAAATGTAAGGAACCAACAGCAAAGTGTAAATATTTCCTGTAGCTGGACTTTATAAGGATATGGAGCTAGGCATCCTTTATGTCCAAGGTGGCTAGAAATCCCTGAGGTATCACTAAAGGAAAAAGGGTCTGAAGGGTAAGCATACGAAAAGTGGGTACCAGTAAGAAAAGACTGAGGTGAGAGAGATCTAGGATAGGTCTTCAAGTTCCATCCTTCCTGGGAACTAGGAAGAGTCTGGAACATAATCTCTTTCCTTTTTCTGCCAGAGGAACCGGTTGTATGGTTCCTTGTGAAAGGAGGCTGTCTATGACTGGTTGGAAAAGTGGAAGTTGAACTTTTGGTGGCTGGGGAATCCCTCTGGGAGAAGGGGAAATTATCCAGGTAATAAAATAACCCTTTTCTGTGATGGAAAGGACCCACCTGTCTATGGTGATCTTTTGCCGAATTGGAAGACAGTGAGACAGCCTTAGAGGAAATGGAGTTGGGGGGGTGGCAGTGAAGGCAGGTAGTCACAGACTACCTGCCCTGTCCTGAAAGGAAGGGTTCTGGACAGGAGTTTGAGCAGGCTTAGAAGGGGTCTGCTGTTTCCTAGTGCCCTTTCTTGTCCTGGCATGGGGAGCTGGGGCAGTGCGTCTCCTCATGAACTGGGTCTTTGAGGGATAATTCCTGTGAAATTTGGGTATAGGGGAGACAAACAGGTGTTTTAAATCCTGCAGTTCCTTCCTTTTTGCTGAAGGGCCTTAAACAGCTCAGGCATCTAACTGAATGTCTAGTAGCTTGAGAAGACAGGGAAATTAGACTGGAGTTTTGAGCCTTGGAAGATGAGTCAGGAAGGTCAGCTAAAACCTTGGTGGCCTGGGTGAAAAGAGCCATATGCATCTGGTAATTCATTGCCCTAATGGCCAGGGTAGCATTGTCACCAAGGCACTCCATGGCTTTACTCTCCTTGTCTGTAGGAAGAACAGAGGTGGAGGGAAGTAGCTTGGATGGCTTTTCTGCTGAAACTGAGACAATGGTAGGGTCAAGCAAGAGGGCATTTTATCAAAAATGTTGCCCCTTCAGGTACTTTGTAAAACCTGTCAAGCCTTCTAGGGGTAGGTGGTTGTGAATCAGGATTAAAAGAGGCAGCATTAAAAGCATCCAAGATCTCCATCTGCAGAAGGAGCAGGACTTTCCATCTGCAGAAGTTCATATCTTTTTTTGGACCTCCGTCATTTCAGAAGACCCACTAAAAATGTTTTCTCATTTTAGAAATTGTCTCCCCAAAGGTGAGGTCCTCTTCTGGGGAGTCCGCCTCAGCAGATTCATTCTCTGGAGAAGGCATCTGAGAAACACAGGAGACAGAATCCTCTGAAGCGGGATCTGAGGAGTCCTCAGCTACAGGGTGGATAACTTCCTCAGCTTGAGGCCTGGGACTGATAAAAGGAGGACCAGCCTGTGGGGAAACAGGCATGGCAGGCCTTAGGGCCATAAAGGCATTAAACAGGCGCTGTGAAAAAGCCTGCCAATCAGGTTGTCTTTCAGCAGGAGGGGAGAGATGTTTTGTTTTGTTTCTTTTAAAGCGAAGGCCTAGAAGCAGTAGGCCCTAGGGAAGGCCTAGTCTCAGAGAGAGAGGTCTAGAGTCTGTTAGGTGGGAAGCAGTGGATGCAGTGGAAGGACCTGTCTGGGCAGCCGTAAGAACCAGAGGTTCCCCCTAGTCATCGGCAGGCAACGTCTGCAAGCCCTCCCAAGATGTGCCTTCTGTCCTAGGTTCTGCGGCCTCCCGAGAGGTAGCCACTACACCTGTAACGGCAGACTCTGAACGTTCCTCCAGGCAAACGTTGGCCACAGGAGGGACTTCTGGTGGAGGAGGGGCAGCAGCAAGTTCGGCTTGGAAACCATGGCGCTCTTTTTAGGTGGTTCTATGGGCTGACCAGACGACCCTTCCATCCCTAATGCTAAGTGTTTAAGACCCTGATTTTCTAAGTAAATGTTCAAAGTGTGCAGATGACTGTGGAGTTTCTTAGGGATGAAGGCCTGATAGATCGTGTAAGTAAGATGGTCATGGGTTGGCCCTAGACAGAAGAGGCAGAGTTTGTGGGCGTCCTTATGGAGCATCTGATTACTGCACCTGCACTCTCCCTTACTGGATGGCATGTAACCTAAAGAGACATGCAGTGACAAAAAGGAATCAGAAACAGCCCTAAATGGGGTCATTATCTTAGAAACTTGAAGATCCGATGGCGAACACAGCACAAAGCGCCGACATTCGCCCAGTGGCAGAGAAGCTCTGAGGAAAGGTACGTGCAAACGTCACTTTTATGGCCTACACTCCCTAGGCCAAAGTCAGATGCCCCACGTACCTAGCAGTGACTACAAGCTTTTGTATACTGGCCAGACATTCGGGGTAGGAAGCACAGGATAACCCAAGAGTTTGGAATACTGCAACATGAGAATAGGACAGCTAGTAGTGAAGGATAGTACATTCTCGGACCAAGATATACCCCAGGGATTACCTCAGTGTCACTGCTCGACAGAGGCACAGCAAAATAATGGGTATAGTTCCCCATACTAAAGGGGTGGCGTAAGCCACAAAACGATGGGCTAGGCTTGTAAATGCCCTCGGGCAGATAGCCTAGTATGAACCTATGAACCTAAGAGGACATAGCTAATCTACTAGCAGACTTAGCTCAGTGTAGCTCAAACTTCACACCCCCTATCCCCTCCTTACATTGCCAAATCACATATTTGCATCTATACCTACCTCCAATCTTAAAAACTCCTCAAAGTGCTACAAAAGACAACAGCACTACTTCTACGGAGTCGGACATCATACCGGAATGCTTAATGGTCAGCCTGAAACATGACTTTCTGGAGTCCCCATACAGAGGTTGCTCAGCATAAACCTCCAAATAGACTGTAAGAATGAATGGAGGACAGCAACAATCATCCCCTTGAACAAAGGTGAGGCATCAACAGACACAGATAATTATAGACCCATAAGCCTGACCAGAATCATTTGTAAGGCTATGAAAAGGATTATTATGGAAATAATAAATAAGGACATAGGTAACCTGCAAACTCTCAACCCAAGCCAGTTCAAGTCATCATCTGGTTGACTTCTTTAAAAAGGTTACTGAAGCAATGGATGAGGGCAAATCAGTACACACTGCATATTTAAACCTTGCAAAAACACTCACCACCATGTCGCACACTGGTATCTTGGAAAAACTCTCCCAACTAGATATGAACCCCTATGCAATGAACTGAATAGCAAACTGGATTACAAACAGAACCTAGGAAGTAAAGGTAGGCAGCTCTACCTCTTGCAAAAGACATGTCATGTCATTAGCAGTGTACCCAGGGTTCAGTCCCTAGGCCACTCCTCTTTGGCATTTACTTCTTCCAGATCAAAGCATATGTTAAGTGTTGAAGGCTGACCAAGTCTGCTACAAACTTGGTGCCATCATAAATTTCCAGAGGACACCAAAACCTTCCAAAAGGGGTTCCCAAACAAAAACCTGTTGACAAAACCATGGACTAATTACCAAGAAATGTATGACTATAACCTTCAGAATGCATGACCTCCCTTTTAAATATCATATTACCAACACACCCATGAAAGCTGACCCAGTAGTCAGGGATCTGGGAATCTATTTCAACAATTAACTGGCCTTTGGTCACTACATAATTTATCCACTACTGTAACAAAGACCTTTTTCATCATACAGCTTACATATTAAAGGTATGGCATCCAGGTCCAGGGTTGTAATCATCTCACTGTACTCCGCTGTCATCAAGCTGATCAATTGAATTTAATTGCCCTATTTGGTATGCACCTGCCCAAAAACTTGACGCAACTAGAGCAACCACAATGTTTGCACACACACACACACACACACACACACACACACACACACACACACACACACACACACACACACACACACACACACACAAAATAAATCAATGGCCTAAATCACAAAAACAATGTGAACCCTCTCAAAATGTTGTACCTCTTCTCAGTATCACACATAGGTTCATAGGCTGATACTAGGCTATCTGCCCTAGGGCATTTATAAGCATAGCCAAAGTGTGTTTGGCTTTCGCCACCCTTTTAGATTAGTTGACTGTGCCTCTGTATAGTAGGTCACAGAAGATAGCCCTTTTAAGGTTAGTTTACTGTGCCTCTGTCTAGTAGGGACACAGAAGAGATCCCAGGGTAAACTTACGATCTCCCATCCACTCGTTAAGATTTCTCTTGAAGAGGGTCATTGAGGGGCTCTGCCTAACATGGATTGGGATTTTGTTCCAGAGTGAGGGGAGCCTCTGGTATATGAATCTGTGCTGAGGTTTAAGTCCCTGGAGCGTGTAGCTCTAAGGGATTTGGATTTCCTGAGGTGGAGCATGTCCATTAATTCTGGATTGGACATGGTTTTATACGTCAGGCACAGATCGCCTCTGTGTAGGCGGTAAGCAACTGAGTAGAGCTGGAGCTTCTTTAGCCTAACTGCGTAGGGCATCTGCTCGAGTCCCTTGATCCTCTTGGTGAGATACTTTTGGGGTCTTTCCAGTTGCTACAGGTGTCGTGTAAGGTACATCCCAAATGGGGCATTGCATTCAATTATGGGCCTGATGAGTAGAGGGACACAATGACCTCTCGATCTAGATGCAAAACCTTTCGTGATAAGGTGGGCTATACAGAAGGTCTTTCTAACCACTTTGGCAACGTGACTGTCAAAGGAGAGATTGCTATCTACTTGGGTCCCCAAATCCCTAATTACTTCTTCCGTACTTAATGTATAACCATCTATGTGGTAATTTGTGGGCACTTTGTTTTTCCCAAAGGGGATGACTATGCACTTTTTGGCATTTAGCTTTAGGCCATGGCTCTGGCAGCAGTTATCCGTCTCTGTGAGACCCTTTTGGAGGATGCTTGTGTCAGTCGGCGAGTCGATTATGGCACCCAGTTTGCAGTCATCTGTGAACTTGGTCAGCCATAGTCCTCCCGTGTTAGCCTGTACCTCAGAGAAATATATACGTGCTACTAAAAGGCAAACACTGGCTCATGTACAGAGCCTTAACAGACCCTATCCTATAAAGTCTATCATACATTTGCAATAGTAGCATGAACACCCACTCAAAGGATCGCAAGCTCTTTTGCAACATAAATAGAACATTTTGGGGGGAAAAAGTATACATCACAAATATCTCTTCTGTAGAACAGTCTTCCACTTTACAAAAAGCAAAGTACTTCTCTTACCGAATTCAAACAATTTGGATGACTGATATGAAACCAGACATTCACCCCCAGTTTAGCACTCTTGTTCCTCATGTTTAGGGGCAAAAAAGTAAATATCCCAAAATATCCTTGTTCTGCCTGTCTCTGGGTTACTCATATGCAAAACATAAGAGAACGTTAGCCTAGGCTAGGCAAGGCTTAAGATCCTCACAGATCATCACCTAGTAACAACCTTTTTTTTTGTTTGTTTTTACCAGTATAAAGCTTTAATAATGAAACAACTCAAGCATACACTTTCGCTACAATAGCTTCTTCATGCAAAATTACCACACTAAGCATAGAACAGTCCTTAAATACTTCAAGCAATAAAGAAACATATGACCTTTAAATTAATCAATACTTAGAGACATTCATCTAATTCTGTTTCTTAAACCTCTTAAAACTGGTTTAATAGTAAAATTCTCATTAAGACCTAAAATGTCTGTGACCTAAACCAGACTATCCATTTATTTTCCACTTTTTCAGTTTCATTTTTCAAATCTCAGCCTCTAGTATTACCTCTGACAACCTGTAGAATAAAAAACTTAAAATAATGCACATCATTTTTATCTTTTATATGTTTAACTAATGCATTTGTATCCCATTTCTGCGCGTTTCAGACAAATGGTCACAAACACGTTCCTTTAGTTTCCTATTCGTTTTGTCTATGTAAAAGGTCTCACATTGTTGGCATATAGCCATATAAACTTAGTTTTACACATGCCATATACCCTAATACAAATGTTGTTTCATAACAAGATGTATAATGTACTTATCTGTGTAAATGTATCTGCAGTACTGACAACCATTATACGTATATGGTTCCTACCTCAGAACTATCAGTTCTACCTATAAATCGTTCTTGCTCATTTTTTTTTTTTGTTTGTTTAGAAGAAACATTTTTATTAAATTATGTGTGACACAGACAATCTTAAATTTATGTAAATGAAAATAAATCTTAGAGGCACAATCTCAGTTGCAAACATTATACCTTACAAACCATGCCAAGACGGCTGTAGCTATACATAGTAACTACCTTATGCACATAAGCCCAAGCCCATTTGTTTGCAATTGGTTGACCTTGTTGGATGCTCCTCCCTATCCTTGAATTCCCATAAAATAAGCACAACCTATGCTGTAAGGCACTACAGGCATTCCTCCCTGGTCTCTATCATGGAAGACCCTGCATTTTGGGAAACTGCTCACCCATTCCAGTGTACACTGTGATATACAATGTTCCAGATTCATATAAGTGCATTTCCAGGAGTCCAACAGTCCTTTTTTGCTGCTTATACAGTTTGGATCATGATAGCTGCTACTGCAAGTTTTGCATTTCAGCATTTAAACAGCAGTGAATTTAAGTGATCATGTGGTTATCAGGTCACACCAGCTTGGGAGGAAGACGATGTGAAACACTGTCACAGCTGCCATCAGTTTAACCCTTACAGTCAAAGTCTCCAGAGGGAGAAGCTTTTGTCTTCCCTTGGGAGAAAAAGAGGACTGTCATTGAAAATTGGTATCAGGGGTACTGGTGGAAGCATCTTCCATGCATCTGAAGGCAAATGTCACAGCATCACTGCAAAGACAAGCATTTAGAGTGCTGTGACAAGACCCCACTCAATGGTTAGATTCTTTACCAATAGCCATTCAGCATAAACACGGATGTGATACAACATACCATATTACATAAATATGTTTATCCTCTAACACTATCGGTTCATCTCCTTGCTGCTACTGAACATCTCTGAAAATGAACAACAATATGGCAGGATGTTTGATAGTTCCATACTGCCCACAGTTGGGAATGCCTCCTTTGTTCTTGCATACTGGCAACAGTAAGCTTATTCTCCAGTCATCGAGGATACCCCTTTATACCATGGTATGTTATATCACATCCATGTTTTGCTGAAATAGCAATTTTCAAGGACAGTCACCTTTTTCTCCCAAGGTGAGCCAAAAGCTTTTCCCTATTAGAGGTACTGGTGGGAGAATCTTCCATGCATCCCAAGGCATATAACACAGCATCACTTTAAATACAAGCATTTGGAGAGTGGATTGAGACCTTGTACTCCTAAAGACAAGCCTACTGTTCAGCAAGCCTACTTGTTCCTAAAGGTACTGCCCCTTGTCTTAGCTAACAAGGACACTACAACCAGAAGGTGTTCCTGTTAATCCAAGCCTCCCCTTGAACTCTCCCACCATTTTCTTGTGGACAGATGTCTTCCAGAAGCCTCAACCACTGGAGTTCCCTGTATGGCAGCAAGGGCATGAAATGGGTTAGAAGATACACCTGCTGATGTATGTGGTATGTTGCATTACATTCACGTTTTTTGCTGAATGGCACTTACCGAACATTAATCTAACCATCGAGCGGGGCCTTGTTATAGATTATCGAATACGATAGCAATGTATACATTATTTCATGTGGGCACAGTCTTTCAAAAAAAAAAAACACAACAAACACCAAAACTGTAGAACCAGGTAATAGAGCAATACAGTGCACAGGTGTCCACAAAATTACTTTATTTTAGCATTTTCGTCGGCTGTAGAGCCAAAAGACTTCTTCAGAATAACCATGAGAACATTCAAAGCAGTTAAAACAGATAAAAGCACATCACATTCTGTGACATCATTGAACTTCCCACCATATTATTTAAAGCAGCAACCACTCACAGACCCATTTTTTTCACAAACAATACAATGTCTTCTTTAAAACGTACACAATTATAATTTCATAAAATAGAAATTAGTAAATGTACAACTGACCTAGAATTATTTAAAAAGCATCGGGCAGTGAAAATAATGTGCAGACAGACAGTGCATAAACTTGTACTGTAAAACTGTCATGCATTGACCTCACATGTGAAAATCCACTTTTAATTTTAAATGGCTAGAAATAGACACCATTTCATTAAGCCCTGGTAGGTAAGTGGCATTACACCTAAGTTGCCAAATAAGCTCCCTGTATTCAAGGAGTAAATCCATCGGGCCCCCCCCCCCTTATTACACATTTGTTCTAGGGCACTAAATTTAAACTGGTGCTCAAGGAACACCATCATGCGTTTCCACAGCACATTTTTGATGTTTTTCTTTTTGATGTCATACTTATGTTGATAGATCCATTTATTAAGGCTAATTGTTTTCCCTATGTAAAATTGCTGACACTGCTGGCAGATAGCCACATATATCACACATTTACTAGTCCTTCTAAGTTGGGAACTGCTGACTGAGAGCCCAGTGTCTGTTATTCTTAAAGTGTATTAGTTCTGGTTTAAGCACTTGGGCTTCATGCCAGTTATTTTACATTAAGAAGGTTTGTGGTCTGCACTCTTGTGGGAGCAGAGGCTGGACTCTGCCCTTCTGAGCTAAGAATTTCTGGTTAAAGGTTTACAGTGCCTGAATATTTGAACTGTATCTTACTGAAATTGGTACACCTCGTTTGCTGTAGCATAGACTAGATCCAGGCCTGCTGAATCTAGCTTTGTTTATATGCTTGTTGTTTGTTTGCTTTTTATTTCCCTGGAATGCTAATTCCACCTAATACGCGGCTTCTCAGCACTTCTGTGGATCACTAGTGATATCTGCATTGCTTACGGTACTTATTTCCTTGTTTCACTTGAAAGAAAGTTAATGTTTGTCGTTTTTGCATTTAAGTTACCTGTAACACATTGCACTTAAGTTACCTGGCACTTGCTCACTAAAGCAATTATATAAATCAGCACTAAAAATTAAAAGCACTACACCCTCACTCCCCACTGGCCCTGGTTTTCAATTATTAAGGAATTCCCAATATTATTCTAGCATGTCCCAAGGTCAGTTGTCAATCTCCTCTCCGGTCCAGCTGGTGAATCTGGGAATCTTGAGGCAATGTTACAACTGCCTCATGTACACAGACAACCCTCTCCTCCTCCCAACAAATTCCAACACATGTGAGAGATGCAACCATATAGCCAAACTGGAGGCTAAGCTCTCTCAACTCAGTACTGGCATAACCAATCAGGAGGAGAAGGAAACCACACTCACTACAATTCCAGTCTCACATAGACCTACCACGACAGCAAACCAAACACATAATCACACAAAACATACTGAGGCTCTAAATAAAGCTCTGCCGAAGCAGCAGAGACCTGCAAAGCAGACACCCAAGCAGCCGCTACCCCAAAACAAAACACGTGCAACACATATCTCACAAAGCCAGTGTGCCGAACAGTCACAGCCCTTAAGACTAAACAACACACCTGATACACTTGTAATAGGTGACTCTATAGTCAGGCACACTGACGTCCCGCTCACCAGGCTGAACAAGGAGAGGGTCACGGTGAGCAGCCTGTCGGGCGCTAGGATCCGCCACATAACACAAGCACTCAGGTCACTCCAAGGCAAGTACAAATATGACTCGGGCATTGTCCATGCTGGTGTGAATGACCCGAGACGTACCTCCCTGGACTACATGAAAAGAGACATAAAGGAGCTCTCTGAGCATGTAGCCCAGGCCGGTATGACCCTGACCTTGAGTAGCATCTTACCCTCACCAAGAATGATGCCACAATATGAAGACAAGATGATCAATTTCAACAACTGGCTTAAGTACTTGGTGTCATTCAAAGGGGATCCAATGCCTGTCAGCTTGGGAAGATATGCTCAACAAGCCACGATGCTTCGCTAGGGACGGCTTGCACCTGTCACCCCTGGGCTTTCGGATATTGGCAAAGGCTCTTGCTACCCCCATAGTGCCTTTTTTAGGCAAGGCTCAAAAGACAAACCCACCTCCATACGTATCACAAGGGATAAGAAACTAAGAGTAATGCTACTCAACGCCAGAAGTCTAAACCTCAAGATGCACGCACTCGAAACTCTCCTTAGCATGGAGAACATTGATATCTGTGCAGTAACAGAAACCTGGTTCAGGGCTCCCGAGAGCACCCCAGCACTACCAGGTTATACCTCATACCATGCTTTTCGCCCCAAAACTTGGACGAACCACAAAAGGAGGGGGAGTATCGATATTCATCAAAGATGCCCACACCTCCAGGTTGGTGGCAAAGCACGAAGCATCAGAGACTATCCATGTGCAACTAACAGTGGGTAAAACTGCCTTCCAGTTTATAGCCTGCTACAGACCACCCTCCCAAACCCAGGAACCCCACTTGGCCTTCCTGAGAACACTGGAAAATATGAAGGTCTCTCCAAACACCATTATATTGGGCGACTTCAACTACTCAAACATAGACTGGGAGCATTACTCTAGCTCCAACACCCTAGCCCAAAGGTTCCTAGAATTTATAAACTCAAATGCTATGGAACAACTTGTTACCACTCCCACAAGAGGGAAAACATACTGGACCTGATCATCACCAACATGGGGACTCTATGATCCAGACCAGAAGTGTATCCCTCACTGGTAAGATCAGACCATAAACTAATCTCACTGGATATTAACATCCCGACCCCACCGCTGCCCAGAAAACCACAGTGAAAAACTTCTCTAAAGCAAATTTCACACTCCTCAAAACTGAGGTGAAATCCTTCAAAGCCCCCGGGCCTGTGGAAAATACGGCCCAGACCGCAGAATCCTTTATAAACGCATTCTATGAACACCTTCAGGAATGCATGGATCATGCGATCCCAAATAAAACCAAGACCCAATCCTCCAAAGGCAGACGTCCTGCCTGGTGGACCCCAGCCATAAACAAACTATACAATAGAAGGAGGAAGCTACTAAATGATAGAGCAAAATCCCAAAAAGGCAAGGCATCACTGATCAGTATTGGCAAAAAACTGCGGGCACACACAAAATTGTCTAAGGCCAGCTTCGAGAGAAAAATTGCACAGGACACTAAGGATAATCACAAGGCTTTCTTTAGTTATGTTAGGAACCTGGGTGGTAATTCCCAGATATGCTCAGAATTAGTCCAAAATGACAAAAAATACACCGAACCCACAGACATTGCCAACATCCTAGCTGACAGGTTCAGCGCAAACCCTCCCCACCAAAAGGGCAAATATCTATCCCAGCAGAGTGCTGCCCCCCTGACATCTCAGATGCTCAGGTAAGAGCCACCCTCTCCAAAGCAAAAAACACAGCATCAATGGGACCAGACGGTGTCCCGGGCTGTGTCCTACATGAACTCCCAGAAGAGCTAAACCCAAACATAAAACTACTGTTCAATCTCAGCCTTACTACAGGATATGTGCCCAAAGAGTGGCGTACAGCAACAGTGGTCCCTCTCCATAAAGGTGGTGCCTCAACGGATCCTGGAAACTATCGCCCCATAAGCCTGACTAGCTTGGTCTGCAAAGCTATGGAAAGGATCATCATGGACCTCATAAATAAAGATATTTGGGACCTACAAACACTGGATCCTACCCAGTTCGGCTTTGTTAAGAGCAGATCCTGCCTCTTAAACCTGGTTGATTTCTTTGAAACAGTCACCAAGGCCATTGACGAGGGGAAGGTGGTCCACACAGCCTACCTGGACCTCGCAAAAGCCTTCGATACAATACCCCACTCGGGCATTATAGATAAGCTCACCAGCTTAAATATAAACCCCTATGTCACTAGATGGTTTGAAAACTGGCTCAAGGACATAACCCACATGGTTAGAATTGCTGGAGCCATGTCAGACTCCAAACCAGTTACAAGTGGTGTCCCACAGGGCTCAGTCCTGAGACCTCTCTTGTTCGGTATATATTTCTTGGAGGTACAGGCCAACACGGAAGGACTGTGGCTGACCAAGTTCGCAGATGACTGCAAACTGGGCGCCATAATCGACTCCAGCCGACACAAGCATCCTCCAAAAGGGCCTCATAGAAACAGACTACTGGTGCCAGAGCCATGGCCTCAAGCTAAATGCCAAAAAGTGTATAGTCATTCCCTTTGGCAAAAGCAAAGTGCCCACAAATTGCCACATAGGTGGTAATCCATTAAGTACAGAAGAAGTAATTAGGGACCTGGGGACCCAAGTTGATAGCAATCTCTCATTTGACAACCACGTGGCCAAAGTGTTTAGAAAAACATTTTATATAGCCCACCTAATCATGAAGGGATTCACATCTAGATCAGGGGACGTCATCGTGCCTCTTTACTCATCCCACATCAGGCCCATAATTGAGTACAATGCCCCTTTTGGGATGTACCTTACCAGACACCTGCAGCAACTGGAAAGACCCCAAAAGTACCTCACCAAGAGGATCAAAGGGCTCAAACAGATGCCATATGCTGCCCGGTTAAAGAAACTCCAACTCTACTCAGTGGCATACTGCCTGTTCAGAGGCGATCTGTGCCTGAAGTATAAAGCCATGTCCAACCCGGAATTAATGGACATGCTGCACCTCAGAAAATCCAAATCCCATCGAGCTACGCGCTCGAGAGACTTTAACCTCAGCACTGAAATAAATAGGACATGCTGGAGGGACAGATTCATAACCCAGAGGCTCCCTTCACTCTGGAATAAAATCCCAGTCCAGGTTAGGCAGAGTCCCTCATTGACTCTCTTCAAGAGGAATCTTGATGAGTGGATGGGAGATCGTAGGTTTACCCCGGGTATCACTTCTGTGTCACTGTTAGACAGAGGCACAGTATACTAACCTCGAAAAAGGGCATAGCAAAATAAATTTAAAATGGGTGGCGAAAGCCAAACACATTCTGGCTAGGCTTATAAATGCCCTAGGGCAGATAGCCTAGTATGAACCTATGAACAATTTAGCCTTTGTTTAAGGAATACCCTTCCATACCCCAAAATATTTTGTGCACCGGCCACTTTTCCTCATACAACCTTTCATCTCGCCTGAGGAACTTGTTTCTAGTAAATTCTTAATTGACTTGTCCCTTTTGTACACAATCAATGGTTTGTCACCCAACTTACTTTTATAGTGCTTGTCACAATCAAACAATACCCTGTTCTGGTTGATTATGTCTTTTATTCTCCCATAAAGGGGATTAAATGATAGTACCAATGCAGCCTCAAATGGCTTTTCACTTCTAGTCCCAGGACCATCTTCTGTCCCTCTCCTTTCTACCTGGGCTATTTTTCCTAACAGTGGGAAAAAGTAACCTTCCAGCCTCTTATCACCTCATTCAGTATAGGTTCAGTGAACTGTTTCGGGTACCCTTGTTTTATTAACATATCTTGTATTATGTTCACTTCATCCAAAAATGTCTGGTAGTCACTAATCATCCTAGCCAACCTAACCCCCTGCCCCTTCACCAAAGATCGCTTTTGGTGTAAGGGGTGCCCACTATTATAGTGCAAAAGGGAGTTAGAGTATGTTGGCTTCCGATATAAGGAGGATGTAAATGTGTGCTTCTCCCTATCTTTAGCTATGGTGATATCAAGGAAGTCTATCCTCTCTTCGTTGGTTTCCATTGTGAATTGCAAGAAACTTGTACTGGAATTTAAAAACTCAAAGAATTCCTGTAATTCATCATACATGCCGTCTCAGAAGATAAGTATGTCATCAAGGCAACGGCCGTAGAACTTACAGTGTCTAAAATGTCCAGACCTGAATATCAAGGACTTTTCCCATTGGCCAAGGACCACATTAGTGAATAAGGGGGCGCATGACGTACCCATGGCCACACCTTAATTTTGCTTGAATAATTGACCTTCAAAAAGAATATAATTATTTTTGAGCATGAGGTCCATTATGGTCCTGTATATCAAGATTCCTGAGTGACTAATGTTAGTGTGTCCACACAGGAAGTCATAATGCCCTCCTAGTGGGGATCACAGTGAATAAATCCTTAATGTCTATTGTGGACAAAATTAACTGATCAGAATACAGATTTTCCTCTATTTCCTAAGACAGTTCCATGAATCTTTTAAAATATGGGAACAATTATTCATGACCCCTTTAAGGTTTAAGTCTATACATTTCGCCACTGCAAATGTTTTTGATGCTTTTGTATCAACTATAGGTCTTGGGGGGGGGGGGGGTCTGTGATAGACTTATGGATCTTGGGAAAGCCTAACATCGTGGGGGTCCGTGGGTTGTCCTGTTGCATAAAGTTCAACTCAGAAAGGATGACCTGGTTGTCAAGTAGGAGGTCATTTAATGTGATGTCAATATTCCTGTATGCAATATTTTGTCAGTTAACAGAAACCTCCTCGTATACTTCACTATATAAGTGAGTTAACATTTTCTCAATATACACTCGCTGATCTATGGCCACCAGACCACCCCCCTTGTCAGGTTTCATAAGTTGAATACTTTTGTCCCCCATGATACTACGTAATAGATTTTCCTCTTCTCTAGATAGATTCAAAGAAAGGGAGCCCCTCCTGTCTTCCATAAGCCTGTCTAATCTGAGTAGTACATAAGCATTCAAATACTTGTAACATAGGATGCAGGGGAGGGTTGAAGGTGTTGTTTTTTTTTTACATTTTTACAAGACACTGTTGTATTGTTTGTGAAAAAATGGGTCTATGGGTGGTTGCTGCTTTAAAAAATATGGTGGGAAATGCAATGATGTCACAGGATGTGATGCGGTTTTATTTATTTTAACTGCATTGAATGTTATCATGGGTATTCTGAAGGAGTCTTTTGGCTCTACAGCCGACGAACGCGCTAAAATAAAGTGATTTTGTGGACACCTGTGCACTGCACTGCTCTATTACCTCTTTCAAAAAAAATTAATGTGAGCAAGAACATTTATCAAGGGAGACACAGTAAAAAATATTTTCACTGAATGCGTGGCAGATGACTGATCTAGACTTTCTAATCAGGTGTTTACATCTAAAACAGTGACAGTTCAAGAATTGACGGGTATGGTAGAATAAAGAAATAATTTTATATATGAAGTAAACCAAACATTATATTCGCAGATAAGGACAGTCTGGCCTGCCTAGACTGCAGATTTCCTTAAACTGTCCTTCCACTTACACACAAGGTGAGCTCCTCAAAAAGGATGCAAGGATTTTTTCCCATAGAAATGATGGAGTATGACTGAAATGGCCTTCTAGAAAAGGTTGAATGGTCAGAATCAGTAATAACTAGTTTCCATGATGCACATAACAGACAAAAGGCAGTTCTTAAGAGTTATGGGGAAACTAAACTGTTCATTACGCAGGATCTGCTGAGTTACTGTTTTGGGCAGGCTTGGTAGTGTTAATGGGACTTAACTGCCATCAGAATGTTGCTTTACTAATATTTGAGTACATTTGTTATGCAATATCTGACCCATGTGGATCCCTAACTATTTTAGGCATGGTGAGCACTATCCTCCCCACTGAAAACAGAGTGGTCTAATAATTGTCCTTCCCCTTCTGTCTTTTCATTGTCTCAACTTATGAGCTGTCAGCTAGAAAGAGCTGCCTCCACCAAAACTTGGACAAGCTTCCTCTCTAGTGAAGGGTAAGGACTGACTGAATATACCTAGCTTGGTCAGTAGATGGCAGTAGACAGCGCTGAAATGTCAAGTTTTGCCATTTGCTGTGCATTGCATTTGCTTTCAAGCTGGTTGTTAGATGCAATTTTTTTTGGAAGTTTATTATTTCATTTTTTTGTGTGCGCGCCCCATGCTTACCAACCATCATTCCCTTCCTGCTCCTCATCACTCATTCATCCCCTGTTGCCCCATGACTTACAGCACCATTTAGGTGTAGGACTTCTGGTGCTGAGGTGAAAACTTTGTGAACGAAGCTGCTGTCATCCAGGCATCCACAGAAGGTGACTAGTGACAGCTGCTTTTGCTCACTCTGTAATGTTAGCCCATGAGGCACATGTATGCCTTCATGTACTCAGTGGTCATCTCCACACCACCCTGAGCCATCTTTTGAAGATTTTATCAAGGAAACACTTCAGAAGTGCTTCTACTTCTGGTTCTTGCTGCCCCTATAGTGCCTTTTTTAGGCAAGGTTCAAATGATAAATTCACCACCATAACAGGAACAGGCAAGCAAAAACTGAAGGTGATGCTACTCAATGCTAGAAGTCTAAATCTCAAAATGCACTCACTCGACGCACTCCTTAAAATGGAGAACATCGATATCTGCGCAGTGACTGAGACTTGGTTCAAGGCTCCAGAGAGCACCCCTGCACTACCAGGCTATACCTCATACCACACTTTTCGGCCATGTAACCTGGACCGGAACACCAAAGGTGGAGGTGTGTCCATATTCATTAAGGATATCCACACCTCCAGGCTAGTTGCTCAGCATAATGCATCCGAGGTTATCCAAGTGCAACTAACTCTGGGCAAAACTGCAATCCAAATTGTAGCTTGCTACAGATCCCCCACCATGCCCCAAGATTCCCACTCCTCTTTTCTTGATGTACTGGAAAATATTAGGGTTCAACCAAATACCCTAATAATGGGCAATTTCAACTACCCCACCATTATCTGGGAAAACTACTCATGTAATAACTCTTGTGCTCAACGCTTTCTGGAATTCATAAACTCCAATGCCCTGGATCAACTTATCCACACCCCCACCAGGGGCAACAATATCCTAGATCTAGTCATTACCAATATGAGTGACCGATGTTCCACACCTGAAGTCAATGCCTCATTGGTCCGATCCGACCATAAGCTAATCACCGTAGATATTCACATCCTGCCCCCACCCCCCATTAAGGAAGCCACAGTAAACAATTTCTCCAAAGCCAACTTCATGCTTCTTAAGACAGGAGTGGTGAACTTCATGACACCCATGCAGATGGACAATACAGTTACAACTACTGAATCCTACACAATTGCACTACTTACACGAGTACATGGATTGTGCTATCCCAAACAGAACCAAGATGCTATCCTCCAAAAAAAGGAAGCCAATCTGGTGGTCCCCTGCCATAAACAAACTGTACAACAGAAGGAAGAAACTGTTGCAAAAGAGAGTAAAATCCCATGAGTGGAGGAGCTCCCTGGTCAGCCTCAGTAAAAAACTGCAATCCCTAATAAAATCCCCCAAAGCTAGTTACGAAAACAAAACTGCCACTGATTCTGAAGCCAACCACAAAGCATTCTACAGCTAAGTCAAGAATCTCAATAGCAACACTCAGACCTGCTCTGAGTTACAGCACAATGGCACTAAATATACAGACCCAACTGATATTACCAACATCCTGCCAGATAGGTTCAGTGCTAACTTTACCCCCCTTCTCACCCCCTAAAGGGCCCATCTCTATACCAGAAGAATGCAAAGTTCCTGTAATCACGGCTGCACAGGTAAAAACCACACTCTCCAAAGCCAAGAACACAGCATCCGTGGGACCAGACAACACCCCAGGCTGCGTTCTACATGAACTACAGAATGAACTGGCACCTCACCTAAGTACCATGTTCAATCATAGCCTCACCTCAGGCTTTGTGTCCACTGAATGGCGCACAGCGATGGTTATCCCACTCAACAAGGGGGGAGCCACCATGGACCCCAGGAACTACCACCCCATTAGCCTGACGAGCCTAGTCTGCAAGGCCATGGAGCGTATCATCATGGAACTTATAAACAAAGACATTGGTAATCTCCAAACTCTGGACCCCACCCAGTTAGGGTTTGTAAAAGGCAGATTATGTCTCCTAAATCTGATGGACTTCTTTGAAGCAGTCACCAAAGCCGTAGACAAGGGTAAGGTGGTTTACACAGCCTATCTAGATCTTGCCAAGGCTTTCAACACCATCCCCCACTCTGGAATTACAGATAAACTCACTAAACTAGGTATAAATCCCTATGTCACAAGATGGGTTGCCAAGTGGCTCAATGACAGAACTCACACTGTGAAAGTAGCAAACTCTAAATGTGATTTCACGCCAGTGACAAGTGGAGTACCACAGGGTTCAGTCCTGGGTCCGCTCCTGTTTGGTATCTACTTCTCAGAAGTACAGGCTAACATAGAAGGTCTTTGGCTAACGAAGTTCGCAGATGACTGCAAACTAGGAGCCATAATCGAAACTAAAGTACAGTTTTGTACCTACCATAAATGTAGATGTTCGAGTGCTAATACAGCTGCAGTCATAACAGATGGGTTCTCCTGCTGTCAGGCGGGTCCTCGGTCGGCCGAATTCCAAAGTCTAGGTCCGGCGTCGGTTGTCGTCGCTTCTTCCCTGACGTCAGTGCGACAGGGGTATAAAAGAACCAGCTGACGCCATTTTCTTCAGTCTTTCTTGCCCCAGATGTCAGGTGCCCCCAGAAGGAAGGCAATACATAAAATAATGTAATAATGCAATGCAATATAATCAAAAAACAGTAGTTGCAAACAAATACACCATAAAAGAATACCCCTAGAGGGGAAGGTGGGAGGGAAACCTGGACTGCAGCTGTATTAGCACTCGAACATCTACATTTATGGTAGGTACAAAACTGTACTATGTTCATCGTGCATACAGCTGCAGTTATAACAGATGGGTAGAATCCCAAAGCTAAGAAAGGGGTGGTAGGCACTAGGTGGAGCTAGGAGGAGCCAAAATGCCCTGCAAGACTGCAGTGGCAAAGCCTGCTCTAGACTTGGAGTATAATGGTAGGTTGTAGTGCTTAGAGAAGGTATACACAGAACTCCAAGTGGCTGCTTCTAAAATATCCTTGGTAGGCACTCCTCTGAGGAAGGCTGCAGAGGTGGCTGTGGCCCTGGTGGAATGAGTTCTAATGCCTGTAGGTACAGTTTTGCCATGAAAGGAATAGCAAAAGCGTATGCAGTGGGCTATCCATTTTGAGATTGTCTGTTTGGATATTGACTTTCCTTGAGCTCCTACCGCATAGGCCACAAAAAGCTGTTCTGATTTTCTGAAAGGCTTTGTTCTGTCCAAATAATAACGCAGTTGTCTGTGGATGTCCAAGGAATGCAGTAATCTCTCTCCCCTTTGTTTTGAGTATTAGGATAAAAAGTAGGTAAATGTATGGCCTGATTTAAAGCTACCCTGGATACCACTTTAGGCATAAAGGACGGGTTGGTACGTAATGAAACTCTGTCCTGATGGAAGATGATGAAAGGCTGGACAGCCATAAGAGCCTGTAGTTCTGAAACTCTACGAGCTGAAGTGATAGCCAGAAGGAAAGCTGTTTTCCAGGACAAATATTGTAAATCTGATGAGGCAGCTGGTTCAAAAGCGGGCAAAGTCAGTTTTTCCAGAATGAAATTAAGATCCCAAGCAGGTACAGGTATTGGTTGTTTTCTTGGAGGTCTTAAATTCTTAGCCCCTCTGAGGAACTGTCTTAATAGAGGGTGAGAGAATAAAGGTGGATCAGTATTGTATTCTGCAGAAATGGCTGAGGCATGGATTTTGATGGAGGAGAACGAAAGTCCACTGCTTAGCAGTTCGGCCAAATATTGTAGTATTTGAGGTAAATTCAGTTTTCCAGGGCACTGGCCCTTTTTCTTATTCCAAACACAAAAACGTTTCCATTTTGCAGAGTAAGCTTTTCTAGTTGATGGCCTTCTGGCCTCCAAAATGACATCCTGCACCTCCTTGGAGAGCAGGGCCTGCTGTGATGCTAAGGAATCTTCCATGCGGCTAGATTGAGTGTCTTCAGCTGACTGTGAAGAGTTTTGAAGCTGTGCTGAGTCAGAAGAAGAGGCATTAGAGGCAGGGTCCATGGTGGGGAATGCGTCAGGCTCCTTAGTAGTGGGTACCAGTGTTGCCTTGGCCAGTCCGGAACAATGAGGAACATCCTTGGTCTGTCTGCTCTGGTCTTCAATAGGACTTTGGACAGCAGAGGAAGAGGTGGGAAGGCATAAACTGTCATTGATGTCCAACTGAAAGAGAGAGCGCCCACTCTCCAGGCCTTTGGATGGAAGATCCTTGAGCAGAATTTTGTCAATTGATGATTTTTGTGGGAGGCAAAGAGATCTATGTCTGGCCTTCCCCATTCTTGGATTATTTCTGTAAAAACGTTTGGATGCAACTTCCATTCGTGTGGATCTGTCATGTTCCTGCTTAGGTTGTCTGCCAGCGTGTTTTCCTTGCCTGGCAAGTACTGCGCTTCTAGTTCCATTTGTAAGTCCATGGCCATGTTCCACAGTGACATAGCCAGTCTGCATAGGGGATAAGAATGTGTTCCTCCCTGCTTGTTTATGTACCACATAACTGTGGTGTTGTCTGTTCTTATCAATAGCTGACCTGGTTGTAGAAGGTCCTTGAAGGCTGTAATAGCATTTATCACTGCTAGCATTTCTTTTTGATTGATGTGAAGGTGCTTTTCTTTTTAGGTCCATTTGCCCTGAATGCACCGGTCTGTCATGTGCGCCCCCCAGGCGTAGTCCGAGACGTCTGTTGTGATGACTTGATCTGCTTGAGGCCTGCTGAATGGAAGACCTGAGTTTGTTTGGCATGCTTGAGCCCACCACAGAAATTCCTTTTGCAGACATGGAATTAGTGGTATCATTGTTTCCAAACTGTGGCTGTGTTGAGACCATATGTTTTTTAGGTACCATTGTAGTTTTCTCATATGCAGCTTTGCACATGGGATTAGTAAGATGTAAGATGCCATGAATCCCAGAGCCTGCAGGATTTTCCTTGCAGTCAGCCTGGTGCAATTTGCCAGTGTTCTGAAATATTGAATTAGTTGCCCCTGCTTCTCTGGCGTGAGGTAGGCCCATCTGGGTGTTTGTGTCCAAATTGGCACCCAGGAAAATTACCTTCCGAGAGGGTATTAGTCTTGATTTCTCTTTGTTGACTGTGTATCCTAGAGAGTTTAATAACATTATTACATAAGCCAGATGTTTCAGAAGAATGTGCTTGCTGTCCGCTTGGATCAGGCAGTCGTCCAAATAAGGGTATATTTGTATCCCTTGAAGTCTGCAGTAGGCAATTACTGATGCCAGGCATTTCGTGAATACTTTGGGGGCAGTAGATAAACCAAAGGGCAATGCAGAGAATTGATAATGTATTGAACCTGCAAGAAATCTGAGGTATCTTCTGCAATTTTGTCTGATTGGGACATGCAGGTATGCCTCCTTGAGGTCCAATGTTACCAGCCAAGACTCCTTGCTCAGCATGGGAAGAAGTTGCTGTAGAGTGAGCATCTTTAATTTTGGTACGAGTAGGAATGTGTTTAGGATGGAAAGATCCAAAATAGGTCTCCAATCTTTGCCCTTCCTTGGCACCAGAAATAGCCTGGAATAAAAACCTTGACCTTGTTCGTGCGTAGGTACCTCTTGAATAGCTTTCATGTTTATAAGATCTGAAATTTGCTTTTGTGCCTCTGCCCTTTGATTGTGTGGCAGGTTTGGCATGCCTTTCATTTTTGGAAGGGTATGAAAGTGGAATTTGTAGCCTCTGTTTATAATGTTCAGGATCCATTTGTCCTTTGTGACAAAATGCCAATTTTTTGAGAATAGTGCCAGCTTTCCTCCTAAGGGGGCTGCCATTTGAGACCTGGTTCACATGCAAAGGGGAAAGTCATTGGTTTTGCTTTCTGAAAGATTGCGAGTTGTCCTCACCACCTCTTTGTGTAGGAGCTTGCCACTGTCTGCCTCTGTACGAGCCTTGTGTTTGTCCTCTGCTCCTCGGGCGCCTGTATCTGCCTCTTTGGGGTCTGTCTGTGGCAGGAAAGGACCACTTTTTGGAAGGCCAATTTCTACTAAAACGTGGGGGTTGAACCTACAGAAATTCTTTCACAGTTTGCATTGATTTAGCCTTTTCCTCCATTTTCCGTAATACTTCCTCAGCATTTGCCCCAAATAGTACATCCTTTTGAAGAGGGGCGTCTAGTAATTTAGCTTTGACATGATCAGGCAAGGCTTGTTCCTTGAGCCAGGCATGTCTACATATGACTGATCCTGTAACAGCAGCTCTACATGAGGCCTCTAGAGCATCAAAACCACATTGTAAGGTATGTTTACCCACTTGTTCTGCACTATGCATCAAATCCTGCAACTCCTTCATGTCTGGTTGTTCAGGTTGAGACATTTTACTTTTCAATTGAGATAACAGAAACTGTTGGTATTTTAGCATATGAAACTGACAGT
Organism: Protopterus annectens; assembly: GCF_019279795.1. Lineage (NCBI taxonomy): Eukaryota > Metazoa > Chordata > Ceratodontiformes > Protopteridae > Protopterus > Protopterus annectens. The sequence continues at coordinate 1,566,410,491 of NC_056743.1, read as the reverse complement.
TTAAGGCCCTCATGGATAAGGTAGCCGAGGTATATACCTTTTTCCCCCACCTTTCTAAGGATCTGGTATCTCTCTCGGAAGGCAATGGGTTTTTGGCAATGGAGGCCTTAACTCCCTTGGGCCCCTGTGAGATGGTTTCTAGGTCAGCAGCATGGCTTTTGTATAGAAATTGGTGTGAGTCAGGAACCCTGCAGTACCTGTCAGGCTTAACTGGAGCTGGAGGGAGAGAGTCCGGGTTAAGGCAGGCCTCCGAGTAAACATCATGTAGGATGTCCAGGACAGGAGGTATAGCCAGAGGCCTGTGCTGGGGTAACAAAAGAAATTCCCTGAGCCTTTTCTTGGAATCTGAATAATCCTGGCCTTCCCAGTGGAAGTGTTCCCTTAAGGTATGCAAAGTTTCACCAAATGAGTAATCCTCAGGGGGGGATACAGAAGGAATAGATTCCTCTGCATCAGAGTCTTCAAAAGGAGAGTAAGACTGTTCCTGATAATCAGAGTGCTCTGAAATAATGGAGCCCTGATCAGAGGAGGGGGAATCTTCCTCCACTCTGGGTCTTTTGTCCGGAGGTGGCTGAGAACCTCTGATTAGAGTAATTAAATCCACAGCCATTTTAAGCATCTGTTTCTTAGGCATGGGGCCTGGAGATGGGCCCTGTGTAGCTGGTCTCTTAGGGTGTATGGTAGCTTTAGACTTGGTGAAAGCCTTGATGGAGAAAGAAGAGGAAGGTCTGAAGACACCTTGAGTGGAGGTGGACCTGTCCACATTCTGTGTTTCAATGCCAAGCGTGGCTTCGGTATCTGTAGTCAGGGTGTGGGCCGAGGAGCCTGCGACCTCGGGTACAGGAGACACCGCCAAAGATGTGTCGTCGGTAATCAGGGGCTGCATAGGCGCCTTGCTGAGAACCGGACCACGTGTAGTCGGCATTGGCATGGTGTCGGCAGAGGCCACGGGCCTCGAGTGTCGGTCCTTGTCTTTGCGTTTTTTAGACAAAACCGGAGTCGGAGTATCCAACGACATAGTATATTTAAATGCTTTCCCAAAATAATGCTGGGCGAACTCCGCCCGACACTTAATAGTGCGTTTGTTGAATGTAGCACAAAAGCGACAGACCGAGACGGCGTGGTCTAGGCCTAAACAAGGTATACAGAGGGAATGGAAATCCTTATGCGGTATTTGCTTCCCACAAGAAATACAATTATTAACTTTGTCTGACATCGGTCTGAGGCAAGAAAAAGTTTCCCCAACGGGGTACTTAGCTTTTAAGAAGACTTCGGTTCCAAATTTTTTGTACTCTCAGGAGCTGGCTGACCGGCACTTGCGAACTGCTTCTGCTTCGGGCACCGCGCGGCAAAAAAGACGGAGGAAAATGGCATTGGCTGGTTCTTTTATACCCCTGTCGCACTGACGTCAGGGAAGAAGCAACGACAACCGACGCCGGACCTAGACTTTGGAATTTGGCCGACCGAGGACCCGCCTGATGGCAGGAGAACCCATCTGTTATGACTGCAGCTGTATGCACGATGAACATCTAAGGAAGTGACTTCTTTTCAAGTCATATGATCCTCCTAGGACATCTCTCTCTTTTTCCTGTGTCGGCACTGGAAAATCAGCTGTGACATCTGGATTCTTCAATGGGCTCTGAGTTGAAAACAACAAGGAAGGCAAGTCTATAAGAGACAGAAGAACTTTGACATACTGTTTTCAGTAGGAGGAGGGGTACAGACTGAAAACAAACTGAGGAGGTATCAGCAGATTATGCAAGTGATACGGATAGGGCAGCAAGTCTTACTAATGTTGAAGCATAGACCTATCGAAGTCTATGCAAATCTGCCAAATGAGAATGTTGCGAGTCTCTCTCCATCTTTGTGGCTGTCTTGGGTGATATGCTGCCCACAGGTACTCTTCTTAAATAATGCTGGTGGCGGTGTATTCAGGCCAGGGAAAAGGACAAGCCAAGGCCTCTACACGTATGCCAGAGACAGGAAATGGACAAATAAAAACTTAAAGATGTAAAACCTTGCAAACAGAGTAACACACAAGAAACTAAGAGGTAATGAGACAATGAAAGATAATGCCAGACACAATTACTTCCGAGGGAGATATGAAATGTAACAACAGCAATGAAGAACTGGAGAACTAGAATAAACACAGCAATACAGAAGCTGCAACAAAAGACCTGCTAGGGAACTTCCAGGTACAAAGAGTATTAAGCCTTACTGTTACAGAGAATGATGACTTCTTACCAAAAGCGGAAAAACAGCCCCAGTCCACACTTCTCTACCCAAGCTTCTTAGATCTGAAGAGTTTGGTTTGCCCGCATAAAGTACAAGCAATCAATAAACTTGTTAACTAGGGAGAAAAGCACACCCCATCCTAAGTTTCAGTTATGATGAAACACAAAAATGGGGTGATGGCCACTGGAAAAGGCCATCCAGCTAATGACCAAATGAACTGCAGTGATGCATAATGATGTATAGAGCTGGCAAGCATGCTGCTGCTGTCCTCATGTGAACTGTTAAGCTGATGCAGAAATGTTCCAAGATGTTAAATAAATAAAACAGAGCAAAGCCAGCACCAATCACCAAAGTGCTAACAGAAAAGTACAGTTTTGTACCTACCATAAATGTAGATGTCCGATAGGTATGCATCTGCAGTCATCACATATGGGTTGTACTGCCTCAGGCAGCCCTTCGGTCGGCCGGATTCCAAAGTCTGGGTCCGGCGTCGGCTGTCGCCCCTTCCCCGACGTCAGAGCGCCTGGGGTATAAAAGCGTCAGCCGACGCCATCTTCCTCAGTTTTTCTTGCCCCAGATGCCAGGTGCCCTCTAAGGAAGGCTAAATTTGGAGAAATGCAATAAATTCCAAACATGCACAAAAATATATACATATATAAAAACAAATACACCATAATAGATAACCCCAGCTAGCTATGAGAGGGGAATGTACCCAAGAAATACCACAGAGGGGAAGGAGGGAGGGTAAACCTGAGTGCAGATGCATACCTATCGGACATCTACATTTATGGTAGGTACAAAACTGTACTATGTTCTTCAAGGATGCATCTGCAGTCATCACATATGGGTAGAATACCATAGCCAATCTGGGGGTGGAGGATCTATGTAAAGGATGGTGTAGCTAAAATGCCCTGCAGGACTGCCGTAGCAAAGCCTGCTCTGGATCTGGAATATAAAGGTAAGTTGTAATGCTTGGAAAATGTATGCACGGAGCTCCATGTAGCAGCTTCTAAAATGTCCTTGGTAGCCACCCCTCTTAAGAAGGCTGTGGAGGTGGCTGTGGCTCTGGTCGAATGAGGTCTAATGTTAGCTGGCACAGTTTTTCCATGAAAGGAGTAACAGAACCGAATGCAATTCCCTATCCATTTTGAAATTGCCTGTTTTGAAATTGCTTTTCCTTGTGCACCAGCAGCATATGCTACAAACAACTGGCCAGTTTTTCTCTAATTTTTTGTTCTGTCCAAGTAGTAGCGCAACTGTCTGTGTATGTCCAGGGTGTGCAGAAGCTTTTCCCCTTTGTTTTGTGGATTTGGAAAGAAGGTAGGCAGGTGAATAGCTTGGTTTGAGACCCTAGATACCACCTTTGGCATAAATGAAGGATTGGTTCTCAATGAGACTCTGTCTTGATGAAAAATAAGAAATGGCTGTACTGCCATGAGGGCCTGTAACTCAGATACTCTTCTTGCTGAGGTTATGGCCAGAAGGAAGGCAGTTTTCCAAGAGAGGAACTGTAGTTCTGCAGATGCTGCTGGTTCAAAGGGAGGCAGTGTTAGTTTTTCCAACACGAAGTGTTAGAAAAATATGTACTTAAACATATATGTAGTGCAAGTTTAGAAACAGTATAATATGTAATGCATTTGATTCTATTTAACAATATGGCAGTAGAAATGATCTTGCATGTAATTGCTTGAAACTTAGCTGCAGTGTGGTTAACCTCTGACCCTGGCAGTAGCCAGCTCAGCAGGCTTATGTCTTTCAGCAATTATTATCTGCTGGGTTAGAGAGAAATAAATATGTATGCATGTATATCTTTCTTCCTTCCACCGAGAAGGATGGCCTTGTGAGCCATATCGAAGATAGAGTACAGCTGCTTACCAGAGAGACAAAGGAACGTATTAAGAAATGAACTGACTATTGTATTCGAACTGGCCTGGAACCTTGAAAGAAGCAACATTTACAGAAAGACATTGTAATTGACCAGGTGCCTTGCAAGGCTGTGTTATTCTCATGGGAAAGTTTTTAAAAAGTATAACCTCAGCACTTTCTTATGAATAGAATATTGTAGACTGTTATGATGTAGGTGCCCTGTGACTGACCATGTCAGTAAGGTGGGCACAGCTTGAATGTATAGTGTATTTAAAGAAGTTTACTTCCTGTATCATGTTAGTCAAAACTCTATACTTGTTTTGTATAGTTTTTTGCCTCCTAATGTACATTAGTAAAGAAACGTTATTTGAACCTGAGCATCCTGTGTTATTGACTGTCATTTTGAAAAGCCTAATGATTTTTACAGTCTGATTTTAACAATTTATTTGACATTTTGGTCCTTCTTAGCCGGAATTCCCTTGGTAAGCTGCAGGTCAGAGTGCATGGGTGGTAATAAATCTGCGCAGGAGAAGCTGCCAAAAAATGGTTCTTCTTGAGTGAAAAGACCTCCGACTGAATTGTTGTGTGTAAAGAGGCTGTCCACTTTCTGATCTGTGGCTGAAAAGCGGAAAACTGGATCCCAAGAATAAAACGTGCAGTCATAAACGGGAGGCTCAGGTAAGGAGAGTTTCCCTCTTTGTCTTTGTTTTAGATCAGGGACCAGGTTACACTGTACTGTTGTTAAGATTTGTGATAGCAGGTCGAGAACGTATTGAAGTACTGTATGTTTGGTCATAGATCAGGGGAAAAAACAAAGCAAAGTAAACAGTCATTCTAGACACTACTGTGGATACAGGGAAGAAGATACCACGTGGTACGGGAGAAGGGTTACGTAACAGTCTTTTTTAAGACATGGGAAATCAGTGCACTAAGAGATCGCGAGATCCGCCTTTGACGGATGATGCGAAATATATGCAATTGCAGAGAGCAGATAATGTGAGATATTTTGCAAAATGGGTTAATAAATATGAATTTGATGGTAAATTAGACAAAGTTTCGTTAGTGAAACTTTTGAAACAGTTAAAATCTGACACAGAAGGTCAGGCGAAAAAACAGCGACAGTTGGGTATTCCTCAAGCACACAGGTGGATTGAGGAAGTAAACCGAAGGGAACAGAAGGTTAAAAATGCGAAAGCATTATTCTTAGATAAAGAAGATAATACAGTAGTAGCGACGGCCCCTCCACCCCCACCGATACTTTACCCAGGATATGAAGCGGGAGGACAGGCCGGTCCCCCCCCACGTTATCCTGAGGCAACAGGGGCATTAAAACAACCATTTGTCAGAGAACCTTTTGAAACTAGATCCCGAACACGTAAAACACTTAGGGACACTCAATTGAGAGATTCACTAGAAGAGAGTGAGGAAATCTGTCCATTAATTGAAGTACCGAACCCTCAGGCAGGACAGGAAGGCCAGGACCCAACCCTCTTAGTATATAGACCATGGACACCGGAAGATATCCGGAAGGCCTACAGAGGGAATTCCCCATCCGAAAATTAATCATGAAAAGTTTATACAAGATTTACAAGGCATGCGATTGAGTTACCACTTAAATGGGGAAGTAGAGAAGGTTATTAGACAAATTATAGGCCCAGACTGGCACATGGTTTGTGGCGCCTGGAGTGCGCGTGACGCGCAACTTAAACCCCTCCTACATAGTGACGCAGAATTAGACACTAGGTTGAAGGGTCTTACGGACCGAATTACTGAAAAATGGAAACCTAGAGCAGATTGGACCTGTATTAATCAGTGCATACAACAAGATAATGAAACTGTGGATGGGTACTATGGTAGATTATTAGAATGTTTCAATAACCATAGTGGTATGCCTATTCCTGAAAGTCAGAAAAATGATAGCTCATATGAACAACAATTGAAAAATGCATTTTTGAAAGGTTGCATTGCCCCTATCAGTAGCTTTATTACAAAGCATATGATAGATCATCGAACGAGTAGGCTACAAGCCTTACTGGAGTATGCTAGGCATGCTGAAAGACACTAACAGTAAGAAGAAAAAGACGACGCAGGTCTTCACAGCTGAAGACGGAGCAGAAGTCTTTGTAGTGCAGTCAGGTAAAAAAGGTAGGAGAAACGCTCAGAGCAATAAACGCTCTGACAGAGACTCAGAGGTTTTTGAGGAAAGAAAGAGAAAAGGTGAGTGCTTCAAGTGCGGGAAGAAGGGACATTTAGCAAGGGATTGCAGATCGAATAAAAAAACGTCTAAGGAAGGGAAGGATAGAAGTGATGAGGATTGACTATATGATAGTCATAACGTTCCAACAGTCATCAGGAGAGATTAATGGGGAGGAAGAAAATGTAAACACAGTAGTAGGAATAGAGGAAGTGCAAATAGATGGAGAAAATGAGGAAAGTGAAGTTTTAGATTTAGCCTTATTGAACTTGGAGCTCTATTTGGCGTACACAAAACCGGAAGTTACACTTCTGGTGGAGGGGAGGGAAGTGAGATTTTTGTGTGATTCAGGAGCATCGCGGACTTTGATACATCCTTCAAAGTTACCGGAACACTCTGAATCACCTGACTACATATTAGTGAAAGCAGCAAATGGACAGCTATACAGGGAACCACTTTCCCATGATATAGCAATAACTGACCCTGTTTCAGGTATGACCCAGAGAAGTAAGATAGTACTTTCTGCAAAATGTCCAGTGAATTTACTGGGAAGAGACCTTATGCAGCTTTTTGGCATAGCAGTAGTTCCTACCATGAAGGGTATGGAGGCACAAAGGCAAATGGATACTTTTGTGGTGCGATCGGAGGGTGAAGCCTATTATTGGTACAGCCAGGACCTAGTTACGACTGGTCCAGGGGCAGTGACCGAGGAACTGATGAACGTAGCCATCAGTAAGGTACCCTCCCTTCACATTGATCAACAGCATTTGTTACATTGTACTCTGTACTATTGTAGTACACCAGGACCTGATAAGGAATATGAGAAAAAATTGTTCAGAAATCCTGAAAATAGGCTAGTATTACGAACCTTGTACTGGGATACTGAGGGTAATAGTGTGGTGAGTTGTTCATTACCTCAGGAATTCACGGGACTATGCAAGTCCAACTGGCTACAGCATGTCAGTTTAACCAAACATAAAAATGTCAAATGGGTAGACCTAGGTGAAAAAGTGACAAGATGGTAAAGGCAAACCGACTTAGAATCGTCTGAGCAAGGAATACAGAAGCAAAAATTAAATTGGTTAACGCAAGCACGTCCAGCTGTACACTTACAGCAAAGTGAGGACAACTGATTGATGTTCTTACTAGAAGAAGAAGAAAAAGCCTTGTGTGATATACCAAGCACTCTTTGGTCAACAGGGAAATCAGATGTAGGGCTTATTCGGACAGCAGGTCCAGTAACTATTACACCGAAGTCAGCATTTAGACCACAAAAGAAACAATATCCTTTGAGAAAAGATGCAGAGCAGGGAATTAAGCCTATAATAGCAGCATTACTAAAGAAAGGAGTACTGGTAGAATCTTTGGATTCACCATGTAATACCCCTCTATTTCCTGTTAGGAAAGCAAACGGGGAATGGCGGATGGTACAGGATTTACAAGCTGTAAATGATGCAATAATACCTAGGGCACCTACGGTGCCAGACCCGCACACTTTATTGAATGATTTAAAGCCACAACAGAAGTATTTTACCGTGGTAGATATAAGTAATGCTTTCTTTTCAATACCTATACATCCAGATAGTCAGTATTGGTTTGCTTTTACATTTCAGGGTAACAGATACACCTATACTCGACTACCACAGGGATACTGTGAAAGTCCAACAATATTCGCACAGGAGATGGCTAGCAACCTGGCGGGATTTACTCCACCAGGGGGCAGTCAAGTTCTACTTTATGTGGATGACATCCTGCTTGCGGCCCCTACCCAGCAGCAATGTAGGGAAGATACGATAGCATTATTGAGATTTTTAGCAGAACAGGGACATAAAGTAAACAAGCATAAATTGCAACTTTGGAAAACACAGGTCAAGTACCTGGGATATGTGATATCCAAGGGGGGTAGAACATTAGATGAAGATAGGAAGGCAGCAATTTTACAAGCACCCAAGCCAACTACCAAGAAGGAAATGATGTCCTTCCTGGGGACAACTAATTTTTGTCGAAGTTGGATACCAAACTATGCTTTGGAGTCGGCTCCATTGGCTGATTTAATATTTAAAACACCTATGGCAGCACAAGATATACTACATTGGACTCCAGTGGCAGAAGCAGCCTTCTGCAGGCTAAAACGATTGATAGCTTCATCATCAGTTTTGGGGCTCCCGAATTACCATAAGAGATTTTTTCAGACTGTAGATTGTAAGCAGGGATATATGACGTCAGTCTTGACGCAACAGCATGGAAGTAAGCAACGCCCCATAGCTTACTATTCATCACAGCTGGACCCAGTGGCACGGTCGTTGCCACATTGTGTACAGGCAGTTGTTGCAGCTGCCATGGCAGTACAGGCTTCGGCCTCAATGGTATTATTCCACCCTCTCACTTTGAGGGTGCCTCATGCAGTTGCGATAATTTTGCTGCAAGAGAAAATTGCATTTTTGTCTCCTGCTAGACATCTTTCTTGTATGACCATACTGCTGAGTCAACCTCACATGGTGATTGAACGTTGTACGACATTAAATCCATCAACGTTACTTCTGACTCCTGTGGATGGCACACCACATAGTTGCCTACAGGAAATGGAGCAAATAACTTTACCCAGACAGGATCTTACTGATATACCCCTAGCTGATGCAGAGGTGACATTTTATGTGGACGGATCATGTAGGAAGGGTCCTACAGGAAAGAATCTAGTAGGTTATGCAGTAGTTACTGATGTTGGGATTGTAGAAGCCCGACCTCTGCAGCCTAACTTATCTGCTCAAGCAGCAGAATTGATAGCTTTAACACGAGCTTGCCCTTTAGCAAAAGACAGATGTGTGAACATATATACTGATAGTCAGTATGCCTTCTCCACAGTGCATGTTTTTGCGCAGCAGTGGAAGAATAGGGGAATGATAACATCCACTGGTAAACCGATTAATCATGCGCAACTAATCTTGAATTTATTAGATTCCATTCAGTTACCTACTAAAGTAGCTATTTGTAAATGTGCAGCTCATACAAAGCAACAGGATAAGATTTCAAAAGGTAATGCACGAGCTGATGCAGTTGCAAAGCAAGCAGCCTCAGACTCAGAAACTTTACTTTTGAATGAGGAATTACAACCCTCTGAGATTTTAGATTTAGAAATGTTAAAAACAATGCAAACATTAACTACGAAAGCAGAAAAACAGAAGTGGGTAAGACGAGGAGCAATCCTTGAAGACGGATTGTACATCTCCAAAGAGAGAAAGCCAATATTACCGTCTAATTTATTTAGATATGCAGCTTTGTTGAGCCATGGGCAGAGCCATGTCTCAACAGGGGGGATGGTACAGTTAGTTAACAGAATATTCCAGACATACGGATTTACGAACTACACACAAAAATTTTGTGCAGCATGTCATATTTGCAGTAAACATCATGCACAGGGAGCATTCAAACCGAAGCAAGGGAGTTTCCCCTACACCACCATACCCGTTCCATACTATTTGTATGGACTTTATAGAGCTGAATAAATGTGAAGGAAAGAAATACTGTTTAGTGATCATAGATATGTTTTCAAAATGGGTAGAAGCTTTTCCAACCAGGAATCCGGATGCAGCAACAGTGGCAAAGGCCCTAGTAAAGGAAATAATTCCTAGATTTGGCATACCGGAAAGAATCTATAGTGACAATGGGACACATTTTGTCAATCAGACAATTCAGCAACTTGGGAGATTCTTTGGGATTTCCTTAAAGAATCACTGTGCTTACCACCCACAGTCAGCAGGACTGGTGGAGAGGTACAATGGGATTTTGAAAAATAAGTTAAGGAAGTTGATGAGTGAGACTCAGAAGAATTGGATTTGCTGTTTACCTCTAGCATTGCTGAGCATGAGAACAGTTCCAAATGTAAAGGGTTTGACCCCCTTTGAAGTAGTATTTGGAAGGGCATATTACGTGCCACAGTGGAAAGCTCTTATGCCTGCAGAGCTGGAGGTCGATGACTCATTAGCCAGTTATATGAAAAGATTGTTAACCAATAAGACTGTTTTGCAGTTAAACTCTTTTTCAGATAAAGAACAGACGAAGCCGGACGCAGTGCTAGCTCCAGGATCCTGGGTGTGGTTAAAAGTCATCAAGAGGAAAAACTGGAAGTGGGAAGGTCCGTACCAGGTACTGTTGGCGACGCCTACTGCAGTAAAGGTTGCGGAGAGGTCGTCCTGGGTTCACCTGACCCACTGCAAGCCGGTAAAGAATTTCCAGTTAGATAGACATTTTGTAGCTGATATACCACAGAGACAGAATGACCAGGGGCAGAGTGTATAAAAGTACAAAGCAACCCCAAAGACATTGGTTTACTGTCCTACTGATCATACACTTATTAACCATGTTGGTGGTGACTTCTCTTTTGCTGGGGTTTTTCCTGCAAATAACTACACAGATAAAAATAACAAAACGTGATGGACTGGCCACAGATTGGCATCCAAACTTTAACACGTACCTAGCCATGAAACGTGTGTATGTAGAGACTATGAACATTTCAAATTGTTGGGTTTGTACAGCCATACCTACAGCATATGGAGGACTTTTGATGTCCGCTGTCCCCTTGGGGATAAATGAGACTTGGGAGAATCTACTTTTTGATACAGGTTCTGTGAGATCACAGGACAAAGTGGCACTGTACTTACCTGTTACACAAAAGGGAATTGTTTGTTTCTATAAAAATGATACGCTCCAAGTTGGTTGGAGTAATTGTAACATAACTGTGTCTTATAAATGTTATATAAAAGCAAAAGATCAGAGTATTAGTTGTAGCACGAATTATGATTCGTATTTAAGCTTAATGAAAACAACATTGAAAGATGTGAAGAAAAATCCTGAATTGTATAAACAGTTGTCTGTTATAGACAGGAAAATGTTTCATTCAGAGTTAACCCGCATCAGTACTAAAGTAGAAAATTCTAATTTTGTTTGTGGGAAAAAAGCATATAAATGGTTACCTGAGAATTGGTCCGGCAGTTGTTTTTTGGGTTATCTGGTTCCAGCAATAAGACATACTGCAGAATTGCCTCTGGGTAAGATACGGAATGTAAGAGATATAGCTCAAAGAACTGGGAACTCAGTCAAGAAACCTGCTAATCCAGTGGGTAAAATCGAAGCTGGTTGGAAAGATCATTCATCCGTAAAAGATAAAGAAAAATTGACTCATATGGACTTGAGTGACAGTGTTATATCCTGGGCTGGAATAATCCCAGCCTATGGAGCAGTCAAATCGATCTGGGAACTGAGGAAATTGTCAAAACTTCTCAAAGTAATGAGCAATGCGACTTTTTCTGCTCTCGAACTTGTGACTGATGAACTGAATGCAATGAGAACTGTTGTACTACAAAATCGAATGGCTCTTGACTTCACCCTAGCGGCGAGAGGTGGTACGTGCGCGCTTATCAAAGAAGAATGCTGTGCGTATATACCAGATAATGAGCACGAAATCAATGACCACCTAGAGGTAATTCAGCAAGTATCAGCAATGGCGGAACCAGGCCCAAACCCACTGACGAACTTTTTCCAGAATCTATTTGGGGGGTGGGGTTCAATCCTAATGAATATTTTGATAGCCATTTGTGTAGTTTTGCTCATATTGGGAGTGTGGGTCTGTTGCGGGATACCTTGTGTGAAAAGATTAGTTAGGGACTTCGTTGATGTATCTGTAACCGAGACTATGTATTAAGACCTGGAGTTGAATATGTTGATACCAAATGAAATTCTTTCTGAAATATAAAACAAATGACTTGCCTAGTTGAAAGTTCCAGAGAGGAAGAGACTAGGGAATGAAATGGTGTTGTTTATGTTTCTGAATAGAATAAAAAGCATTAAAAGGAGGGAGAATGTTAGAAAAATATGTACTTAAACATATATGTAGTGCAAGTTTAGAAACAGTATAATATGTAATGCATTTGATTCTATTTAACAATATGGCAGTAGAAATGATCTTGCATGTAATTGCTTGAAACTTAGCTGCAGTGTGGTTAACCTCTGACCCTGGCAGTAGCCAGCTCAGCAGGCTTATGTCTTTCAGCAATTATTATCTGCTGGGTTAGAGAGAAATAAATATGTATGCATGTATATCTTTCTTCCTTCCACCGAGAAGGATGGCCTTGTGAGCCATATCGAAGATAGAGTACAGCTGCTTACCAGAGAGACAAAGGAACGTATTAAGAAATGAACTGACTATTGTATTCGAACTGGCCTGGAACCTTGAAAGAAGCAACATTTACAGAAAGACATTGTAATTGACCCGGTGCCTTGCAAGGCTGTGTTATTCTCATGGGAAAGTTTTTAAAAAGTATAACCTCAGCACTTTCTTATGAATAGAATATTGTAGACTGTTATGATGTAGGTGCCCTGTGACTGACCACGTCAGTAAGGTGGGCACAGCTTGAATGTATAGTGTATTTAAAGAAGTTTACTTCCTGTATCATGTTAGTCAAAACTCTATACTTGTTTTGTATAGTTTTTTGCCTCCTAATGTACATTAGTAAAGAAACGTTATTTGAACCTGAGCATCCTGTGTTATTGACTGTCATTTTGAAAAGCCTAATGATTTTTACAGTCTGATTTTAACAATTTATTTGACACGAAGTTAAGGTCCCAAGTAGGCAGTGGTGGTTTCCTTGGAGGATTGATGTTTTTAATTCCTCTTAGAAACTGTCTTAGCAGAGGATGAGAGAAGACAGGTGGATCAGTATTGTACTCGGCTGAAATTGCTGAAGCATGAATTTTAATGGAAGAGTAAGACAGACCATTGTGGAGCATTTCTGCCAAATATTCCAGGATATGTGCCATATTCATAACTGTTGCATCTAGGCCCTTTGAGGTGCTCCAGGTGTGAAATCTTTTCCATTTTGCTGAGTATGCCTTTCTTGTGGAAGGCCTGCGAGCTTCCATGATGATATCCTTCACTCTCTTGGATAGCTTATCCTGGTGATGAGTCAAGGTATTTTCCAGGCAGCTAGTTGTAATGTTTTCAGGTTGGAATGCAGAGTTTTGTAATTGTGCTGTGTCAGGAGAAGCGGCCATTGTGGCAGAAGCCATGGTTTTGTCCATGACATGCTCTTTAGCAATGGGTACCAGTGCTGTCTTGGCCAGTCCGGAGCTATCAGAATCACTCTTGGCAGCTCTGCCCTGATCTTCAGTAAGACCTTGGTCATTAATGGAAGAGGTGGGAATGCATACACTGTTAGAGCTCTCCAGCTGAAAGAGAGGGCGTCCACTTTCCATGTTTGTGGGTGGTATGTCCTTGAGCAGAATTTCTCCAGCTGATGATTGTGTGGGGAGGCAAAGAGGTCTATGTCCGGTCTCCCCCATGATTGTGTTATCTGATGGAAGATGTCTGGGTGCAGCATCCATTCGTGTGCATCCATGATGTTCCTGCTTAAGCTGTCCGCCAGTATATTGTCCTTTCCTGGTACAAACTGGGATTGCAGCTGTATATTGAGAGTCAAGGAAAGTTCCCATAGATTCATTGCCAGCCTGCAAAGAGGGTAGGAATGGGTGCCTCCTTGCTTGTTTATGTACCACATAACTGTAGTGTTGTCTGTCCTTATTAGCAGGTGGCCTTGATGTAGAAATAACTTGAAGGCCTCGATTGCATGTATCACTGCCAGCATTTCCTTTTGGTTTATGTGCATGCGTAGCTCTTTTTGTGACCATAGTCCTTGAATGCATCTTCCTTCCATGTGCGCTCCCCATCCGTGGTCTGAAGCGTCCGTTGTAATGGTTTGGCTGGCTACTGGTTTGCTGAAGGGCAAACCCCTGTTTGACTGGCTTGCTTGAGCCCACCACAGAAATTCCCTTTGAAGGCATGGGATGAGTGGTATCAAAGTTTCCAAGCTGTGACTGTGCTGAGTCCATAAACTCCTTAAGTACCATTGGAGTTTCCTCATATGTAGCCTTGCTTGAGGAATCAGAAGAATGCAAGCAGCCATGTAACCCAGGGCCTGCAGGATTTTCCTTGCAGTCAGCTGAGTTTGTCTTGACAGGTTTTTGAAGTAATCCGGTAGTTGGTTTTGTTTTTCTTCTGTGAGGAAAGCCATTTGGGTGGTTGTGTCTAGATCCGCACCCAGAAAAGTTATTCTTTGGGATGGTACAAGTCTTGACTTGTGAATGTTGACTGTATATAGGTTCATAGGTTCATAGGTTTATACTAGGCTATCTGCCCTAAGGCATTTATAAGCCTAGCCCAAATTTTTGTGGCTTACGCCACCCCTTATATGAAAAAATACTGTGCCCATTAGTTTGGTGTGCCTCTGTCCAGCAGTGACACAGAGATGATTCCCGGGGTAAACCTACGATCTCCCATCCACAGGTCAAGATTTCTCTTGAACAGAGTCAGCGAGGTGCTCTGCCTCACATGGACCGGGATTTTATTCCACAGCATAGGGAGTCTCTGAGTGATAAATCTATCCTTCCAGCACATCCTATTTATATCCGTGCTAAGGTTTAAGTCGCTTGCTCTAGTGGTTTTGGTGGATTTGGATTTTTTGAGGTGGAGCATGTCCATTAATTCCGGGTTGGACATGGCCTTGTATGTCAGGCACATGTCACCTCTGAGCAGACGGTATGCGACTGAATAGAGCTGGAGTTTCTTCAATCTGGCAGCATATGACAGATTTTGGAGTCCCTTTATCCTTTTGGTGAGGAACTTTTGGGGTCTCTCCAATTGCTGCAGATGTCGGGTGAGATACATCCCGAATGGGGCATTGTACTCGATCATTGGTCTGATAAGTGAAGGGTACAGGGAACAATGACCTCACTAGATCTGGATGTGAATCCCTTCATGATCAGGTGGGCAATGTAGAAGGTCTTTCTAACCACTTTAGCAACGTGAGTGTCAAAGAAAGGCCACTGTCAACCTGGGTCCCCAGGTCCCTGATAACCTCTTCTGTGCTTAGTGGATTGCCACCTATATGGTAGCTTGGGGTTACCTTGTTTTTCCCGAAGGGTATGACTACACATTTTTTGGCGTTTAACTTCAGGCCATGGCTCTGGCACCAGCTATCTGTTTCCGTGAGTCCCTTCTGAAGGATATCCGTGTCCGATGCACTTTCTACTATGGCGCCCAGTTTGCAGTCGTCAGCAAACTTTGTCAGCCAAAGTCCTCCCATGTTGGCCTGTACTTCTGAGAAGTAGATGCCGAACAATAGGGGCCAAGGACCGAGCCCTGTGGGACACCACTTGTGACCGGCTTGGAGTCTGACATAGCGCCAGCAACTCTAACCCTGTGGGTTCTGTCCTTAAGCCAGTTTGCAACCCATCTTGTGACATATGGGTTTACATTTAAGCTGGTAAGTTTTTCTACAATACCCGAGTGGGGTATTGTGTCGAAAGCCTTTGCAAGGTCAAGGTAGGCTGTATGGACTGCCTTTCCCTCATCAATGGCCTTGGTGACTGTTTCGAAGAAGTCGACCAAGTTCGAAAGGCATGATCTTCCCTTGACGAAGCCAAACTGGGTCGGGTCCAATGTCTGCAAGTCCCCTATATCTTTGTTTATGAGCTCCATTATGATCCTCTCCATAGCTTTGCAGACTAGACTTGTTAAGCTTATGGGGCGGTAATTACCAGGGTCCGTGAGGCGCCTTTGTGGAGTGGGACCACAGTTGCCGTACGCCACTCCTTGGGCACGTATCCTGTGGTAAGGCTGAGATTAAACGGCTGCCTTATGTGCGGGTTTAATTCCTCATTTAGCTCGTGTAGCACACAGCCGGGGACACCATCTGGTCCCATTGATGCTGTGTTTTTAGCTTTAGAGAGTGCAGCTTTCACCTGCGCATTTGAGATGTCTGGGAGGCTACACTCGGCTGGGATAGTTATCTCTCCTTTAGGGGGGGAGAGGGGGGGTGAAGTTTGCACTGAACCTGTCTGCCAGTATGTTGGCAATGTCTGTGGGTTCAGTGATTTTTGTATCATTTTGGACTAATTCTGAGCATATCTGGGAGTTTCCACCCAGGTTCCTAACATAGCTGAAAAAGGCCTTATGATTGTCCTTTGAATCCATGGCAATTTTTCTCTCAATATTGGCCTTAGTTGATTTTATGAGTGCTCGTATTTTTTACTAATAATGATCAGGGGTGACTTCCCTTTTATGGATTTTGTTCTATCATGTAATAGCTTTCTCCTCTTATTGTAAAGTTTGTTAATGGCTGGGGTCCACCAGACTGGACGTTTGCCCTTTGTGGAAAGAGTCTTGGTTTTATTTGGGATTGCCTGATCCATGCAGTCCTGGAGGTGTTCATAGAAGGCATTTGTAAGGGCTTCCGCAGCTTGGGTTGTGGTTTCCACTGGCTCAGGGGCCTTGAAGGATACCACACCATGAGTAGTGTGAAGTTTGCTTTAGAGAAGTTCTTCACTGTGGTCTTTTTTGTTTGGGGTGGGGGCGGGATGTGGATTTCCAGTGAGATTAGTTTATGATCAGATCTCACCAATGAGGGATATACTTCCAGTGTGGAGCATTTTGTCCCCATGTTTGTGACAATGAGATCTAGTATATTTTCTCCTCTCGTGGGAACAGTGACTAGCTGTTCCATGGCATTTGAATTTATGAACTCCAGGAACCGTTGGGCTAGATTGTTAGGGCTTGAGTAATGTTCCCAGTCTATATTTGGGTAGTTGAAGTCACCCAATATGATGGTGTTTGGAGATACATTTATACCCTCCAGTGTCTTCAGGAAGGCTGTGTGGGGTTCCTGAGTTTGAGAGGGTGGCCTGTAGCATGCTACAATTTGTAGAGCAGTTTTGCCTATGGTTAGTTGCACCTGGACGGTTTCCGAAGCTTCGTGCGTTGCCACCAACCTGGAGGTGTGGGTATCCTTTATGAATATGGATACACCCCCTCCTTTTGTGGTGTGGTCCGGGTTTTGGGGCCGGAACGCATGATAAGAGGTAAAACCTAATAGTGCCGGGGTGCTCTCAGGAGCCTTGAACCAGGTTTCAGTTACAGCACAGACATCGATGTTCTCCATACTGAGAAGGGCCTCGAGTGCGTGCATTTTGAGATTTAGACTTCTGGCATTGAGCAGCATTACCCTCAGTTTCTTCCCATTTTTGTTTTCTAGGGTGGTAGGTTTAGAATTTGAGCCTTGCCTAAAAAGGCACTATGGGGTGGCAAGAGCCTTAGCCAATATCCGGAATCCCAGGGGTGACAGGTGCAAGCCGTCCCTTGCGAAGCAGCGTGGCTTGTCAAGCATGTCATCCCAGGCAGACAGACACTGGATCCCCTTTGAATGACACCAGACATTAAGCCAATTGTTAAAGCTGATCATCTTGTCTCTATATTGTGGCATCATTCTTGGTGAAGGAAGGATACTGCTCAGGATCAGGGTCATACCTGCCTGGGCTACATAATCAGAGAGCTCCTCTATGTCTCTTTTCATGTAGTCCAGGGAGGTAAGTCTCAGGTCGTTCACACCAGCATGGACAATGACTGTCATATTTGTACTTGCCGTGGAGTGACCCGAGTGCTTGTGTTATATGGCGGATTCTAGCGCCCGATAGGCAGCTTACTGTGACCCTCTCCTTGTTCAGCCTGGTGAGTGGGACGTCAGTGTGTCTGACTATGGAGTCACCTATGACAAGTATGTTTGGTGTTGTATTTGGCCTTAAGGGCTGTGACTGCTTTGCACACTGCTTTTGTGGTTTATGTGTTGCTTGTGGGGTGTCTTGAGGTAGCAGTTGTTTGGGTGTCTGCTTTGGAGGCCTCTGCTGTTTAGGTAAATTTTTACTCAGAGCCTCCGAGTATGTCTTTGTGTGTTTATGTGTTTGATTCAGTGGAGTGGTAGCATTATGTGAGGCTGGTTTTGTGGTGTGTGTAGTTGCCTTCTCCTCCTGGATATCCCAAGGCATGAAGAAGACAGATGGCATAATTCAAGTGTTTTACCAAAATTTGTTGGCTGTCCACTTGTATAAGGCAGTCGTCCAGATATGGGTATATTTGCATCCCCTGAAGTCTGCAGTGTGCAATTACTGATGCTAGGCATTTCGTGAATACTTTGGGCGCAGTAGATAAGCCAAAGGGCAATGCTGAGAATTGATAATGCTCTGAACCTGTAAGAAATCTGAGGTGTCTTCTGCAGCTTTGTCTGATAGGGACATGCAGGTATGCCTCCTTGAGGTCCAGAGTTACCAGCCAAGACCCCTTGCCCAGCATGGGAAGGAGTTGCTGTAGAGTCAGCATTTTGAATTTTGGCACAATGAGATAAGTATTTAGTGCGGACAAGTCGAGAATAGGCCTCCATTGCTTTTCTTTTCTTGGAACAAGGAAGAGTCTGGAATAAAATCCTTGGCCTTGTTCTGCGAGAAGAACCTTTTCTATTGCTTTCATTTTCATTAGGTTGGAGATTTGTTTCAAAGCCTCTGCCCTTTGATTTGGTGGCAGGTCTGGCATGCCTTTTCTTTTCAGTAATGCGTGGAAATGGAACCTGTATCCTTTGTCTATTATTTGTAGTGTCCATTTGTCCCTTGTAATAATGTGCCAATTTTCTGAAAATAAGGAAAGCTTTCCGCCCAAAGGTGCTTCCAATTGAGCCCTGGTTGGCGGTGTCAAAGTAAAGTCATTGAGTCTGTCCTTGTGCAGCAGTTGTAGGCCCTGCACTACACCTCTCTGGTTGGGAGGCTGCCACTGACGTCCTCTGTAGGAGCCTCTAGCTTGCCCTCTACCTCTGGCACGCCTGTTCTTGCCTCTCTGAAATCTGTCTGTGTCTGGAAAGGACCAGTTCTTGGAAGGCCAATTTCTGCTGAATCTTGGTGGTTGGACTTGCATAAAAATCTTTGACTGTTTGTACAGATTTTGCCTTTTCTTCAAATTTCTTTAAGACCTCCTGAGCAGTAGAGCCAAATAACTTTTGCTTTTCCAGTGGAGCATCCAGAAGCTTTGCTTTAACATGGTCTGGCAGAGATTGTTCCTTCAGCCAAGCATGCCTACGTATGACTGCACCTGTCATAGCTGGCCTACATGAAGCTTCCAATGCATCATAACCACACTGCAAGAAATGGTTGCTAACCTGTTGAGAGTTATGTACCAGATCCTGAAGTGATTTGCGATCTAGGGGTTCAGGTGAATACAGCTTTTTATGCAATTCATCTAACAAATATTCTTGGTACTGTATCATATGAAATTGAAAGTTTAAAGCCCTCACAGAAAGGGTAGCAGAAGTATACACTTTTTTACCCCATCGCTCTAAAGCCCTGGACTCCCTTTCAGAGGGGAGTGGATTTTTTGTAGTGACAGCTGCAACCCCTTTAGGGCCCTGGGAATTAGTTTCTGGATCAGCAGAGTGGGCCTTGTAAAGGAAAAGATGTGATTCCGGGACCCTGTAGTACCCATCGGGTTTGGCAGGAGCCGGAGGGAGAGTGTCAGGGGTTGTGCTAGATTCAGAGTACACATCATCAATGACATTCAAAACAGGGGGAATAGCCAAAGGTCTATGCTGAGGCAAATGCAAGAAGGTCCTTAATCTCTTCCTGGAATCAGAGAATTCCTGGCCCTGCCATTGGAAATGCTCCCTCATAGTGTGCAGAGTTTCCCCAAAAGAAAGTTCTGCAGGTGGGGAGGCCGAAGGGATAGATTCCTCTTCATCTGAATCCTCGTAAGCCGAAAAAGCCTCCTCCTGGTAGTCCAAGAGAGCAGAGCCATCAGAGGCCTCATCTGAGGAGAGGGGATCAGAGGGCTCAACCCTGGGCCTTTTTTCTGTAGGAGGTTGAGAGCCCCTGTCCGGATGAGGCTGAGAGCCCCTAATTAATGAAATAAGGTCCTCTGCTAGACTAAGGATCTGAGAACCTGTAGTGGGTCCCTGAGGGATAACCCTGGGAGGCATAGATTTTGAGTGTTTAGCAGCTTTAGCCCTAGAGAATGCCTTAATAGACATGGATGCAGGAGGCCTGGCTGCACCACGTGCTGGTGTAGTTTTGTCTAAGGGAATGGTGTCGGAAGGTTCCTGGACACCAGATTCCAATGGAGATTCAACAACCGATACAGTAGTGGCCTCCGGGACCGAGGTTGTCGGTTGTACGGTTTCGGTGAACGGTAGTACCAAGGACTCGGTTTCAGCCGAGACCGAGACACTCGTGGTAGGCCTGGCCGTGGTTTCAGCCAAAACCACGGACCGCGTGTGTCGGTCCTTGTCCTTCCGTTTCTTTATTAAATGTGAAGTCAGAGTTTCCAACGGCATTTTGTAAGCAAAACTAGCCCCAAAAAATTCCTCTGCAAACTCCGACCGACGTCTTAGAGTGCGTCGGTTGAAGGAAGCACAGGCGGAACAGGCCGAGACGTCGTGGTCTGGGCCTAGGCAAGGTAGGCAGTAAGAGTGGAAATCCTTATGAGGTATTTGTTTCCCACAAGTTAAGCAATTATTAATTTTATCTGACATCGGCTGAGGCAAGAAAGAGTCCCCAACGGGGTACTTAGCTTTTGAAGTCTTTGGTTTAGCTGAATTACAGGAGCTGGCCGACCGGCACTTGCGAACTGCTTCTGCTTCGGGCACCACGCGGCAAGAAAGACTGAGGAAGATGGCGTCGGCTGACGCTTTTATACCACAGGCGCTCTGACGTCGGGGAAGGGGTGACATCAGCCGACGCCGGACCCAGACTTTGGAATCCGGCCGACCGAAGGGCTGCCTGAGGCAGGACAACCCATATGTGATGACTGCAGATGCATCCTTGAAGGACATCTCCCAAATGTAAGGGATAAAGCTCATGTGTGCACCAGATTTTAAAGTGGCAAAGGGTAGCATACAAACGATTCCTCTCCAAACAACAGAAAGGACTTGCTTGCCTATTCTATGATCAGAATCGGGGAAAAGCCTGGCCATCTAGAAAAGACAAAACCAGTGTGTAGGGGACAAACAAGGTGCAGCTGCAGGCTGGTATCATGGATACAGACATTTCTTGTTAGCAGAAGAATAAACTACAGGGTCATGCTGTAATATGGCCTACTACGGCCTAATCTAGCCCAGAATCAAGATTATATTGGGAATGTCTTTCCTTTCTTCATTTACCCTATCCTGAATCATGTCTCTGTGGGTGACTGAACATCAAGACAGTTCTAAAGTACAGGGTCACGAAGTCCCAAAGTTAAGAACCCATCTCATTTCATGCAGAAAAAATTCAATAAACATTTCAGAAACAAAGAAATGATCATGAAGACAGATGTCTGGAAAGAAGGAAAAAATGGTACCTAATGAAAAAAAATCAGAGGTACACAACACACACATTAATTATTCAAACTGCCATTCTTATGAACATCAATATTCTTATTACAGAAAGCATGAACTTATAAAACACCAACATACTTTACAACATTTTTGCTTTGAAGTACTAACCACAATGCTGTGGAATATTATACAGCTGGCAGTTTCAGGCGTAGCAGTGCCATTAAAAACAATATCCAAGGGTACATAGAAAACTCATCCATGCAAAAGGCCAGATGTCTACACCCTCAGGGTATCAGGGATGCTGAAAATACATCTAAGAAATTCAATATCATAAAATCGCCCTCACATACTTGCTTGGGGAGGAGGCACTCAGGTCATGCCATTGAAAACAATGAAAATATGGAGACATTATATAAAAATAAATAAATATTCTCTCTCTCTCTCTCTCTCTCTATATATATATATATATATATATATATATATATACAGAACGGAAGGGGCAAGATCTGGAAAGTCTGCTTTTTCTTCTCATAAAATACAATGTCTAAATAAGGTGTTAAGTTCTAAAATAATAAATTCAATAAATTCTAGTAGACAGTAAATGAAAAGGAAAAAATCCGATATGCATTTTTCAGTTTGTAGACAGAAAACATGACTACTAGTACACAAGGCCACACCAAGCTTGCCTGATCATTTATTAGAAATTCGTTAATTGGGGAAACCCACCAAACCCATGGTCTACCTTTAGGGTAGACATAAGAGATTAAACCTGACACACAGACTATGTACAAATACAATAAACAACAACGGAAGAGCACATCATTATGGAGAGATAAAACAGGCATGTAAAACAGACAATAAATTAACAAAGGTCATCACACACTGCCTTAGACTGCCTGTAAAGATCTTTGAATATTTAGTACAAGATTCTCTGTGTTATAACAGAATTCTACTCTGGGTGACAAATTGCACATCTGTTTAAAAGAGGATATATGAACTCATAAAGAAGCTTTAAAAGTATGGGTAGAACATAATTCTCTGATTTGTCTGGCAAGGTCTTCCAAAAGTGGGTAAGGCATAAGAAAAGCTATGGTCCTCAGCTCTGCAGGCATTGGTGGGGTATGAGGAAGACTGCTACTGAAAAAAAGTAAGGTCCAAGGGGGAGATGATGAGGTTAGATAAACAGAAGGAATATTCCTCTAGAGAAAGGCAGAGCCACAAAAAACAGAGGTATAGCTTGTCTTAAATGAGCTGCTATACTGATTTTGGTTTAAAACTGTGACCAAATAAATGACTCGGGCCTGCAAATATTAGACGCATATTAACACAGGACACAAACATCATGTCCACTAACCTCAAAATAAGTACACTGAAAAATCACCAAACTACCAAAAAACATGAAAAAAGTGGTTTTGCAGCACAGAGAGATAAGACCCCCCCTTGCACCTCCCCATTTCTACTTAAACTTATGAACACTGTGATCAAACAGCTGTGGAGAAAAAAGAAACACCCTGAAATGGGTTCCTTCAATCAATTCTGTAGTTTCTCATTAAACCCAAAAACTAAAACTAAAAACCTAAACACTGCACCTGCAGTTAAACGTGATCCACTAATCAAGCAAAGATTTAAAAATCCATTAAATATACACACACACATAGTGCATACATACATACATACACACACACACACACACACACACATATATATATATATATATATATATATATAGATGTATATAAACACACACACACACACATATATATATATATATATATATATATATATATATATATATGGATCTTGTCAGTTGATAGAATTTTCAGAAACTTGAAATTCATATCTGTGAGACAAATGAAAAAAATGTTACTCTATTCAGCTGCTTTTACTGCATTTATAATGTGTCTTTTCCTACTTTAATACTTTATTTTGCTTTTGCTGCTGTTCTTAAGTGTTCAATTGCATTCATACCATCTATTTTACTACTGCTTGTTAGTAGCCTTAATACACTGAGAACATTGTTTTACTGAATTGCTGCTTTATACTGCTATTTTTCCTGTCGTGACTGATTTTAAGCACTTTAAATTTCAAATACCTCTGCCCTTTTTAGCATAGGTTAGAGTCAGTCTTATGGAATCTAGACTGTCTTGTTATCATTTGAGCACTAAAACCAGCTCTTCACTCAGATACTGTAAGATCTGAGGCATCCGTTGCTTCCAACTAACTAAAAGGGTCTGTTTCTGCTCCTGTATTGCACTCTTAATTTGTATTTGCATTCTAATGTCTACTTGTATTGTTTGAATTGTTTCTGACCACATTTTACAGCACACTGTACTAGTTTGGCCGTAGTCCAGGCTTGCTGTTTCTGGGTCTGTTTTGTAACTTCTGAGCATCAAATTCAAGCCATCTTTGTTAGAGAAGAGTGCTCTCGGGCTCCAAGCTAATCGAGGGTGATTGGACTAGAGCTTAGAGTGCATCCTTATCGGCTAGTTTGAGTTAAAAGGGTTATTTCTTGTTTTACATAAGCCCTGCATCTGCGTCATAGGTGATTCCATCACGAGACACACAGATGTTCCTCTCACCAAGCTGGATAAGGAGAAGGTCAAATGTCAGGTGCCAGGATACTGTTACGACTCTGTCATAGTCCATACTGGTATGAACAACTTGAGATGTACCTCTCTGGACTACATGAAGAGAGTCATGATTGAGTTCTTGGTGTGTGTGTCTCAGGCTGGTATGTCCTCAGCCTTCAGCAGCATTTTACCTTCAGCTAGGGTGATGCCTCAATACAAACACAAAATGACTGACTTCAGTAATTGGCTTAGTTTCTGGTGTCATTCCAAGGGGATAGAGTATCTGTCAGCCTAGGATGACATGATTGACAGACCTCAATGATTTGCCAGAGATGGTCTTCATCTGTCACCCCTGGGATTTCGGCTACTGGCCAAGGTTCTTGCCACCCTCGTAGTGCCTTTTTAGGCAGTGTCTCAAGGACAAAATTCCCAACATAAGAACTCCATCTAAAAGCAACCTCAAAATTTTGCTGCTAAACGCTAGGATTCTTAACATGAAACTGCATTCACTGGAAGCAGTCCTCACCTTGGAAGACAAAGACATTTGTGCAGTCACTCAGACTTGTTTCAAGGCTGTGGCCAGCACCCCAGCCATATTGGGCTACACCTCCTTCCACATGTTCAGACCAGAAATTGAAGGCGTGAAACCTAAAGGAGGTGGTGTATCAATATTCATTAAAGATAAATAAATCTCTAGATTAGAGAACATGATTCCCTGGAGATACTTCAGGTGCAACTAACTGTTGGTAGGACACCTATTCAAGTCATTGCCAGCTACAGGACCCCCTCCATGAATCAGGACACCCACTCTGCCTATTTGGATTTCCTTGAGTCTATCAAGATACATCTGAACACCATGGCTTTGGGCGATTTTATGCATCCACTGACTGGGGAAATTACTTTTGCTCAAATTCACTTGCCCAAAGGTTCCTCAAATTCATTAACTGCAATGCCCTGGACCAGCTAGCTGACACCCCCACAACAGGTGCCAACTTCCTGGATTTGGTGATTACCAATATGAAGGACCACTGTAGCACTCTCACTGTGAAGTCTTCCCTGGTGAGATCTGACCAGAAATCAGTCTCATTTGAAATAACTATCACACTTCACACTCCCCTAGCACCAACTAAATTAAAATAAAATTCTCCACAGCAGAATATAACATTTGACAGGATGGTATAAAATAGCTTCATTGCACCTCCCCCCTCAGGTGGAACTAGCAACTATGCAGAGTTCTACGCAAATGCTTTATAACACCTGAACAACTGCACTAACTAGGCAGTACCTCACAGGACTAAAACAAGCTCCTCAAGGAAGAGCAAACCTGTCTGGTGGCCAACTGCCATTAACAGGCAATAAGAGGAGGAAATTGCTGTAAAAGGGAGTGAGCCCTAAACTGGAAACACTCCCTCCTCAGCTTAAACAAGCAAATATGACTTCTTGTGAAGTCCCCCAAAGCTAAATCCAAATCCAAATTAGCTTCCTCAACTAAGGACAAATATAAGGCCTTCTTTAGTTACATCTGTAACCTAAAAAGAAAGGCCCAGATTTGTGCCACACTGGTAGTTAATGAAACAACAAATACTGAGCCTCTGGGCATTTCTAACATGTTAGCCAACAGGTTCTGTGAAAACTTCACTCCCTTGTCCCAGCCACACTTACCTCAAGACATCCCTACCACCTGTCCTCTACCTTGTATCTCTAAAGAGTAGGTCGTGAACATCACAGCATCCATGGGACCTGATAACATCCCAGTCTGCATCCTAGAGGGGCTCAAACAAGAATTAACAAGGCCATTGGCTACTCTTTTCAATCATAGTCTAAAGCACTGGCTTCATCCTAGATGAATGGGAAAAGGCCACCGTTATCCCCTTGCACAAAGGTGGCGCTTCCACTGACCCCCAGGAACTATAGAATTATTAGCCTGACTAGCCTCATCTGAAAGGCCATGGAGAGAATCATGATGGACCTTATCAACAAAGATATTGGTAATCTCCAAACACTTGACCCTACTCAATTTGGATATGTCAAATGGAGGTCATGCCTGTTAAACCTGGTGGACTTCTTAGAGACAGTCATCAAGGCCCTTGATGAGGGGAAATCTGTGCATACAGCCTACCTAGACTTAGCCAAGGCACTTGACATTATGCCCCATTCAGGCATAACTGACAAACTCACTCAGCTAGGTATCAACCAGTATGTCATTAGATGGGTCGCTAACTGGCTCATTGACAGAACCCATATACTCAAAATAGGTGAATCCACCTACAACAGCATACTTGTTACCAGTTGTGTTCCACAGGAATCGGTCCAGGGACCTAATTGTCTCGCCTACAAGGCAATCTCAGACCTTGCCCTACCAGAGATGCTCCATATCCATAAGTCTAACTCCTCGCACATTACCTGCTCGAAAGGCCTAAATCTAATATGGGACATTTGCAAAACCTGCTGGAGAGACAGGTTTGTCACCCAGAGGCTGTCCTGTCTCTGGAATAGACTTCCCATACACGTCAAACAGAGTATGTTGCTGACCCTCTTCAAGTAAAACCTTGATGAGTGGATGGGAAACCACAAATTTGTCCCAGGGGTTCCCACCTGTCTGCCTCATTTACAGGGGTGACAGGTGCTGACTGAGGTTTTTTGAGGATAAATTCTTGGCTAGGCTTGTAAGGACCCTAGGGTCGTTAGCCTAGTAACCTCCTACGATCCTATTGTTTGGAATTTATTTCTCCTAAGTGCAAGATAAAACTCTGTGGCTGACAAAATTTGCTGAATACTGCAAACTGGGAGCGGTCATAGAATTTCCAAATGATGTCAACATCTTACAAGAAGGTCTTACAAAAACAAATGACTGGTGCCAAAGTCAATGCCTTAAACTCAAAGCAAAAAATGTATTATCATCCCTTTCAGTAAGAGCGATGTTCCTGCTAACTACCTCATCAATAACAAAACCTAAGTGTGCACTCAGTGGTGAGAGATCTGCAACTTACCTCTGATCACCATGTCTCCATAGTGGTAATAAGGGCATTCTATATTGCTCACCTCATAAGTAAGGGCATTGCCTCCAGAAAAAAAAGAAGTTACAACCTCCCTGTACTCTTCCCTCATCAGGCCAATAATGGAGTATAATGCCCCTTTTGGTATGTACCTTTCCAAGCACCTGCAGCAAGCAATTAGAGAGACCAAACGTTTTTCACAAGGAAAATTCAAGATCTTCAGCACCAGTCCTATGAGGATCATCTGAAATCACCGTTTTATTTGGTTTCATACAAACTACTCAAAGGTGATCTCTGCCTTCCATCGAAGGCAATCTTTAACCCTGCTATACTGGAAATGCTGCATATCCATAAGTCAAATGGTACATGGGTTACTCGCTCTAATGGCCTTAATAGAACCTGCTGGAGGGACAGATTTGTCTCCCAGAGGTTATCACACCTTTGGAACAGACTCCCACTTCATGTCAAGCAGAGCACCTCAATGGCCATCTAAAAACGCAATCTGGACAGGGAAACTGGATAGATAACCATAAATTCACCCCAGGAGTTCCACCTATGTTCCTCTTGGACACAGATGATAGGTGCTGATCATGGAAATAAGGGTAAAACATGGCCAGGCTTGTAAGGGCCCTAGGGTCATTAGCCTAGTAAACTATGATATGACTGAATATCTGAAAACTAAAAACATTAAAAAACACACAAATCTTTGCTTACGCTCCCCCACACCACCTGCAAATTATATACACCAACTCAGACATCGCACTACTTTGAGGAAAACAGCAAATTTTCCAATCCTCACTGTACCATGATCTCCATTCAAAAGCTTCAGTTTTTTTTGAAAATTCAGTCATACTGTCTCGCTGCTATGAATTTTGAGTTTCTGAAAACTCGATCAACTGACAGACATACAAACACATATATGTGTATATATACACATATGCAGGCTATATATACAGACAACAAAACCTAATACTGGGGAAATGTAGTTTTCCAGCCTTAAGAGTAATAAACACTTTCCTTAAGGAAGAACAAACCAAAAAATAGGAAAAACCAGTTGTATAGGAACGATAACAGCATATGACGTGCTTAGATAAACTGTTGTTATAAATATTAATATAAGATCTGTATCAACTGATTTCTCAACAACCTAAATCAACTACAGCAAGACTTTTTGGAAAGAGGATACAATGAAAATTTGCTGGCTAACACACTGGGACCCATTAAAATCCACTAACAAAATAATGATTTAGTGCTGGTGAAACCCTCCAGGAAGGAAACCATTAAAAAGCCACTAAACTAAGTATCAGTGAAGGAAATGACAAATATAAAAGGAGCACGGTTCTAACTTATTCCAAAGATTCACAAGTAATAAGAAAAATGGTTGAAAACTGGAGCATGATTAGGAGAAACCAATCAGATTCTAGACCCACAACCATCCTTCATTTATTAGAAAGGAAGAAACATTAGAAGCTGGGTAGAAAATATTAAAGAAATTAGTGCACCTGCAGATTTACAGGAAGGAACCTTTCCCGGCAACCCCTTAGGCTGCAGATGCTGTGCATTTATGAGTCAAAAGAACTATTTTATATGTCCAAACTAAAAAAAAAAATATGTCTGCAATGACAGCTATAGTTGCAACAGTAACTTTGTAGCATTCTGGTCAAGCTGCTCAAAATGCAAAGCATTTTACATTGGAAAAACAATTAATCCTCTCAAAATAAGAGTGAGAAATCATCTTTCAGACACCAGGGCACATTTTTCCAGACATGTTGAGATCTACAGGAACTGAGAGAACTTTTTTTCATGTAATAAAGAGAATAAAATTGGGCCCCATTACAAGGCAATCTGAATGCAATGCTAGAGAAAGAAAGAACTTGAATGGCAGATTTGACTTAAAGCCTATTGGAAACTTGGACTTAATTGGACATGCTATATATATATATATATATATATATATATATATATATATATATATATATATACACACACACACACACATATATATATATATATATATATATATATATATATATATACACACACACACACAAATATACATACACACAGATATTTGTGTTTACGTTTCTGCACATTTAATTAACTTTTTTTTTTCTTTTTTTTTTTAATTTGGCTTGACACTGTCCTTTTGTATTGCCCATTACTGAATCTTACAATTTCCCCTCCTCTATGTGCTCTGAGATTGGTAATTTTCACACACACACACACACACACACACACACACACACACACACACACACACACACACACACACACACACACACACACACACACACACTTTTTTCTTTTAGCTTGTCTTGTTACCACTCAAGAGTGTAATTCTGTTTTTTTTTTTCTCAAATACTTCCAGGACTCAAACATAGTTGATAAGTTTTTATTATACCTCTGCCCTTGGCAGCATAAATTTTTTTTTAATTCAGTTAACCACCGTACTCCTCCCCTCTAGCATCAAAGTATTTCACACAGAAGTGAATCGGCCATCTGTTTGATTATTTCCTATAGTAATATAAATACAGGACTAGATATTTACATTATTTGCTACTAACAGATACACAGTGGTTTTGTACTTAAGAGTGTACAGCAACAATCACAATAAAATCATTGAATGTGGTCTGTTTATGTTCTCTTGCAGTATTGGCTTCATTGCAATTTACATGGCTTTTATGGTAAATTGAAAAGTATATATTACTGGTCACTTACATGTACAACTTAGATCTGATGAAGCTCTGACAAGATCGAAAGCACTCATCTTTTGTTTTCACTTAAACCATGGGTTAAAACAAGCAATACCAGCTTGAATCCTGTTTTCTTGTATTCAGTAAGAATTCAAAATGATCTTTAACAAGGACAACAGTTTATCTAAGAATGCCATATGCTGTTATCCTTCCTGTACAATTGGCTTTCCCTATTTTTTGGTGTGTGTGTGTGTGTGTGTGTGTGTGTGTGTGTGTGTGTGTGTGTGTGTGTGTGTGTGTGTACATACAAAATCCAAAGTATAAATAAAGCCTGATTTAAAGCACACCAGAGCAAATTCACTGAAACCAACAATCAAAATAACTGATTCTGCATTAAATGATATATTGATAGTGTAACCACTATTACTACTACAAGAAATACTATTAAACTGGATTAGCAGTTAAGCAGGCCCACCATTCTCAATTCTAGAAATGTCTGTGTGTCAATGCTGTGAGGCAAAGTTACAGTAGTTACATGTGATCAAGCTTACCTTCCCAGAAACAATTTTTTCATAGATCTGTATTGGCTGGTCTGCAAAGAAAGGTGGGTAACCTGCTGCCATTTCATAGATTAGTACACCTAATGCCCACCAGTCGACAGCCTTGTTGTAACCCTATGGAATAAAACAAGACAGGAACAGCTACTGAATATTTGATGGAATACAGTGACTTTATTTACTGAAATGTTTAAGAGACAAGCACAACTAAAGCAACACAGTTTCTAGAATTGTTCCACTGATGGTAGTGATAGGGGCCATAGAATACCACAGATAAAAAATAATAAAAAAATTAAGTATTAGACTTAATTGCTGAGTTTAGAAAAGTGGAATGGCCTCAAACTCAAAACCATCAATAAAATTTGAAGGAATGTTAAGTGCTGGTATTCTTATAATGTGCAGAAAATTCAGTATGTTAAGTGTCCTGTCCTCCACATGCAGACAGTAAAATTAAACAGATACCAACATTCACCTCAAATGGATGGCAAGGAATATAAAAAAAATATCAGCTGAATAAACAAATCCCAGATAAAGTACATAAAAAATGTGACACATGAGGCAAGGCCAGCAGCCTCTTATGTACATGCGGATCTGGACAGACATATGAAGAAATGTCACTTAACTTGGTATGCTGCCATGTTAACTGTTAGGTAGCAAAATGATTAACAACTAACATACTATTCATAGGTAGGTACTAGGCTATCAGCCCAAGGGCCTACGTAAGCCTAGCCAGCAAGGTGCCATAGCTTGCGCCACCCAAGAAAGGTATTTTCCTGTGCCACTGTCCAGCAGAGACACAGAAGTGATCCCCAGGGTGTATTTCCTATTTCCCATCCACTCATCAAGATTTTTCTTGAAGAATGCTAATGAAGAACTTTGCTTGACATAGATGGGTAGCTTGTTCCAGAATATAGGAAGTCTCTGGGACAGGAATCTATCCCTCCAGCGTGTCCTGTTTATTGTGGTGACAAGGTTTAGGTCCCTAGAGCATGTAGCTTGGAGGGATTGGGATTTCTTTAGGTGTAGCATGTCCAACAGCTCTGGGTTTGACATAGCTTTATATGTTAGGCAGAGATCACCTCTGAGTAGGCAATATGCTACGGAGTAAAGCTGTTGTTTTTTGAGGCGGTCAGTGTAGGGCATTTGTTTGAGGCCAGTAATCCTCTTTGTGAGGTACTTCTGTGGCCTTTCCAGCTGCTGCAGATGTCTTGTGAGGTACATTCCAAAAGGGGTGTTGTACTCTATAATGGGTCTAATGAGTGACAAGTAGAGGGGAACATGAATTAATGCACAACACTACAAAACATAAGGAAGTCAAACGTTGTAAGGCCCTCCCTCATCTTGAACTCACATGTGGAGAGACATACAGTTGCGTTTAACACGTATCAAGTCTTTAGATCTACCAGCAATTGCAGGGATGTATCAGAATTTGTCAAGGATACTGTCACCTCATGACTGATTCTTCAGGACCACAAGTTTGAAGTCAGACATGTCCAAATCACCCGAAAAAAGATTAAGTACCATTTCACAGCTACAGAAAGTACAGTTTTGTACCTACCATAAATGTAGATGTTCGAGGATCCACATTGCTGCAGTCCTAACTATTGGGGTAGTCCGCTGTCCAGTCGGCCCGAATACCAAAGTATATGGCTGACGTCGGTCACGGCGCATTAGACTGACGTCAGTACGTCAGGGTACTAATGCGCATGACTGACGTCATATCCTCAGTCTTTTCTTGCCCCAGATGTCAGAAGACCCTAAAAAGACAAGGCCAAAACCAAAACACACCAAACATACCTGCACCAAAAATATATACAATATATACAAAGGTACCAGAATATAATCTCACCTACACAACCACCCCTAAACACAGAGAGGAAGGAGGGAGGGTAAATTGGACTGCAGCAATGTGGATCCTCGAACATCTACATTTATGGTAGGTACAAAACTGTACTATGTTCTTCATTCCACATTGCTGCAGTCCTAACTATTGGGTAGAATCCCAAAGCAGAGGTAAGGGAGGCTGGCAAATCATAAGGAAACAGGAGCTGATAACATGCCTTGCAAAATAGCTGTGGCAAAACCAGCCCTAGACTTAGAGTAGAGAGGAAGGTGGTAATGCTTAGAGAAAGTATGCACTGAACTCCAAGTAGCTGCCTCCAAAATATCCTTAGTTGCCACCCCTTAGAAATGCTGTTGAAGTGGCAGTAGCCCTAGTGGAATGAGGCCTAATCCCGCTGGAATCTCTTTGCCATGATGGGAATAACAAAATGCAATGCAAAACCCAATCCACCTAGAAATAGTTTGTTTTGACACAGGCTTGCCCTTTGAACTCAAAGCAAAAGAAACAAACAACTGCTGAGACTGTCTAAAATCCTTAGTCCTGCTTAAATAATAACGCAATTGCCTGTGTACATCTAAAGTGTGCAAAATCTTTTCCCCTTTATTTTGGGGATCTGCATAAAAAGTAGGCAAATGAATAGTTTGGTTTAAAGCCACACTAGAAACCACCTTAGGCATAAAGGAAGGATTAGTACGTAATGATACCCTATCCTTATGAAAAATCAAAAAAGGCTCAACCGCCATAAGGGCCTGTAACTCAGAAACCCTTCTTGCAGAAGTAATGGCCAACAAAAAAACAGTCTTCCAAGACAAGTATTTCATGTCAGCAGTAGCTGCAGGCTCAAAAGGTTGTAGAGTAAGTTTCTCCAACACAAAATTGAGATCCCAAGCAGGAGTAGGAGCTCTACGTGGGGGTCTTATATTCTTTGCCCCCCTAAGAAATTGCTTGAACAAAGGATGTGAAAACAATGGTGGGTCACAATCATAGTGAGCTGAAATTGCTGCAGCATGAATCTTAATGGAAGAGAAAGACAAACCTTTGTCCAATAACTCAGTAAGATACTGAAGAGCCACACTCAAATTAGGCTCCGAAATCTCCAAATTCTTTGCTGCAGTCCAAAATAAAAATCTCTTCCATTTTTCTCCGTACACTTTCCTTGTACTAGGTCTTCTGGCTTCCATAATCACATTTAAAACTTGTTGAGGAAGTTGAGACCTGCTGTCTTTCAAAACAGAATATGCCAGGCTGTTAGATGAAGAGTTTGAAGCTTGACATTGAGCAGATGACCGTCCCTCTGAGACAATAGGTGTGGAATCAAGGGTAAAGGCCATGGAGGCTTCCTTACCAGACTCCTCAGTAATGGGTACCAGTGCTGCCGAGGCCAATCTGGAGCTATTAAAATCATCCTTGGCTTGTCTTGTCTGACCTTTAGAAGCACCTTTGGGAGAAGAGGCAGAGGTGGAAAAGCATACACATGAAGATTTTTCCAACTGAAAGAAAGAGCATCCACTTTCCAAGCTGTGTGATGAAATCCCTTCGTGCAAAACTTTGGCAGCTGGTGGTTTAGTGGAGAAGCGAACAGATCTATGTCTGGAGTTCCCCATGACACTGTCAATTTTTGAAAAACATGAAGATCCAGTTTCCACTCGTGGGGATCCATGATTTGTCTGCTTAACACATCTGCTAAGGAGTTCTGTGCTCGGCAGAAACCTTGCCTGAAGAGTTAGTTGCAAGCTGAGCGCAGTCTCCCATAAAATCATTGCTTGCCTGCACAATGGGTAAGAATGAGTTCCCCCTTGTTTGTTGATGTACCACATGACAGTTGTGTTGTCTGTTAGAATCAACACCTGCCCTGGAAGAAGTAACTCCTTGAAAGCCATTAATGCAAACTGGACTGCTAACATCTCTTTCATGTTGATATGTAGATGCTGTAGTCTGGCAGGCCACTTGTCTTGTATCCACTTTCCATCTAGATGAGCTCCCCAAGCAATGTCTGAGGCATCTGTCGTTAGAATCTGACTTGCCTCTGGCCGGGTCACAGAGAGTCCCTTGTTTAGGTGACATTCCTGAGCCCACCACAAAAATTCCTTTTGAATGCAAGGTATTATTTGAATGACAGTGTCCAAGTCCTGGCAGTGCTGTGTCCATAGATTTTTGAGATACCATTGTAGCTTCCTCATATGCAGTTTGGCATTGGGAAGCACCAGAATACAAGATGCCATGAACCCTAAGGCTTGAAGGACTGTCCTTGCAGTCAGCCCGGACTGAAGAGATAATTGATGGAAGTAACTGGAAAGATTCTTTTGTTTGTCCGGGGTTAAAAAGGCCATCTGGGCTGCTGTATTCAGTCTCACACCCAGAAAGCACATGTCTTGAGAGGGTACTAGACTGGACTTTATTTCGTTCACAGAATACCCTAGGCATCTTAGCACTGCTATGACATATTCCAAATGCTGTAGAAGGTCTTCCTTTTCTTGAGCCAGAATCAGGCAGTCGTCCAAGTAAGGATAGATTTGAATTCCTTTTAGCCTGAAGTAAGCTATCACTGGAGCCAGAACCTTTGTGAAAACTCTGGGCGCAGTAGATAAGCCAAAGGGCAATGCAGAGAACTGATAATGAGAATTTCCAGCTCGAAAACGCAGATACTTTCTGCAACTTAGTCTTATAGGCACATGAAGGTAAGCTTCCTTGAGATCTAAAGTTACCATCCAGTGATCTTTGCCCAGCAGAGGTAAAAGCTGTTGTAACGTCAACATTTTGAACTTTGGAATGTCCAGATAAGTGTTGAGGATAGATAAATTCAAAATTGGTCTCCACGTGTTCCCCTTCTTTGGTACCAGGAACAGGCGAGAATAAAATCCTAGGCCCCTTTCTGGCACAGGAACTGACTGAATGGCTCCTATTTGGAGTAACAGAGAAATTTGTTTATGAGCCTCTGTTCTTTGTAGAGGAGGAATGTCTGGCATGCCTTTGAAAGGAGGCAAGGTATGGAAATAAAACCTGTAACCGTGGTGAATGATATCCAGAACCCATTTGTCTTGGGTAATTAAATCCCAATTTTCTTTGAAAAGAGACAGTCTTCCTCCTAGAGGTGCCGCCAGGCGAGAATGTACTGGCAGCTGAAAAGGCAGGTCATTGGGTCTGCTTACGAAAGGACTGACCCCTGCCCTCACCAGAAGTCTGAGCAGGTGAACTCCCTGTCCTAGGCCTAAAAGAACCTTGAGCTCTGCCCCTACCACGTCTAGACCTACCCCTAGACTGGGAATCATAAGCAGGATAAGTCCACCCCTTAGTAGGCCAATTTCTACTAAACTTGGAGGCTGCACCTGCAAAAAATCCTTAACCGTTTGCATAGACTTAGCCTTGTCCTCCATTTTCTTTAAAACTGCTTCCACAGGCGAACCAAACAACACATCAGACTGTAAAGGAGCATCCAAAATCCTTGTCTTAACATGCTCAGCTAAGTTCTGATCTCTCAACCAGGCGTGCCTCTGAAGAACAGAACCAGTGGCAGCCACCCTCGAGGAGGCCTGCACAGCATCAAAACCACACTGCAAAGAATGCTTTCCCACTTGTTCAGAAACATGAACTAAATCCTGCAGCTCTTTACACTCAATACCTTCAGCCAGAGCATCCACCTTAGACTTCAATTGTGAAAGGAGATAATTCTGATATTTTAACATATGAAACTGACAATTCAACGCCCTCATGGCTAAAGTGGAAGAAATGTACACTTTCTTTCCCCATCTATCCAAAGCCCTTGCCTCTTTATCAGGAGGAACAGGATTTTTAACCACAGAAGCCTTCACACCTTTAGGCCCCTGAGAGACAGTTTCTGGGTCCGCCCTAGGACTCTTAAAAAGATACTTATGGGCTTCAGGCACCCTATAGTACCTATCCGGTTTAACTGGGGCAGGAGGCAAAGAATCAGGATTTAGTGAAGCCTCTGCAAAAACATCTTCTACAACATTCAGAACAGGAGGTATAGCTAAAGGCCTATGCTGGGGTAAAAACAAGAATTCTCTAAGCCTCTTCCTGGAATCAGAGAAATCTTGACCTTCCCATTTAAAATGCTCCCTCATGGAATGCAGGGTCTCTGAAAAAGAAAAATCCTCAGGAGGCGAAGCTGAAGGAGTAGAATCATCCACATCAGAATCAGAATAAGGAGGATACTCCTGCAAGTCCTCAGCAGAAGACTCAGAAGCCTCCGAACATTGCTCAAAACTCTCAAACTCAGGTTCCACCCTAGGCCTCTTATCAGGAGGGGGCATAGAACAACCTCTAATCATAGTATTCAAATCCTCTGCCATTTTTAGCATATGCTTCTTAGGCAAAGACCCTGAAACACTAGGAGAAACCCCCACAGAAGCTAAAGTAGGCCTGCCTCTTAAAGAAGCCTTGGCAACAGAAGGCGAGGCCCTAACCACCTTAGGAATAGAAGGAAGAACAGCCACCTGAGAAGCCCCTTCAGCCTGGCCTACTTCCTGAGAGGACACATCCTGCAACAATACAGTTTCTCCCTGAGACTCCAAAGAAACTCCTGGCAGAACCTCCGGCTCCACTGAGCCCTCTAAAGAACCGACGTCCGGGACTGTCGGTTCTTCCCCTCTAGGCTTCGCTGCTTTGTCCTTGCGCTTTTTGGCTGAAGCGGGCGTCGGAGCATCCGACGGCATTTTATAATTACAACGCTTCCCAAACACTAACCTGGCACAGTCTAACCTTCTCTTAATAGTGCGTTTGTTAAATCTAGCACAAGAGCGGCATCCAACAACGTCGTGCTCAGGCCCTAAACAAGGTATACACAAAGTATGGTAATCCCTATGAGGTATCTGTTTCCCACAAGAAATACAGTTATTCACTTTTCTGACATCCGGTTAAATACTGAGGCAAGAAAAACCAAAATATTCCCCAACGGGGTACTTAGCCAACTTTGATTCGGTCTGAAACTCTGACTTCAGAAACTTTCAGAACGCCAACCTGCACTCGCAAAATTGCTTCTGCATCGGACCATGCGGCAAAAAAGACTGGGGATATGACGTCGGTCATGCGCATTAGTACCCTGACGTACTGACGTCAGTCTAATGCGCCGTGACCGACGTCAGCCATATACTTTGGTATTCGGGCCGACTGGACAGCGGACTACCCCAATAGTTAGGACTGCAGCAATGTGGAATGAAGAACATCACCAGCTATGTCTTTCATTGACCTCAACAGATATCTTATTGCCTTAGCCAAAATCCCCACTATTCCCAACACTTTTATATTGGGGACTTTAGTTATCCATCAATAAACTAGCTGACTTACACTGGCTGGCACACCCAACACTTATTTATCTACTGACATTTGTTGAACTGCATAGTCCAAATGGGTAAAAACCCTTTTTCAGTGAAGGCCAGTGAAGAAAACTCCAAGCTACATAAACAAAAGAATACAGACATTTTTATGTAATAAATAATTGACAATTATGATATAATACAATGACAAAGCATTTACACTGGGTGAGGTACTGTAAAAGGGTAACAGCGACATACACTACAGCAGAGGAAGAAGAAAGTACAGTTTTGTACCTACCATAAATGTAGATGTCCGATAGATATGCAACTGCAGTCCTGACATATGGGTTGTCCTGCCTCAGGCAGCCCTTCGGTCGGCCGGATTTCAAAGTCTGGGTCCGGCGTCGGCTGATGTCGCCCCTTCCCCGACGTCAGAGCGGCTGGGGGTATAAAGGCATCCGCCGACGCCATCTTCTTCAGTGTTTCTTGCCCCAGATGCCAGGTGCCCTCCAAGGAAGGCTAAATTTGGTGAATGGATAAAAAATTCCAGACATGCACAACAGTAATAAACAGATACACCATAACAGATATCCCCAGCTAATAGAGGAA
The DNA here is from genome assembly GCF_019279795.1 of Protopterus annectens. Classification (NCBI taxonomy): domain Eukaryota; kingdom Metazoa; phylum Chordata; order Ceratodontiformes; family Protopteridae; genus Protopterus; species Protopterus annectens. The sequence goes on along the minus strand of NC_056743.1, from coordinate 1,566,372,482 downwards.
AGGGGGAATGGACCCAAAAAGGAAAATTGCAGAGGGGTAGGAGGGAGGGAAAACCTGACTGCAGTTGCATATCTATCGGACATCTACATTTATGGTAGGTACAAAACTGTACTATGTCCATCAAGAATGCAACTGCAGTCCTGACATATGGGTTGAATACCATAGCCAAGCTGGGGGTGGTAGGATCTAAGAAAGGGATGGTGTAGTTAAAATGCCCTGCAGGACTGCCAAAGCAAAGCCTGCTCGGGATCTGGAGTATAAAGGCAGGTTGTAGTGTTTGGTAAATGTATGCACGGAGCTCCATGTAGCAGCCTCTAGAATGTCCTTTGTAGCCACTCCTCTGAGAAAGGCTGTGGATGTGGCTATAGCTCTGGTGCAGTGTGGCCTAATACTGGCTGGCACACCTTTTCCATGGAAAGAGTAACAGAATCTGATGCAGTGTCCAATCCATTTTGAAATTGTTTGTTTGGAGATTGCCTTTCCTTGCACTCCAGCAGCATAGGCTACAAATAGTTGATCAGACTTTCTGGTGGTCTTTGTTCTGTCCAAGTAGTAGCGTAATTGTCTGTGTATGTCCAAAGTGTGCAGCAGCTTTTCCCCCTTATTTTGAGGATTGGGAAAGAAGGTAGGCAGGTGAATTGCTTGATTTAGAGACACCCTGGATATCACTTTTGGCATGAATGAAGGATTGGTTCTTAGAGAAACTCTGTCCTGATGAAAAATGAGAAAGGGAGGTACTGCCATGAGGGCCTGTATCTCCGAAACTCTTCTTGCTGAGGTAACTGCCAACAGGAAAACCATTTTCCAGGAGAGAAATTGCATTTCTGAAGATGCTGCTGGTTCAAAAGGAGGAAGAGTTAATTTTTCCAAGACGAAATTGAGGTCCCATGCAGGTACTGGTGGTTTTCTGGGAGGTTTGATATTCTTTATCCCTCTTAGAAACTGTCTTAGCAAGGGATGCAAAAACACAGGTGGGTCACAGTTGTATTTTGCTGAGATTGCAGAAGCATGAATTTTTATGGAAGAATATGAGAGTCCACTATGAAACATTTCTGCCAAGTATTCTAATATCTGTGGTATGCTCATTACTGATGCATCCTGACCCTTGTTGGCATTCCAGATGATGAATCTCTTCCACTTGGCTGAATAGGTTTTTCTGGTGGAAGGTCTGCACGCTTCCAGCAAGATTTCTTGTACTTTTTCGGAAAGAGAGATATGGGTGAAAGTCATGGAACCCTCCAAGCTGTCAGCTGCAAAGTATGCAGGTGTTGATGAACAGTCCTGTAATTGTGCTGAGTTAGAAGCAGAGGCCATTGAGGCAAGGGCCACGGTGTGGTGTGAGTTATGCTCAGTAGCAATGGATACCAGTGCTGCCTTGGCCAGTCTGGAGCTATCAAAATTCCTTTTGGTTGTTCTGCTTTGATCTTCAGTAACACCTTGGTCAGTAATGGCAGAGGAGGGAATGCATAAATTCTTAGGGAATTCCAGCTGAAGGAGAGAGGATCCGTTCTCCAGGCTAGAGGAAGGTGCGTCCTTGAACAGAACTTCTCCAGGTGATGATTGAGGTGAGAAGCAAAGAGATCTATGTCCGGTCTTCCCCATGCACTTGTTATTTGTGAGAAAATGTGTGGATGCAGCATCCATTCGTGCGGATCCAAGAAATTTCTGCTCAGCCTGTCCACCAGAACATTGTCCTTGCCTGGAACAAAAGTACAGTTTTGTACCTACCATAAATGTAGATGTCCGATAGACATGCAACTGCAGTCATAACATGTGGGTTTGTCCTGCCTCAGGCAGCCCTCGGTCGGCCGGATTCCAAAGTCTGGGTCCGACGTCGGCTGATGTCGCATTTCTCTCCAACGTCAGAGCGGCTGGAGTACATAAGCATCAGCCGACGCCATTTTCTTCAGTGTTTCTTGCCCCAGATGCCAGGTGCCCTCCAAGGAAGGCTGTAATCAAATTGGAAGACAAAAACAGGATTCCAAACAAATAAAAGAGCAATAAAACAAATACACCATAACAGATATCCCCAGCTAAGAGTAACAGGGATAGGAGTGGACCCTAGGCATAGAGGGGTATGGAGGGAGGGAAAATCCGACTGCAGTTGCATGTCTATCGGACATCTACATTTATGGTAGGTACAAAACTGTACTATGTCCTTCAAGAATGCAACTGCAGTCATAACATGTGGGTAGAATACCATAGCTTAGCTGAGGGAGGAGGAATGCTCTAGGAAAAAGAAGGTGTAGCAATCAAACCCTGCAGGACTGCCGAAGCAAAGCCTGCTCTGGATCTGGAATATAGGGGGAGATTGTAGTGTTTTGAGAATGTATGCACGGAGCTCCATGTAGCAGCTTCTAGAATGTCCTTGGTAGGCACCCCTCTTAGGAATGCTGTAGAGGTGGCCGTAGCTCTGGTGGAATGTGGTCTGACATTGGCTGGAACAGTCTTTCCATGAAAGGAATAACAGAATCTGATGCAATGTCCAATCCATTTTGAAATAGTCTGTTTTGAAATTGCTTTTCCTTGGACTGCAGGGGCGTAAGCTGCAAAAAGTTGTTCAGACTTCCTACTGGCCTTGGTTCTGTCCAGGTAGTATCGAAGTTGTCTGTGAATGTCCAAGGTATGCAACAGTCTTTCCCCCTTATTCTCAGGATTGGGGAAGAAAGCAGGCAGATGAATCGCTTGATTTAAAGAAACCCTAGAAACCACCTTTGGCATAAAAGTAGGGTTGGTCCTTAATGAAACCCTGTCTCTGTGAAAAATAATAAAGGGAGGTATTGCCATTAGGGCCTGTAGCTCCAAAACCCTTCTTGCTGAGGTAATTGCCAACAGGAAAGCCGTCTTCCATGAGAGAAATTGCAAGTCAACTGTAGCTGCTGGCTCAAATGGAGGTAGATTCAGTTTTTCTAGGACAAAATTGAGGTCCCAGGCTGGCACTGGGGCCTTTCTTGGTGGCTTAATGTTCTTGATTCCCCTGAGGAATTGCCTTAGTAAAGGGTGTGAAAAAACAGGAGGATCAGTGTTGTATCTAGCTGAAATAGCAGATGCATGTATCTTTATGGAGGAATATGAGAGGCCGTTCTTTAACATATCTGCCAAATATTCCAAGATGAGTGGGATGTTCAACAATGATGCATCATGTCCCTTGCTGGTATTCCAACTGCTGAATCTTTTCCACTTTGCTAAGTAAACCTTTCTGGTGGATGGTCTTCGTGCCTCTGTTAGTATCCGCTGAACTTCCTTGGAGAGAGATAGGCTGAAGTTATTTATGGGATCTCCCAGGCTGTTAGCTGCAGTGTCTGAAGATTTGGATGCACTGTTTCGAAATTGTGTTGAGTCAAATGTAGAGGCAATTGGGGAAGGGCCCACCTCCTGGTGTGAAATAGGCTCCGTAGTAGTGAGTACCAGTGTTGTCTTGGCCAGTCCGGAGCTATTATGATTCCCTTGGGTCTCTCTGCTTTGATCTTTAGTAATACTGAGGTCATCAGTGGCAGAGGTGGGAATGCATAGATTGTTAGGGAGTTCCAGTTGAATGAGAGGGCATCTATTTTCCAAGCTTTTGGATGCTATGTCCTTGGTGCAGAATTTTGGTAGAAGATGGTTGAGGTGAGAGGCAAATAGGTCCACTTCTGGCTTGCCCCATGTCGAAGTGAGTTGTCTGAAGGCCTTCAGATGTAACCTCCACTCGTGTGGATCTGTGAAATTCCTGCTTAGGCTGTCCGCCAACACATTGTCTTTTCCTGGAACAAACTGGGATTGTAACTGGATGTTTAGGCTCAGTGATTTCTCCCAAAGATGCATTGTCAGTCTGCAAAGGGGGTAAGAGTGGGTGCCCCCTTGCTTGTTTATGTACCACATCACAGTGGTGTTGTCTGTCCGTATCAGTAAATGGCCTTGCTGGGGTTGGTGTTGAAAGGCCTCGATGGCATGCATTACTGCCAGCATTTCCTTTTGGTTTATATGCAGATGTGTTTCCTTTGGAGTCCATTGTCCTTGTATACACCTGCCTTCCATGTGCGCCCCCCCATCCAAGGTCAGAGGCATCTGTGGTCATGGTCTGTGTTATCTGTGGTTTTTTGAATGACATACCTGTGTTTGCCTGGCTCACCGAGGCCCACCATAGGAATTCCTTTTGTAGGCATGGAATGAGCGGTATGATTGTCTCCAAGTTGTTGCTGTGTTGAGACCAAATACTTTTTAGGTACCATTGAAGCTTTCTCATGTATAGTCTTGCTAATGGAACCAGGAGAATGCAGGATGCCATGTAATCCAGGGCCTGTAGGAATTACCTTGCAGTCATCTGGGTGAGTTTTGCTAAACCTTTGAAGTAATGAGATAACTTCTCTTGCTTGTCTTCTGTCAGGTAAGCCATCTGAGAGGCTGTGTCTAGTTTGGCTCCTAAGAAGATTATTTGCTGGGATGGCTGCAGTCTTGACTTTTGGAAGTTGACTGTGTATCCCAGAGCTTGAAGTAATCGTATGACATAATCCAGGTTTTTTGTCAACATCAATTTGTCGTCCGCTTGTATGAGGCAGTCGTCCAGGTACGGGTAAACTTGTATCCCCTGGGGCCTGCAATGAGCAATTACTGAAGCCAGGCATTTTGTGAATACTCTGGGCGCAGTAGATAAGCCAAATGGCAATGCTGAGAATTGATAATGCTCTGGCCCTGCAAGAAATCGGAGGCATCTTCTGCAGCTGTGTCTGATAGGGACATGCAGGTATGCCTCCTTGAGGTCCAGAGTAATCAGCTAAGACCCCTTGCCCAGCATGGGAAGGAGTTGCTGTAAAGTCAGCATTTTGAACTTTGGTACTATGAGAAAGGTGTTTAATGCAGACAAGTCCAGTATTGGTCTCCATTGAGATTCTTTTCTTGGAACAAGGAACAGTCTTGAGTAAAACCCCTGATCTTGTTCTTGCTGTGGAACTCTTTCTATTGCTTTCATCCGAGTCAGCAGAGTGATTTGCTTGATAGCCTCTGCCCTCTGGTGTTGTGGTAGGTTTGGCATGCCTTGTTTTCTTGGTAAGGTATGAAAATGAAACCTGTACCCTCGGTCTATAATGTCCAAAATCCATTTGTCCTTTGTCAGTCTGTGCCAATTTTCTGCAAACAGAGGTAATTTCCCGCCCAAGGGAGCTTCTATTTGTTCCCTGGTAGGTGGTAGTAGAGGAAAGTCATTGAGATTGTGGTTGTGGGGCAGGTGAAACCCCTGCGTCACTTCTTTGGTTTCCTGGCTGCCATTGTCGTCCCCTGTAAGGGCCTCTGTATTGGCCTCTTCCTCGGCCATGTCTGTTCTTACCCCTTTGAAACTTTTCTGGATTAGGAAAGGACCAGTTTTTTGAAGGCCAATTCCTACTGAATCTGGGGGGTTGAACCTGGAGGAAATCTTTCACCGTCTGAACTGATTTTGCTTTTTCTTCGATGGTCTTTAACACATCCTTAGCATTCGCACCAAAAGCTTGTTCTTTTCCAAAGGTGCATCCAGAAGTTTTGCTTTTACATGATCTGGTAGAGGTTGATCTTTTAACCAAGCATGTCTACGGATGACTGCCCTTGTCATAGCTGCCCTACATGAAGCTTCCAGTGCATCATATCCACACTGCAGGAAGTGATTGCTAACTTGCTGAGTGTTATGTACAGCTTCCTGCAAAGTCTTCCTGTCTAAAGGATCAGGAGTGGCTAATGTTTTTTGTAAATCTTCTAACAGATAATCCTGATATTGTAACATATGAAAAAGGCAATTTAAAGCTCTCATAGATAAGGTAGTGGATGTGTAAACCTTTTTGCCCCATCTCTCTAATGACCTAGCTTCCCTGTTGGAGGGCAAAGGATTTTTAGAGGTGGAGGCTGAAACTCCTTTAGGCCCCTGTGAAATAGTTTCCAAATCAGCAGTATGGGCCCTGAATAAATGGGAATGAGTTTCTGGGACCCTGTAATACCTGTCTGGCTTGGCTGGAGCAGGAGGAAGGGAATCAGGGGAAGCACTAGAATCAGAATACAAATCATCTAGAACATCAAGTACAGGAGGAATAGCTAAGGGCCTGTGCTGAGGCTTCTTAAGGAAAGTCCTAAGGCGTTTCCTAGAATCAGAATATTCCTGACCTTGCCACTTGAAATGTTCCCTCATGGAGTGCAGCACTTCCCCAAAAGAAATATCCTCAGGAGGGGAGGCCGAGGGGATGGAATCTTCTGCATCAGAGTCCTCATAGGTCTGGAAGAGCTCTTCCTGGCTATCAGAGTGGACAGAGCTCTCAGAATCTTCATCTGAAGGAGTAGGGTCAGAGGGTTCAACCCGGGGCCTTTTATCAGAAGGAGGCTGGGATCCTCTCTCAGGATGGGCCTGTGAACCTCTACTCATGGAAATTAAATCAGCAGCCATGGACATAATTTGTGTCTCTGGAGTAGGCTGAGGTAAGGATTTAGAAGTAATATGCTTTGTTTTGCTGGCTGCCTTAGCCCTAGTGTAGGCCTCAATAGACATGGCCATGGGGGGCCTGGCAGGTCCACGTGCAGGAGTGACCTTGTCTACAGCAATGGTCTCGGGCATTTCCTCGGTTTCGGTATCCGGAGGAAAATCAATAACGGGCGTCGGAGTAATGTCTGGAATCTGAGTCGTCGGTAATGCAGTGTCTTCGGTTCGGAGCGGTGGAGAGACCGTCTCAGAGGGAACCGGAGCACTCGCGCAAGGTTTTGGCGTGGAGTCGGAAGTAGACGCGGGCCGAGGATGTCGGTCCCAGTCTTTGCGCTTTTTGGGAGTTTGCGATGTCAGAAGATCCGACGGCATGGTGTAAGCAAATTTATCGCCGAAAAAATCTTCAGCGAACTCCGCCCGGCGCCTGAGAGTGCGCTTGTTGAAGCGAGCACAGGCTACACAGGCCGAGACGTCGTGGTCTGGGCCCAGGCAAGGGAGACAGAGTGGAAATCCTTATGAGGTATTTGTTTACCACAAGAAAGACAATTGTTAACTTTTTCAGTAATTTCTGACATCGGCTGAGGCAAGAAAAGGTCCCCAACGGGGTACTTAGCTTTTTTGATGACTTCGGTATCGAAGAATACAGGAGCTGACCGACCGTCACTTGCAAACTGCTTCTGCTTCGGCACCGCGCGGCAAGAAAGACTGGAGAAAATGGCGTCGGCTGATGCTTATGTACTCCAGCCGCTCTGACGTCGGAGAGAAATGCGGCATCAGCTGACGTCGGACCCAGACTTTGGAATCCGGCCGACCGAGGGCTGCCTGAGGCAGGACAACCCACATGTTATGACTGCAGTTGCATTCTTGAAGGACATCTGGGATTGCAAGTGGATGTTCAGATTCAGGGACTTTTCCCAAAGAGTCATTGTTAGTCTGCAGAGGGGGTAAGAGTGAGTGCCTCCCTGCTTGTTTATATACCACATGACAGTGGTGTTGTCTGTCCTTATTAGCAGATGACCTTGTTGAAGGGATTTGCCGAAGGCCTCGATTGCATGTATCACTGCCAACATCTCTTTTTGATTTATGTGCAGATGCATTTCCCTGGGAGTCCATTGCCCTTGAATGCATCTGCCCTCCATGTGCGCCCCCCATCCATGATCTGAGGCATCTGTTGTAATGGTTTGACTTGCTAGAGGTTTGTTGAAAGACATGCCTTTGTTTACATGACTTGCTTGAGCCCACCACAAAAATTCCCTTTGCAGGCATGGAATGAGTGGTATTACGTCTTCTAGATTGTGGCTGTGTTGAGACCATAAGCTTTTTAGGTACCATTGTAGCTTTCTCATGTGTAGTCTTGCCAGAGGTACCAGAAGAATGCAAGATGCCATGAACCCCAGGGCCTGCAGGATTTTCCTTGCGGTCAGCTGGGTGAGCTTTGCTAGGCTTTTGAAGTAATCTGGTAAATGTTCTTGTTTCTCCTCTGTGAGGAAAGCCATTTGTTTGTTTGCTGTCTGCTTGTATAAGGCAGTCGTCCAGGTAAGGGTATATTTGAATGCCCTGGAGCCTGCAAAGTGCAACTACTGATGCCAGGCATTTCGTGAATACTCTGGGCGCAGTAGATAAGCCAAATGGCAATGCTGAGAATTGATAATGCTCTGACCCTGCAAGAAATCTGAGGTATCTTCTGCAACTGTGTCTGATTGGGACATGCAGATATGCCTCCTTGAGGTCCAGAGTAACCAGCCAAGACCCCTTGCCAAGCATGGGAAGGAGTTGCTGTAAAATCAGCATTTTGAATTTTGGCACGATGAGAAAAGTGTTTAGAGCGGACAAGTCCAGTATAGGCCTCCATTGCTTTTCTTTTCTTGGAACAAGGAACAGTCTTGAATAGAATCCCTGGCCTTGTTCCTGAGGAGGAACCTTTTCTATTGCTTTTATTTGTAACAGCTTTGAAACTTGTATGTGTTGCCTCTGCCCTTTGATTTTGTGGCAGATTTGGCATGCCTTGTCTCGTTGGTAAGGTATGGAAGTGGAACCTGTAACCTTTGTCTACTATGTCCAGAATCCATTTGTCCTTGGTTAAAATGTGCCAGTTCTTTGAGAATAAGGATAATTTTCCACCTAGAGGTGCTTCTCTTTGAGCCTTGGTTGGTGGAGTGAGTCAAGTCATTGTGATTGTCCCTGTGTTGCAGCTGAACTCCCTGCGCCACTTCTCTGATTTGGTGGTTGCCATTGGCGGCCCCTGTAGGAGCCTCGGTATTGCCCTCTACCTCGAGCACGCCTGTTTTTTCCCTTTTGAAACTTGTCAGTGTCTGGAAAGGACCAATTCTTTGAAGGCCAATTCCTGCTGAATCTGGGTGGCTGAACCTGGAGGAAATCCTTGACTGTCTGTACTGATTTAGCCTTTTCCTCAATAGACTTCAACACATCCTGTGCATTAGCACCAAAAAGCTTCTGTTTTTCCAGAGGTGCATCTAGGAGCTTTACTTTAACATGGTCTGGCAGTGGCTGTTCTTTCAGCCAAGCATGTCTACGTATAATGGCCCCTGTCATAGCTGCCCTACATGAAGCTTCCAACTACATGAAGCTTCCAATGCATCATAACCACACTGAAGAAAATGACTGCTAACCTGCTGAGTGTTATGAACCAAATCCTGCAATGCCTTTCTATCTATAGGCTCAGGAGAGGCTAACTTTTTCTGCAAATCATCCATTAAGTAATCCTGGTACTGAAACATATGAAAAAGACAGTTAAGTGACCTCATGGCAAGGGTGGAAAAGGTATAAACATTTTTGCCCCATCTCTCCAGGGACCTTGATTCCCTGTCTGCGGGCAAAGGGTTTTTGGCCGAGGAAGTAGCCACTCCTTTGGGCCTCTGAGAAATTGTTTCTAGATCCACAGAGTGGGCCTTAAAGAGATGCTTATGAGTTTCAGGAACCCTGTAATATCTGTCTGGCTTGACAGGAGCAGGAGGGAGAGAATCAGAGGAAGCACTGGAGTCTGAGTATACATCATCCAAGACATCCAACACTGGAGGAATAGCTAATGGTCTGTGCTGGGGTAACTTAAGGAAGGTATGTAGCCTTTTCCTGGAGTCAGAAAATTCCTGACCCTGCCACTGAAAATGTTCTCTCATACAGTGGAGAACTTCTCCGAAAGAAATATCCTCTGGAGGAGAGGCAGAAGGAATTGATTCCTCAGCATCAGAGTCCTCGTAGGCCTGGAAGGATTCTTCCTGGGTATCTGAGTGCTCTGAATCCCTAGAGGCTTCATCCGAAGAGAGGGTATCTGTCTGCTCAGTCCTGGGCCTTTTATCTGCAGGAGGCTGAGAACCTCTGTCTGGATGCGACTGAGAACCTCTGATTAGAGAGATTAGATCTGCAGCTAGGGTCATGATCTGTTTATCAGAAGAGGGGCCCTGGGAAAAAGTTTTAGGAGGATGGGCCTTAGCCTGGCTGGCAGCCTTAGCACGTGTGTAGGCCTTGATGGACATGGAGACCGGAGGCCTAGCTGCCCCACGTGCAGGAGTAACTTTATCCACTGGTATGGTGTCAGGTAAATCTTGAGCTTCGGTTTCGGGAGGAAAATCAACAACCGGCACCGGGGAAACCTCCGAGACCGAAGTACGCGGCAAAGCGGTGTCGTCGGCCTGGAGCGGTTGAATTACCGCCTCCAAAGAGACCGATGCACTCGCGGAAGGCTTAGGCGCGGTATCGGTGGACGACGCGGGCCGAGGAAGTCGGTCCCGGCCCTTGCGTTTTTTGGAAATATGTGCTGTCGGTTGTTCCGACGGCATGATATAAGCATAATTTTCACCAAAAAAGTCTTCGGCAAATTCTGCCCGGCGCCTGAGAGTGCGCTTATTAAAGCAAGCACAGGCAGCACAGGCTGAGACGTCGTGGTCTGGGCCCAGGCAGGGAAGGCAGTAAGAATGGAAGTCCTTATGAGGTATTTGTTTACCACAAGACAAACAATTATTAACCTTTTCAATTTTTTCTGACATCAGCTGAGGCAAGAAAAATGTTGATGACTTCGGTAACAGAAAACACAGGAGCTGACCGACCGGCACTTGCGAACTGCTTCTGCTTCGGGCACCGCGCGGCAAGAAAGACTGAAGAAGATGGCGTCGGCAGATGCCTTTATACCCCAGCCACTCTGACGTCGGGGAAGGGGCGACATCAGCCGACGCCGGACCCAGACTTTGGAATCCGGCTGACCGAAGGGCTGCCTGAGGCAGGACAACCCATATGTCAGGACTGCAGTTGCATTCTTGAAGGACATCGGGTATACAGCCAGAAAAACAGCAGTATGTTAACCAGGAAACAAAAATAAACCACCACGTTGACAAGATGTGGTGCACCAGGATAATCTAAGAAAAATACATTTTTATTAAGATTAAGCACTTTTGTATGTATACAAATTGAATAATATTTCATCAGAATCTATTAAAAACTGCACTAAGTGCTCTATTTAAAGCAATTCAAATGATCACGACAGCTGACCCCCGTTTCTTGAAGACAAATACATGTTTAAAAACTTTAACAAAATATATATATTCACATATCCAGTCATGACTGCAAATAGCAAAAACTACACAAGTAAAAAAAAATATTTGAATGAGACATTATATAATGATAGAAAATGTGTACAAATATTTTTTTTCCTTGCAACAACAAACTGACATTCTAAAACAGTTGTCAAACCCATCCAAACACTAACCAGGGCTGACCCTGCTTAGTTCTTGAAATCAAACTAGATAAAGTATCTTGTTTTTACTTTACAACTTGGCTGCCTACAGTCTCATAACACTGGCAATAGAGATGGCATCATTAATGTCAGGAGGCTGAGTTGCACTCAGTTTCATTTTATTATATTTGTTTTCCAGGCAGGAGCAGCCTTAGGCCAACTGGTGCCCTAGGCCAAAGGGCTCCATGGCACCCCCCACCACACTACCCGGTGCCCCCATCCTGGTCTACCTACACCAAATAAATACTGGAAAAGTGCCCCTGCTAGAGCGGTGCTCTAGGCGGCTGCCTAGCTGGCCTATGCCCAAGGTCGGCTATGTTTCCAGGGTAGAGCACTAATCTTCATGGACTTTTTTTAGACTCAGCCTAGGAGCAGCATCTGTTAAAGTGACTTGCTCAGATTTACAAAGTTATGCAATGGAAGCTGAAGAAATCAAACCTTGTACCACTAGACTACAATAAACAGATCGTTAACAGCACTCAGTTTATCAGAGCTGCTCAGAGTTTGACGTTCTTAGTCAGAGGTATGGTGTGGATGTGAACAGAAATCCAAGGCATCCACTGAAATCTTCTAAAAATAAGTATAATTTAAGCCTGTATTGCACTTTCTGAACTGTACTTTAATGAACTGCTGCTTCATTTTTACTGTTTTTGTTGCTGTGACTGCTTCATTCTGCACTTTGTATCACTGCTACTTCTGCCATATACAGCATAGGCTATACTCATACTTGCTGAATCTAGACTGTTTGGTATTACTTGAGCACTAAAACCAACCATTTTACATTAGGAGAGCCTCCCTGCACCCTTGTCATAGAAGTGTGCAGCTCACGACCCATTTGAGTTGGGGAATGTTGGGATAAGGGTCTGTGTGGGGCTTTCCTATTAGTAGTTTGTGTTAAAACTATTTAAATTCACTTGTGCATATTTAAGCATAGCGTTTGCACTTAGCTGGTCTGCAACAGGGGTTAGCAGTGCCCTGTGTAGATACAAATGCCTAGATACAACTTTTGTTTTCCTACAGAACAGTCAGTGGAACTCTCCCAGGCTTCCCTGCTGCACTGCAGCAACTCAGCTGAGCACTGAGCAGCACTGCCACACTTTTTAATCCCTAATCCTTAACAGATTAAGTCTCCTTGCTAACCCTAGAGCAAAAGCTGTTCTAACTTACCCACACCCTAACAGTACTTACAGTTTAACCTGCTACAATGGACAGCCAGTTTCAGAACATTTCTCCAACCAACCTGATTGACATGGGCATCCCGAGGCAGTGTAGTAATTGCCTCATGTGTACTGACAACCATTTTCTCCTACTGCAAACAAATACAGTATGTGAGAGATGTAACTATGCTATGAAACTGGAATTGATCCACTCACTTAATAAAGAAGACATCAAACAGGTTTGTCAGCACAAACACCTCTCCTCTCACACAAGATAAAGTCACAACACATAAACCCACATACACGGAGGTACTCATTAACAGCCTACCAAAAGACCAGAGACCACCCAAGTGCAAACAATTCACACATACTGGAGCATGACCAAATCTCTTACACATAAGACACAACTGTTTCTCAGCGAATAAGCACCTGAGGCAGAACACCTCAAAACCAAATGTCCTGGTCATAGGAGATTCCACAGTGAGACACTAAGATGCCCCCCTCACCAGGCTGGACAAGGAGGAGGTCACAGTCAGCTGCTTATCAGGTGCCAGGATCTATCAAATCATGCACGCACTCAAGTCACTCAACAATTACTGTTACGACTCTGTCATAGTACATGTTGAGGGTGAATGACTTGAGACACACCTCCCTGGGCTATATGAAGACAGACACGACTGAACTCTCAGATTGTGTGTCCCAGGCAGGTATGTCCCTAGCCCCAAGCAGCATTCTACCTTCACCCAGGATGATGCCACAGTATAAACAAAAAATGATCGATTTCAACAACTGGCTTAGCTTCTATTGTCAATCCAGGTGGATCCAATATTTTGTCAGCTAGGAAGACACGGTCAATAGACCATGATGCTCTGCTAGAGATGGTCTTCACCTGTCTCCTTCTAAGGTTTCGAATACTAGCAAAGAAGCTTGCCACCCCCACAGTGCCTTTTTAGGCAATACCAAAACAACAAAACTTCAGACGTAAAAAAATCCACTACAGGCAAACTCAAGGTTATGCTACTTAATGCTAGGAGTCTAGAAAGGAATCTGCCCTCCTTGGAAGCTCCTCACCTTGGAAGATGCGGACGTCTGCACAGTCACCAAGACTTGGTTCAAGGCCGTACAGAGCACCCCAAACGTGCAAGGCTGCAATGCCTTCCACACGTTCACACCACAAAACAAGTGTAAAAAAAAAAAAAACAGAGGAGGAGGAGGTCTATCCATCTCCATTAAATCCAAATACACTTCAAGACTGGTTAAACAGTACAACTCTCTTGAGCTACTCCAGGTCCAAATCACTATTGGTAAAACACCTACCACATCACTGCTAGCTCAGGGGCCCCATAATGAACCATGAGAAGCACACCACCTACCTGGACTTGCTTGAGTCACTCACTATACAGGTAAACACCTTGAGCATGGGAGATTTCAACTGTCCTTCTATTAAGTGGGCGACATACACGAGCATGTGGAACCAGGGTTTGTTGCAGTATACAAAATTCCAAAAGGAAAAAAACCCACCTTAACTTCTCAAATGATCTCAAACAGTTACTGGCAGCTGTAGTGTTCAATGCTGAAGATATACAAGCAGAGCAAAAAAATGAATGAACTGTATGCTTAACTTAAGGTCAAAGCAGTGTCAAAGTTTATTCATAAAGTACAAAATCTTGGCACTTTCACCTTCCTAAAGAAGGCATCATCAGAGATAAAAGAAGTAGTCTTAATAGTGGTTTACATAACTTTGAAAAATCATGTGTCCAATCTGTAATGCAGTTGCAATTAACCTGCCTTCCACTTAAGACAGTATAACAAAACAGTGTTAAAAGACAATAATAGATCCAACAGTGGAAAAACAGTTAAAAATGTTATATATATATATATATATATATATATATATATATATATATATACGTATGTACAAATTATGTACACATCTACAAATTAAAATTTAAGTTGTTAAAAGATTAATAACTTTACTGCTCTCCTTTTTACAATACAGTTGATAGCTAATTTATCATTCAGTCCTGGTTTCCTCATAGCATCTAACCCATAGGTGCCACTGTAATTCTTTTTCTTCCAAAAGTGATTCTCTGTTCCCACTCTATCCTGCAGTGGAAACTTTGTCAATAATAAAAAAAAATAAGAACCTTTTACAATTTTTACATAAGAGTATGTCTGTGTAATACGTTTGTAGGTTTTTATTTCCTAACGTCACAATCATGCTCGTATATTCTATTCTTGAGCATTCTGTTAGTTTTTCCTATATAGAAGGCTGGGCAGGATGTGCTGGAAGCTAAATACACTACCATTCTGGTGGTAGTGCTGAAATGCTCCTGAACATGTTAAAGTTTTTTCATAATTCTCCACTGTAACATAAGGGTCATCATTTACGTATTTACAAAATCCATACTTTCTCATTTTGGACTGTATGTCAGTTTCCTAAATTATTGTGATTACTCTCAAAATATTTTTTTAAATTTTTGCCTCTACTGAGTGTTATCTTAGGTTGTGAACACAAGATATATTTTATTTCAGAAGAGAAAACACTGTTCCACATTTCATTCATCATTCGGGTATGGTGGTAACATAGCACCCATTTTTGTCTAGATTACTGTCACTTGTGTGCTTGGTTTCAACTTGTAGAACTTCCCCCTGAGTAGTACTGGTGTTTAGTATAGGTGTAAATTGTGTGTGTCAGTGTAAAAGTATTTCTTCTTTCAATGAACCTACTTATGAATCAGGGTACCCTCTTTCTGAAAACATACAGCATAGTTTGCCCAGGTCTATAGTAAAAGTTTCATCAGCTGAAACCAGTCTTGAAAGGTGCACCATTTGACCTTTGACTAAGTTTCTTTTCTGATAAAAAGGACAATTGCTATCATAGTGGAGCAATGAATTCAAACAAGTCTTTTTCCTGTAAACATTTGACAGATATTTTTCTCATTGCAGTCTTTGGATATAGTAATGTCTATGTAGTTTACAGAATTGACTCCCATGGATGAAGTGAATTTAAGAAAAGTAGCTGAATTGTTCTTCTCATCTAAAAACCTTTTTTCAAAATTAGAAACATATTTCAATAAAATAAGAACATTGTCCAAAAATCTGAAATATCTACATATTTTGTTAAAGAAAGGTGAACAAAACACTGTACTGTACTCCCATTTGGCCAAAACTAAGTTGGCATACATTGGGGCACATCTTGCCTCTTAGCTACTCCTGTTACCTGGTGGTAATATTCACCATAAAAATAAATGCAATTGTTTTTCAACACCATTTCTAAAAATTATAGCAGCATATAAACATCACTGCCATTTTTGGTGTTGTCTGACAGCAGCATTTTGTGAAAATGTTGCAAGCCAGTGTCATGTTTATATCAATGGTGAAAAGATATTTCCATCAAATGGAGTGTTTAAAATCTGTAACAGATGCCATGAGTCCTGTAGGATGTCTCTCTCTCTAACATACTTTCTGTATTAACATCCACATTTCATGCTAAGGGTTCCATCTTTGACCTAGCTACTGATACTATGGGTGTTAGTGGAGGGTTACAGGGGTCCTTGTGTGCTTTGGGTATACCAAAGATAGATGGTATTACTGGTTTGTCCACTTTCACAAAGTCCAAGATATCTTTAGACATAACCCCCTCTAGTACTAGATCTTCTAATATATAGTCTATCCTTGCATATGCCATTATTTAATAATTTTTGACACTTGCATGTATCTACATTATTTAACACATTTAACATTTTACTAACATGCAAAAAGTCCGTAATTACTACAACCTCACCATTACAGGGTTTCATGACCCAAATGTTTTTGTTGTTTCTTCTTTCTCATCTGATATAAATTATCTGTGTATCTTGATTAGCCTTTCAACATCATTCTAAAGTTAACCTCACAAATCATCTCAAAGGCTGACATCATGGGATTGTTATGGGGTATAAATGTGCTTTTCCTTTTGAGTGGAAATGGAGTATGCATTCTGTTTATATTAACAAAAAAAATGTTAAATTCAGTTGTCTAACAAAGATTGAAATGCATCAATACATGCACTATGCCCTGCTTGAATGAACGACTTAGACCCTTTCTTAAACAATGAAACAGGTTTATCTTGAAGGTTTATGTAACTGTAATTAAATACTTTAAACTCATCTTTGACAACCACTTTACATGGTGAATCATATAGCAATAACCCATGCCTGGGTGTGGGTAATGCTAAATTTACCCACGGTTGGCGTGGTTTGGTCCCGAGGGCAAAGCCCGAGGAACCAAACAAAGCCAACCGTGGGTAATAGCATTACCACACCCAGAAGTGGTTATTGCTATTATCATGACATTATTTAAGAAAATAAACTATTACTTTTCTTAAATAATGGCATAGTATAATGCCTGTTTACTGCCCTTCCGCAGATGTCTGGCATCCGCGGCAGTTCTGATGTACTGCGCGCCTGCGCGGTACATCAGAGCTGTGAGCAAAAGCAACGGAGAAAGCAAGATCTCCATTGCTTTTTTAGTGTCTCGCTATGTTAAATGAGTTTAACATGGCGAGACAGTTAAAATAAGCAGCGGACATCTCCGTTGCTTATTTTAAACTGTCTCGCTATGTTAAACTCATTTAACATAGCGAGACATCAGCAACGGAGATCTTGCGATCTCCGTACTTTTAAAACACTGTCTCGCTATGTTAAATGGGTTTAACATAGCGAGACAGCTTTAAAATAAGCAACGGACATCTCCGTTGCTTATTTTAAAGCTGTCTCGCTATGTTAAACCCATTTAACATAGCGAGACAGTGTTTTAAAACAACGAGTTATACTAATGGAAAAAAGCCCGGGCGACCGGACCTTTTTCCATTAGTATAACTCGATTTACAACGGGCACGCTGGCCAATCAGCGTGCACGTTTTGAGGGGGTCATGGTATAATAGTGTATATTGCTCAAATCAGAAAATGCCCCACTTAGTTTTTTTTTTTTTTCTCTCCCTTTCTTCGTATGTCTCGGGGATTGGGGGAGTTGCTTTTTTTGGTTGAAAAAGGGGGGCTTTGCAAAATAATTCTAGTTGATCATCTCCGGTTAGACATGAGTTCATCATTTTGAAAATTGTCAAAAAAATCAAGATTGCCTAGTGGTCCTGCTAGGTTGGAAAACACAACCACTACTTGGGGGAAGTTCTACAAATTGAAACCAAGCGCACAAGCAACAATAATTTAGACAAAATGGGTGCTATGTTGCCACCAGGCCCCAATGTTAAAAAAGAATGATGAATTAAACATGGAACAATTTTTCTCTTCTGAAATGAAACATACATTGGGCTCACAACCTAAGATAACATTCAGTAGAGGCAAAAAATCTTTTAAAAATATTTTGACAGTAGTCACAATAACTTAGGAAACATATATAGTCCAAAATAACAAAGTGTGGATTTTATAAATACTGTAAATACATAAATGATGGCACTTATGTTGCATTAGAGAATTATGAAAAAAATTTAACACGTCCAGGAACATGTAAACGTATCACCAGAATGGTTGTGTATTTAGCTTCCTGCACATCCTGCCCAACCTTCTATATGGAGAAAACTAACAGAATGCTCAAGGATAGAATATACGAGCATGATTATGACATTAGGAAACAAAAGCCTATGAATGCATTATGCAGACATACCCCTTATGTAAAAATTCTAAACTATTCTTATTTTTTTTTTTTATTACTGACAAAGTTTCCACTACAGGAAGGTGAATTACTGGAAGAAAAAGAATTGAAATGGCAGGTACAGTTAAATGCTATGAAGAAACAAGGACTAAATGATACATTAGCTATCAACTGTGTTGTAAAAAGGAGAGCAGGAAAGTTGATTTTTTTAACAACTTAAGTTTTAATTTGCAAATGTGTACGTAATTTAAACACACACACACACACAAATTTTAATTTTTTTTTTACTGTTTTTCACTGTTGTAGGAAATAGTATTGTTTTTTAACACTGCTCTGTTATACAATAGAGAGTCAATTATCCAAATGTCGATTATCCAAAACATCAATATCCGAACACAGTCTTCTAAAGTTTTAGAGTAGGAAAAATCTAAGTCTGAATATGCAAACGTTGTAAGTATTCATTTGTGCACGTTTTTTGAGCTTGCAGCCCGCTCATGTGTGAAAAATATTTTTTACTGTCCACTGGAATTGCTAAATGGTTGAAAAGTGTATTCCCTGCATGCAAAAAAACAAGATTTTAGAAGTTTTTTATCCTGTTCAGTGTATGCTTGATTATTCGAACAGTTTGATTATCCAAACTACCCTAGGTCCCAATTTGTTTGGATAATCAACTCTCTACTGTACTGTCTTTTTAAGTGGAAGGCAGGCTAACCAACTGTATTCCAGGCTGGAAACATGTTTTTTCAGTTATAGAAGTCTCTATTACGGCTAGTTTTATCTCTGATGATGCCTTCGTTAGCAATGCAAAAGCACTAAGATTTTGTACTTTGTGACTAAACTTTGCTTAATTTAAGGTCAAAGCAGTGCTGTACAGTTTTTGTTCAGCTTTTTGCTCTGCTTGTATATCTTCAGCATTTAACACTACAGCTGCCAGTTCCGGTTTGAGCTCACTGGAGAAGTGTATTTTTTTCCTTTTGGTACATGAGCACAAGCTTGACTGCCTGAGGTGCCTGGACTTTAATACAAATGCTCTGGAACAGTTAGTCTGCAGCCCCACAAGGGGCCAAATATTCTGGACTTAGTACTCACTAATATGTGGGGTCGCTGTACTACCCCCTGTGTTCTGCCCTCCCTAGTAAGGTCAGACCATAAATATGTCTCATTCAAAGTAATGATCAGACCTGACACCTCCACAGGAGCAATAAAAATGACAAACGTCCACAAAACATACCCTACTAAGCGATGGTTTGAAAGGTTTCAAAACCCGTGCTAATACAACCAACGACGACTCCTATGTAGAGGAGTACATAGACGCCCGGTATAACCGCTTAAACAAGTGTATTGAGTGTGCTACACCTGACTGGATCAAAACCGTTAGGGAGAGTGACGTCCCCACATATTATCACATTAACAACAATCTCCTAAGTACACAATCAGTAGTGAGGGATTTGGGCACCCAGGTTAATAGCAACCTGACATCTGGTCACCATGTTTGTTCCTTGTACGGAAACTTTCTACATGGCCCACCTCATAAGTAAGGGTATCTCATCCAGGAACAAAAGAGGTCATAACATCCCTGTATTCTTCCCTTATAAGGCCAATTATTGAGTACAACACCCCCTTTGCCAGGTACTTCGCAAACCACATGCAGCAGGTGGAGAGACCACAGAGGTTCCTCACCAGGAGAATCCAGGGCCTCAAACATCTACCCTACGCAGATAGGCTAAAAGACCTATCCCTCTACTCAGTTTCATACAGACTTCTCAGAGTTGATCTCTGTCTGGCATACAAAGGAATCTCAGACCCTGCCTTGATGGGACTGCTGCACATACGCAAGTCAAGCTCCACTCGAGCAACCAGCACACACAACCTCAACCTGGTCTGTGATATCAACAGGACTTGTTGGCAGGACAGATTTTTGTCCCAGAGACTCCCCCATCTGTGGAATAGACTCCATCTCCACGTCAAGCAGAGTACCTCATTATTCCTTTTTAAGCACAACTTGGATAACTGGATGAGAAACAGAAAATACACCCATGGGATACCACCTGTGTCCCTGCTGAACAGGGGCCTTTGGGTGTTGACTTGTCTAAATATGGTCTAAACTCCTGGCTAGGCTTATAAGAGCCTCAGGGACAATAGCTTAGTAAACTCCTATGATCCTATCAACCAAGTCATCCCGTAAAAACAAGCCACCCTGGTGGACCTCGAGTATAAACAGGTTATACAGCAAAAGGAAGAGACTGATATCTAAGAACAAGAGGTAACAGTCAGCAGAGAAAGAACACCCTCCACAGCTTGAACAACCAAATCACATATCTGGTCAAGTCCTCTAAAGCTAGTTACAAGGCTAAATTAGCTTCCCTAAAGACAATCATAAGGCATTCTTTAGCTACATCTGAAATCTAAAAGGGAATACCCAGCTATGTGCCAAACTCATAGTGGACGGTACCACTCACATTGACCCTTAGGAAATTCCCAATGCATTAGCTGACAGATTTGGCACAAACTTCATCCCCCTGTCCCCACCACCCATACCCGAAAGTATACCAGACACCTGTCCTCTTCCCCAGTAACTCCAATGAGCAGGTCATATCTGCGCTTTGCAAGGACAAAAACACGGCCTCTATGGGACCAGATAACATTCCAGGTTGCTTACTAAACCTAAAACACAGCCTAGCAGATCCACTTGGCACTCTCCTTAACCACAGCCTGAGCACTGGGTTTATTACAGCAGAGTGGAGAACAGCAACTGTAGCCTCCTTGCACAAAAGGGGTCCATCAACTGACCCTGGGAACTACAGAACCATAAGCCTAACCCGCCTTATCTGTAAGGCCATGGAAAGAATCATCATGGACCTTACCAGTAAGGACAAAGGCAACCTCAAACTCTTGACCTGACCAAGTTTGGCTTTGTTAAGGGTAGATCATGCTTACTAAACCTGGTGGACTTATTTGAGAATATCACCAAAGTCCTGGACAAAGGCAAAGCAGTACATACCACCTATCCTGACTTAGCCAAGGCTTTTGACACAACCCCCCATTCAGTTATCATCGAGAAACTGTCCCAAACTGGGGATTAACCCATATGCTATCAGATGGGTAAGTCAACTGGCTCACTGCCAGAACTATTGCTGTCAAAGTTGGGGATTCCACCTCCACCAGTAGAGCAGTTCCAGTGGGGTAACACAAGGTTCTGCGCTGGGCCCGTTACTGTTTGGAATCTATTTCTCAGAAGTCCAGATGAAAGAAGACAGCCTGTGGCTTACCAGGTTAGCAGAGAACAGCAAAATGGGAGCAGTCATAGAGTCCCCTAAAGATATTAGCATATTACAAGGAGGGGTTACTATAAACAAATGATTGGTGCCAAAGCCACTGTCTAAAGCTACATGCAAAAAAAGTACATTGTTGCCCCCTGTGGCAAAGAGGTAGCCCCCTGCAAATTACAATTTATGCAACACCCCCTTAAGCTCGAACCCATTGGTGCTTGACTTGGGAACAAAAGTTGACAGCAATCTAAACTTCAATCACCATCACCATGTGTCCATAGTGGTAAGGAAAGCCTTTTCCACTGCATACCTCATAAGTAAGGGCATCGCACCGAACACCAAGGATGTTATAACTCCTCTGTACTCCACCCTCATCAGACCACTAATAGAGTACAATGCTCCCTTTTACATGTACCTCACCAGACACCTGCAGCAACTGGACAGACCACAGAGGTTCCTCACCAAGAGAATTCAGGAACTCCAAAACATGACCTACATGGAAAGACTGAATGCCGTGTCACTGACTCTGTCATAAAGGCTGCGGAGAGGCAACTTGTGCCTGGCCTACAGAGCACTCTCTGACCCTGTCTAATGGAAATGCTGCACATCTTCAAATCAAATGGGACAAGCGTCAGTCACTCCAGAGATCTCAATCTAGCCTGCGACTTAAAAACATGCAGGAGAGAGAAATACGTCTCCCATTGACCGCTGCTACTCTGGAACAAACTCCCAATTCACGGTAAGCAGACCATCTCAATGACCTTAAGTGCAACCTGGACAACTGGATGGGAGATCATAAATTCATCCCTGGAGTGGCACCTATGTCCTTCATGGTCAGGGGCTTCCGGTGATGATTACAGATTCGTTCTGCAAACAATCAAACCATTTAACAATGGTCAGTTAGAGAACCATCAAACGATGGTCAATTAGGGAACAGGGATATTACATGGAGAGGCCATTAGCCTAGTAGCCTCCTATAAACCTTAATGCTCTAGCCAACTGCCAGACATTAGTAGCTGCCACTTTAGTTCCTTATACTCTAATGTGGTTCCCCATCCCCTCCTATTGGAGAAATATCAATGTTGTCTATAACAGAAAATAAAAACTTTTTGAAGTTCTCACTGAGTGGAATGCCTATAAAGAGCATTACTAATGAAGCACAGTTGTGTACACTTATCATAAATGTAGATGTTCAAGTGTATTCACTGTTGCAGTCATTACATTTGGGTTATCTGCTTGCAGGCAGCCCTCAGTTGGCCTGATTAACCAAGTCTTGGGTCCTGCGTTGGTTGCTGTCCCTTCTTCCATGATGTCAGGGGTATAAAACATGCAGCTGCCACCATTACATCAGTTTTTCTTGCCCCAAATGTCAGGTGCACCCCTAATGGGAAGCAATTAAATATAAAAGTAAAATGACATACCTCCAACAAAAAAACAAATACATCAAAAAGGCTTTTAAGCATAGTAAAGGAAAGTAGAGGTATAGCCAAAAGAAGTTAGGAGGCTGGAGGGAGAGTAACTAGAACTGCAACAGTGAATACACTCGAACATCTACATTTATTTATAGTAAGTGTACACAACTGCACTATGTTCTTTGTGTTTCACTGTTGTAGCCATTACATTTGGGTAGATTCCCAAAGCTATGGTTGGGAGGAGGAATTTAGATAGCATTAGGGCCAGCTATAAGGCCCTGCAAGACTGTAGTGGTAAAGCCAGCTCTGAATTTAGAGAAAATTGGCAAATGATAATGCTTGGTGAAAGTACGTACAGAACTCAAGGTAGCAGCTTCTAGGATGTCCCTGGTAGGGACGCCTCTGAGAAAGGCTGTAGAGGTAGATGCAGCCCTGGTGGAGTGAGGTCTGATCCCCTGGGGGATAGGTTTTCCATGGTGCTTATAGCAGAAATTAATGCAATGGCTTATCCATTTAGAAATGGTTTGCTTTGAAATAGCCTTCCCCTCTGCCCCTGCTGCAAATGCCACCAGCAGTTGTTCAGATTTCCTTTGAGGTTTAGTCCTGTCCATGTAGAATCTAAGCTGTCTGTGCGCATCTAAGGAATGCAGTATCCATTCCCCTTTATTCTGTGGATTGGGAAAGAAGGTTGGCAAATGAATGGACTGATTAAGAGCCACACTGGATACCACCTTGGGCATGAAGGATGGATTGGTTCTGAGGGACACCCTGTCCGCATGAAAGATGATGAAAGGCTCCACTGCCATAAGGGCCTGTAATTCAGATACCCTTCTAGCTGAAGTGATTGCTAAAAGGAAAGCTGTTTTCCAAGAAAGAAATTTTAAGTCTGCAGTAGCAGCTGGCTCGAAAGGAGGTAGAGTGATTTCTCCAAGACAAAGTTAAGGTCCCAGGCTGGGTTTGGAGCTCTCCTGGGTGGTCTCAAATTTTTGGCCCTTCTGAGAAACTGCTTGAGCAGTGGATGAGAGAAGAGGGGAGGTTATGTGTTATAATGAGCTGAAATGGCTGAAGCGTGGATTTAAATGGAGGAAAAAGACAAGCCCTTTAGTATTGTAAAATCTGGGGTAAATTGGGCACTGCTGTGCTCATCCATTGAGATTGGTTCCAGGCACAGAATCGTTTCCATTTTTCAGCATAAAATTTTCTAGTACTAGGCCTCCTTGCCTCTAAAATGATATCCATCACAGGTTTACTGAGGGATGGTAAAGGAGAGATTATGTAATTAGCCAGGCTGCAAGTATCAGTGTTAGAAGCTGAGGGTGCAATATCTGGTTCTCCTGCTGAGACAACAGGGAAGGAGTCTGAGGCAGGTGCCATGGAGATAACCATGACACACTGCACAGGAAGGGGTACCAGTGTTGGCGTGGCCAGTCTGGAGCAATGAAAATCATCCTTGGTTTGTCCAGTTTGATTTTTAGTAGTACTTTGGAGAGCAGAGGCAGAGGGGGGGGGGGCATATAGACGGAGAGGTTTTTCCAGCTGAAGGACAGAGCATCCACTTTCCAGGCTTGTTTGTGGGGAGTCCTTGTGCAAAATTTGTCTAACTGGTAAGTTCTGAGGAGAGACAAACAGGTCTATACCTGGGCTCCCCCATTTGCTTGTCAACTTGTTGAAAATGCTTGGTTCCAGTTTCCACTCATGTGGGTCCATGAGTTTTCTGCTTAGTCTGTCTGCCAGTGTATTTAATTTTCCTGGCAGGAATTGAGCTTATAGGTGCACTTGGTGGCTCAAGGCTGTGTTCCACAATGCCATGGCTAGTCTGCAGAGTGTGTAAGAATGTGTACTCCTCTGCTTGTTTATGTACAACATAACAGTGGTGTTGTCCGTCTTTACCATTAGTTGTCCTGGAAGAATGCGGTCCTTGAAGGCTGTCAGAGCATTCTGTACAGCTAACATTTCTTTTTGATTGATATGCAGGTGCATTTGACTTGGGTTCCATTTGCCCTGAATGCACTTCACTTCCAGGTGAGCCCCCCATGCATAGTCTGATGCGTCTGTTGTTAGGGTTTGGGTGGCAGGGGGTGGTGTGAATGGTAGTCCCTTGTTTTGGTGGCAGGCCTCTGCCCACCAAAGGAACTCTAAGCGTAGGCAAGGTATGATTGGAATCATTGTTTCTAGATCCTGAGAATGTTGACACCATAGGCTTTTTAGATACCACTGTAGTTTCCTCATATGCAGTCTTGCATATGGAATTAGAAGAATGCAGAAGGCCATGAACCCCAAGGCTTGCAGTATTTGCCTTGCCGATAGCAGGGTTTTTGTGGCCACTTGTTTGAAGTAGGTTGTCAAATGAATTTGTTTCTCTGGCATGAGGTAAGCCATCTGGGAAGTTGTATTCAAGCTTGCTCCCAGGAATATAATTTGTTGACAGGGTACCAGGTGTGATTTCTTTTCGTTTATGGTGTACCCCAGACAAGTTAGAACCCTTTGTACAAAGGCCAGATAATTCAAAAGTATGTCTAATTCAGGCAGAAAGCCAGGAAAATCGTCCAGGTATGGGTATATTTGAATATTTCTTTGCCTGCAAAATGCAATAACTGGAGCTAGGCACTTTGTAAATACCCTGGGCGCAGCAGATAAGCCAAAGGGCAGTGCAGAGAACTGATAGTGCGTGTAGCCTGCTTTGAAGCATAGGTATCTTCTGCAAGATTTCTGATTGGGATGTGCAGGTATGCTTCTTTTAAATCTAGTGTTGCCAACCAGACATCTTTGCCTAGCATAGGAAGTAAGTGGTGAAGAGTCAGCATCTTGAATTTTGGAATCTCCAAAAAGGTGTTTAGAGTAGACAGGTCCAGGATAGGACACTATGAATTGTCTTTTCTGGGTACCAGGAAAAGTCTTGAGTAGAAACCTTGTCCCTTTTCCTCTTC
The DNA here is from genome assembly GCF_019279795.1 of Protopterus annectens. Classification (NCBI taxonomy): domain Eukaryota; kingdom Metazoa; phylum Chordata; order Ceratodontiformes; family Protopteridae; genus Protopterus; species Protopterus annectens. Next base: position 1,566,346,903 of record NC_056743.1, on the reverse strand, counting down.
TGGTACCAGCTGAACAGCCCCCATGCTTAAGAGAGAAAGTACTTGCTTTTGGGCCTCTGCCCACTGATTTGGGGGTAGGTCCAGCCACCCGCTTGGTGTTGGCAACGTGTGGAAGCGAAATCTGCATCCCTGGGACACTATATTTAAAACCCATTTGTCCTGGGTAATGAGTTCCCAATTCTTTGCAATGAAGAGCAAACTTCCCTCCCAAAGGGGCAGTCAGTTGATAAGTGCTTGGAAATTTTAAAAGGAAGTCATTGAGACAGTTTACCATGGGGGGAGTCTTATTATCCCCAGATTTGGAAGTGGAGGCCCCCCACTGCTTAGTTCTGTGTGTCCCCTGGGACTGAAACCTGGGGTTTTTGCTGTGTCTGGGTTTGGCTTGAGAAGACCTGGAAGGGGCTGGAATTCTTACGGGGCCAGTGCCTACTAAATCTAGGAGGCCGAACTTGTAAAAGATCTTTAACAGTTTGCATAGATGTAGCTTTATCTTCCATCTTTTTAAGAACTTCCTCAGCCTTGTTGCCAAACAGGCGGTCCTGATTTAAAGGAGCATCCAACAATTAAGCGTTAACATGATCAGGCAAAGATTGCTCCTTAAGCCAAGCATGCCTTCTGAGCACAGACCCAGTAACAGCAGCCCTGCAAGAGGCCTCTAATGAATCAAAACCACATTGCAAAGTATGCTTTCCAACTTAAGCAGAATGCATTAAATCCTGTAATTCTTTATTTTCCAAACAGTCAAGAACCAACATCATTTTCTGTTTAAGCAGTCCAATAACATGTTGCTGATACTTTAACATATGAAACTGGCAGTTTAAAGCCCTAATGGCCAAGGTTGCAGAAGTGTAAACGTTCTTACCCCATCTATCCAGCACCCTGGAGTCTCTATCAGAAGGGGTAAGATTTTTAGCAGTAGAAGTCTTAATGCCCTTGGGCGCCTGTGAAATAGTCTCTGGATCTGCAATAGGATTTTTAAAAAAGGAACTTGTGGGACTCAGGGACAGTACAGTTGTGTACCTACCATAAATGAAGATGTTTGAGTGTATTCACTGTTGCAGTCAATTACACTTGGGTTATCCTGCTGGCAGGCTACCCGCAGTTGGCCAGAGTTCCAAAGTCTAGGTCCGGTGTCGGTTGCTGTCACCTCTTCCCTGACGTCAGTGCACCAGGGGTATAAAAGATGCAACCGACGCCATTTTCTTCAGTTTTTCTTGCCCCAGATGTCAGGTGCCCCCAAATAGGAAGGCTGTAAAAAAGTATGCCAAAAAGCATGCATGTACTAAAATAAACATTCCCTTCATCTACAAGAAAATACACCACATAGGTTGTATAGAGTTGAGAAGTACAGAAAAGTCCCAGCAATGAAAAGGGGGATGGTGGGTGGGTAACCTGGACTGCAACAGTGAATACACTCTAACATCTACATTTATGGTAGGTACACAAAGTACAGTTTTGTACCTACCATAAATGTAGATGTCCGATAGGTATGCATCTGCAGTCCTTACATAAGGGTTGTCCTGCCTCAGGCAGCCCTTCGGTCGGCCGGATTCCAAAGTCTGGGTCCGGCGTCGGCTGATGTCGCCCCTTCCCCGACGTCAGAGCGCCTGGGGTATAAAAGTGTCATCCGATGCCATCTTCCTCAGTTTTTCTTGCCCCAGATGCCAGGTGCCCTCTAAGGAAGGCTAAATTTGATAGAAATACAAAATATTGCAAACATGCACAGTAATATAAAACAAATACACCATAATAGATAACCCCAGCTAGCTATAAGAGGGATAAGTACCCAAGAAGTACCACAGAGGGGAAAGGAGGGAGGGTAAACCTAACTGCAGATGCATACCTATCGGACATCTACATTTATGGTAGGTACAAAACTGTACTATGTCCTTCAAGGATGCATCTGCAGTCCTTACATATGGGTAGAATACCATAGCCAAGCTGGGGGTGGTAGGCTCTAAGAAAATGATGGTGTAGCTAAAATGCCCTGCAGGACTGCCATAGCAAAGCCTGCTCTGGATCTGGAATATAAGGGTAAATTGTAATGCTTGGAAAATGTATGCACGGAGCTCCATGTAGCAGCTTCTAAAATGTCCTTGGTAGCCACCCCTCTTAAGAAGGCTGCGGAGGTTGCTGTAGCCCTGGTGGAATGAGGTCTGATGTTAGCTGGCACAGCTTTTCCATGATAAGAATAGCAGAATTGAATGCAATTTCCTATCCATTTTGAAATTGTCTGTTTGGAAATTGCTTTTCCTTGAATGCCTGCAGCATATGCTACCAACAGCTGGTCAGTTTTTCTGAAAGTCTTAGTTCTGTCCAAGTAGTAGCGTAACTGTCTGTGAATGTCCAGGGTATGCAGAAGTTTCTCTCCCTTGTTTTGTGGGTTTGGAAAGAAGGTAGGCAGGTGAATAGCTTGGTTCAATGAGACCCTGGATACCACCTTTGGCATGAATGAAGGATTGGTTCTCAAGGAGACTCTGTCCTGATGAAAAATAAGAAATGGTTGTACTGCCATGAGTGCCTGCAATTCAGATACTCTTCTTGCTGAGGTTATGGCCAGAAGGAAGGCAGTCTTCCAAGACAGGAACTGTAACTCTGAAGATGCTGCTGGTTCAAAGGGAGGTAAAGTCAAACATGAAGTTAAGGTCCCATGTAGGCACAGGTGGTTTTCTTGGAGGATTGATGTTTTTAATTCCTCTTAGAAACTGCCTTAGGAGAGGATGAGAGAAGACAGGTGGATCAGTATTGTATTCTGCTGAAATTGCTGAAGCATGAATTTTTATGGAAGAGTAAGAAAGGCCATTATGGAGCATGTCTGCCAAGTATTCCAGGATATGTGCCATGCTCATCACTGTGGCATCTAGGCCCGTTGCGGTGCTCCAAGTGTGGAATCTTTTCCATTTTGCTGAATATGTCTTTCTCGTGGAAGGTCTGCAAGCTTCCATGATGATATCCTTCACTCTCTTGGATAGCTTTTCCTGGTGAGGAGTCAAGGTATTCTCCAGGCTGTCAGCTGCAGGGTTTTCAGGCTGGAGTGCAGAGTTTTGTAATTGTGCTGTGTCAGAAGGAGTGTCCATAGTGGTAGAGGCCATGGTTTCGTGTGTGACAGGGTCCGTAACAGTGGGTACCAGTGCTGCCTTGGCCAGTCCGGGGCTATTAGAATGACTTTTGGCTGCTCTGTCTTGATTTTCAGTAAGACCTTGGTCATTAGTGGGAGTGGTGGAAATGCATACACTGTTAGAGTATTCCAACTGAAAGAGAGGGCGTCCACTTTCCATGCTTGCGGGTGGTATGTCCTTGTGCAGAATTTCTTCAGCTGATGATTGTGGTGGGAGGCAAAAAGATCTATGTCCGGCCTCCCCCATGATTATGTTATCTGAAGGAAGATGTCTGGGTGCAGCATCCATTCGTGTGGGTCCATGGTATTTCTGCTTAGGCTGTCCGCCAGTATATTGTCTTTTCCTGGCACAAACTGGGATTGCAGCTCTATATTGAGTTTTAGGGAAAGTTCCCAAAGATTCATTGCTAGTCTGCAAAGAGGGTAGGAATGGGTACCTCCTTGCTTGTTTATGTACCACATAACTGTGGTATTGTCTGTCCTTATTAGCAGGTGGCCTTGATGTAGAAAGAGCTTGAAGGCCTCAATTGCATGAATCACTGCCAGCATTTCCTTTTGGTTTATGTGCATGCGCAATTCTTTCTGAGACCATAGACCTTGGATGCATCTGTCCTCCATATGTGCTCCCCATCCATGGTCTGAAGCGTCCGAGGTAATGGTTTGGCTGGTTACTGGTTTGCTGAAAGGCAGGCCCCTGTTTGACTGGCTTGCTTGGGCCCACCACAGGAATTCCTTTTGAAGGCATGGAATGAGTGGTATCAAAGCTTCTAGGCTGTGATTGTGCTGAGACCATAAACTTCTTAGGTACCATTGTAGTTTTCTCATATGCAGCCTTGCTTGTGGAATCAGAAGGATGCACGATGCCATGTAACCCAGGGCCTGCAGGATTTTCCTTGCAGTCATCCGAGTTTGTTTTGTTAGATTTTTGAAGTAATCCGGTAGTTGTCTTTGTTTTTCTTCTGTGAGAAAAGTCATTTGGGTGGTTGTATCTAGTTCCGCGCCCAGAAAAGTTATTCTTTGGGATGGCACAAGTCTTGACTTGTGAATGCTGACTGTGTATCCCAAGGCCTGTAGTAGGCGGATGGCATAATTCAAATGTTTTTCCAAAGTTTGTTGGCTGTCTGCTTGTATAAGGCAGTCGTCTAGATACGGGTATATTTGAATCCCCTGAAGTCTGCAGTGTGCAATTACTGATGCCAGGCATTTCGTGAATACTCTGGGCGCAGTAGATAAGCCAAAGGGCAATGCTGAGAATTGATAATGCTCTGAACCTGCAAGAAATCTGAGGTGTCTTCTGCAACTTTGTCTGATAGGGACATGCAGGTATGCCTCCTTGAGGTCTAGAGTTACCAGCCAAGACCCCTTGCCCAGCATGGGAAGGAGTTGCTGTAGGGTCAGCATTTTGAATTTTGGCACAATGAGATAAGTATTCAGTGCGGACAAATCGAGAATAGGCCTCCATTGTTTTTCTTTTCTTGGGACAAGGAATAGTCTGGAATAAAATCCTTGACCTTGTTCTGCGAGAGGATCCTTTTCTATAGCTTTCATTTGCAATAGGTTGGCAATTTGTTTTAAAGCCTCTGCCCTCTGATTTGGTGGCAGGTTTGGCATTCCCTTTCTTTCTGGTCATGTATGGAAATGGAACCTGTATCCTTTGTCTATTATTTGCAGTGTCCATTTGTCCCTTGTAATACTGTGCCAATTTTTTTTTTGAGAATAAAGACAACTTCCCGCCCAAAGGTGCTTCTAATTGAGCCCTGGTCGGCGGGGTCAAGGTGAAGTCATTGAGTCTGTCCTTGTGCCGCAGTTGTTGGACCTGCACTACCTCTCTGGTTAGGAGGCTGCCATTGGCATCCTCTGTAGGAGCCTCTAGCTTGCCCTCTACCTCTGGCACACCTGTTCTTGCCTCTTTGAAATCTCTCTTCTGGAAATGACCAATTCATAGAAGGCCAATTTCTGCTGAATCTTGGTGGTTGTACCTGGAGGAAATCTTTGACTGTTTGTACAGATTTTGCCTTTTCCTCAAATTTCTTTAAGACCTCTTGAGCAGTGGAACCAAATAACTTTTGCTTTTCCAGTGGAGCATCCAGAAGCTTAGCCCTAACATGATCTGGCAGAGATTGTTCCTTCAGCCAGGCATGTCTACGTATGACTGTACCTGTCATTGCTGACCTACATGAAGCTTCCAATGCATCATAACCACACTGCAAGAAATGGTTGCTAACCTGTTGTGAATTATGTACCAGATCCTGAAGTGACTTACGATCTAGGGGTTCAGGCGAAGACAGTTTTTTCTGCAATTCATCTAACAAATACTCTTGGTACTGTATCATATGAAATTGACAATTTAAAGCCCTCATAGACAGAGTGGAAGAAGTGTACACTTTTTTACCCCATCTCTCTAAAGCCCTGGACTCCCTTTCAGAGGGGAGTGGATTTTTAGTAGTGGCAGCTGCAACCCCTTTAGGACCCTGGGAAATAGTTTCTGGGTCAGCAGAGTGGGCCTTGTAAAGGAAATGATGCGAGTTCGGGACCCTGTAGTACCTATTGGGTTTAACAGGAGCCGGAGGAAGGGTGCCAGGGGTAGTGCTAGACTCAGAATACACATCATCAATGACACTTAAAACAGGAGGAATAGCCAAAGGTCTATGCTGAGGTAAATGAAGAAAAGTCCTTAATCTCTTCCTGGAATCGGAGAATTCCTGGCCCTGCCATTGGAAATGCTCTCTCATGGAGTGAAGGGTCTCCCCAAAGGACAGCTCTTCAGGAGGGGAGGCAGAGGGAATAGATTCCTCTGCATCAGAGTCCTCGTAGGCCGTGAAGGCCTCCTCCTGGTAGTCTGATGGAGCAGAGCCATCAGAGGACTGAGGTTCAGCAGACTCAACCCTGGGCCTTTTGTCTAGTGGGGGTTGAGAGCCCCTGTCCGGATGAGGCTGAGAGCCCCTAATTAAGGAAATAAGGTCCTCAGCCAAACTTAGTATCAGAGAACCTGTAGTGGATCCCTGAGAAATAGACTTGGGAGGCAGAGTTTTTTGTTGCTTAGCAGTTTTAGCCCTAGTGAAAGCTTTTATGGACATGGATGCAGGGGGCCTGGCTGCCCCACGTGCTGGAGTAGTTTTGTCTAGGGGAATGGTGTCGGTAGGTTCCTGAACACCGGTTTCCGAGGGTAATTCTATAACCGACTCAGAAAAGGCCTCCGGGACCGAGGCTGTCGGTTGAGCGGTTTCTACGGACGGAAGTACCAAGGACTCGGTTTCAGCCGAGACACACGCGGCAGGCCTAGGAGCGGTTTCAGCCAAAACCACGGTCTGCGTGCGTCGGTCCTTGTCCTTCCGTTTCTTGGTTAAATGAGAAGTCGGAGTCTCCGACGGCATTTTATAAGAGAAACTAGCCCCAAAAAATTCCTCTGCAAACTCCGACCGACGCCTAATTGTGCGTCGATTAAAGGAGGCACAGGCAGTACAGGCCGAGACGTCATGGTCTGGGCCTAGGCAGGGGAGGCAGTAGGAATGGAAATCCTTATGAGGTATTTGTTTCCCCACAAGTCAAGCAATTATTAACTTTAAGCGTTTGATCTGACATCGGCTGAGGCAAGAAAGAGTCCCCAACGGGGTACTTAGCTTTTTGAAGTCTTCGGTAGCTGAAGTTACAGGAGCTGGCTGACCGGCACTTGCGAACTGCTTCTGCTTCGGGCACCACGCGGCAAGAAAGACAGAGGAAGACTGCGTCGGCTGACACTTTTATACCCCAGGCGCTCTGACGTCGGGGAAGGGGCGACATCAGCCGACGCCGGACCCAGACTTTGGAATCCGGCCAACCGAAGGGCTGCCTGAGGCAGGACAACCCTTATGTAAGGACTGCAGATGCATCCTTGAAGGACATCTGTACTATGTTCATCGTGTTTCACTGTTGCAGTCATTACACTTGGGTTGAATCCCAAAGCTGAGGTTGGGTGGCTGGGCCTAAATAGGATTAGGAGAGGCTACCAGGCCCTGCAGAACTACAGTGGCAAAGCCTGCTCTGGATTTAGAGTAGAGAGGTAAGTGGTAGTGCTTGGTGAAAGTGTGCATTGAACTCCAGGTTGCAGCTTCTAAAATGTCTTTGGTTGGTACTCCTCTGAGAAAGGCTGCTGAAGTGGCTGCTGCTCTGGTAGAATGTGGCCTAATGCCCTTAGGCACTGTTTTGCCATGTTGTGCATAACAGAAGCGAATGCAGTGTCCTATCCATTTTGAAATAGTCTGCTTTGAGATAGGCCTTCCTTGTGATCCTGCAGCATAAGCTACAAACAATTGCTCAGTTTTTCTGAAAGCTTTTGTTTTGTCCAAGTAGAATCGTAGCTGTCTGTGTATGTCCAAAGCGTGCAGAAGTCTCTTCCCCTTTATTCTGGGGATTTGGATAGAAAGTTGGCAAATGAATGGTTTGGTTAAGAGCCACATTAGAAACCACCTTTGGCATAAATGTTGGATTTGTCCTTAGAGAGACCCTGTCCTGGTGAAAAATTATGAAAGGTTCCACTGCCATTAATGCCTGCAACTCTGAGACTCTTCTTGCTGAAGTTATTGCTAGGAGCAGAGCACTTTTCCATGATAAGAATTTTACATCAGCTGTGCTGGCTGGCTCAAAAGGAGGCAGTGTGAGCTTTTCTAAAAAGTACAGTTGTGTACACTTACCATAAATGTAGATGTTCGAGTGTCTTCACTGTTGCAGTCATCACTGTAGGGTTCTTCCTGCCGGCAGGCAGCCCTCGGTCAGCCAGAATCCCAAAGTCTGGGTCCAGTGTCGGCTGTGCACTCACCCTCCCTGACGTCAGTGCGCCAGGGGTACAAAGCTCCCAGCCGACGCCATGTTCTGCAGTTTTTCTTGCCCCAGATGTCAGGTGCCCAAAAGTAAAGGCTAAAAGTAAAACAAAAATGTAACATACAACAAACCCCATACCCTGCAGCAAAGACACTTCAGAAGAAGGGTGAAGCAGGGAACCACATCAATAAAACTATAAGAGGGGACAGGAGGGTGGGTAACCCAGACTGCAACAGTGAAGACACTCGAACATCTACATTTATGGTAAATGTACACAACTGTACTATGTTCATCGTGATTCACTGTTGCAGTCATCACTGTAGGGTTGAATCCCAAAGCTGAGATAAAGGGTGGTGGTTATTGAGTAGAAGGGGCGGCTAGAAGGCCCTGAAAGACAGCAGAAGCAAAATCTGCCCTAGACTTAGAATAAAGAGGGAGATTATAGTGCTTAGAGAAAGTATGCACTGAACTCCAAGTTACAGCTTCCAAAATATCTTTGGTAGGGACTCCCCTGAGAAAGGCAGCTGAAGTAGCAGCAGCTCTGGTAGAGTGAGTCCTCATTTTTCCTGGGATTTGCTTTCCATGATGAGAGTAACAAAATCTGATTCCATGAGCAATCCATTTAGAAATGGTCTGTTTTGAAATAGCTTTGCCTTGGGAATTTGCTGCTTAAGAAACAACAGTTGTTCTGTTTTCCTGATATCCTTGGTTCTGTCCAGGTAAAAGCGAAGCTGCCTGTGCACGTCCAAAGAATGCAAGATCCTCTCCCCCTTATTTTGTGGATTAGGGAAAAAAGTAGGCAGGTGAATAGTTTGGTTTAAAGCCACTTTAGAAACCACTTTAGGCATGAAAGTAGGGTTAGTCCTCAAAGAAACCCTGTCTTGATGAAAAATAATGTAAGGTTCCACAGCCATGAGCACTTGTAACTCCGAGACTCTCCTGGCTGAAGTTAAAGCCAGTAGGATAACAGTCTTCCATGATAAATACTTTATATCAGATGTGGCAACATCAAAGGGAGGCAGAGTAAGTTTTTCCAGGACATAATTGAGGTCCCAGGCAGGAATGGGTGGAGTCCTAGGGGGCTTTAAATTCTTTGCTCCTCTGAGATATTGTTCCAGAAGTGGATGTGAAAAAATTGGAGGATCTGTATTATAATGTGCAGAGATAGCTGAGGCATGTATTTTTATGGAGGAAAAAGATAAACCCTTATGCAACATATCTGTTAGGTAATGTAAAATCAATGGAATATTTGGAATGTGAGGATCTGATTCCTGAGCATGCATCCAGGTGCAAAATATCTTCCATTTACCTGCATAAGACTTCCTAGTGCTAGGCCATCTGGCTTCTAAGATAACATCCATGACCTGTTTGGAAAGGGCAGGATTAATTATAGACCCTGAATACGCCAGGCTGCCAGGCTGAGAGTTTTGATATGAGAGTGCAGGACCTGGCCCTGATGTTGAGACAAAAGATTTGGAATCTGAGGTAGAATCCAAGGAGGTTCCTGGCATAGATTTATCTGTGTTGAGTACCAAAATTGTCGAGGCCAATTCGGGGCTAGTAAGATCAGCCTTGGTTTGTCCCGTTTTATTTTTAATAACACCCTTGGTAGAACAGGTAGTGGTGGAAAGGCATACCCGAGAGGTTCCTCCAACTGAATGAGAGAGCATCCACTTTCCATGCTAGCTTGTGATATGTCCTTGTGCAAAAAGTCTGTAACTGGTAGTTGTGGGGAGATGCAAATAGATCTATGTCCGGGCAGCTCCAGGCTTCTGTAACCATCTTGAATATTTGGGTGTCTAGCATCCACTTGTGTGGGTCTGACAGGTTCCTGCTCAGGCTGTCTGCCAGAGTGTTTTGGTTCCCTGGCAGGAATTGAGCATGTAGATCCACCTTGCAAGCTAGTGCTGTGTTCCACAGAGTCATGGCTAGTCTGCAAAGGGGGTAGGAGTGTGAACCCCCTTGCTTGTTTATGTACCACATAACTGTGGTGTTGTCTGCCCGTATCAGTAGCTGCCCTGGCTGTAAAAGATCCCTGAAAGCCAAGAGGGCATTCTGCACAGCTAACATCTCTTTTAAATTGATATGTAGATGCTTCTGATCCTCTGTCCAAAAACCTTGCAGGTCTTTCCCCTGCAAGTGGGCTCCCCATGCATAATCCGAGGCGTCCGTGGTTATCACTTGGTAGGCTGGAGGTAGACTGAAGGCTTTCCCTTTGTTTTGAAGACATGCCGTGGCCCACCAATGGAATTCCTTTTGCAGGCAAGGCAAGACAGCAATCACTGTTTCCAGACTGTGACAATGCTGGGACCATACGCTTTTTAGGTACCATTGTATCTTCCTCATATGCAGTCTTGCATATGGTATGAGTAGGATGCAGGAAGCCATGTAACCCAAAGCCTGCGGGAATTTCCTTGCAGTTAGCCGAGACATTAACGCCAGGCTTTTGAAAGTTGAAGCCAGCTGTAGTTGTTTTTCTGGTGTCAGGAATGCCATCTGGGTTGTTGTGTTTAAAAGAGCACCCAGGAAAGTTATCTGTTGAGTGGGTGCCAAACTTGACTTTTTTACGTTCACATTGAATCCCAGGTACTTGAGTAGATTCTGAACAAATTCCAGGTGCTGGAGTAAAATGTCCTTGCTGTCTGCTTGAATAAGGCAGTCGTCCAGATAAGGGTAAATTTGAATTACCTTGAGTCTGCAGTAAGCTACTACTGGTGCCAGGCACTTGGTAAAGACACTGGGCGCAGTAGACAAGCCAAAAGGCAGTGCAGAGAATTGGTAATGTTTCGAGCCTGCCTTGAACCTGAGGTATCTTCTGCACTCCTGTCTGATAAGAATGTGCAAGTCCAATATCACCATCCATGCATTTTTGCTCAACATTGGCAGGAGCTGCTACAGAGTAAGCATCTTGAACTTTGGTATCTCCAAGAAAGTATTTAAGACTGACAGATCCAGGATGGGTCTCCAAGTATTTTGCTTTCTGGGAACTAGAAAGAGTCTTGAATAAAAGCCTTGTCCAGTCTCTGAATTTGGAACCAGTTCTATGGCCCTCATAGCCATGAGGGGGACCTCACCTGTTTTAATGCCTCTGCCCATTGAGTTTTTGGTAGGTCTGGCCATCCGTTTGGTTTTGGTTAGGTGTGAAAGTGGAATTTGTAACCTACATCCAGAACCCACTTGTCTTGGGTTATGTAAGTCCAATTTCGGTGAAAAAGAGAAAGTTTTCCTCCCAGAGGAGCTTCCAGGAGAGAGGTTCCTGGAGCCCATGCAGGGGGAATCATTGAGCCTGTTTCCTATAAGGTTGAGACCTATCTTCTCCACTCCTGGGGGTGGAAGCACTCCACTGTCTAGGTCTATAAGAGGTCTGTGCTTGGGCCCTCCCTCTGGGGCGCCTATATCTACCCCTCTGAGGCCTGTCCAAGCTGGGAAAGGACCAATTTTTAGCTGGCCAATTTCTGCTAAATCTAGGAGGCTGAACTTGTAAGCAATCCTTAACCGTTTGCATGTATTTTGCCTTATCCTCCATTTTCTTTATAACCTCTTCAGCCTTAGACCCAAACAAAACATTATGTTGAACAGGAGCATCCAGTAACTTTGCTTTTACTTGATCAGGCAAATTTTGTTCCTTTAACCAAGCATGCCTTCTAATGACCGTGCCAGTGGCAACCGCCCTGCAAGAGGCCTCCAAAGCATCAAAACCACAGTGTAAGGTATGTTTCCCCACCTGCTCAGTAACATCAAATCTTGTAATTCCTTATTGTCTGCACATGCAGAAATGGTACACAGTTTTTGTTTCATAACAGACAAAAAGTATTGCTGATATTTCAACATATGAAATTGACAATTTAAAGCCTTAATAGATAAAGTAGCAGAAGTGTACACTTTTTTGTCCCATCTCTCCAAAGCTCTAGAATCCTTATCTGACGGAATAGGGTTCTTAGTAGTGGCGGCCTTAACACCCTTAGGACCCTGAGAAATGGTTTCTGGATCAGCAGTAGGATTTTTAAATAGAAACTGTGAGTCAGGGACTCTGTAATATCTATCAGGCTTAGCAGGGGCCAGAGGAAAGGAGTCTGGGGTTAAATTAGACTCAGAAAAGACATCATCCACAATATCCAAAATAGGAGGAATAGCCAGGGGTCTGTGTTGGGGAAGAAGAAGGAAATCCCTAAGCCTTCTCTTAGATTCAGAGTACTCCTGTCTTTCCCATGTCATGTAAAGTTTCCCCAAAAGAATAATCTTCAGGAGGAGAAGCTGAAGGAATGGATTTCCTCAGCATCAGAATCCTCATAAGGAGGGAAAGTATAATCCTGTTCAGAGGAAGACACTGAAGAGATAGACACCTGATCAGAGGATTCATAATCCAATTCTTGTCTTGGCCTTTTGTCTGGAGGGGGATGGGAACCCCTAATCATAGTTAGCAAGTCCTCCGCCATTTTAAGCATTTGTTTTTGAGATTCAGGTCCTGGATCAGAGGAGGCCTGGGCTTGAATCTTTGTTTTACGAGGAGTCTTTGTCTTTACCTGAAGCTGCGTAGGCCTGAAAACCCCCTCGGAAGCCGGTACCTGCACAGCGGCTCCGGACCCATCCGAGGGAGCATTATCCGAAGGTCCTGCACCTGAAGTATACGAAGGCCTAGTTGGCTCCTCGTGGGAGTCCGTTTTGGCAAGCGGTTCTGTAATGGCCAATGACATGGGCTACGAAAGCACCTCACTGATGACGGCCGAACCGGCAGCTGGCTCTGATTGTAAACTGTCGTCTGATTTGGACCTCGGAGGTCTATCCTTATCCTTGTGCCTTTTATGAACTCCGGTAGTTGGAAGCGTGTCCGACGACATGTTATAATTAAATCGCCTCCCAAAGTAATGAAAGGCAAAATCATACCTCTGTTTAATAGTACGTTGATTAAATCTAGCATAAAACCGACAACTAGCTATGTCGTGGTCAGGGCCTAGACAAAGAATACAGTAAGAGTGAAAATCCTTATGAGGTATTTGCTTCCCACATGAAATACAATTATTAACTTTTTCTGACATCGGTCTGGAGCAAGAAAAAAGTTTCCCCAATGGGGTACTTAGCTTTGAAAAGAAGAATGTCTTCGGTATGAAGCACCAAAAATAACAGGAGTCAGCCGACCGGCACTTGCGAACTGCTTCCACCACGCGGCAAGAAAGACTGGAGAACATGGCGTCGGCTGGGAGCTTTGTACCCCTGGCGCACTGACGTCAGGGAGGGCGAGTGCACAGCTGACGCCGGACCCAGACTTTGGGATTCTGGCCGACCGAGGGCTGCCTGCCGGCAGAAAGAACCCTATAGTGATGACTGCAACAGTGAAACAAGATGAACATCAAAATTGAGGTCCCAAGTAGGTATTGGTGCTCTCCTTGGGGGTCTTATGTTTTTTGCCCCTCTGAGATACTGCCTTAGTAGTGGATGTGAAAAAATAGGAGGTTCCGTATTGTAATGAGCTGAAATGGCAGAGGCATGGATCTTAATAGATGAGAAGGATAGGCCTTTGTCCAGCATCTCGGTTAGGTATTGTAAAATCTGAGGTATATTTGGAAGAAGTGGTTCGAGCCCTTGTGCCTGGTTCCAAGCACAGAATCTCTTCCATTTTTCTGCATAAGATTTCCTAGTGCTGGGCCTTCCTGGCTTCTAAAATGACATCCATAACAGCTTTAGAGAGAGGTGTGGTCTGAGTGGCTATTATCTGCCATGCAACCAGATTTAAGGTTCTCAGCTGACTGTGCAGAATCTGATTGTTTTGTTGAGTCAGAAGATGAGGAATTTGAGGTAAAGGTCAGGCTGGGCCTTGAGACAAGCTCTTTAGGATTGGGTACCAGTGCTGGTGTGGCCAGTCTGGGGCAATCAGGATCATTTTTGGCCTCTCTTGTCTGACTTTTAGGAGCACCTTGGGAAGAAGAGGCAGTGGAGGGAAGGCATAAACTGTCAGGGTTTTCCAGCTGAATGATAGAGCATCCACTTTCCATGCTTGTGAGTGATAAATTCTTGTGCAGAATTTCTGTAGTTGGCAGTTGTGAGGGGAGGCAAAAAGATCTATGTCTGGGCGTCCCCATTTTCTTGTTATCATGCTGAAGACCTTTGGATTTAGTTTCCATTCGTGAGGATCCATGAGATTTCTGCTTAGTTCGTCTGCCAGTGTATTTTTCGTTCCTGGCAGGAATTGTGCCTGCAGATGTACTTGATAGGTCAGCGCTGTGTTCTACAAAGTCATGGCTTGCCTGCATAGGGGGTAGGAATGTGTGCCCCCTTGCTTGTTTATGTACCACATAACTGTGGTATTGTCCGTCTTTAGTAATAGTTGTCCTGGATGTAGTAGGTCTTTGAAAACTGTCAGGGCATTCTGTACAGCTAGCATCTCTTTTTGATTGATGTGAAGATGCATTTGATCCTTGGGCCACGCGTCCTGAATACATTTTCCTGCCATGTGTGCCTCCCAGGCATAATCCGTTGCATCCGTTGTTATTGTCTGCCTGGCTGTGGGTAAGATGAAAGGCGGTCCCTTGTTGTGGTGACAGGCCCGGGACCACCATCGAAACTCCTGTTGTAGGCAGGGAATTAAAGTTATTATTGTTTCCAGGCTGTGGCAATGTTGAGTCCAAACACTTTTTAGATACCACTGTAGTTTCCTCATATGCAGTCTTGCATATGGAATTAGTAGAATGCAGGATGCCATGAAGCCCAGGGCCTGCAGAATTTTTCTTGCAGGGAGATGGGTCTTTGTTCCCATCATTTGAAAGTAATGAGTCAGTTGCCTTTGCTTGTCTGGCGTGTGATAAGCCATCTGGGTTGTTGTATTTAAGCTTGCACCCAGGAATATTATCTCTTGAGAGGGCACTAGTTTTGATTTCTTTTCGTTTACTGTGTACCCTAGGAAAATTAGTAATCTTTTTACAAACGCCAGATGTTTTAGAAGAATGTCCTTGCTCTCTGCTTGAATAAGGCAGTCGTCCAAGTAGGGATATATTTGAATTCCTCTTTGTCTGCAAAATGCAATTACTGGTGCCAGGCATTTTGTGAAGACCCTGGGCACAGTAGATAAGCCAAAGGGCAGTGCAGAGAATTGGTAGTGCATTGAGCCAGCTATGAATCTGAGGTATCTTCTGCAAGATTGTCTGATTGGGACATGCAGGTATGCCTCCTTGAGGTCCAAAGTAACTAGTCAAGCCTTCTTGCCCAGCATGGGTAGACGTTGCTGCAGTGTTAACATTTTGAATTATGGAACATCCAGGAAAGTATTTAGGATTGACAGGTCCCGTATTGGTCTCCAGGCTTTGTCCTTTCTGGGTAATAGAAAAAGTCTTGAGTAAAATCACTGTCCCTGTTCTTGCTGTGGTACTCTCTGAATAGCTCCCATGTCCATGAGAGCAGCAATTTGTTTTTGTGCCTCTGCCCATTGGTTTTGTGGCAGGTCCGGCATACCTTTTGATTTTGGAAGGGTGTGAAAGTGGAACCTGTAACCCCGAGAAACAATATTCAGTACCCATTTGTCCTGGGTGATTATGTGACAATTTTGTGAGAAAAGTGCTAGCTTTCCCCCTAGGGGTGCTGCCAAAAGGTAAGTGCTTGGCATTTGTAGAGGGAAGTCACTGGGACTGTTTCCTATGAGGTTGTGATTTGTCTTCTCCTCCTTTGGGGGCTGAAGCACCCCATTGTTTAGGTCTGTAGGAGCCTTGGGGCTGAGATCTGCCTCTTGGGCATCTGTATCTGCCTCTTTGTGGCCTGTCTGACACCGGAAAGGACCAAATTTTTTGAAGGCCAGTTTCTGCTAAACCTAGGTGGTTGAACCTGTAAGAAATCCTTTACTGTCTGCATTGATTTTGCTTTATCCTCCATTTTCTTTAACACCTCTTCTGCCTTAACACCAAACAAAGTATCATGCTGTAGTGGAGCATCCAATAATTTTACTTTAACATGTTCAGGTAAACTTTGTTCTTTCAACCAAACATGCCTTCGAATGACAGAGCCTGTAACTGCAGCTCTACAAGAAGTCTCTAATGAATCAAAACCACACTGCAGAGTATGCTTTCCCACTTGTTCAGCTGCATGCAATAAATCCTGCATTTCCTTACTGTCAGGATTTTCTGAGTTTGTAAGCATTTTCTGTTTTAACAAAGACATGAGGTACTGTTGATAGTTAAGCATGTGAAACTGGCAGTTTAAAGCCCTTACAGCTAAAGTAGCAGAAGTGTAAACTTTTTTACCCCATCTATCCAGAGCTCTAGAATCCCTATCAGAGGGGACAGGGTTTTTAGCAGTGGAAGCCTTAACCCCTTTGGGACCCTGAGAAATTGTTTCTGGGTCAGCAGCAGGGTTTTTATAAAGAAATTTATGAGAGTCAGGGACCCTGTAGTACCTGTCTGGCTTGACTGGTGCAAGGGGTAAAGAAAGTACAGTTTTGTACCTACCATAAATGTAGATGTCCGATAGGTATGCATCTGCAGTCATAACATATGGGTTGCCCTGCCTCAGGCAGCCCTTCGGTCGGCCGGATTCCAAAGTCTGGGTTTGGCCTCGGCTGATGTCGCACTTTCCCTGACGTCAGAGCGTCTGGGGTATAAAAGCATCAGCCGACACCATTTTCCTCAGTTTTTCTTGCCCCAGATGCCAGGTGCCCTCTAGGAAGGCTAAATTTGGATAAACATTTGCAAAATTACATACATGTAAAAACAAACAAATACACCATAATAGATTCCCCCAGCTAGCTAAAAGAGGGGTAAGTACCCTAAGAATACCACAGAGGGGTAGGAGGGAGGGTAATCCTGACTGCAGATGCATACCTATCGGACATCTACATTTATGGTAGGTACAAAACTGTACTATGTCCTTCAAGGATGCATCTGCAGTCATAACATATGGGTAGAATACCATAGCCAATCTGGGGGAGGAGGTACTAAGAAAAGGATGGTGTAGTTAAGATCCCCTGCAGGACTGCAGTAGCAAACCCTGCTCTGGATCTAGAGTATAAAGGTAGATTGTAATGCTTGGCAAATGTATGCACGGAGCTCCAAGTAGCAGCTTCTAAAATGTCCTTGGTAGCCACCCCTCGTAGGAAGGCTGTAGTGGTGGCCGTGGCCCTTGTGGAGTGAGGCCTGATGTTTTCAGGAACTGTCTTTCCATGAAAGGAGTAGCAAAATCGAATGCAATTTCCTATCCATTTTGAAATTGTCTGTTTGGAAATTGCTCTTCCTTGCACCCCAGTAGCATATGCTACAAAAAGTTGGTCAGTTTTTCTGCTAGTTTTTGTTCTGTTCAAGTAGTAGCGTAGTTGTCTGTGTATATCCAGGGTGTACAGAAGTCTTTCCCCTCTATTCTGTGGATTAGGGAAGAACGTAGGCAAGTGAATAGCTTGGTTCAAGGATACCCTAGATACCACCTTTGGCATAAAAGTAGGATTGGTTCTTAGTGAAACTCTGTCCTGGTGGAAAATAAGAAATGGCTGCACTGCCATTAATGCTTGTAACACAGATACTCTTCTTGCTGAAGTGATTGCCAGAAGGAATGCAGTTTTCCAAGATAGAAAATGTAAATCCGCCGATGCTGCTGGTTCAAAAGGAGGAAGTGTCAGTTTCTCCAGCACAAAGTTGAGATCCCAGGCAGGTAGAGGGGGTCTTCTTGGAGGTTTAATATTTTTGATCCCTCTCAGAAATTGTCTGAGGAGAGGGTGCGAGAAGATAGGTGGATCCACACTGTATTCTGCTGAAATTGCTGAAGCATGAATCTTAATGGAAGAATAGGACAGGCCATTGTGGAACAATTCTGCTAAGTATTCTAGGATATGTGGTATGTTTGCCACTGTGACATCTGAGCCTTTTGATGTGCTCCAAATGAGAAATCTCTTCCATTTAGCTGAGTATGTCTTCCTTGTGGAAGGCCTGCGAGCCTCCAAGATAATGTCCTTCACCCTCTGAGATAAAACAGTTGGATTGTGATTTTAAGGACTTTTCCAGGCAGTTAGCTTCAATGTTTTCAAGTTGGGATGCAGGGTCTTGAAATTGTTCTGCGTCAGAAGAAGAGGCCATAGGGGGAGAGACCATGATTTTGCCCGAGACATGCTTCTCAATAATGGATACCAGTGTTGCCTTGGCCAGTCTGGAGCTATTAGTATCACTCTTGGCTGTTCCTCCCTGATCTTCAGTAGAACCTTGTACATCAATGGGAGAGGTGGGAAGGCATATACTGTTAGGGCTTTCCAGCTCAAAGAGAGAGAGTCCACCCTCCAAGCTTGTGGGTGGTATGTCCTTGAGCAGAATGTCTTCAGTTGATGGTTGAGAGGGGAGGCGAACAGATCTATCTCCGGCATTCCCCATGTCTTTGCTATGAGTTGGAAGATGTCTGGGTGCAGCATCCATTCGTGTGCATCCATGGTAGTTCTGCTTAAGCTGTCCGCCAGTGCATTTTCTTTCCCTGGCACGAATTGGGACTGTAATTGGATATTGAGATTCAGGCATAGTTCCCACAGATTCATAGCCATCCGGCATAGAGGGTAAGAGTGTGTGCCTCCCTGCTTGTTTATGTACCACATGACCGTGGTGTTGCATGTCCTTATCAACAGGTGTCCTTGTTGGAGGAAGGGTTTGAGTGCCTCGATTGCATGCCTCACTGCCAGCATTTCTTTTTGGTTTATGTGCATGCTTAGCTGTCCTTGAGGCCATAGGCCTTGGATACATTTGCCCTCCATGTGTGCTCCCCATCCTCGGTCTGAGGCGTCCGCGGTGATGGTCTGCCTTGTTTTTGGTTTGTTGAAAGGCAACCCTCTGTTGGACTGGCAGGCCTGAGCCCACCACAGGAATTCCTTTTGAAGGTATGGAATGATTGGTATCATGGTTTCTAAACTGTGACTGTGTTGAGACCATACACTCCTTAGGTACCATTGTAATTTCCTCATATGCAGCCTGGCATGCGGTATTAGAATTATGCAGGATGCCATGTGACCCAGGGCCTGCAGGATTTTCCTTGCAGTAAGCTGAGTTTGTCTTGCCAGAATCATGAAGTAATCTGGAAGTTGTTTTTGTTTTTCTTCTGTGAGAAAGGCCATTTGGGTGGTTGTGTCCAGATCTGCACCCAAAAAGGTTATCCTTTGGGATGGTACTAGTCTTAACTTTTGGATGTTGACTGTGTATCCCAAGGTCTGTAGCAGGTGTATGGCATAGGTCAAGTCCTTTATCAAATTTTCCTTGTTGTCCGCTTGTATTAGGCAGTCGTCCAGGTATGGGTAAATTTGAATTCCCTGTAGTCTGCAATGTGCAATTACTGATGCCAGGCATTTTGTGAATACTTTGGGCGCAGTAGATAAGCCAAAGGGCAATGCTGAGAATTGATAATGCTCTGATCCTGCAAGAAATCTGAGGTGTCTTCTGCAACTTGGTCAAATAGGGACGTGCAGGTATGCCTCCTTGAGATCTAGAGTAACCAGCCAAGACTCCTTGCCCAACATGGGAAGAAGTTGCTGTAGGGTCAGCATTTTGAATTTTGGCACAATGAGATAAGTGTTCAGTGCGGACAGGTCGAGAATAGGACTCCATTGATTTTCTTTTCTTGGTACAAGGAATAGCCTGGAGTAAAATCCTTGGCCTTGTTCTGAACATGGTACCTTTTCTATAGCTTTCATCTGAAGTAAATTGCTGATCTGTCTTAAAGCCTCTGGCTTCCGATTTGGTGGAAGGTTTGGCATTCCGCTTCTTTTTGGCAAAGTGTGGAAGTGGAACCTGTATCCTTTGTCTATTATTTGCAGTGTCCATGTATCCTTTGTAATATAATGCCAGTTTTTTGAGAATAAAGCCAGCTTTCCGCCCAAGGGTGCTTCCAGTTGATCCCTGGTAGGCGGAATCAGAGTTAAGTCATTGAGCCTGTCCTGGTGTAGTGGTTGTTGTTGTTGCTGTTGCACTACTCCTCTGGTTGGCAGGCTGCCACTGACTGCCTCTGTAGGAGCCCTTTGATTGACCTCTGCCTCTAGGGCGCCTGTTCCTGCCTCTCTGGGCTCTGTCCGAGTCTGGAAAGGACCAATTCTTAGTAGGCCAGTTTCTGCTGAATCTCGGTGGTTGAACTTGCAGGAAAACTTTAACTGTTTGCACAGATTTTGCCTTTTCTTCCACCTTTTTTAAGATGATCTGAGCAGAGGAGCCAAATAAATTTTGTTTCTCCATTGGAGCATCCAGGAGTTTAGCTTTGACATGGTCTGGAAAAGATTGTTCCTTCAGCCAGGCATGCCTACGAATAACTGCCCCAGTCATAGCTGATCTAAATGAAGGCTCCAGTGCATCATAACCACATTAAGAAATGATTACTAACCTGTTGTGAATTGTGTACCAAATCCTGAAGGGATTTACGGTCTAGGGTTTCAGGAGAAGAAAGTTTCTTATTCAGTTCATCTAACCATCTAACAAATACTCTTGGTACTGTATCATATGAAATTGACAGTTTAATGCCCTGACAGAAAGAGTTGCAGAAGTATACACCTTCTTTCCTCATCTCTCTAAAGCTCTAGACTCTCTTTCAGAGGGTAGAGGATTTTTAGCAGTAGCGGCCGCAACCCCTTTAGGGCCCTGAGAAATAGTTTCTGGGTCTGCAGAATAGGCTTTATACAGATGGAAATGAGAATCCGGAACCCTGTAGTATCTGTCAGGTTTGGCAGGGGCCGGAGGAAGAGTATCAGGGGCTGTACTGACATCATTGTACACATCATCAATTACATTCAGAACAGGAGGTATAGCTAAGGGCCTATGCTGAGGCAAATGCAAAAAGGTCCTTAATCTTTTTCTAGAATCAGAGAAATCCTGACCTTGCCATTGAAAATGCTCTCTCATGGAGTGTAGAGTCTCACCAAAGGAAAACTCTTCAGGAGGGGAGGCCGAAGGAATGGATTCCTCAGCATCTGAATCCTCATAAGGCGAGTAAGCCCCTTCCTGGTGGTCTGACAACTCAGACCCATCCGTGGAATCATCTGAAGAGTGGGGGGTCAGTCCTGGGCCTTTTGTCTGGAGGAGGGTGAGAGGCTCTGTCTGGGTGAGATTGTGAACCCCTAATTAAGGAAATAAGGTCCTCAGCAAGGCTGAGGATCTGTGAACTAGAGGAAGGCCTCTGGGAGGTAGTTTTGGTAGGCAGAGCTTTAGAAAGTTTGGCAGCTTTAGCCCTTGAAAAGGCCTTAATGGACATGGAAGCAGGGGGCCTAGCTGCCCCACGTGCAGGAGTAGAAATGTCCAAAGGTATGGTGTCGGACACTTCCTGAACACTGGTTTCGGTAGGAAGTTCTGTAGCTGACTCAGCCGGGGCCTCCCGGGCCTCGGTGGTCGGATGTATGGTTTTGGAAGAAGGAATCTCCGTGGACTCGGTTTTGACCGAAACAGAGACACTTGCGGTAGGCCTAGCCGTGGTTTCAGCCGAAACCGCGGGCCGCGAGTGTCTGTCCTTTTCCTTGCGGTTTTTGACCATATGCGAAGTCGGAGTCTCCGACGGCATTTTATAAGCAAAAGCGGCTCCAAAAAATTCCTCTGCAAACTCCGACCGACGTCTAAGAGTTTGTCGGTTGAAGGAAGCACAGGCTAAACAGGCCGATACGTCGTGGTCTGGGCCTAAGCAAGGAAGGCAGTAGGAATGGAAATCCTTATGAGGTATTTGTTTCCCACAAGTTAAACAATTATTTACTTTGTCTGACATCGGCTGAGGCAAGAAAGAGTCCCCAGCGGGGTACTTAGCTTTTTTCGAAGTCTTCGGTAGTTGAATTCACTGGATCTGACCGACCGGCACTTGCGAACAGCTTCTGCTTCGGGCAAGAAAGACTGAGGAAAATGGCGTCGGCTGATGCTTTTGTACCCCAGACGCTCTGACGTCGGGGAAAGTGCGACATCAGCCGAGGCCAGACCCAGACTTTGGAATCCGGCCAGCCGAAGGGCTGCCTGAGGCAGGACAACCCATATGTTATGACTGCAGATGCATCCTTGAAGGACATTCAGGAGACAGACTGGATTCAGAAAAAACATCATCAACAATATCAAGCACGGGGGGGGGGGGATAGCCAGGGGCCAGTGTTGAGGCAATAAAAAAAAGTCTCTGAGCCTTTTCTTGGATTCTGAATAATCCTGGCTCTCCAAATGGAAATGTTCCCTCATGGTGTGCAGGGTTTCCCCAAAAGAATAATCCTCAGATGGAGAGGCTGAAGGTATAGATTCTTCTGCATCAGTCCTCATAGGGAGGGAGAGAATATCCCTGATCTGAAGAGGAATCAGAGGAAATAGAAACCTGGTCAGAGGAATCAGTCAGTGTCTTGCCTAGGGCTTTTATCAGGAGGGGGATGGGAACCCCTGATCAAGGTAATTAAGTCTTCGGCCATTTTAAGCATCTGTTTCTTTAGCATGGATGATTGTCCAGGAGAATGCTGTACTTATTTCCTTGTCTTTAATGGTGTTTTTGACTTTGCCTTGGCTGCTGCAGTGGACTTAACAGTAAGCTGTGAAGGTCTGAAAACATCCGCCGAAGCTGATGTCTGCTCAGTGGCTCCGGACCCATCTGTGGGAATAGTTTCCGCAGGCCCAATACCTTGAGTTTCCAGAGGCCTAGGTGTCTCCACGTGGGAGTCGGATACAGCCTGTGGCTCTGAGGTAGCGGGTGTCAGGGGCTGTGAAAGCGCCTCACTGAAAACTGGCGAATAGCCTAGAAGATGCTTCGTCGTTGGTTTTGGACCTCGGATGCCTGTCCTTTTCCTTGTCTTTGCGTTTTTTATGAATTCCGGTCGTCGGTTGTTCCGACGGCATAATGTAGTTAAATCTTCAGCCAAATTAAACCGACGCTTAATAGTGTGTTTGTTGAATCTAGCACAAAACCGACAACTAGTAACGTCGTGGTCAGGGCCTAGGCAAGGAATACAGCAAGAGTGAAAGTCCTTATGAGGTATTTGCTTCCCACAAGAAATACAATTGTTAACTTTTATTGACATCGGTCTGAAGCAAGAAAAAGTTTCCCCAACGGGGTACTTAGCTTTATTGAAGACTTCAATTCTGAAACTCGATTACGAAAATCTCAGGAGTCGGCCGACCGGCACTTGCGAACTGCTTTTGCTTCGGGCACCGCGCGGCAAGAAAGACTGGAGAAAATGGCGTCGGTTGCATCTTTTATACCCCTGGCGCACTGACGTCAGGGAAGAGGCGACAGCAACCGACGCCGGACCTAGACTTTGGAACTCTGGCCGACTGCGGGTAGCCTGCCAGCAGGATAACCCAAGTGTAATGACTGCAACAGTGAAACACGAACATCCTGTAGCATCTGTCAGGTTTTCTGGGAGCAGGAGGCAGGGAATCAGGGAGCAAACTAGATTCCAAAAAAGCATCATCAACAATGTCTAGTACAGGAGGAAAAGCTAAAGGCCTATGCTGAGGTAGGAGAAGGAAATCCCTAAGCCTCTTTTTTGAATCAGAAAAATCCTGGCTTTCCCAGTGGAAATGCTCCCTTAGAGTATGTAAGGTTTCCCCAAAAGAAAAATCCTCAGGGGGGAAGCAGAGGGAATGGAGTCATCTGCATCAGAATCTTCATAAGTAGATAAGGACAAATCCAGATCATCATAAGAATCAGAAAAAACAGAATCCTGATCAGAAGATTCATAATCAACTTCAGGCCTAGGCCTCTTAGAAGGGGGGGGGGGTAGGCTACCCCTGATTAGAGTTATTAGATCTTCAGCCATTCTTATCATTTGTTTTTTAGGCATTGAGGCCTGAGCATATGGCCTGGACGTCGTTTTTTTAGGCATGGATCGAGATTTAGGCCTAAGTAAAGAAAGAGGCGTCGGTTTAATATACAAGTCCATAGGCCTGAATACGCGCTCCGACGCTGGTGCCTGCACAGCAGCTCCGGACCCATCCAAGATAGAGACATCCACAGGTTCCATAGTTGAAGCATCTTGCGGTATACCACACTCTGAATGGGTCTCACTAGAGGCCTGCGAATCAGAAGTAGTGGGTATAAGGGGTTGCGAAAGCACCTCACTGAGTACCGGTGAACTGGCGACTGGTTTAGGAGAAGCATTGTCGTCAGTTTTGGACCTCAGCGGCCTGTCTCTGTCTTTATCTTTGCATTTTTTCGGAATCACGGTAGTCGGATGGCTAACCGATGACATTTCTGGATAATTAAACTGAGAACCAAAACATTTAGAGGCGAAAATATACTGATGACGGATAGTGCACTGATTAAATAAAGCACAAAAACCGACAGCACGGTACGTCGTGGTCAGGGCCTAGGCAAGGAATACAGTACGAATGAAAATCTTTATGATTTATTTGCTTTCCACAAGTAATGCAATTATTAACTTTTACTGACATCGGTGAGGAGCAAGAAAAAGTTTCCTCAATGGGGTACTTAGCTTTAGTTGAAGACTTCGGTTCTGAAACTCGAAAATTAAAATTTCAGGAGTCGGCCGACCGGCACCTGCGACCTGCTTCTGCTTCGGACACTGCACGGCAAGAAAGACTGATGTAATGGTGTCGGCTGCATGTTTTATACCGCTGACGACCTGACGTCATGGAAGAAGTGACAGCAACAGACGCAGGACCCAAGACTTTGATAATTAGGCCGGCTGAGGGCTGCCTGCAAGCAGATAACCCAAATGTAAGGACTGCAACACTGAAACATGAAGAACATCTTTCTTTTTTTATACCATTCTGATGCTGGTACATCCTTTGGCTCAGCTGCTTCTCTGTTTTACCAAGTTGGAAGGTTCCTCAGTGAAAATTCAAGGTCTTCAGCATCTGTCCTATGTGGACTGTCTGAAATCACGGTCACTTTATTCTGTTTCATACAGACTACTCAGAGGCAATCTCTGCCTTGCATATAAGGCAATCTTTGACCCTGCTTTATTAGAAATGACACATATCCGGAAGTCAAATGGTACACAGGCTGCTCGCTCTAGAGGCCTTAACCTGGTATGCGAAATTAATAGAACCTGCTGAAGGGACAGATTTGTCTCCCAGAGGTGACCACACCTCTGGAACGGGCTTCCACTACATGTCAAGCAGGGCACCTCATTGGCCCTCTTCAAATGCAACCTGGACAACTGGATGGGGTAACTAAGTTCACCCCTGGGATTCCACCGGTGACCCTCTTGGACAGGGGCTGACCGTGGAAATAAGGGTAAAACTTGGCTAGTCTTGTAAGAGCCCTAGGGTCATTAGCCTAGTAACCTCCCAAGATCCTATGGAAGGAATTGGAGAATAAGCAACTTGCTAAGTAAGCTAAGGCATTATGTTTACAATTACATGCTTCACGGCAGGATATAGTCCATAGGTGGTAGACTCTAATTTCATATGAGCCTTCACAAATATATTTGCAATATTTATGTGCACCTTACTGATATGTTTTCCCCTTATCAGAAGCCATTAAGTCTGTTCTTTCTTCTCTTCAAAGATTCTTTTCAAATTCATGCCTCACTTATTGATAAATATTGGGCTTGTTTCTAAAATCTTTGGTGCTGGCATCACTTATCACAGCATTCTTCCAATTTTTTTCTAATAATTTTTGTTTCTATAAAATTTGCCTCACTATGGATATTTGGAACACTCATAGTGCTAGAAAAATATTAATTTGATTTAGAGTTCCTGGACTAACTTCAATGTTACTTACAAGGGGGGGGTATCTTTATTCCTACTTGGGCTAACTTCAATATTACTTAATAAAGGGAGGATGTCTATTTCCATGTTCCATCATTTCCATACATACCGGTTATATGAGTTTATGTAGATAATCTCTTGCAATAACACATTTGTTTCATTTTAGCAAACTCTTCCAAGAACACTTGGTCTTCATAATAATCTAATCATTTGTCCTTTTATTAGGTTCTTTTTTCTGCCATATAAGATAGTTACTACAAAGTTATACATCAAAAATGTGCATGCTGATTGGACAACTCAACCACCGTGCCCATTATAAATAGACCATATACCAATAGAAAATAGTCAGTCTGCTGAAGTACCACTGAGGGCCAGACTTCTCTACACGGATAAGCTTACAGGACAGAGCAAGATACAAGAAAAATAAGTTATGCTCTGCAAAACTAAAGGAACAGAATGTATCCAATTTTCCTTGTATTTTCTGTATTATTCCTTTTCTTTCTTATGTCATTGTAAAATAACATTAATCCATGACTGGATGTGGGTATCGCAGAATTAGTGCATGGTTGGCTTTGTTTAATCACATGAATCATGGGTTAATCCTCTGATACCCACACCCAGTCATAAGTTACTGCTTAAATATAGGAAGACATTGGAATAAGGTGGTTCTAGGTTCATAGGTAGGTACTAGACTATCTGCCCTAGGGCATTTATAAGCCTAGCCAGAATGTGTTGGCTTTCGCCTCCCTTTTAGACTAGATTCCCGAGCCTCTGTCCAGCAGGGGCACAGAAGTGATCCCAGGAGCAAATTTACGATTTCCCATCCACTCATCAAGATTTCTCTTGAGGGTCAGGGAGGGGCTTTGCCTAACATGGACTGGGATTCTATTCCAGAGAGCGGGAAGCCTTTGGGATATGAATCTATCCCTCCAGCATGTCCTATTTATTGTTGTGCTAAGGTTTAAATCCCTGGAGCGTGTAGGTCTAATGGATCTGGTTTTCTTGAGGTGGAGCATGTCCAACAATTCCAGGTTAGACATGGCCCTGTATGTCAGGCAGAGATCACCTCCGAGTAGGCAGTAAGCGACTGAGTAGAGCTGGAGTTTCTTTAGTCGAGCTGCATAGGGCATCTGTGTGGGTGATCTGTAGCAGGCTATGAACTGAAAAGCAGTTTTACCTACTGTTAGTTGCATATGGATGGTCTCTGCTGCCTCGTGCAGTGCCACTAACCTGGAGGTGTGGGTATCCTTTATGAAAATGGATACTCCCCCGCCTTTAGTATTCCGGTCCGAGTTCTGGGGCCAAAAGGAATGGTATGAGTTGAATCTTTTTTTGTTGTCCATTTCTTTATACAATATTACATTCAAATAATTAATTATAGCCTTGGTTTTATTGTATAGAAATTTTAAAAAGGATGTAGTAGATTTTAAATATGCAAAATATTCTCCTAAAATGATTTCATCTTCTAAGATGTCATCCAAAAATCTTAAATATAATTTGATGGGATGTATGTAATATGACTGAAATACACAAGTCCATTTCCGTACCACCACATTGGCATATATTGTGAATTGATGTAGCCCCCATGGCCACACCTTGCATTTGATGATAAAATTCCCCCTCAAAAATAGTTGCAATCCAGGACGCACTAAATTGTTCAATAAGTCTAAATATCACCATTTAAGTTCTTGTCACTATTGACAGATTCAGAAAACAATTCCATACCTGTTGTCTCTTGGTGCGATGTAAAAAGATTTTGTACATCCCCTGTCACCAGCAGAGCATCATGGTCATATTCTACTTTCTTAACATGTTGTAGAAATGCCAAGAGTCCCTTCATACATAGTTACTATCTCTGAAAAATTATTTTAACTTGTTGATTGTAAACTTGGAAAGAGGTTCAGTTTTTGAGCTTGAGGCAGAGACACTGGGTCTTAATGGAGGGTTGTCTGTGCAAGTATCTTTGGTATCCCAAAGATGGCAGAACAATTGATCATTTACTTTCAAGACGTTATATAACAATGTTTATTATTTTTTTGTAATCCAGAGTGGTGTCACAACCCAAGTTTTTATTATAGTATGTGGGAGTTGGATAAGGCCAAAAAGACTTGTACTTGAGCTGGGAAACTTCGGGGAGATGGTCTGCCAGTTGATACTGACAACGGTCTATTATGATTTTTCCCCCATTTGGGAAAGTATTGGTTAGCCACTAGAGTATGCTTTCTAGTCTACCTAGGTTTTTACCTGGGGGCAGATATACAGGACAATGATGCACAGTTGCTTACAGTTATTTAATCAGAGAAATGAAATCAGTAATTCAGCACTGTCGAATGTGGGTATTGTGTTAGTGCTGGTGATAATTTCATATGAACTGCAGTACAGTAGAGCAGTTCCACCAGCATTCTTTAAAGAATGATTAGTTCTGATAATATTGTAACCGAGGGCAGTATTTCTGAGTCTTCTACAAGGGGTTTGAGAAATTTTGGTGATGTCTATTAATTCAGGGGATTGGTTTGAGAAATTTCGGTGATGTCTATTAATTCAGGGGATTAGTGGGTTATCTAGGCATGAAGTTTTGTTACATATAGTACATGTATTCATTGCCATAATGTTTAAATGTTTCTAGCTGGGGAGGGGGTGGTTTTGGTTGACGGTATGACTAAGACCTCGGTTTGGGTGAATGTCACCACTCAATGTTATTTTCTATAAATAAAGAAGAGAGGTCATTTTAAGGACAAATTTTAGCTTTGGTTAAAGGGACATTTATGTAACAGTTTAGAATTTTAAGTTTGTAGTAGTTGATAATACAGTTGTTGAATAGATTGGATTGTAGCAGTAGTAGTAGTACAGTTACAGTGAATGAGGGGTTTGAGTGAGTAGGTGAGTCTGGAACAGATTGTTGACGGAGGGAAGTCTATGTGACAGGTTGTTATATAACTGAGTAAAGTGAGCATAATGGAGAAGGTTAAGATAATCAAGTTAATGGCTGGTGGAAGGGATAAGGAGGACCTTGAGAAGTGAGTGGGTAATTAGGTGAGAGGTGATGAGTAAGAGGTTGAGAGGGACAGAAATAATATTGGTTTATGAGGGACAAGACGTAGTGGAGAATGAGTGCTGGGATAGGTTGGAAAGGTTATGAGGTAATTAGTTGGGAGCTGTGAAAGGGAGTAGTTATGTAGTGAATACATGTAGACGTAGAGGGTAGGGGAGCAATGTGGGAATTGGGAGTAGGGTAGGGGAGCAATGTGGGTACCCAAGCATTAGTGAGGGCAAACAGAGGGTTAGACCCATGCAGTCAGGGAACTCCAGAAAAAAAAAATATCAGTGAAATGTCAGAAAAAGGCAGGGAGACTTTACAAGAAGGAAATAGTGTTTGGTGAAGGTGTGTACTGAACTCCAAGTTGCAGCTTCCAGAATATCCTTGGTTGGCACCCCCCTGAGGAAGGCTGTAGATGTAGCTGCTGCCCTGGTGGAGTGGGGCCTTATGCTAGCAGGAACTGGTTTTCCATGATGGGTGTAGAAAAAACGTATGCAATGTCCTATCCATTTGGAAATGGTCTGTTTTGAGATGGCCTTTCCTTGTGATGCTGTAGCATAGGATACAAAAAGTTGGTCAGATTTTCTGAAAGCCTTAGTTTTATCCAAGTAGTAATGTAGTTGCCTGTGAATGTCCAAGGAATGCAGGAGTCTTTCTCCTTTGTTCTGTGAATTTGGAAAGAAGGTGGGTAAGTGGATGGTTTGATTTAGAGCCACACTGGATACCACCTTTGGCATAAAGGAGGGATTAGTTCGTAGAGACTCTGTCTTGATGAAAAATGAGGAAAGGCTCTACTGCCATTAGTGCCTGTAGCTCTGAGACTCTTCTGGCTGAAGTAATTGCTAGCAGAAGGGCAGTCTTCCATGATATAATCTTTAAGTCAGCTAAGAAAGCTGGCTCAAAAGGTGACAGCGTAAGTTTTTCCAGGACAAAATTTAGGTCCCAAGTTGGTGTTGGCGCTCTCCTGGGAGGTCTAATGTTTTTTGCCCCTCTGAGATACTGCCTTAGAAGTGGATGTGAAAATAAGGGAGGATCCGTGTTGTAGTGAGCTGAAATAGTTGAGGCATGGATTTTAATAGATGAAAAAGAAAGTCCTTTGTGTAACATCTCAGTTAAATATTGTAGAATCTGAGGCATGTCCGGCTGAAGGGTATTTTGGCCTTTAGCTTGGTTCCAGGCGCAAAATCTTTTCCATTTGTCTGAGTAGGCTTTCCTGGTGCTGGGCCTCCTGGCCTCCAGAATGACATCCATAACAGCTTGTGAAAGAGGGGCAGGCTGGTTGCTTAGGTGATGTGCCATGCAGCCAAATTTAAGGTTTTGAGCTGGCTGTGTAGAATTTGACTGCCTTGCTGTGTGAGTAGATGAGGAATTTGTGGTAGAATCCATGGTGGGCCATGGGCCATGTTCCTTAGTAGTGGGGGTACCACTGCTGGTGTGGCCAGTCCGGAGCAATGAGTATCATTCGAGATCTCTCCACCCTGACTTTCAGCAGCACCTTTGTGAGAAGGGGCAATAGAGGAAAGGCATATACTGTCGGCATTTTCCAACTGAATGAGAGTGCGTCCACTTTCCAAGCTTGATGGTGAAATGTCCTTGTGCAAATTTTGAAAGCTGATGGTTTTGGGGGTTGGCAAACAGGTCTATGTCTGGGCGCCCCCATTTTTGAGTTATCATTGCAAATACTTGTGGATCCAGTTTACACTCGTGGGGATCTATGATGTTTCTGCTTAGATCGTCTGCCAATGTGTTCTTTTTTCCTGGCAGGACTTGAGCTTGTAATTGAACTTGGTAAGCCAGTGCTGTGTTCCACAAGGTCATTGCTTGCCTGCATAGAGGGTAGGAGTGTGTACCCCCTTGTTTGTTTATGTACCACATTACTGTGGTGTTGTCTGTCCTTATTATAATCTGTGCTGGATGTAAGAGGTCCCTGAAGGCTGTCAGAGCATTCTGTACAGCTAGCATTTCTTTTTGATTGATGTGCAGATTCCTTTGATCTGCAGACCATATGCCTTGAACGCACCGTCCTGCCATGTGTGCCCCCCAGGCATAGTCTGATGCATCTGTTGTCATAGTTTGCCTGTCTGGGGGTAAGGTGAAAGGCTGACCCTTGTTGAGGTGACATCCTTGTGACCACCATAGAAACTCCTGTTGAAGGCAGGGAATGAGAGATATCATTGTTTCCAAGCTGTGGCTGTGC
Organism: Protopterus annectens; assembly: GCF_019279795.1. NCBI lineage: Eukaryota > Metazoa > Chordata > Ceratodontiformes > Protopteridae > Protopterus > Protopterus annectens. Next base: position 1,566,316,142 of record NC_056743.1, on the reverse strand, counting down.
TGAGTCCATACACTTTTCAGGTACCATTGTAATTTCCTCATATGCAGTTTTGCAAATGGTATTAGTAGTATACAAGATGCCATGAAGCCCAAGGCCTGTAGAATTTTTCTTGCAGGGAGTTGGGTCCTTGTTGCCATTATTTTGAAGTATTGAGTTAGTTGTAGTTGTTTGTCTGGAGTCAGATAAGCCATCTGGGCCATTGTATTCAAGCTGGCACCCAGGAATGTCATATTTTGTGAGGGCACTAGTTGTGATTTCTTTTCATTTACTGTGTACCCTAAGCAACTTAGAAGGTGTTTTACAAAAGTCAGATGTTGTAAGAGAATGTCCTTGGTTTCTGCTTGGATGAGGCAGTCGTCCAGGTATGGGTATATTTGAATTCCTCTTTGTCTGCAGTATGCAATTACTGGTGCCAGGCATTTTGTGAAGACCCTGGGTGCAGTAGATAAGCCAAAGGGCAGTGCAGAGAATTGGTAATGGGTTGAACCTGCAATGAAACGGAGGTATCTTCTGCAATTTTGTCTGATAGGGACATGCAGGTATGCCTCCTTGAGGTCCAGCGTTACTAGCCAAGCTTTCTTGCCCAATATGGGAAGAAGCTGCTGTAGTGTTAGAATCTTGAATTTGGGTACTTGCAAGAAGGTGTTTAGAACTGAAAGGTCCAGAATGGGTCTCCAAGCATTGTCCTTTCTGGGGACTAGAAAGAGCCTTGAGTAAAATCCTTGGCCTTGTTCCTGTGTAGGTACCAGCTGAATGGCTCTCATGTCCATGAGAGCTGTAATTTGTTTTTGTGCCTCTGCCCATTGATTTTGTGGCAGGTTTGGCATTCCTTTTTTCATTGGCAAGGTGTAGAAATGGAATCTGTATCCTTGTGAGATAATGTCTAGGACCCATTTGTCCTTTGTGATGATGCGCCAGTTGTCTGCAAAAAGTGCTAATTTTCCTCCCAAGGGAGCTGCCAAGAGAGCTTTGCTTGGCAGTTTGAGGTTTAAGTCATTGTGTTTGTCTTCTAGTAGTATGGGACCTGTCTTCTCCTCCCTTCTGTGTTGCAGAGCCCTATTGGCGAGGTTTGTAATGGATGTGTGCTTGACCTCTGCCCCTTAGGCATCTGTATTTACCCCTCTGTGGTCTGTCAGAAGTTGGAAAAGGACCAATTTTTTGTTGGCCAATTTCTGCTGAAGCGTGGGGGTTGTACCTGTAAGAAATCTTTGACCGTCTGCATAGATTTTGCCTTATCCTCCATTTTCTTTAAAACCTCTTCTGCTTTAACCCCAAATAAGACATCCTGCTGTAAGGATGCATCTAGTAACTTCGTTTTCACATGATCAGGCAGAGTTTGTTCCTTAAACCAAGCATGCCAACGTATAACATACCCAGCAACAGCTGCTCTACAGGAAGCTTCCAAGGAATCAAATCCACATTGTAAAGTATGTTTGCCCACCTGTTCAGCTGCATGCAACAGATCCTGCATTTCTTTGAATTCAGGCTGTTGAGGGTGCGTGCTCATCTTTTGTTTTATTTGAGACATTAGGAATTGCTGGTATTTCAGCATGTGAAATTGACAATTTAGTGCTCTCATAGTTGCTGAGGTGTAAACCTTCTTCCCCCACCTATCTAGTGCTCTGGAGTCCCTTTCACAGGGTACAGGATTTTTAGCCATAGAAGCCTTAGCCCCTTTGGGACCCTGGGAGATGGTCTCTGGGTCAGCAACAGGGCTTTTGTAAAGGAATTTGTGTGAGTCAGGCACTCTATAATATCTATCTGGTTTGGCTGGAGCAGGAGGCAGAGAATCTGGATTTAGACTAGATTCTAAGTAAACATCATCCACAATGTCTAAAACGGGAGGGATAGTAAGTGGTCTGTGCTGGGGGAGTAAAAGAAACTCTCGAAGCCTTTTCTTTGAGTCGGAGTAGTCCTGACCTTCCCAGTGGAAATGTTTCCTCATGGTATGTAAGGTTTCCCCAAAGGAATAGTCTTCAGGGGGAGAAGCTGAGGGAATGGAATCTTCAGCAGCAGAATCTTCATAAGGGGGAAAGGAGTAATCCTGTTCCTCAGAGGAGCCTGAGGAAATAGACACTTGATCAGAGGAGGCATAATCCTCCTCTTGTCTAGGCCTTTTGTCTGGGGGGGGGGGGTTGGGAACCCCTGATTAAAGAAATCAAATCTTCAGCCATTTTAAGCATCTGTTTCTTAGGCATGGGGCCTTGAACTGGAGAGTGATGTGCAGTCTTTTTTGGTTTTAGAGGAGTCTTAAGCTTAGCATAAGATTTAATGGTGAGAGTAGTCGGTCTGAAGACACCTTCTGACACCGAAGGTGTTTCTGCTGCACCGGTTTCTCCTTCTGCAATGTTGTCGGCAGGGCCTAAAGAAAATGGCTGCGTCGGCCTAGAACTCTTGGCTTGAGAATCCGAAGCGGTCTGGGGTTCCAATTCTGCGGTCGTCAGGGGCTGCGTAGGCACCTCACTGAAAACCGGAGAACCGGCGACCAGCCCAGCCGAGGCCTCGGAGTCTGGCTTGGATCTAGGCTGCCTGTCTTTATCTTTGCGTTTTTTATGCACGCCGGTAGTCGGTTGCTCCGACGGGATAGTGTAATTAAATTTCCTACCGAAGTAGTGTAGTGCGAAATCAAAGCGTCACTTTATAGTTCGCTTATTGAACCTAGCACAAAACCAACAACCAGTGACGTCGTGGTCTGGGCCTGGGCAAGGTATACAATAAGAATGAAAGTCCTTATGAGGTATTTGCTTCCCACAAGAAATGCAATGTTAACTTTTTCTGACATCGGACTGAGGCAAGAAAAGGTTCCCCAATGGGGTACTTAGCTTTGAAGACTTCGGACTGAAATTCGATTCGAAAATCTCAGGTGTCGGCCGACCGGCACTTGCAAACTGCTTCTGCTTTGGGCACCGCGCGGCAAGAAAGACTGAAGAAAATGGCGTTGGTTGCCTCTTGTATACCCCTGGCGCACTGGCGTCAGGGAAGAAGCGACAGCAACCGACACCGGACCAAGACTTTGGAATTCGGGCCGACTGCGGGACCGCCTGACAGCAGGATAACCCAAGTGTGATGACTACAGCAGGGTAACACGATGAACATTAGTAGATAGTAGAAAAACAGGAGAGACAGAAATTCAGAGATGACAGTGGGTCATGACATCTAGTAGCATATCAGGAGTCAGAGTTAACACGGCCACCATTTTGTCAACACACTTCTGTAACTTAGTTAAAATTAATTGGAGGAGAAATGGGTGTCACTGCAGATGACCCCTGAAAACACCAATGTAACCTACTTATGTTTAATGATAATAGCCAAGCATACTGAATTAAATACATAGACAATAGTGAAGATGTTTGGGATAACGTTGCTGTTTCTTTTGTTAAGTTCACATTCACCTTCGTAGCACTGAAATTAGCAGTCCCTTTTGGGTGAGTGCACTCTAGTTCAGTACTGGTCGCTGGCCCAAGACAGAGAAGAGGGAAGGTGTTTTGTTTTCACTAGAGGATAAATAGATAAGAAAAGTTGCAGTGAAGCTGGACAGAGCACAGTGTAAAGCAAAATATAGAAGAGTAAAGAGTTATGTGGCAGTTTACTAATGGTTATATAACAAAGAATACTTTTATATTTAAGTTACAAATATTACAATAGCACAGTTAGTATATGTAGCATGCCTACTTCAATACAAAATACAATACTGTTCATTCCACCTTCAGAAGCCGAGGGGGTGCAGCAGTAGCGTTGTCGCCTCACAGCAAAAGGTTCTCCCGTTCGATTCTCGGCTGGCGCACCTTCTGTGTGGAGTCTGCATGTCCTCCCCGTGGTCGAGCGGCGTTCGAAAGACATGCATGAATGGGCGTGCCTTCGTTGAAGGTTAGGCGTCGAGCTGGCACCTCGGCACCATAAAAATCTACTGCCAATCATTAGCGGACAGGAGTTCTGCTGTGGCGACCCCTAACCGGGAAAAGCCGAAAGAAGAACTGTTCATTCCACCTACAGCATGACTGTGCAAATATGATTTCAGTAGGAAATAGAAAATGCAGTGCTTAACAAAGGCTACAGGAAATAAAAACTGCAGTGTTTAACAAAGGCTACAGGACATAGAAATTGAACACTTCGCAGTATTTTCTGTGTCAGTTAGTCTTTCTTCAACAGAAAGACTATCTACACAACTAAATTAAGCAGTAATGGCTGACAGTTTGCTTTACGTGAAAAGCATTTTACTACATCGAAATACACAAGGAAATTAGCTTGGCAAATGGGGGGGCATTTCCTACACGTTGAAAATCCAAACTCCCTATACCAATATTTAACAAACCCTCCTAGGGCCCTAAAAACTTTGATCTTGTCTTCACAAATATGGCACCTTCTTGCAAAACTGGTCGATCAGACCATAAAACAGTAACATTTTCCTTTAAAACTGGTGATACTTCTGCAAATATAACAGTGTTTAGTGACTTCTGAAAACCAAATCTTCCTTCAATTATCTGATAAACTAAATAAATTGTGCAGTAATTCTCCTACAGTGGATCCTCACTGCTAAAGCCACCACCTTTGCCATAAATGTTACTCAGTTACACAGTTGTATTGATAAAGCAAATCCTTATCTGCACCAAATTCAACAGAAAATTTCCGTGATGGAACATGTACAATATATAAAATGTATACAACAGAAAGAAATGACTTGATGTGTATGAGAGGTACTACTCGACCCATCTCAACAGCACACAAACAGGAAAGGAGGTTAAGAATACCATTTGGAAGTCCCAAAACCAAACATGAACTTAAAACAGTCACTGAAACTGAAAAAAACTGCAAGTCTTTTTTTAAATCCGGAAGCTGAGAACTAGCCCAGAAAAATGTTTGTAGCTAGTCTCCAGCAATACTGTCCATTCTGACACAAAAGGAAAAAGTGATACTCGGACAAATCTAGTGCAAATTTTACTCCACTACAGTTACAGCTCATCCACAAATTCCACAGACAAACACACACCTTACAAGTACCATGGAATAAGTCATTTGAGCCCTTGAGTATTAAGAGCACCTTATCCCATGGACCCAGATAATATTGACCAGGCTGCCTGACTGCCAGCACCAAATATGGCTCTTCTGAAACCTCTACTTAACCTCTTTAATGTAAACCTCTCCCATCAGTTACATTCCCAATGGCACTACATAAGGCAGGCCCAACAACAGAACCATTAATCTTACTACTAGATTTATATGGACAACTACAGAACTGATTATCTCAAACCTCATTCATTTCATTAGCCCGACAGCAGATAGTGCGCAGGATTAAGACTATGAGTCGTTAATAAATTGTTTACAGGATTAAGACTATGAGCTGCTAATAAATTGCTTCCACCAGTACATGGTTTGATTCTTTCAGCCTCCATCTGTGTGAAACTGGGCAAGTCACTTAACCAGACTGTGTTTTGGAAGCAACTAGTAAATCTGACTAGACTCCTCAGTCGTCTCCTGGACTGCAAGTCTAGTACCTACATATGAACCTGGACAATGGAAATCTTTTAACAATAAACTCTCATCAATCTGACTTTGTCAAAGGAAGGCCCTGCGCCTCTTTAATCATGTCAAGTTCTTCAAAAAAGTCATCAAAATAATGTACAGTTGTACAGTATATACAGCATATCTAGTAAAAAGGCTTTGACACTATTCCCTATAAGACTATAAATCCATACACAGTGCAACTAATGGCTAACTCATTGTCTAACAGTGCCATTTCTGAAATCAAAAAAGTTACCAGTGATGTACCACAGTGCTTAGCACTGGGCTCTTTCCTCCTGGCATCTATTTCTTCATGCCAATATTCCTGTATTATACAGGTGTAAGCCTGCAAACAGCTGTAAATGGAGTGTTGTCATTTGCTATTTCATTACCGCACAACCACTCCAACATGTGTTAGGCAGTTTTAACAACTGGTACAAGGACCACAGTCTCAAACTAAACATGAAAATGTGGTAGTTTATTTTGGTGAAGAGAACATTTCCACATTGTAGTATATAGGTGAGCCATCCCTCCAATCAGGCACTGTCATAACAGATGTAGGCACTTCTGTTGGCAATTCCTTATCGTTTGACTATTATGTCTCAGTTGTGGTTTGGGAATCCTAATTGGCTCATCTACCTTCTGAAGGAATCTCCTCTACATCTTGAAATCTTATTCATCTCTTCTCAGACCCCTTTTAACATGCAGTTGTTGAAAATATCATTGATTTTGAGGTACCCAAGAGATTCCTAACTAAAGAGATCAACATACTCAAGACCCTCAGTCTCTTCTTCACAATGATCTGTGTCTAACCTTTTGAACCATGAAAGACCAAAATCTCCTTGGCCTCTACCATTTTAGAGAACACATGGATCCTCAGGCACCCAATTAAAGGACCTAAAACGCACATGACAGATGTAGCAAGCTTTCACCATGTCGAGGAAAGCAATGCACTTATCACATTTGAACTGAACCTAGACAACTGAATGGGTAGCTTCAAATTCTCCACTTGTCTTTCTTGTGTTGCCCTCCTCAACACTGGAGGGAAGTTTGAAATGTGGTTTACTGGATAGGCTTGTAGCAGTCTGTAGACTGCTTAGTATTTACTTATGAACATGCAATGGCAATGAAGACAAACGCTTCCAAAAAATATGCCAACAAAGCTGAACAAGTTAAAGAGTGAACACAAAATACTATTTACCTGGAGTCTGAAATGCATAAGAAACATGGAAAAATACTACTACTATCAGAAAACTTTGAGCAGGCAGAGTGAAATCCTGGATACAATATAATTTGACTAAATAGACACCTAAGATTGCATTTCTACGATTTCAAGCTAAATACATCACTTCAGGTTAAATGTAAAGCGCTAGCATGAACAGTGTGGTAATGCCAAAACTCACCAGCAGACCACTACCACTTACAACACACCCAAGTTTCCAGTTTACAACCTAGTGACCCAATTGTTGACCATACAAAGCCACAAATTTACCCCATCACTCAATATACATAAGTGTTTTTTTTTTCTACGCATTTATGAAGTGTCCCTATATTTTACACAGGAAGGGTCTATGCAACTATCACCAACATTCAGTGAAAAAGTATTTCCCCGCATTTTGAGTCAACAACTTCTGTCTTCAAACTCTATCCTTATGCTGGAACATACCCTCTCATGAATGGTGTACTCCTTGACTCTCTTGTTTCTTCTGATGAGTTCTTTCCAGATGGTTTTAAACAGTTTCTTATTACAATTCTGTTTACTGCAACAGCTACCTATCTATGAATTATCACCATCCTGACAATATACTTGTGAAAAAGAAAACTGGCTACTTTGCAAAAGTTATTTCAACAAGTGTCACTTACTTACTTGTTTATTTATTGCATTTGTTAACAGGGAAAGCTTACTGTGCCTAGATGAGCCCATTTTCAGTAGAGGCCAGGGGAGAAAAGCTCCACATAACATTAATAGCACACACAAGAAAAAGCACAATATACAGTGTATATACAGTCTCAATGCATGGAAATAAATAAACACAATGGCACAAGTTACTTACAAACATTACACATCAACATTGTGTACAATTTTATCATTGAGGATGGAGTTAGGTAGGGTAGCAGTTTTAAATGTTACTTGCTGGAGTTTTGTAGGCAATAAGCAGTTGAATTCAGCAAGTCAGAGAGCCCCCTAAGTAGTGATATTGTAGAGGGATACAGTAGTGGATCAGGGGTTAGAAGGTACTATTTTGGCACAAGTACATTGCCAGAGAGAACAGAGGTGTGATCTGAGAGACTTCTTAAAGAGAGCAGGATTACTGACTGTTCTGATACAAGGTGGGAGGGCATTCCACAGTTTTGAGACAGTAAAAGAGTACAGCATTTGACCAGCTGCAAGGTTAGATTTTTCAACTTGGGAGGGGCAAGTTGAAGACTTGTATACAAGTTTATGTGCAGTGGTTAACTGTGAATAAGTGAGGTAGTGTGGACTTCAAGCCAGTTTAACTGTTGTACAGATAAGCAGTGGTGTGCTGAGTTTTATGAATTTGTTACAAATCTGGCAATCTTGTTGTAACATGAGTCCAGTTTGGTTTTCAGGGAGGACTGGGGCACCATGCAGTCGTGATGGTAGCAGGAAGGATGATGCTGGAGCTTTTTTAGCAGTAATATTACGATAGTATTTGTGTCTATAGAGGGTACCTAATTTTTGATGTTTTTTTGATGTTGCTATGGATATGGAAGTTGAATGTTAGATTTTCATCAATAACAACTCCTAGCAGTTTGGTACTTTGAACGACTTCAATGAGTATTATTATGGGACTGGACATAAAAATCATTTTTCTTCAGAGCAGTTTTTTTTTTTTTGGGGGGGGTATTAGAAGTTTGGTTTTATTGGGATTTAGCGCAAGATGGTTGACATCCAAGTTTCGGTTGAAGTGAAAGCATTTTGGCACGTAACTCAGATACAGATTTGCAGTACAGATGACTGTAGAATCATCTGCATATTGGATAACTGTGGCATGTGTAAAAGTGTAAATAAATTTCTGAAACCACTTTCAGAGCTAATGGACTTTGAACTTTTCCCCCACAATAGCTATATAACTATGAAGTTTGTATGCATAGGTTTGGGAGGTCCTCCCTAAGACAGTCTTAGTTTTAGATTTGCTGGAAGTGTTTTTTGATTACTTTACTTCACATAAACAAGACTCATTGTAATTACATTTGATAAGTCAGTGTGAACCTTTGCAAAAACGGGGTCTCCAGAACTACACAAGGTAATCCAAGATGGGGTATCACCAACTGTGTGTACAAACAAATTTTCTACCCTTTATTTTATTTACTGATCCATGTGGTCTTCTACGCATACCCCGCTCGTTTCTTCCACTGACTCTCTTCTTTTAAATACAGATGTAAGAAAAACCAGGAATGTTTCGCCACACTGCTTTAGCTTATTCCAGGATGGTTGTTGTTGGGTCTTTCGGCTTTTCCCGGTTAGGGGTCGCCACAGCGGAACTCCGGTCTGCTAATGATTGGTAGTTGATTTTTATGTGCCGAGTTACCAGCCCTGACGCACAACCTTCAACGAAGGTACACCCATTCACGCATGTCTCCACGCAGAAGACGCTCTAGCTGAGAATCGAACTGGACAGCGTCTTACTGTGATGCGACAACGCTACCGCAGCACCACCATTCTCTATATTTACTTAATTTTCCATTTCAGTTAGACAGCAGAAGGTTTTAAAGACTGCATATTTGCTTGAAGAGCTTCTTTTTCTCTCTGTAATGCTACAGAGGGGGACAGTCTCTGCACAGCTTATTCAAACACAAACCCACACTTACTGCATTTCTGCCAGTTATAGTACACCTGGAATTGACTAAGCACAATTAACTGTTGAATTACAATAAAACACTGACAGTTCTAGTACATTCAGTGCAAAGACAGAGAACACTTTGTATTCAAAGAAAATTCATACCCAAGTAAAATGTAACATGATCGCTGACTATGCAAATATGTAGGACGATGAGAACAAATTAGGCCCTATGAGGGAAAAGGCAGATCTCACCTTAAGCCAATGTTTTTAGGACAGGTTCACTATTCACAGTCACTGTAGTTTTAGATGTTATAAGTCTATATACGAGCATTGAGCATACACATGGTTTGGAAGCAATACTACATTTTTTAGGGAATAGTACCGGTACACATTGTATTCCTGATTTGATTTTTTTCTGTTTACGAATAATATTTTTGAATTTAATGGTGAGTTATATAATCAGCTTAAGGGCACAGCAATGGGAGCACATTTTGCTCCTATGTATGCAAATTTATTCATGGGCTCTTTCGAAAAGATTTACATGTAGCAGAATAAATTATTTAAGGGCCATGAAGATATATAGACAAATTAATTTTTGTGTGTAATGGTGGGCAAGAAAAGTTTCAAATTTTGTAAAGAGTTTACATGAAAACAGGTTAAAAATAGGCTTTGATGGGTTACAGGTGGGACACCAAGTTATTTATTTAGATACATTAGCGGGAAAAAGGAGAGGCCACAGTGGCGCAGCAATTAGCACTGTCACCTCACAGCAAGAGGTTCTCCTGTTCGATTCTCAGCTGGAGTGCCTTGTGTGTGGAGTTTGTATGTCCACCCACGGTTGAGTGACGTTTAAAGACATGCAGGTAGGTGCGTGAATGGGTGTGCCTTCTTTGAAGGTCGGGCTGGCAACTCGGCACCGCAAAAATCCACCGCCAATCATTAGCGGACCAGAGTTCCACTGTGGTGACCCCTAACCAGGAAAAGCTGAAATACATTACTATTAGAAGGAAAAAGGAATAGTTCTATTAAAACCAGAATTCATTCAAAGTTTGATAATTTTTATTATATTCTTCATGGTAATAGCTGCCATCCTCAGCATATTATTGAATCTGTTCCTAAGGGGGAGTTTCCTAGACTACAAAGGTTGTGTAGTAAAAAAGATGTATGTAGGAAGAGATGGATAAGACAGCTAGGATGTTTATAGAGAGAGGTTATAGTTTAGATTTAATAACTGCAACAAAAAATAGAATGTTGACTGGAAATAGTGAACAAGAATCTGGATATTTTTGGGAAGGAGAATATGGGAGAGACAAAGGAATGAGGAGAAAGCAAAGGATGATCAGAATAATTTTATGTATTTTGTTACAAAATATACTTTATTTACTAGGAAACTGGTAGTAGTAGTAAAATATTACTGGGAAATGTTAGGTAAAGATGAGAGATTGAGTTTTTTGAAAAATAACCAACTAAGAATTTCATATATGAGAGGTAGAAACCTAAGAGATTTCTTAGTACATGATAAATTTGAAATGCCAGTAGTATAGAAACATGTGGATAGAAAAAGTGTAGGAACTTTTCTTTGTAGAAAATGTATAGTATGTGAACATGTGGTTGACACTTTTCCATTAATAAATGGAAGAAAACTTCAGGCACATAGTGGTTTTAGTTGTACTAGTGAGGGAGTTATTTACACAATAAAATGCCCCTGTGAGAAATATTACATTGGGGAAACTAAGAGAAGTTTAGCAACTAGAATAAAGGAGCATATAAGGGATGTGAGAAAGAAAAGTGAAGTAAGCCCAGTTGCTACATATTTTCATTATGCACATCAAGGTGATATCACTGGATTACAAGTCACAGTCCTGGAACAAATACATTTTAATGGTAAAAAATATAATAATATTAAGAATGAGTTGAGGAGAAAGCAGTGTATTTTTATTTTAAAATTTTGATACGTTGGTGCCTAAGAGCATGAATAGAAAATGTAACTAGAAGTATTTTTTATGAAATATCCTTTTAAAACAAGCTGGAAGGTTTTTTTTTTTTAACAAACTATGTAAAATGCCAATTGTTTAATTGATTAATGATGTACAAAATAGAAGTGGGGTGGGGAGTTCTGTGTACTCTGTTAAAAGCTTACAGCCGAGGTGTGTGTTGACGTTTTTTGTGGATTTTTATTAAAGTGCTTGGAACGTTGGCCGTTTCTTCAAGGTTTTTCATTCACAGTCACTGTTTGGCAGTTCCTTAGAATAGTGATCTTTCCTTGATTAGTTTTAGACGAAGTTATAATTTAAAAAGTCATTTTTTTTTTTTTTTTAATTAACATTTGTTGACCGGGAATGTCCGACTAGGTTCCACAGATCCTATTTTCAGCGGAGGCCCAGGGAGAAATGCTCCATGTTTGACTTTAATCTAGCAACTATTATGCATTAATTCTAGACTTTATTTTTCATCTTTATTTTGGTATGCTTATTCTACAATACAGTGGTTACATGTTGGCATTTACAAAAACATAGCTTGATTCACTCACAATAATCTGCATCACACTGGTAAACTCCCATAACCTCTCCAATATCAGTGCAGAGGCAAAATGGTGATCCACTGTTCCATGACCTGGATATAATCCACATTATTCCTCTGGAATCAAAGGCCTATCAGACACAGCCTCAGTTCTGGCACCCCCATCAGGGTAAGCCTTTCACGGTGAATGGGGAACATTATCCCTCTATAACAAGTGTACATCCTTCTATCCCCTTTTCTATAATGGGACCACCACCACAGCACGGCAATCCAGAGGCAACTCCCAATCGTGTATGCAACACTGAAAAGGCATATTAAGCACAGCACCCCATCATCATCCAGCTACTTCAATACTGCTGGCCAGAGATCTCATGCACTTCTGTAGCCTTGCCACTGCAGTTTCTTTAATTACTGTAGTGACCTGGTAGACAGGGGTGTATACTACTGCACTAGTTTCTTCTGGTACTGCATCTTCACAGGTTGGGAACACTGATGGATCTGGTAGACATGCCAGTCACGGTTAGCATTTCACTACCCTTGCTGAGAAAAGTCTGGGCAATGTACAATCTACACCGCCTGAGTCTCCAGATGGTTTGCTAGAACCTCTCTGAAACCATCTGTAAGTCAATGAGGTTTCCCCATGCCAAGGCCCTCACATCAATAAATATCACAGCTACTGCCTTCCTAGGCTGTCAGTATCTACTGGTAGACTACAGAGAATCACCTCCACCCCAAAAAAATATCACTTCACAGAAAGATTCTTAGACAGTTCCCTTCATCTTGGTGTCCACCAATGGATCCTAAGGTTACCACCATGTTGTCACAGCTGCTTGCTGCCTTTTCTACTGTTGAGGTCTTGAAGAGGGTCCATTCAAAGATTTCAAGTACCCAGGTCACTGGATACTCTAGAAGTTCTTCTGCAAGTAAAAGACACAGTCAACCCACTCAAAAGCATTTGCTAGACATTCCCACCACATCTTTATTACATGTTGGGCTTTACAGGTTTGTCTACCTACTGTTCCGGCCTGTCAGAGACAAGTCATCACCAAGTCAGTCATGCTCATCTGAAACTTAAGTACCTCTCCTGACCCAAGTGTACAGATCATACAGCTTCAGGTCTGATAGCAAGACTACAACGTCCATGCAATAAAACTAAAGGCTCTTGTGAAAAGAAATTGGTCTAAAACTCAGCATGCCACTTTAGACCACAGGTGGCTACAGACAGGAAAAAAAAAACAAACAAAAAAAACAGATGCATACACTTAGAACAGAAGGATGCACAGAGCACCTAAGATGACGTTTCAAATGAAAAATGCCTCTGAGAAAATGCAAGTTACATATTTATATATAGCTGAAATAGCTCAGCTGGGACAGCATTAGACTGAAGATCTAAAAGTCCCTGGCTCAATCTTTGGTTTTGACAAAGAAAATTTTAGAACACCAGAGTGGAAGCGTGCTGGGCCTATAACCTACAGTTCGATGGATCAAAACCATCCTCTGCTACAAAAAGGGTATAAAGCTTTATGTGCGAGGTTGGTATAATGGCGAAGATGTTTACCCCTACAGACACAAGGTGCAGGATTTTATTCTTACATTGGGTAACTGGCTAGACTTAAAATGGCCCACAACAGCAGTTAGCCTAGTACACACGCATGCGCGCATGTGTATTTTTCCCCCATTTATGCACTGAACTAGGTAGGTGAAATGGTCATTCCCTTTTAGAGCATTAAATCTGGTCATAAAGAGATGGATATTTTAAAGTATCCAACTCACTAGTATGCTTTTAGTAAGTGGAAGTAAACAGTAGCCATGAAAAAAACAAGATAAAAACAACCACACAGAGAGAGATCATACAAACTCCAAAAAGACACTGACCAAAGATAAGAACTACATCTGAAGGTCACTTCTCATGGTGTGAACACTCAACAAAATTATACTGTACTGATCACAATGATCACTATTGCAGTGTAACGTCTTACACATGGGAAGAGTACCAAATTAGTTTGCCAACTAAGAGGCAGCCTGACCCCACTTTTGGCAGGAAGTTAGAACATACCTTAAAGAACAGCAGCAAAAAAAACTGACCTACTTCTGCACTCTATGTCTAATCTGCAAGGCTTGTAGAATCTGTGGATGCTGATCTAGTTAGCAGCTTCATAGCTACTTTGACACATTCTTAGAGAACAGCTGCACTTTTATCAGTACTAGTGGAATATGCTATTACGTGGCCTCCTAGTGCATTACCTTGGCAGTTTCCAAAGAGATGGTGAAATCCTTCTTGACCACAGACTTAGGGAAGGTGTTCAGTAACTAAGGAACCCTTCACCAGAGAATGGTCTGGAAACAAGACAGGTGAAATGAACAGCTGTGTGTCCAAATCCTTCTAGCCTGCCTATGCTTCTGGTTCATAGTGTTCACCAGCTGGGTAGGAAAATGAAGCAGATCTGGGAAATAATGAAAGACCCCCATGTTACCCTACTCTTCAGTGAGCTTTTTAACTAACGCTGAAATTACGGATTGCTATTTCCTATAGAAAATCATTACTGGTGCAATTTCTAATGATGTAGTGGCACAGAATCAGTGCATATATTTTCTTTATACTTCATTCCTATGGCTGTGTGACTGTAAAGGTGGTATATTTAAATAAAGAGGTGGAAATCAAAGTGCAGCAAAGGGAGTCTGCATACCTGTAAAAACAATTAATGGGTCCTCTCATATATGAAATTTCACCTAACTCTTTTTTTCTTTTTTTTAACACATCCAGGTGAAATGGCAAGGTTTGAGATGCTGCTATCTGGAAGAAGACAAAACAAGTCATCAGCTCCCCCAACCAAGGGCCAAGCTCCCAGTTCCAGATAGTACCATGGCTTGAATGATTATCTGACATGTACAGAGAGTTAGGCCAGGTAAGACCCATGCATGATGAATGTCAGGAGAAGGCAGATGGGTTTGGGCCAGGCTAAGTTCTTTCAACTAATGAAAGTCAGTAGAGGTGAACAGACAAACAAGCACCTGATCCCTTGATTCACAAGCCTTACAACAGGTTCACCCTGTAATCCCCATTAAACTGAGAGGAAGTCTCTAGAAAAAAGGTCTCAACCTTAAATACTGCACAAACATGACTGGGCAATTTCAGGGATTCACTGACTGTTCCCTAGGATCAGGCTGGTCAGATACAGGATCGAGCTGATGAGGAATGGATAAGGTCGCTCCCAGGCCTCAAATCCTCTATAAATGTGGAGGACTAGAACAGAAATGAAAGCCCGCTAGTTGGGGACAAATTTTACCCACTGGTGATCAGAAAGTCAACAGATAATGTGGGCTTACCTTTTGAAGGCAAATGCTCCAAACAATCCTCCAAGCAAATAATCCATCTACTGAGCCATATAAAACTCACACACCAGTCACAAAAGGAGTGTCTTGCCATTTTTCTCAAACTCTGAAATGTAGTCCATAAAAACCCAAAGGATATGAAAAAAAAAAAAAAAAAAATTTTTAAATGGGAAAACAAACCATGATCAAGATTAGAAATGCGCAAGCGGCAAGAAAAAAAAGTATAACTGGAGATGGGACCTCAAGGTATGAGTGCCCTTATAAAGTTAAAGGACAACTCCACCTTAGAACTCAAAAACATGTTTTTTTTTCATTGTATCTTTCTTTTCGGAGCTGTTTTAATGCCTCAAAATCACTCCAGGTGCTTCTTTTACAATTTTAATGTGTTTCCTTCAAAATGGCAGGTGATGGGGCCTGCCTTGGTAACGTGATTTTGTTTTCTTGCTTTAATTCTTTCTTCCCAGAATACATTCCACGTCCTCTTTATAAGAGTCACGCTAGACATAACAAAGTACTGTTTTCTCATGCCATTAAGACAGAATGGCATGAATGTGAAGCACTGTCATTTAACAGACTGTGCAACAGAGCTACTTCTATGTTTCCCTGACTGAGTCCCATTTTTGTGTCTGTCATAGCTTGTTCTTTGCTATAAATAGATGTTAGCTACTTCCAGCAAAAGAAAGTAGGTAAATAGCAGGCTTTTGTAATGGGATTTTTCTGTAGTTCTAAAAGAACTGATGGACCTTCCACCATACTCTCATGCTGAGGTGTGAAAACACGCACTGCAGTAAATGATCCTTGCTGTACATTTACATGTGATAAGTAGCAGGACTCCAAACTAAGTCTGTCTGCTACTTCCCAATGCCCTCAGTAGGAAGTTTTTTTCTCTATCATGACTGATGCAGAATTAAAATGTGCTCTACGAGTTCCTTAATCACTTCTCTCAAGTTCACCCCCTTTTTTTCTATTTCATATTTATTTACACTTTGGTAACCAGGAATGTGAACTGGTCCCAGGACCCTTTTTCAGCCACAACTCGGGTTACATTGGCAAATTTAACAAGTAATAAATGCACTTAGCAATTCAAAGTAAAAAAATACTGACATACAGACCCTGACAAAGATTGCATGTGCCACACATTGCCAGTGTGTGATGAATAAATAACACACTAAGCAATATTTACTAGAATGTATACATTAATAATGCTTAATTCTGTGTCAAGTTTATTATAAACAAACTGTATGCACCTATATTGCACACACACACTATATCTGTAGAATGCACGTGTGTGTATAACGAACTAGATTACATGTGTGTGTATATGTATGTGTGTATGTATATATATATATATATATATATATATATATATATATATATATATATATATATATATGTATGTATACTAGTTTTTGTCAGGGGAAAAATATAAAAAATTAAAAACGTACAATAAGCTGGTTGCATAAGTATGCACACCCTTAAACTAATACTTTGTTGAAGCATGTTTTGATTTAATTACAGCATTCAGTCTTCTTGGGTAGGAGTCTAGCAGCATGGCACATCTTGATTTGGCAATATTTGTCCACACTTCCTTGCAAAAGCTCTCCAAATCTGTCAGATTGTGAGGGCATCTCATGTGCACAGCCATCTTCAGGTCACCCCACAGATTTTCTATTGAATTTAGGTCTGGGCTCTGGCTCGGCCATTCCAAAACTTTAATTTTCTTCTGGTGAAGCCATTCTTTTGTTGATTTGGATGTATGCTTGGTGTCATTGTCGTGCTGAAAGGTAAAATTCCTCTTCATCTTCAGCTTTCCTAGCAGACGCCTGAAGGTTTTGAGCCAAAAGTGACTGGTATTTGGAACTGTTCATAAATCCCTCCACCTTGACTAAAGCTCCAGTTCCAATTGCAGAAAAGCAACCCCAAAAGCATGCCACCACCATGCTTCACCATGGGGATAGTGTTCTTTTGGTGATGCAAAGTGTTGTTTTTAAGCCAAACTTACCTTTTGGAATTGTGGCCAAAAAGTTCAGCCTTGGTCTCATCAAACTGTAACATGCTTTTGGGAGACGTGATGTATTGTTTTGCAAATTTTAGTCAGGTCTGGATGTCTTTCTGCATAAGAAAAGGCTTCCATCTTGCAACCCTACCCCATAATCTAGACATGTGCAGGTCCTTCAGAGTTGCTGTAGGTCTCTTGGCAGCCACCCTGACCAGTTTTCGTCTCGTCTTTTCATCAGTTTTGGAGGGACATCTAGTTCTTTACAACGTCACTGTTGTCTCATATTTTCTCCCCTTTTTGATGACTGTCTTCACTGTGTTCCATGGTATAGCCAGTACTGTGGAAATTTTTTCTACCCTTCTCCTGATAGCTTTCAACGATGAGATCCCTTTGACGCTTTGTAAGCTCTCTGCAAACCATGGCTTTTCCTGTAACAGGCAACTGAGTAAATGTCAGGAAAATCTTACTACGACAGCTGAACTTTATTTGTGGTTAATCAGAGCCTCTTTAATTGATGGCATGCAAGAAAAATATTTTCGGACTTTTCCCTAAATGTCACAGAAATCTTTGATACTACATTTAAGTTATCTTAACATATAAACTACTATAAAATAAAAATAGTTATATACTTACCATAACTTGGAATCTGTGCTATCCGGTGTCATTATTCATCACGAATGGGTCTTGGACAGATCCAGGGCTCAAGCTCCTCTCCTTCCCATATTCCCCTGCTGACCTATAACCCTCAAATCGAGCTTGCTGAACAAAGAGGAATGCAGACAGTCTGCACAGGAGATTAAAATATCCTAAAAATTAACCACTCCAGCTCTACCAGATCCCCAGAAGGCAGGGGGAAGGAGGGCGGGAATGTGATGAATAATGCCACTGGATAGCACAGATTCAAAGTTATGGAAACTAAACAACTCTTTACCTGATACTATCAGTGTCATTATTAATCATGAATCCCCAGGTACTATGAACCCTGGGAGGCCTCAAGGAAGGATGTGCCAAAGTACAGAGGACCCAAAAGATGCCCTGTTCCTAGACACCAAGCCAACGTGTAATGCAAAAAGTACAGTTGTGTACACTTACCATAAATGTAGATGTTAGAGTGTATTCACTGTTGCAGTCATTACACTTGGGTAATTTGCTGGCAGGTTGCCCTCAGTCGGCCTGAATAACAAAGTCTTGGGTCCTGCGTCGGTTGCTGTCTCCTCTTCTATGACGTCAGGGGTATAAAACATGCAGCTGATGCCATTTTAATCAGTTTTTCTTGCCCCAGATGTCAGGTATATATATATATATATATATATATATATATATATATATATCTACACACACACACACACACACACACACACACACACACACACACACACACACACACACACACACACACACTTTAGAACAAGAAAAATTTACCTACAACTAAATGCAAATACACCACAAAGGCTTTTGAGCATAGTGAAGGAAAGAAGAGGTATAATAATAGAGAAGAAAGGGGGCTGGTGGATGGGTAAGCCGGACTGCAACAGTGAATACACTCGAACATCTACAATTATGGTAAGTGTACATAACTGTACTATGTTCTTTGTGTTTCACTGTTGCAGTCATTACATTTGGGTAGAATCCCAAAGCTATGGATGAGAGGATGGAATTAAACAGAATTAGGAGCAGCTATAAGGCCCTGCAGGACTGCAGTGGCAAAGCCTGCCCTGGATTTAGAAAAAAGAGATAAACAGTAATGCTTTGTGAACGTATGAACTGAGCTCCAAGTAGCAGCTTCTAGAATGTCTCTGGTAGGAACCCCTCTGAGAAAGGCTGCAGAAGTAGATGCAGCCCTGGTGGAATGGGATCTGATCCCCTTGGGCACAGGTTTACCATGGTGCAGGTATCAGAAATGAATACAATGGCTTATCCATTTTGAAACAGTCTGCTTTGACATAGCCTTCCCCTCTGTTCCTTCAGCAAATGCCACCAGTAGTTGCTCAGACTTTCTTAGAGACTTTCTCCTGTTTAAGAAGAATCTTAGCTGTCTGTGTACATCCAAGGAAAGCAGAATTCGCTCCCCCTTGTTCTGCGGATTTGGGAAAAAAGTTGGCAGATGAATGGTCTGGTTAAGAGCCACACTGGTTACCACCTTAAGCATAAAAGAAAGATTGGTCCTGAGGGCCACCTTGTCCGGGTAAAAGATAATGAAAGGCTTCACTGTCAGGAAGGCCTGTAGTTCTGAAACCCTTCTAGCTGAAGTGACTGCTAAAAGAAAGGTGGTCTTCCAAGAAAGAAATTTTATATCCGCAGTAGCAGCTGGTTCAAAAGGAGGTAGGGTGAGTTTTTCCAGCACAAAATTGAGGTCCCATGCAGGAGTCAGTGCTATCCTGGGAGGCCTTAAATTTTTGGCCCCTCTGAGGTACGGCTTTAACATGGGATGAGAAAAAAAGAGGAGGCTCTGTGTTGTAATGAGCCGAGATGGCAGAGGCATAGATTTTTATTGAAGAGAAAGATGGGCCCTTGTGAAGCATCTCAGTTAAGTATTGCAAAATCTGAGGAATATCGGGCTTTGCTGCGTCTATTCCTTGTGCTTGGTTCCAAGCATAGAATCTCTTCCATTTATCAGCATAAGATTTTCTAGTACTAGGCCTTCTAGCCTCCAAAATGACATCCGTCACAGGTTTACTGAGAGATGTGATTGGTGAAATTAGTTGATTAGCCATGTTGCAAGATTCAGAGTTTGGAGCCGAGCGTGTAGAATTTGAGTTCTGCTGAGACAATAGATAAGGTGTTTGAGGCAAGTACCACGGAGGAAGGTGTGACATATTCCTTAGAAGTGGGTACCAGTGTTGGCAAGGCCAGTCCGGAGCAATCAGAATCATTTTTGTTTTTTCCTGTCTGACTTTTAGTAAAACCTTGGAGAGCAGAGGCAAGGGGGGGGGGGGAGCATAGACTGATAGGATTTTTCAGCTGAAGGATACAGCATCCACTTTCCATGCTTTTGTGTGATGAGTTCTTGTGCAGAATTTGCCCAACTGATAATTTTGGGGAGAGGCAAACAGATCTATGTCTGGGCTCCCCCATTTTTGTGTCACCATGCTGATGATTTGTGGATCCAGTTTCCATTTGTGTGGGTCCATAAATTTCTGCTTTGGTCGTCTGCCAGAGTATTTTGCTTTCCTGGCAGGAATTGAGCTTGAAGATGTATTTGGTAAGTCAAGGCTGTGTTCCACAAGGCCATGGCTAGTCTGCAAAGGGGGTAGGGAGTGGGTACCCCCCTGCTTGTTTATGTACCACATAACTGTGGTGTTGTCCGTCTTTATCAGTAGTCGTCCTTGATGAAGGAAGTCCTTGAAGGCTGTCAGAGCATTCTGTACAGCTAGCATTTCTTTCTGGTTGATATGTAGATGCATTTGACTTGGGCTCCATTTGCCCTGAATGCATCTCCCTGCCAGATACCCCCCCCCCCAAGCATAGTCTGATGCGTCTGTAGTTAGGGTTTGGGTGGCAGGGGGTAAAATGAATGACAGTCCCTTGTTTTGGCGACATGCCTCTGCCCAACACAGGAAAGTACAGTTATGTACACTTACCATAAATGTAGATGTTAGAGTGTATTCACTGTTGCAGTCATTACATTTGGGTAATCTGCTGGCAGGTTGCCCTCAGTCGGCCTGAATAACAAAGTCTTGGGTCCTGCGTCGGTTGCTGTCTCCTCTTCCATGACGTCAGGGGTATAAAACATGCAGTCGACGCCATTTTATTCAGTTTTTCTTGCCCCAGATGTCAGGTGCCCCCCCAAATGGGGAGCAAAAAAAAAAATTTTATATATATATATATATATATATATATATATATATATATATATATACACACACACACACACACACACACACATACTTTAGAACACAAAAAATTTACCTTCAGCTAAAAGCAAAGCCACCACAAAGGCTTTTGAGCATAGTGAAGGAAAGAAGAGGTATAATAATAGAGAAGAAAGGGGACTGGCGGGTGGGTAACCCGGACTGCAACAGTGAATACACTTGAACATCTACATTTATGGTAAGTGTACACAACTGTACTATGTTCTTCGTGTTTCACTGTTGCAGACATTACATTTGGGTAGAATCCCAAAGCTATGGTTGGGAGGCTGGAGCGAAAAAGCATTAGGTGCAGCTATAAGGCCCTGCAGCACTGCAGTGGCAAAGCCTGCCCTGAACAGAGTAGAGGCAAATGATAATGCTTTGTAAAGGTGTGAAAAGAACTCCAAGTAGCAGCCTCTAGAATGTCTTTGGTTGGTACTCCTCTGAGAAAGGCTGCTGAAGTAGCTGCAGCTCTGGTGGAATGAGACCTAAGTAGCAGAAACGGATGCAGTGGCTTATCCACTTTGAAACTGTCTGCTTTGAAATAGCCTTTCCTTCTGATTCTGCAAAATATGACACTAGTAATTGCTCAGTTTTTCTTAGAGCTTTAGTCCTGCTCAAGTAGAATCTTAGCGGTCTGTGTACATCCAAGGAATGCAGAATTCTCTCCCCTTTGTTCTGCGGATTAGGATAAAAAGTTGGCAGATGAATTGTTTGGTTAAGAGCCACACTGGAAACCACCTTAAGCATAAAAGTAGGATTTGTCCTCAGAGACACCCTATCTGGGTAAAATATGATAAAAGGCTCTACAGCCATGAGGGCCTGTAGCTCTGGAACTCTTCTTGCTGAAGTAATTGCTAGCAGCAGAGCTGTTTTCCATAATAAGAAAGTACAGTTTTGTACCTACCATAAATGTAGATGTTCGAGTGTATACACTGCTGCAGTCATTACACTTGGATTATCCTGCCGTCAGGTGGTTCCCCAGTCGGCCTGAGTTCCAAAGTCTTGGTCCGGCATCGGTTGCTGTCGCCTCCTCCCGGACGTCAGTGCGACAGATGCAGCAGATGCCATTTTCTTCAGTTTTTCTTGCCCCAGATGTCAGGTGCCCCCAAAAAGGTAGGCAATTCAAATTGCTAATAAAACGTACATCAGAAAAGCAATCAACAACTTTCAGTTACCAGCAAATACTCCCCATAGGTAGTAAAGGGTAGAAGACATAGGTAACGTACCAGCAAGTAAGAAGGGAAGGAGGGAGGGTAACCTGGACTGCAGCAGTGTATACACTTGAACATCTACATTTATGGTAGGTACAAAACTGTACTATGTTTGTCGTGTTACACTGCTGCAGTCATTACACTTGGGAAGAATCCCAAAGCTGATGTAGGGTGGCTGGTTCTATAAGGCATTAGGGGTGGCTATAAGGCCCTGCAGCACTGCAGTGGCAAAGCCAGCTCTGGATTTAGAGTACAGAGGCAGATGGTAATGCTTGGTGAAGGTATGTACAAAACTCCAAGTTGCTGCTTCCAAAATGTCCTTGGTAGGTACTCCTCTGTGGTAGGCAGTCGAAGTGGCTGTTGCCCTGGTGGAATGAGACCTAATGCTGTTAGGTATAGGTTTCCCATGGTGTATATAGCAGAAATGTATACAGTGTCCTATCCATTTTGAAATAGTCTGTTTTGAAATGGCCTTTGCCTGTGCTCCTGCAGCATATGCTACCAATAATTGCTCAGTTTTTCTGAAAGCTTTGGTTTTGTCCAAGTAGAAGCGTAACTGCCTGTGTATGTCCAAAGAATGCAGAAGTCTCACCCCTTTATTCTGTGGATTTGGATAAAAAGTTGGCAAGTGAATAGTTTGGTTTAGAGCCACATTTGATACCACCTTTGGCATAAACGTAGGGTTGGTTCTTAAAGACACCCTGTCCTGGTGGAAAATGAGGAAAGGTTCCACTGCCATTAGTGCCTGTAATTCTGAAACTCTTCTTGCTGATGTTATTGCCAGGAGCAGAGCAGTTTTCCAAGAGACATATTTTAAATCTGCTGTGTTAGCTAGCTCAAAGGGAGGTAAAGTGAATTTTTCCATCACGAAGCTAAGGTCCCAAGTTGGAGTAGGTGCTCTACGGGGCGGTCTTATGTTTTTAGCCCCTCTGTGGAACTGTGTTAGCAAGGGATTAGAGAAAATTGGTGTATCCATGTTGTAATGAGCAGAGATGGCAGAGGCGTGGATCTTAATGGATGAAAAGGAGAGGCCTTTGTCCAGCATCTTACTTAAATACTGTAGTATCTGAGAAATATTTGGGACAAGAGGGTCAAGGCTGTGAGCCTGGTTCCAGGCATAGAATCTCTTCCATTTATCCGAATAGGCTTTCCTGGTGCTAGGCCTTCTGGCCTCCAGAATGACGTCCATAACAGCTTTGGAGAGAGGCATTGCTTGCTTGACTAAGTAATTTTCCATGCAGCCAGGTTTACAGTCTTTAGCTGGCTGTGAAGTATCTGGTTGTTGTGCTGAGTCAGAAGATGTGGGATTTGAGGCAAAATCCAGTGTGGTCCTTGTGCTAAGTTCTTTAAGACTGGGTACCAGTGCTGGCGTGGCCAGTCTGGGGCAATCAGGATCATCTTTGGCTCTTCTTGCCTGGCTTTTACGAGTACCTTTGGAAGGAGAGGTAGTGGTGGGAAAGCATATACTTGTAAGGTTTTTCCAGCTGAATGAGAGGGCATCCACTTTCCATGCTTGTGGGTGGTAAGTCCTTGTGCAGAATTTCTGTAGCTGGCAGTTCATTGGGGATGCAAACAGATCTATGTCCGGGCTCCATCATTTTTGTGTTATCATTCTGAATATTTACGGATTCAATTCCCATTTGTGGGGATCCATGATGTTTCTGCTCAAGTCGTCTGCCAGTGTGTTTTTCTCTCCTGGCAGGAATTGTGCTTGCAGATGAACTTGATAGGTTAGAGCTGTGTTCCACAAGGTCATGGCTTGTCTGCAGAAGGGGATAAGAGTGAGTGCCCCCTTGCTTGTTTATGTACCACATAACTGTGGTGTTGTCTGTCTTTAGTAGTAGTTGTCCTGGATGGAGAAGGTCCTTGAAAGCTATAAGGGCATTTTGTACAGCTAGCATCTCTTTTTGATTGATAGGAAGATACCTTTGTTCTGCGGGCCACTTGCCCTGGATACATGTTCCTGCCATGTGTGCTCCCCAGGCGTAATCCGATGCATCTGCTGTCAGTGTTTGCCTGGCTGTGGGTTGAGTGAAAGGCTGTCCCTTGTTGAGGTGACAAGCTTGAGCCCACCATTGAAACTCTTGTTGAAGGCAAGGAATTAGTGGTATTACTGTTTCCAAACTTTGACAGTGTTGAGACCAGACACTCTCTAGGTACCACTGTAG
This sequence comes from Protopterus annectens, assembly GCF_019279795.1. Classification (NCBI taxonomy): domain Eukaryota; kingdom Metazoa; phylum Chordata; order Ceratodontiformes; family Protopteridae; genus Protopterus; species Protopterus annectens. The sequence goes on along the minus strand of NC_056743.1, from coordinate 1,566,291,752 downwards.
TTTCCTCATATGCAGTCTGGCATATGGAATTAGTAGTATGCAAGATGCCATGTAACCCAAGGCCTGCAGAATTTTTCTTGCAGGGAGTTGGGTCCTTGTTGCCATCAATTGAAAATATTGGGTCAGTTGTCCTTGCTTGTCTGGCGTGAGATAAGCCATCAAGCTGGCACCCAGGAGTATCTCTTGTGAGGGCACTAGTTTTGATTTCTTTTCGTTTACTGTGTACCCTAGGCAACTTAATAACTTTTTTACAAACGCCAGATGCTTTAGAAGAATGTCCTTGCTCTCTGCTTGAATCAGTCAGTCGTCCAGGTACGGATAAATTTGAATTCCTTTCTGTCTGCAAAATGCAATTACTGGTGCCAGGCACTTTGTGAAGACCCTGGGCGCAGTAGATAAGCCAAAGGGCAGTGCAGAGAATTGGTAGTGCACTGAACCAGCTATGAATCTGAGGTATCTTCTGCAGTTCTGTCTGATAGGGACATGCAGGTATGCCTCCTTGAGGTCCAAAGTTACGAGCCAGCATGGGAAGAAGCTGCTGTAGCGTCAACATTTTGAATTTTGGAACATGAATTTTGGAATTTGGTAAGTGTTTAGAGAAGAAAGATCCAGAATGGGCCTCCAAGGCTTTGTCCTTTCTGGGAACCAGAAAGATTCTTGAGTAAAATCCTTGTCCTTGCTCTTGTGGTGGTACCTTTTGAATAGCTCTCATGTCCATGAGTGCTGTAATTTGTTTTTGAGCCTCTGTCCATTGATTTGGTGGCAGATTTGGCATTCCTTTTAACCTTGGCAGAGTGTGAAAGTGGAACCTGTAACCTTGAGATACAATGTTGAGAACCCATTTGTCTTTGGTGATCATATGCCAATTGTGATAGAAAAGTGCCAGTTTTCCTCCCAAAGGGGCTGCCAAGAGAGAATTGTTTGGCAGCTGTAGTGGAAAGTCATTGGGGCTGTTTTTTATATGGTTGGGGCCTGTCTTCCCCTTCTTTCTGGGTTGATGCACCCCCATTGTCGAGGCCTGTAAGGACCTTGTGGTTGACCTCTACCTCTTGGACATCTGTATCAGCCCCTTTGAGGTCTGTCTGTAACTGGAAAGGACCAATTCTTTGTTGGCCAATTTCTGCTAAATCGAGGAGGCTGAAACTGTGAGACATCCTTTACTGCTTGCATAGATTTTGCCTTATCCTCCATTTTCTTAATGCCTCTTCTGCCTTAACTCCAAATAACACATCCTGCTGCAAAGGTGCATCCAATAGTTTTGCTTTAACATGATCTGGTAACATATGTTCTTTTAACCAAGTATGCCTTCTAATGACAGAACCTGTAACTGCTGCTCTACAGGAGGCCTCTAAAGAATCAAAACCACATTGCAAAATATGTTTTCCCACTTGTTCAGCTGCATGCAATAAATCCTGCATTTCCTTAAAATTAGGAGGATCTGAGTTAGGAAGCATTTTTTGTTTCAACTGAGACATCAAATATTGCTGATATTTTAGCATGTGAAACTGGCAATTTAAGGCCCTCATTGCTAAAGTATATATACTTTCTTCCCCCATCTGTCTAATGCTCTGGAATCTCTGTCAGAGGGGACTGGATTCTTTGCTGATGAGGCCTTAACCCCTTTAGGGCCCTGGAAAATAGTTTCAGGGTCATCAACAGGACTTTTATAAAGAAATTTGAGAGAGTCAGGGACTCTGTAGTATCTGTCAGGCTTAACTGGGGCTGGAAGTAAAGAATCAGGATTTAAACTGGATTCAGTATACACATCATCCACAATATCTAACACTGGCGAAAAGCAAGGGGTCTGTGTTGAGGTAATAAAAGGAAGTCTCTGAGCCTTTTCTTGGATTCTGAGTAATCCTGGCCCTCCCAATGGAAATGCTCCCTCATGGTATGTAAGGATTCCCCAAAGGAGTAGTCCTCAGGCGGAGAGGCTGATGGAATTGATTCCTCAGCATCAGAATCCTCATAAGGGGGTAAAGAGTATCCTAGGTCTGAGGAAGAATCTGAAGAGATGGATACCTGGTCGGATGAGTCATAGTCTGCACCCTGTCTAGGCCTTTTATCAGGAGGGGGATGGGACCCCCCTGATCACAGTGATTAGGTCTTTGGCCATTTTGAGCATTTGTTTCTTAGGCATGGAGGCCTGTCTTGGTAAATGTTTAATTTCTTTGTTTTTAAAGGAGGTTTAGACTTAGCAGAAGATTTAATGGTTAACTGAGCAGGTCTGAAAACATCCTCTGAAGCTACGGGTTTGTTCAGCTACTCCGGATCCCTCTGAAGGGTTAGTCTCGGTAGGGTGAAATTCTTGAGCGTCCGAAGGACCAGCCATCTCCACGTGGGAGTCAGAGGTGGCCTGTGGTTCTAAAGAAGCGGTCATCAGGGGCTGCGAAAGCGCCTCGCTGAAAACCGGAGAACCCGCGACTGGCCTAGAAGTGGCTTCATCGTCAGTTTTGGGCCTCGGATGCCTGTCATTGTCTTTGCATTTTTTTATGTATTCCGGTCGTCGGTAGTTCCGACGGCATGGTATAATTGAATTTTCTACCAAAATAATGTTGGGCAAAATCAAACCGAAGTTTAATAGTGCGCTTGTTAAACCTAGCACCAAACCGACAACCAGTGACATCGTGGTCTGGGCCTAGGCATGGGATACAATAGGAATGGAAATCCTTATGAGGTATTTGCTTCCCACAAGAAATACAGTTATTAACTTTTACTGTCATCGGTCTGAGGCAAAAAAAGTTTCCCCAACGGGGTACTTAGCTTTGTAGAAGACTTCGGTTCTGGATTCGGAATGAAAATCTCAGGAGATGGCCGACCGACACTTGCAAACTGCTTTTGCTTCGGGCACCGCGCGGCAAGAAAGACTGAAGAAAATGGCGTCGGCTACATCTTATATACCCCTGTCGCACTGACGTCAGGGAGGAGGCGACAGCAACCGACGTCGGACCAAGACTTTGGAACTCAAGCCAACTGGGGAACCGCCTGACGGCAGGATAACCCAAGTGTAATGACTGCAGTGTAACACGATGAACATCTTTATATCAGCGGTAGCAGCTGGTTCAAATGGAGGCAGGGGGAGTTTTCCAACACCTAATTGAGGTCCCATGTAGGTAATGGTGATCTTCTAGGAGGCCATACAATTTTGTTTCCTCTAAAATACTGCTTTAGTAAAGGATGAGAAAAGATTAGTGGCTCTGTATTGTAATGAGCCGAAATGGCAGAGGCATGGATTTTGACTGATGAGAAAGATAGAACTTTGTCAAGCATCTCAGTTAAGTATTGTAATATCTGAGGAATACTTGGTTCTGCTGTATCAGTTCCTTGTGCTCGATTCCAAGCACAGAATCTTTTCCATTTGTCAGCATAAGATTTTCTAGTACTAGGCCTTCTGGCTTCCAAAATGACATCCATCACAGCTTTACTGAGAGGTGTTTGTATAACTACATGATCAGCCATGCTTGCCAGGTTCAGTGTCTGTAGTTGATTGTGCAGGATCTGATTGTTTTGCTGGGACAGTAGCTGAGGTCTTTGAGGTAATGTCCAAGCTGGGTATTGAGACAAGTTCCTTAGGATTAGGTACCAGTACTGGCGGGGCCAGTCCGGGGCAATTAGTATTATCTTTGGTTTCTCTTGTCTGACTTTTAGGAGGACATTGGGGAGAAGAGGCAGAGGAGGAAAGGCGTAAACTGATAGGTTTTTCCAACTGAAGGATAGGGTGTCCACTTTCCATGCTTGTCTGTGATAAGTCCTTGTGTACAATCTTTTCAACTGATAACTGTGAGGAGGCAAATAGATCTATGTCTGGGCTCCCCCATTTCTGTGTTATAATGCTGAAGACTTGTGGATTTAGTTTCCACTCGTGGGGATCCTTAAGGTTTCTGCTTAAATCGTCTACCAGAGTGTTTTGTTTTCCTGGCAGGAATTGAACTTGAAGATGTATTTGGAAGGTCAAAGCTGTGTCCCACAGTGCCATGGCTAATCTGCAAAGGGGGTATGAATGTGTGCCACCTTGCTTGTTTATATACCACACAACTGTGGTGTTGTCCGTCTTTATCAGTAGTTGTCCTGGATGAAGTAAGTTCTTGAAGGCTGTTAGGGCATTTTGAACAGCTAGCATCTCTTTCTGGTTGATATGCAGATACATTTGTTTTGGTGACCATATGCCCTGAATGCATCTTCCTGCCATGTGGGCCCCCCAGGCATAATCTAATGCGTCTGTTGTTATGGTTTGGCTGGCAGGGGGTAGAGTGAATGACCGTCCCATGTTTTGATGACATACCTTTGCCCACCATAGAAACTCCTGTTGCAGGCAGAGAATGACAGGAATCATTGTTTCCGGACTGTGAGAATGTTGACTCCATAAACTTTTTAGGTACCATTGAAGTTTCCTCATATGCAGTCTTGCATATGGAATCAGTAGGATGCAGGATGCCATGAAGCCCAGAGCCTGCAGAATTTGTCTTGCAGAAGACTGGGGTTTTGTTGCCATCAGTTTGAAATAAGTAGTCAGTTTCCTTTGCTTGTCTGGCATGAGGTAAGCCATCTGGGCAGTTGCAATCAAGCTTGCACACAGGAATGTTATCTTTTGTGAGGGTACCAGTTGTGATTTCTTTTCGTTTTTTGTGTACCCTAGGCAAGTTAGAAGCCTTTTCACAAACGCCAGATGTCGAAAAAGAGTGTCCTTGTTCTTTGCTTGAATGAGACAGTCGTCCAAGTAAGGATATATTTGTATACTTCTTTGCCTGCAAAATGCAATTACTGGTGCCAGGCACATTGGAAAGACCCTGGGCGCAGTAGATAAGCCAAAGTGCAGTGCAGAGAATTGGTAATGCATTAAGCCAGCCTTGAATCTGAGGTATCTTCTGCACGATTGTCTTATTGGGACATGCAGGTATGCCTCTTTTAGGTCTAAAGTCACCAGCCAAGCATTCTTGCCCAGCATGGGCAGAAGCTGCTGCAAAGTCAGCATTTTGAATTTTGGAATGTCTAGGTATGTGTTCAAAATTAATAAATCCAGTATTGGCCGCCAGGCCTTGTCCTTTCTGGGTACCAAGAACAGTCTGGAGTAAAAACCTTGTCCTTTTTCCTGTTCTGGTACTGTCTGAATGGCCCCCATTATCCATGAGGGACGTAACCAGTTTATGTACCTCTGCCCATTGATTTTTTGGCAGATCTGGCCAACCATTTGCCATTAGCAGATTGTGGAAATGGAATCTGTATACCTATGATAAGATGTTTAGTACCCACTTGTCCTGGGTTATTAACTGCCAATTTTGAGCAAAAAGCGCTAATTTTCCCCCTATGGGTGCTGCCAAAAGATAAGTGCTTAGTGCAGGCAGAGGGAAGTCACTGGGATTGCTTTCTGTATGTTTGCGCTTTATCTCCTCCAGATTTGGAGGTGGAAGCGCCCCATTGCTTTGACCTGTATGAATCTTGTGCCTGGTATCTGGAACCCTTAGGGCGTCTGGATTTACCCCTTTGAGCTCTGTCTGATACAGGAAAGGACCAATTTTTTTGTAGACCAGTGTCTACTGAATCTTGGTGGCTGCACTTGTAAGAAGTATTTAACAGTTTACATAGACTTTGCTTTGTCTTCCATTTTCTTTAAAACCTCTTCTGCCTTAATACCAAACAGAGAATCATGCTGTAAAGGTGCATCTAGCAATTTAGCTTTACATGATCAGGCAAATTTTGTTCCTTTAACCAGGCATGCCTTCTAATCACAGATCCAGTAACTGCGGCCCTGCAGGAGGCCTCTAAGGAATCAAAACCACATTGCAAAGTATGCTTTCCAACTTGTTCAGCTGCATGCAGTAATTCCTGCAACTCTATTTTCTGCACATTCTGAAATCAATATCATTTTCTGTTTCAGCAATCCCATAACATGTTGTTGGTACTTAAGCATATGAAATTGACAGTTTAAGGCCCTGATTGCCAAGGTTGCAGATGTATAAACCTTTTCCCATCTGTCCAGTGCCCTTGAATCTCTGTCAGAGGGGATAGTTTCAGGATCAGCAGCAGGGTTTCTAAATAAAAATGTGTGTGATTCAGGGACCCTGTAATATCTGTCAGGCTTACTGTGAGCTGGAGGTAAGGAGTCAGGGGTCAAGCTTGACTCCGAAAACACATCATCCACAATGTCTAAAACAGGGAGAATAGCTAAAGGCCTGTGCTGAGGGAGAAGAAGGAAATGCCTGAGTCTCTTTTTTGATTCTGAGAAGTCTTGACTCTCCCAGTGAAAATGCTCCCTCAAAGTATGCAAGGTTTCCCCAAATGAATAATCCTCAGGAGGAGATGCAGATGGAATAGACTCCTCAGCATCAGAATCCTCATAGGGAGGTATAGCTAATTCCTGATCAGAAGAGGAATCACAAGAAATAAAAACCTGATCTGAAGATTCATAATAAGTGTCTTGCCTAGGCATCTTATCAAGAGGGGGATGGGTACCCTTGATCAAGGTAATAAGGTCTTCAGCCATTTTGATCATCTGTTTTTTAGGCAAAGAGGCCTGTGCACGTGGCTCATGCGTCGTTTTTTTAGTCTTAGATGTTGCTTTTGTCTTTGGTTTTGCAGCTGTTGTTGGTTTGATATACAAATGTTGAGGTCTGAATACACCCTCAGAAGCCGGGTGCCTGCTCAGCGGCTCCGGACACATCTGAGGGAGATACATCCATCGGTCCAATACTCTGAGTATCTTGCGGCATGCCGGACTCCACATGTGTGTCGGTTGAGGCCTGCGACTCGAAGGTAGCGGGTATCAGGGGCTGCAAAAGCACCTCACTGAGTACCGGCAAACCGGCGACTGGCTTAGGAGAAGCTTCGTTGTCAGTTTTGGATCTCGACTGCCTCTCTCTGTCCTTTTCTTTGCGTTTTTTATGTACTCCTGTAGTCAGATTGCTATCCGACATTTCAGGGTAGTTAAATATGTTTCCAAAATACTTTGATGCAAAAATATACCGACGTTTAATAGTGCGTTGGTTAAATCTAGCACAAAACCAACAGCCAGGCACATTGTGATCAGGGCCTAGGCAAGGAATACAGTACAAATGGAAATCCTTTCGAGGTATTTGCTTCCCACAAGTAATACAATTATTAACTTTTTCTGACGTCGCTTAAAAGCAAGAAAAAAGTTTCCCCAATGGGGTACTTCGCATTAGTGAAGACTTCGGTCTGAAACTCAAATTCGAATATTTCAGGCGACCGGCACTTGCAGAAAGCTTTTGCTTCGGGCACCGCACGGCAAGAAAGACTAAAGAAAATGGCATCGGCTGCATGTTTTATACCCCTGACGACCTAACGTCATGGAAGAGAAGACAGCAACCGACGCAGGACCCAAGACTTTGGAATTCAGGCAGACTGAGGGCAACCTGCCAGCAGATTACCCCAAATGTAATGACTGCAACAGTGAAACACGAAGAACATCTCCTGTTGCAGGCAGGGAATGAGAGGAATCATTGCTTCCAGGCTGTGACAATGTTGACTCCATAAGCTTTTTAGGTACCATTGAAGTTTCCTCATATGCAGTCTTGCATGCAGAAATAGTAGAATGCAGGATGTCATGAACCCCAGAGCCTGCAGAATTTGTCTTGCAGATAGCTGGGTTTTTGTTGCCACTTGTTTGAAGTAGGTTGTCAATTGAATTTGTTTGTCTGGAGTGAGGTAAACCATCTGGGTAGTTGTATTCAAGCTTGCACCCAGGAATGTAATTATTTGAGAGGGTACCAGTTATTTATTTTCGTTTATGGTGTACCCTAGGCCCGCTAGAAGCCTTTTTACAAACGTCAGATGCTGAAGAAGAGTGTCCTTGTCCTCTGCCTGAATGAGACAATCGTCCAGATATGGATAAATTTGAATGTTTCTTTGTCTGCAAAATGCAATTACTGGTGCCAGGGACTTTGTGAAGACCCTGGGCAGAGTAGATAAGCCAAAGGGCAGCGCAGAGAACTGGTAATGCAAATAGCCTGCTATGAAGCGGAGGTATCTTCTGCAAGATTCCCCGATTGGGATATGCAGGTATGCCTCAAGTCTAGAGTTACTAACCAGGCATTCTTGCCTAGCATAGGCAGTAGCTGTTGTAAAGTCAGCATTTTGAATTTTGAAATGTCCAGGAAAATATTTAGAATGGATATGTCCAGAATTGGAAGCCATGATTTGTCTTTTCTGGGTATCAGGAAAAGTCTTGAATAAAACCCTTGTCCTTTTTCTGGTACTGGCTGAATAGCCCCCATATCCATGAAGGACATGACTTGTTTCTGGGCCTCTGCCCACTGATTTGGTGGCAGATCTGGCCATCCGTCTGGAATTGGCAATGTGTGGAAATGAAATCTGTAACCCCTGGGATACTATACTTAAGATCCACTTGTCCTGGGTAATTAGATGTCACTTTTGAGCATGAAGTGCTAGTTTTCCCCCCAAAGGGGCTGCCAAAAGATAAGTGATTGGAGATGGCAGAGGAAAGTCATTGAGACTTTTTACTGTAGGATGGTGCTTTGCTACCTCCAGATTTGGAGGTGGAGGCACCCCATTGTTTTGACCTGTAAGATTCTTGTGACTGAAACCTGGAGCGTTTGGAGCGTCTGGGTTTGGCCTGAGAGGCTCTGTTGGACACTGGAAAGGACCAATTCTTAGTAGGCCAGTGTCTGCTGAACCTGGGTGGCTGCACGTGCAAGAAATCTTTTATAGTTCGCACAGATTTAGCTTGGTCTTCCATCTTTTTTAAATCCTCTTCTGCCTTATTACCAAGCAGACTGTCCTGCTGTAAAGGAGCATCCAACAATTTAGCTTTAACATGATCAGGCAGATTTTGCTCCTTGAGTCAAGTATGCCTTCTTATCGCAGATCTAGTTACAGCGGCCCTGCAAGAAGCCTCCAAGGAATCAAAACCACATTGCAAAGTATGCTTTCCAACCTGTTCTGCTGAATGCAATAAATCCTGTAACTATTTTCCACACAATCAGAAATCAACATAATTTTCTGTTTCAGTAAGCCCATAACATGCTGTTGATATTTAAGCATATGAAACTGGCAGTTTAAAGCCCTGACTGCCAAGGTTGCAGACGTATAAACCTTCTTACCCCATATATCCAGCGCACTGGAGTCTCTACCTGAAGGGGTAGGATTTTTGGCTGTAGAAGCCTTAACACCCTTGGGACCCTGAGAAATAGTTTCAGGGTCAGCAGCAGGAATTTTGAAAAGAAATTTATGGGAGTCAGGAACCCTGTATTATCTGTCTGGCTTACTAGGATCCAGAGGCAGGGAATCAGGAGCCATGCTTGATTCTGAGAAAACATCATCAACAATGTCTAATACAGGAGGTATAGCCAAAGGCCTATGCTGAGGAAGAAGAAGAAAAACTGTAAACCTCTTTTTGGATTCTGAGAAGTCCTGACTCTCCCAATGAAAATGTTGCCTTAAAGTATGCAAAGTCTCTCCAAGAGAGAAATCCTCAGGAGGAGAAGCAGAAGGGATGGATTCCTCTGCATCAGTGTCCTCATAAGCTGGGATAGAAAATTCCTGATCAGAAGAAATGGAAACCTGATCTGAAGATTCATAATCAGTGCCTTGCCTAGGCCTCTTAGTGGGGGGGGGGCCCTGATCAACGTAATTAAATCCTCAGCCATTTTGATCATTTGTTTTTTTAGGCACAGGGGCCTGAGCACGTGGCTCATGCGTCATTTTTTTTTTAGACATAGAAGTAGGTTTTGGCCTTGTTTGTGATGATGGCGTCAGTTTACTATACAAATGCTGAGGCCTGAAAACACCCTCTGAAGCCGGTGCCTGCTCAGTGGCTCTGGACCCATCCAAGGGACAGACATCCACGGATTCAATACTTGCAGAATCTCGCAGCATACCGGACTCCGAATGGGTCTCGGTACAGGCCTGCGACTCAAAAGTAGCGGGTATCAGGGGCTGCGAAAGCGCCTCACTGAGTACCGGCGAACCGGTGACTGGCTTAGGAGAAGCTTCGTCGTCGGTTTTGGATCTCGACGGTCTGTCTCTGTCTTTTTCCTTGCGTTTTTTTGTGAATTCCGGTAGTCTGATTGCTAACCGATGACATTTCAGGATAGTTGAATCTTGAACCAAAGTAATTAGAAGGAAAAATATACCGACGCTTAATAGTGCATTGGTTAAATTTAGCACAAAACCGACAGCAAGGCATGCTGAGATCAGGGCCTAGGCAAGGAATACAGTACAAATAAAAATCCTTATGAGGTATTTGCTTCCCACACGTAATACAATTATTAACTTTTACTGACATCGGTAAGGAGCAAGAAAAAGTTTCCCCAACGGGGTACTTAGCTTTAGTTTGAAGACTTCAGTTCTGAAACTAGAAAACTAAACTTTCAGGAGTCGGCCGACCGGCACTTGCGAACTGCTTCTGCTTCGGGCACCGCACGGCAAGAAAGACCGATTAAAATAGCGTCGGCTGCATGTTTTATACCCCCTGACGACCTGACGTCATGGAAGAGGAGACAGCAACCGATGCAGGACCCAAGACTTTGTTATTCAGGCCGAATGAGGGCAACCTGCCAGCAGATTACCCAAATGTAATGACTGCAACAGTGAAACACAAAGAACATCCAAAGTCTGAGGATTAGACCAAGTAGCAGCAGCACAAATCTCATCCAAGGAAAGTTTAGCCAAGAAGAACGAAGACGAAGACAAAGCCACAGACGTAGTAGACTGGGGGCCTTAACTGGCCTGGATAGCTCCACATGCTTGCTATCATAAATGCAGGAAATACAGCTAGCGATCCATCTGGAGACAGTCACTTTAGAAACTGCCAGACTCTTTCTGTTTTGAGAAAAGGCCACAAAGAGCTGGTCTGACTTCCGAAATTCCTCAGTCCTTTTCAGATAGAAACTTAATTACCTATGAACATTTAAGCAATGCAAGATATAGTCTTCTTTGTTAGCGTAATTAGGGAATAAAAAGTACAGCTGTGTACACTTAGCATAAATGTAGCTGTTCCAGTGCATTCACTGTTGCAATCATTACATTTGGGTTATCTGCTTGCAGGTAGCCCTCAGTCGGCCTGATTATTGGGTCCTGCTTCGGTTGCTGTCTCATCTTCCATGACGTCAGGTAGTCAGGGGTATAAAGCATGCAGCCGATGCTATTACATCAGTTTTTCTTATATATATATATATATATATATATATATATATATGGGTACACTTCACATAATCGACTTACTGAAATCTCGAATTTCGTATGGTCGAGACCATATGATCGAGATTTCAGTAAATCGAATATGCGTAGTGTTGAAAAATAAAAGTTTACTTACCTTAATACATTGCGTACACACAGAGGCAAGGATTCTTGTACGCTCTGTGTGTACGTAATGTTTTTTTTGTGTGGTGTTGACAGGAAATGAGAAATCTCCGTTTGCGCTTCCATACAGCGCAAGACGGAGATTTCCCATTCCCACTGTAGCGATCTTGGAGTTGGTATATTTAAGTAGGGGTGTGGGGCACAGCCCCTCATATGGGGTGCAGGGGCAAAGCCCCGCAAAAGCAGTTGGTCTTTTTTTTTTTTTGGTTTCATTTCAGAAGTTCGAGTTTACAAAACTCGATGTTTTGGTTTCGGTTATTTGAAGTTCGAGATTTTGTAAATTCGAGCTTCTGAAGTGAATCCATATATATATACCTATATATATATATATATATATATATATATATATATATATATATATATACATATACATATATATACATATATATACATATACATATACATAAATATAAATATATACATATATATATATATATATATATATACACATATATATATATATATACACACACACATATATATATATATATATACACACACATATATATATATACACATATATATATATACACATATATATATATATATATATATATATATATACACACACACACACACATATATATATATATATATACACACACCCACACACATATATATATATATATATATATATATATATATATATATATATATATATATATATATACACACACACAAGGTTACACCTCCAACAAAAAAGCAAATACACCAGAAAGCTTTAAGCATAGTAAGCCAATAAAAGTCAGGGGGCTGAAGGGAGGGTAACCAGGACTGCAACAGTGAATACTCTCGAACATCTACACTTATGGTAAGTGTACACAACTGTACTATGTTCTTTGTGTTTCACTGTTCCAGTCATTACATTTGGGTGGAGTCCCAAAGCTAAGGAAGGGAGGAAGGAGGCAGTTAGATAGCATTAGGACCAGCTATAAGGCCCTGCAAGACTGCAGTGGCAAAACCAGCTCTGGAGTTAGAAAAAATTGGCAAGTGGTAATGCTTGGTGAAGGTATGTACAGAACTCCAGGTAGCAGCTTCTAGGATGTCCCTGGTAGGGACACCTCTGAGAAAGGCTGTAGAGGGTATATGCAGTCCTGGTTGAATGTGGTCTTATCCCCTGTGGGGTAGGTTTTTCATGGTGCTTATAGCAGAAATGAATGCAATGGCGTACCCACTTAGAAATGGTTTGCTTTGAAATGGCCTTCCCCTCTGCCCCTGTAGCAAATGCAACCAGCAGCTGTTCAGATTTCCTGAGAGGCTTAGTACTGTCCAGGTAAAATCTAAGTTGTCTGTGCACATCCAAGGAGAGCAGTATTAATTCCCCTTTGTTCTGTGGATTAGAAAAGAAGGTTGGCAAATGAATGGACTGATTAAGGGCCACACTGGATACCACCTTGGGCATAAAGGAGGGATTGGTCCTGAGGGACACCCTCTCTGCATGAAAGATGATGAAAGACTCCACTGCCATGAGGGCCAGTTATTCAGACACCCTTCTTACTGAAGTAATTGCTAGAAGGAAGGCTGTTTTAGAAGAAAAGAATTTCAACTCTGCATTTGCAATTGGCTAAAAGGGAGGTAGAGTGAGCTTTTCCAATACAAAGTTAAGGTCCCAAGCTGGAGTAGGGGCTCTTCTGGGTGGTCTTAAGTTTTTGGCCCCTCTGAGGAATTGCTTTTGCAGTGAATGAGAGAAGAGGGCTGGCTCTGTATTATAATGAGCTGAAATGGCCGAGGCATGAATTTTGATTGAAGAAAAGGAAAGGCCCTTGTGAAGCATCTCAGTTAAGTATTGAAGGATGTGCGGTAAATTGGGCACTGTTGTGTCCATCCCCTGTGTTTGGTTCCAGGAACAGAATCTTTTCCATTTTTCAGCATAGGATTTTCTAGTACTAGGCCTCCTTGCCTCCAGAATGACATCCATCACTTGCTAACGGGGAGATCATGAAATTAGCCAGGCTGCAAGGCTCAGGAGTTGAAGTTGTGAGTGCAGAATCTGGCCCTCCTGCTGGGACAGCAGGGCAGGGGTCTGAGGCAGGTGCCATGGTTCCAGAAGTGAGAGACTGTGCAAGAGGGGGTACACACCAGTGCTGGCGTGGCAAGTCTGGTGCAATAGGTATTGTCCTTGGTTTGTCCTGTTTGATCTTTAGTAGCACCTTGGAGAGGAGAGGCAGAGGGGGGAAAGGCATAAACTGAAGGACAGGGCATCCACTTTCCAAGCTTGTTTGTAGGGAGTCCTTGTGCAGAATTTGTCCAATTGGTAGTTCTGGAGGAAGGCAAACAGGTCTATCTCTGGGCTCCCCATTTGTTTCTCAACATGTTGAATATCTTTGGTTCCAGTTTCCACTCGTGTGGGTCCATGGATTTCTGTTTAGGTCATCTGCCAGTGTATTTAGCTTTTCTGGCAGGAATTGAGCCTGTAGGTGCACATGGCAGCTCAAGGCTGTGTTACACTGAGCAATGGCTAGTCTGCAGAAAGGGTATGAGTGGGTTCACCCCTGCTTGTTTATGTACCACATAACAGTGGTGTTGTCCGTCTTTACCAATAATTGTCCTGGAAGAATGTCATCCATGAAGGCTGTCAGAGCATTCTGTACAGCTAACATTTCTTTTTGATTGATATGCAGGTGCATTTGATTTGGGTTCCATTTGCCCTGAATGCACTGCTCTGCCAAGTGAGCTCCCCATGCATAGTCTGATGCATCTGTTAGGGTTTGGGTGGCAGGGGGTACAGTGAATGGCAGTCCCTTATTTTGGTGGCAGGCCTCTGCCCACCAAAGGAACTCTTATCTGTAGACATGGTATAACAGAAATCATTGATTCTAGATCCTGAGAATGTTGACACCATAGGCTTTTTAGATACCATTGCAGTTTCCTCATATGCAGTCTTGCATATGGAATTAGTAGAATGCAAGAGGCCATGAACCCTAGAGCTTGCAGTATTTTCCTTGCAGATAGCTGGGTCTTTGTGGCCAATAGTTTGAAGTAGACTGTCAAATGAACTTGTTTCTCTGGCGTGAGGTAGGCCATCTGGGAAGTTGTATTCAAGCTTGCTCCCAGAAATACAATTTGTTTGCAGGGTACAAGATGTGATTTCTTTTCGTTTATGGTGTACCCCAGAGACGTTAGCAATTTCTTTAAAAATGACAGATGATTTAATAGTATGTCCTGGCTTTCTGACTGAATTAGATAATCGTCCAGGTATGGGTATATTTAAATATTTCTTTGCCTGCAAAATGCAATGACTGGAGCTAGGCACTTTGTGAATACCGTGGGCGCAGTAGATAAGTCAAAGGGCAATGCAGAGAACTGATAGTGCATGTAGCCTGCACTGAAGTGTAGGTATCTTCTGCAAGATTCCCTTATTGGGATGTGCAGGCAGGCTTCCTTTAAATCCAGTGTTGCCAACCAGGCATCTTTGCCTAGCATGGGAAGCAGTTGATGAAGAGTTAGCATCTTGAATTTTGGGATTACCAAAAACGTGTTTAGGATAGACAGGTCCAGGATAGGATGCCAGGAATTGTTGTTTCTGGGTAACAGGAAAAGTCTTGAGTAGAAACCTTGCCCCCACTCTTCTTCTGGGACAGGTTGAATAGCCCTGATGCTTAAGAGAAAGAGAACTTGCTTTTGAACCTCTGCCCATTGATTTGGGGGTAGGTCTGGCCAATGGTTTGGGGTTGGTAAGGAGTGGAAGTGGAATCTGTATCCTTGGGAAACTATTTGAAATCCATTTGTCCTGGGAAATGAGTTCCCAATTTTTTGCATGCAGCGCAATCTTTCCCCCTAAAGGAACAGTTGAGCAGGGTTTGGAAGGTTTAAAGTTAAGTCATTGAGACAGTTTACCATAGGGGGAGTCTTACTACTCCCTGCTTTGGAAGTTGGAGCCCCCCTAATGCTTAGGCCTGTGAGTACCTTGGGACTTAAGGCTGGGTTGCTCTGCTGGTTCTGGGTTTGGACTGAAGGCCTGGAAGAGGCAGGAAAGGACCAATTCTTAGAGGGCCAATGCCTACTAAATTTGGGAGGCTGCACTTGCAGGAAATCTTTAACAGTTTGCACAGATTTAGCTTTTTCCTCCATCTTTTTAAGTACTTCCTCTGCTTTGCTGCCAAACAGGCGGTCTTGGTTTAAGGGAGCATCCAGTAATTTAGCTTTAACAAGATCTGGCAAAGATTGCTCCTTAAGCCAAGTATGCATTCTAAGTACAGACCCAGTGACAGCAGCCCTACAAGATGTCTCT
This sequence comes from Protopterus annectens, assembly GCF_019279795.1. NCBI lineage: Eukaryota > Metazoa > Chordata > Ceratodontiformes > Protopteridae > Protopterus > Protopterus annectens. The sequence goes on along the minus strand of NC_056743.1, from coordinate 1,566,276,184 downwards.
AATGAATCAAAACCACATTGCAAATTATGTTTCCGACTTGCTCAGCAGAATGCATTAAATCCTGTTAAATCTTTATTTTCAGCACAGTAAGAAAAAAACATCATTTTCTGTTTAAGCAATCCAATATTATGCTGCTGATACTTTAACATATGAAACTGGCAGTTTAAGGCCCTAATGGCCAAGTTTGCAGAAGTGTATACCTTCTTACCCCAACTATCCAGCGCCCAGGAATCTCTATCAGAGGGGGGCAGGATTTTTGGCAGTAGTAGCCTTAATGCCCTTGGGTCCCTGTGAAATGGTCTCAGGATCCACAGTAGATTTTTTAAAGAGGAACTTGTGATAGTCAGGTACCCTGTAATACCATCAGGTTTTCTGGTAGTCAGGGGCCAGGCTAGATTCCGAGAAGGCATCATCTACAATGTCCAGTACAGGAGGGATAGTTAAAGGCCTGTGTTGAGGCAGGAGTAAGAATTCCCTAAGCCTCTTTTTGGAGTCAGAGTAATCCTGGCTTTCCCAGCGAAAATGCTCCCTAAGAGTATGCAAGGTTTCACCAAAAGAGAAATCCTTTAGAGGGGAAGCAGAGTGAATGGAGTCCTCTGCATCAGAATCCTCATAGGTAGATAAGGGCAAACCCTGGTCATCACAGAATACAGAAATGTCTGAATCCTGATCAGAAGAATCAGAAGGAAAATCAGTCCTAGGTCTCTTAGGGGGGGGGGGGGTGGATGGCCTCCCCTGATTAGTGTAATAAGGTCTTCAGCCATTCTTATCATTTGTTTTTAGGCATAGGGGCCTGACCATGCAGTCTGGGCGTCGGTTTTCTAGGCATGGATCAAGTTTTAGGTCTTGAAGAGGAAGAAGATGGCGTTGGTTTAATATGCAAGTCAGTAGGCCTGAATACACCCTCAGAAGCTGGTGCCTGCGCAGCGGCTCCGGACCCATTCAAGGTAGAGACATCCGCAGGTTCCACAGTCGAAGAAGCATCTCGCCGCATACCGGACTCTGAATGGGTCTCAGTAAAGGCCTGCGAATCTGAAGTAGTGGGTATCAGGGGCTGCGAAAGCGCCTCACTGAGTACCGGCGAACTGGCGACTAGCTTAGGAGAAGCATCGTCGGCAGCTTTGGACCTATGCGGTCTGTCTCTGTCTTCATCTTTGCATTTTTTCGGAATGTCGGTAGTCGGGTGGCTTACCGAAGTAATTTCTGGAAAATTTAACCAGGTACCAAAATATTTAGATGCAAAAATGAACAGACGATGAATAGTTTGAGGTTTGAATAAGGCACAAAACTGACAGCATGGGTACGTCATGGTCTGGGCCTAAGCAAGGAATGCAGTACGAATGAAAATCTTTATGAGGTATTTGCTTTCCACAAGAAATACAATTGTTAATCTTTACTGTCATTGGTTTAGAGCAAGAAAAAGGATCCCCAATGGGGTACTTAGCTTAGTTGAAGACTTCGGATCTGAAACTCGAAAAAAAGAAGTTATGTACCTACCATAACATTCCATGTTTGTTGTCCTTCATCTCGCCTTCCTTCTTACTGGATGGGTTCGGAGCCGATCCTTGGCTCTGACTTGGCCACTTCTATAGCTCGAGAGCTCTTTACTGGCTCAAGGCTACCCCTTATCCCAGAATGCCCAGTGTCAGCTACCCAGACCTCGTTTGAGATAGCTCACACTAGACAATCACAGAAGATAATCCATTATGATTAACCCTGGATATACAGTAAATTGTCATGGTTTGCTTTGGAAGCAACTAAGAACTAAACAAGTTAGCTAATGAAACCATTGATAAACTCCTCTGAATCCTCGAGAAAGGGGGAATGGAGGGAGGGACGCAAGAAGGAAGGCAAAATGAAGGACAACTAACATGGAATGTTATGGTAGGTACATAACTTCTTTATGTTAAGTTGGCCAATCTCGCCTTCATTCTTGCTGGATGGGACAGCGTCCGAAGCACCCTAATCCTGGGTTGCTCATCGGAACAGACTCTTTAGAACCGTGGAACCAAAGGAAGCCCTGCCCCGGGAGACCACATCTACTTTGTAATGAGAAATAAATGTATGAGGATCTGCCCAAGTAGCTGCTGCACAAATTGAATTTATGGGCAATCTAGATTGAAAAGCTACCGAGGTAGCTACTGACCTGGTTGAATGAGCTTTGGGTCTTGCTGGAAGATCTTTTTGTCGCAAATGGTAAGTATAGGCAATGGTGTCTGATAACCATTTTGACAAGGTTACTTCAGAAACTGGAAGGCCTTGCTTGTTGTTAGCAAATGAAAGGAACAACTGATCTGATATTCTCAACTATTTAGTTCTATGGAGATAGAAACGTAGTTGTCTACGCACATCCAATTGGTGTAATCTGTATTCTGCCTTGTTGGAATGATTAGGGAAAAAGGAAGTTCAATGGATTGATTCAAATTGTGTTCTGAACAAACTTTAGATAGAAAAGATGGGCTGGTTCTCAGAGAAAAGTACAGTTTTGTACCTACCATAAATGTAGATGTCCGATAGGTATGTATCTGCAGTCCTAACATATGGGTTGTCCTGCCTCAGGCAGCCCTTCGGTCGGCCGGATTCCAAAGTCTGGGTCTGGCCTCGGCTGATGTTGCACTTCACCCGACGTCATAGCTGCTGTTTATTGGGTATAAAGGCATCAGCCAACGCCATTTTCCTCAGTGTTTCTTGCCCCAGATGCCAGGTGCCCTCTAGGAAGGCTGAATTTGGATAAATGCAAATAATTCCAAACAGTAGAGAGCAAACAATATAAAAATATATATATACATATATACAAACAAATACACCATAATAGATTCCCCCAGCTAGCTAAAAGAGGGGTAAATACCCTAGGAATACCACAGAGGGGAAGGAGGGTGGGTAATCCTGACTGCAGATGCATACCTATCGGACATCTACATTTATGGTAGGTACAAAACTGCACTATGTCCTTCAAGGATGCATCTGCAGTCCTAACATATGGGTAGAATACCATAGCCAAACTGGGGGAGGAGGCACTAAGATAAAGATGGTGTAGTTAAGATCCCTTGCAAAACAGTAGTTGCAAAACCTGCTCGGGATCTAGAGTATAAGGGAAGATTATAATGCTTGGCAAAGGTATGCACGGAGCTCCAAGTAGCAGCTTCTAAAATGTCTTTGGTAGCCACTCCTCGTAGGAAAGCTGTAGTGGTGGCTGTACCTCTTGTGGAATGAGGTCTGATATTATCAGGAGTTGTCTTTCCATGGAAAGAGTAGCAAAATCGAATGCAATTTCCTATCCATTTTGAGATTGTCTGTTTTGAAATTGCTTTTCCTTGCATTCCTATTGCATATGCTACCAGAAGCTGGTCAGTTTTTCTGCTGGTCTTAGTTCTGTCCAGATAGTAGCGTAATTGTCTGTGCACATCCAAGGTATGTAGCAGTCTTTCCCCCCTGTTCTGTGGGTTGGGGAAGAATGTAGGTAAATGAATCGCTTGGTTCAATGATACTCTGGAGACCACTTTTGGCATAAAGGTAGGGTTAGTTCTCAGAGAGACTCTGTCCTGATGGAAGATAAGGAAGGGTTGTACTGCCATTAATGCCTGTAACTCAGATACCCTTCTTGCTGAAGTGACTGCTAGCAGGAAAGCAGTTTTCCAAGACAAGAACTGTAATTCTGCTGTTGCTGCTGGTTCAAAGGGGGAAGTGTTAACTTTTCCAGCACAAAGTTGAGATCCCATGTAGGTAAAGGTGGTTTCCTTGGAGGTTTTACATTTTGATTCCTCTCAAGAACTGCCTGAGTAGAGGATGAGAGAAGACAGGAGGATCCATGTTGTATTCTGCTGAAATTGCTGATGCATGAATCTTAATGGAGGAGTAAGACAGGCCATTGTGGAACAGTTCTGCTAAATATTCCAGGATGTGTGCTATGTTTGCCAATGAGACATTTTCTCCCTTTGCTGCACTCCAAATGAGGTATCTTTTCCACTTGGCTGAATAAGTCTTCCTTGTGGAGGGTCTGCGTGCCTCCAGGATAATGTCCTTAACCCTCTGAGATAAACCTGGGTTATTTTGTTTTATGCAATATTCCAAGCAGCTAGCTGCAGTGTTTTCAAGTTTGGATGTAGGATCTTGTAGTTGTCCTGTGTTAGAAGTAAGGGACATAGAGGTAGAGGCCATGCGTGTGTCCGAGACATGCTTCTCAGTAGCGGTACCAATGTTGCCTCGGCCAGTCTGGAGCTATCAGGATTACCCTTGGCTGATCCTCTCTGATCTTCAGTAGAACTTTGTACATCAAGGGAAGAGGTGGAAATGCATATGCTGTCAGGTTTTTCCAACTGAAGGAAAGGGAGTCCACCCTCCAAGCAAGTGGGTGGTATGCTCTTGTGCAGAATTTCTTCAATTGGTGGTTGTGTGGGGAGGCGAACAGGTCTATCTCTGGTAGTCCCCATTTCTTTGTTATGGCTTTGAAGATATCTGGATGCAGCATCCATTCGTGAGCATCCGTGGTAGTTCTGCTTAAGGTGTCTGCTAGAGAATTTTCTTTTCCTGGTACAAATCTGGCCTGAAGTTGAATGTTGAGATTCAGGGCCACATTCCACAGGTCCATTGCCATCCGGCATAGAGGATATGAATGTGTACCTCCCTGTTTGTTGATGTACCACATGACTGTGGTATTGTCCGTCCTTATCAGCAGATGACCCTGTTGAAGGAGTGGTCTGAATGCCTGGATCGCATGTTTCACTGCCAGCATCTCCTTTAGATTTATGTGTAGAGTCAGCTGGTCTTGGGTCCATAGGCCTTGTATACACTTGTCCACCATGTGTGCCCCCCATCCTAGGTCTGAGGTGTCCGTGGTGATGGTCTGGCTTGGATGAGGTTTGTGGAAAGGCAAGCCTCTGTTCAACTGACAGGCCTGAGCCCACCACAGGAATTCTTGCTTCAGGCATGGAATTATTGGAATCTGGGCTTCTAGACTGTGCTTGTGTTGAGACCATACATTCCTTAGGTACCATTGCAGCTTTCTCATATGCAGCCTGGCATGCGGAATCAATATTATGCAGGATGCCATGTAGCCCAGGGCTTGCAGGACTTTCCTTGCAGTAAGCTGAGTTTGTGTTGTTAATGTCATGAAGTAGACTGGTAGTTGCTTTTGTTTTTCTTCTGTGAGAAAAGCCATCTGAGTTGATGTATCCAGTGCTGCACCCAAGAAAGTTATCCTTTGGGATGGTACTAGTCTTGACTTTTGCATGTTGACTGTGTATCCCAAGGCTTGCAACAGTTGTATGACATTTTCCAAATCTTTTGTTAATTTTGCCTTGTTGTCCGCTTGTATTAGGCAGTCGTCCAGGTATGGGTAAATTTGAATTCCCTGAAGCCTGCAATGAGCAATTACTGATGCCAGGCATTTCGTGAATACTCTGGGCACAGTAGATAAGCCAAAAGGCAATGCTGAGAATTGATAATGCTCTGATCCTGCAAGAAATCTGAGGTGTCTTCTGCAATCTGGTCGATAGGGACGTGCAGGTATGCCTCCTTGAGATCTAGAGTCACCAGCCAAGACTCCTTGCCCAGCATGGGAAGAAGCTGCTGGAGGGTCAGCATTTTGAATTTTGGAACAATGAGGTATGTGTTCAGTGCGGACAAGTCTAGAATAGGTCTCCATTGATTTTCTTTTCTTGGTACAAGGAAAAGCCTGGAGTAAAATCCTTGGCCTTGTTCCATAGGTGGTACCTCTTCTATAGCTCTCATCCTTAGTAAGTTGTTGATTTGTCTTAGAGCGTCTGTTTTTTGGCTTGGTGGTAGGTTTGGCATTCCTCTCTTTTTTGGTAGAGTGTGGAAGTGAAACCTGTAGCCCTTGTCTATTGTTTGTAAAGTCCATTTGTCTCCTGTAATGTAATGCCAGTTGTCGGAAAATAAGGCTAGCTTTCCGCCCAAGGGTGCTTCCAGTTGTTCCCTGGTAGGCGGACTAGAGCCAAGTCATTGTGTCTGCACTGTGGAAGTGGTTGTAGTTGAATCTGTGGCAGTACTTCTCTGGTTGGTAGGTTGCCACTGACGTCCCCTGTAGGCACCCCTAGATTGACCTCTGCCTCTTGGGCGTCTATTTCTGCCTCTCTGCGCTCTGGAGTTGTCTGGAAAGGACCAATTCTTCGAAGGCCAATTTCTGCTAAACCTCGGAGGTTGGACCTGTAAGAAATCCTTGACTGTTTGGACAGATTTTGCTTTTTCTTCCACCTTCTTTAGAACCTCCTGTGCAGGGGAGCCAAACAAACTTCGTTTCTCCATGGGAGCATCTAGGAGTTTTGACTTAACATGGTCTGGTAAGGATTGTTCTTTTAACCAGGCATGCCTTCAAATCACTGTTCCAGTCATAGCTGATCTAAAGGAAGCCTCCAGTGCCTCATAGCCACATTTTAGAAAATGGTTACTGACCTGCTGAGAGTTATGTACCAAATCCTGAAGGGACTTGCGGTCTAAAGGTTCAGGAGAAGACAGTTTTTTATTTAGCTGGTCTAACAAAAATTCCTGGTACTGAATCATGTGAAATTGACAGTTCAAGGCCCTGGTCGAAAGAGTAGCAGAAGTATAAACCTTTTTACCCCATCTCTCTAATGCTCTAGATTCCCTTTCAGAGGGAAGAGAGTTTTTGGCAGAGGCAGCTGCCACACCTTTAGGGCCCTGTGAAATGGTTTCAGGGTCTGCAACAGGAGCCTTATACAAATGGTAGTGTGTGTCCGGGACCCTGTAATATCTGTCTGGCTTGGCAGGGGCCGGAGGAAGAGAATCAGGGGCAGTACAGGCATCATTATATGCATCATCAACAACTGTTAGTACTGGCGGAATGGCTAAAGGCCTATGCTGTGGTAAGTGTAAAAAGGTCCTTAGCCTTTTCCTTGAATCTGAAAAATCCTGGCCCTGCCATTGGAAGTGTTCCCTCATAGCATGCAAGGTTTCCCCAAAGGAAAATTCTTCAGGAGGAGAAGCAGAAGGAATGGAGTCTTCTGCATCAGAATCCTCATAAGGAGAATATGGGCCTTCGTGAGGGTCTGAAATGTCTGAATCATCCGAGGAATAATCTGTAGAGACAGGTTCCGGGGGTTCAGTCCTAGGCCTCTTGTCTGGAGGGGGCTGAGAGGCCCTGTCTGGGTGAGGTTGGGATCCCCTGATCAAAGAAATGAGATCCTCAGCCAGGCTGAGTATTTGGGAACTAGAGGTAGGCCTATGTGAAGGAGTTTTAGCAGGTAAGGCCTTAGAAGATTTAGCTGCTTTAGCCTTGGCAAAAGCCTTGATAGACATAGAAGCAGGGGGTCTAGCAGCCCCACATGCAGGGGTAGATATGTCTAAAGGAATAGTGTCTGACAAATCCTGGGTGCCTGCTTCTGTAGCAGTAAATTCAGTAGCAGATTCAGCCATGCTCTGTGAGGCCTCGGCTATCGGAGGCATGCTTTCGGCCGAAGGAAGAACTGGGGGCTCGGTTTCAGCCGAAACCGAGACACTCGCGGTTGGCCTAACCGTGGTTTCAGCCGAAACCACGGGCCGCGAAAGTCGGTCCTTTTCCTTGCGCTTTTTAGCTAACTGAGTAGTCGGAGTCTCCGACGGCATTTTGTATGCAAAAGCGGGACCAAAAAACTCCTCTGCAAACTCCGACCGACGTCTAAGTGTCCGTCAGTTGAAGGAAACACAGGCTAGACAAGCTGATACGTCGTGGTCTGGGCCTAAGCAAGGAAGGCAGTAAGAGTGGAAATCCTTATGAGGTATTTGTTTCCCACAAGTTAAACAATTATTTACTTTGTCTGACATCGGTTAAGGCAAGAGTCCCCAACGGGGTACTTAGCTTTTTAGAAGTCTTCGGTAATAGAAATCTCTGGATCTGACCGACCGGCACTTGCGAACAGCTTCTGCTTCGGGCACCGCGCGGCAAGAAAGACTGAGGAAAATGGCGTCGGCTGATGCCTTTGTACCCAATAAACAGCAGCTATGACGTCAGGTGAAGTGCAACATCAGCCGAGGCCAGACCCAGACTTTGGAATCCGGCCGACCGAAGGGCTGCCTGAGGCAGGACAACCCATATGTTAGGACTGCAGATGCATCCTTGAAGGACATCTGTCTCTGTGAAAAACCAGGTACGGAGGGCGAACACAGAGCATGGAGTTCTGAAACACGTCTAGCAGAAGTAATAGCAACTAGGAAGAGAGTTTTCCAAGAGAGAAATTTCAAAGAACATGATGCTGCTGGTTCAAAGGGTGGCAGTATCAAGGAGGCCAGAACCAAACTCCAAGGTGGAAGGAGTTCTTTCACTGGGGGTCTAAGTAGAGATGTACCTCTCATGAAGGCCTTACAGAGTTTGCGAGACATTAAGCTTGAGTTAAAAACTCCGATGTGAAAATTTGAAATGGCAGCTAGTTGTATTTAATGGTAGCAGCAGCTACACCAGACCGAAACAGTTCTGCTAAGAAATCCAAAGTTTTGTGTACAGGAGCTGTAAGGGGATCCAAATTCCTGGATTCTGCCCAGTAAGAGAATCGTTTCCATTTACTAGCATAAACTTTCCTTGTAGTTGTCTTATGGGAAGAAACAATAATATCACGCACTGCTGGGGAAATATTGGAGAGCCTGACTAAGATTGGAAGTGGAGTAACCAAGCTGTGAGTTTGAGAGATTGGAGGGATTGGTGTAACCCACCTGATTGATGAATCAAGAGGTTTGGCGCTGGGTCCAGAACCCAAGGCTGGGCTAGAAGGTGGGGGTGAAGGAACAGAAACCAAATCTGTCGAGGCCAATAGGTGGCAATGAGGATCATCTTGCAACCCAATGATTTTGCTTTCTGAATGACTTTTGGAATAAGGGGGAAGGGGGGAAATGCATAAAGGAGTCCCTGAAGCCAATCATGGACTAGAGAGTCCCTGGGTGTCTGACCTGGAGGAGGAACAAGGGAGAAGTAGCTACTGCATTTGTTGTTGAGGGGAGAGGCAAAGAGATCGTAGCAAGGCTGGCCCCATTTGTGGAAAATAAGATCCACAATTTCCTGTTTCAGAGACCACTCATGCGGCATGAGGATAGCCGTGCTGAGCCTGTCCGCTATTACGTTGGATTTCCCAGGGATATGCGTTGCTGTCAGAAAACGTTGGGAGGAAATCGCCCATTGCTACAGTATAAGGGTCTTTCGGCACAAGGGGTAAGACCTGGTTCCGCCCTGTTTGTTGATGTACCAAACCACTGACATGTTGTCCTTCTGTATTGCAACAGTCCTGGCAGGGAGAGAGTCTTGAAGAGCTTGCAAAGCTAGGAGCACCGCTCTCATCTCCAGGACGTTGATTTGCAAGTGGTGCTCGTGAGGTTCCCCCATGCCTAGACTGTCTTCCCTAGATAATGCCCCCCCCCCCTATCAAGGAAGCGTCCGTGGTCACTGTGGCAATCTGATGAGATTCCATGAAAGGTCTGCCCTGAGTCACTAGTGGGGAGACCATCCACCAGGAAAGGTGTCTTTTGCAAGATTCCGTAATTAGCATCATGTGAGACATGGGTAATTCCAGGAAGGACCATTGTGTGAAAAGAAGCCACTGAAGGATTCTCATGTGAAAGCGTGCTAAGGGTTCTAAAAGAATGGCTTTTGCCATGGACCCTAGAGCTTGAAGGACATATTTGACTTGAATTCTTTGTTGTCGGATAATGGAAACCGTTTTCTGATGCAATTTTACAATAATTTTTCTTGTGTCTAGCTCTGCTCCTATGTACGTAATAGATTGAGAGGGCAACAAGGCAGATTTTTCGAAGTTTACTGTGATGCCTAGTTGGGCATAGGATGTTATGGTTTAATCTCGTGCCTCTAAGTTGTTACCTGGTAGTAGCAGTGAGGAGCTAGTCATCTAGATAAGGAAACACCTGGAATCCTAGAGGTCTCAGGTGAGCCGTAACTGCTGCCATGCATTTGATGAACACCCTGGGTGCTGTGGTGAGACCAAAAGGCAGAGCTCTGAATTGGTAATGACTGGCCCCTAGCCGAAAGTGTAGAAATCATATGGACTTGTCTGTCCATTTTTATATGATAGTACACGTCCTGAAGATCTATGGAGCACATCCAATTGGCCTGACCCAGAAAGTGGAGAATGGACTGCAGTGTTACCATCTGGAACGTTTCTTTTTGAACAGATTTGTTTAATCTGCTGAGATACAGAACTGGTCTCCAGTCCCCTGTCTTTTGGGCACTAAAAAGAATCTTGAGTAAGTTCCGAATCCTACTTGGTCTGCAGGGACTTCCTGGATGGCTCTTTTTTCTAGCAGTCTTGCAACTTCTGTGACTGCCTGATCCCTTAGATTATCTGGGATGGATTTTTTCGAAACAAAAAGGGGTTGATGGAAGGGAATTTTGTAACCTCTGGGTATAATGGATAGTACCCATTTGTCTTTTGTAATATTTTGCCAGGCGATTGGGTACAATGAAAGCCTTCCCCCGACTGTCTCCAGAGTTGAGCAGTCGGGCATCCCTTCAGGGATGCTGATAGGGTTTGGAAGTGAACGCATCTCTGTCACCCTGATTTTGCGGACCCCCTCTGCCATGAGGGTGGCGTCTGCCATTGTTATTATTTCCCCCTCTACCCCTGGGGGAAAATATCACCACGTACATCAGGCAAGGATCCCTGGGATTTTCTAAACCACATCTTTCCACCCTTCTGACCCTTTGGGTATGGTCTGGTAGGAGTTGAAAAAACAGTCTCCGACATCAGAGAGCGTCTTGCCTTCCTGCTGGCACCTGGTAAGCGTGTCTTTCACCTGAAGCTCACAGAAAGAGGAGCCATCAACGGGGGTATTGTTGAAGGACGCTCTGAAAGGTTCCGCAAACTGACACAGCCGCAGCAAAGAATGTCTCCTAAGAGCCACTCCTGTTCCTGCAGCTCTACGTCCTCCATCGACTGCGTATGAAATAAGTCTCATGGAGGAGTTGACTACTGAATTAAGAGTCGCCAGCTGGGTAGCTACCTTGGCTGAAGCTCCCTCGGCTGTGGGATCTTGTAGGGTATCTCCAAGTTCTTTAAGGAGATCCCTTTGAAGCCTAGTAAAATGGGAAAGATAGTTCAGGGACCTAAGGGAGAAGGTCGCTGATGAAAACATTCGCTTCCCAGATCTGTCCATCGTATGAGTGTCTTTATTTGGTGGATGGACAGATGAGGAGGTTTCAGCTAACTCTCTCTTTGTGGCTGCTGCTACCACCATGGCATCAACTGGGACTCCTGGGGAGCTGTGATAAATTTATTGTGTCTCCTCAGGACAGGTTCCATGGAATCTGGAGCTGACCAAGCCTTTCGAGACACTACAGACATGAGTGGGTCAAAAGGCAGAGACACCCAGGAGGTAGGTGGTCAGGAACCGAATGTGTCCAGGTATACAGACTCGTCCTCGGAGGGGGCTATGGAAGTCCAGCTACGCCTCTGCCTGAGAATCTCAAGGATGTCCGAAATGGAAATATCTTCAGAGGGGGACCTTGGGAACCCCTCCGATTCATCCAGGTCTGTATCTGAGGTGACAGACTCAGGGGAGTCTAGGTGTTTCCTCTTGAACATTTTCTTCCGGGGAGCTGGCTCAGAAAGCGCTGGGGAGGCTTCGGAAGAAGAGGGTTCACCCAATGGGGTGTCCTGGGGCATAGGTTCCCTACGCTTTGGGGCTAGAGGTGGAGCAGAGTTTGTCACAGGCACCGAGGGGGATGGAGCCAATGGAACTGATAGTGGGGCCGTCTGTGGGGACAGCATTCTCCGCATGACCTTGAAGGCATCACGGTCTCAGCACAAGGAGGGCTCCAGCTCCGAAGAGACTGGAATCCCACTCTGTGCTGAGGGAGACGGCTCCGAGGTTGATGTGGGAGCAGAACTCAACTGAGCCGACGCTCCGAGAGGGAGACCAGGTTCGGACAAGGGTCCAATGCCACTTCTCCCTCGGAGCGGACGAGAGAGCTTCGACGCCCAGATACCTCGATGGGAGGAAGAACCGAGGTAATCGGAGCCAACGTCGGAGCTGAAAATGATGTCATTGGACCCAAAGGAACCACTATTGCAGCGTCCATGGACTCCGGCTCCGAACTAAGCATAGTCGGAGGAGGAATCGAAGCAGATGGAGCCAAAGCCTGTTGAGGCGGGCTGGAAAGCATTTTAGCAAGGGCCTGTGACTTCAGCAACCTACTGACCACTCTCTCCACATCCTGATCAGATAATCTCGAGGATTGAGAGGCATGGGAAGATGAGCGATGACTGGTCTTGCTTTGAAGTAAAGGTGATTGTGGCACCGAGCGAATCGCCTCCAATGAAGGAGACTTAGCTCATTTGTGGCGCAGAGATGGCTCCGAAGTAACAGCTGGAGCCAACGGAGGAGTAGTCTTGCACACGGTGTCAAACTCACCGGTTGGTTCAGAACATAGACCCAACGGCTTGACTGGTTTCAAAGGTTTCACTGGCTGAGATGCTTTAGCTGGAGAATCCTGTTTTAATAATCCATGGAGGATAAGCTTGTTTTTCCGCTCCTGCAGGACCCTTGGACTAAAGGCATGACAAACAGAACAAGAGTCCTGCAGGTGTAGAGCCCCCAAGCAGTAAACACAACTAGTGTGCCCATCTGTCAGAGGTATCTTCTGACAGCATGAGTCACACTTTTTGAACCCTGAGGTTTTAACTTCCTTGGACATACTAAGAAAAAAAGAAGGAAGTACCACACAAACAGACAAACTACAATAATAAAAATTATATTGATAAAAACCTTAAAAGGAGAGCCTCTAACTTAAACGGCTGTCCTTGGGGGGGGGGGGGGGGGGATTCTTGAACGTAAACGAGTTCAGGTAAACACACAGAAGGCCTAGCGACTAAAGAGCGACAGCCAACACAGCACAAAAAACACAGCAAAGGATGAGATAAGGGGTTTAGGACTAAATAAGCTTATAAACTACTATAAAACAGAGAAGAAAATACTACTTTTCAAGTAAATTATTGAATTTTAAACAGAAGAAAAAGTTATACCAAGTCTCAGCCAGTATTGACGCAACCTCGCAGCTGAAGCGGCAAATGAGATCTGGGTAGCTGACACTGGGCATGCTGGGATAAGTGGTAGCCTCGAGCCATTAAAGAGCTCTCAAGCTATAGAAGTGGCCGAACCCACCCAACAAGAACGAAGGTGAGATTGGACAACTTAACATCGAAAATTTCAGGAGTCTGCCGACCGGCACTTGCCAACTGCTTATGCTTCGGGCACCGCACAGCAAGAAAGACTGATGTAATGGTGTTGGCTGCATGCTTTATACCCCTGACTACCTGACGTCATGGAAGATGAGACAGCAACAGACACAGGACCCAAGACTTTGATAATCAGGCCGACTGAGGGCTACCTGCAAGCAGATAACCCAAATGTAATGACTGCAACAGTGAAACACGAAGAACATCTGGATGCTGTATAGACTGATTGAGATTAACTTCTGAAGCCACTTTCGAAACAAAGGAAGGATTGATTCTAAGGGACACCCTGTCTTTGTGGAAGACCATAAATGGCAGTTTAATGCTTAGAACCTGCAATTCCGAGACTCTCTTGGCAGAGGTTATGGCCATTAAAAATGCTGTCTTCCAAGACAGGAACTTAGTATCACAAGAAGCAGCCAGTTCAAATGGTTTTGTGTAAAGGACTGCAGCACCAAGGTAAAATCCCATGGAGGGGAAGGAGCTTTGACAGGCGGCCTAAGAAGAAACACACTTTTCAGAAAGGCTTTTCACAATTTAGAAGAAAAAGTAGGCTCCTCATTCGAATGAAAATTAGAAATGGCAGCAACCTGAACCTTAGTCATAGAGAAACTCGCCCCATCCTGAAAAAAGGGAAGACAACAGCAAAATATCAGGAAATGGAGCTGAAAAAGGATCCAAATTACACTGTTTGTCCCAAATAGAAAGCCTTTTCCATTTACTGGAATACACTTTTTTCGTAAATGGCTTCTGGGATGCCAAAATGATGCTCTTGACCAAATATGGAAGCCTGGACTGAGAAAGGATTACCGGAACTGTAAAACCATGCGGTTAGAAGAAGAGTTCTGAGACTGGGAAGTGGAAGCCCCCAGGGATGGGAAGTGAGATCCGGAAAGGGATCCAGTATCCAGGGAGGATATTTCAGGTGAGATTACAGAAGGGAGAACCACACCTGACGAGGCCAAAAGGAGGCAATGAGAATGAGAGCAGTCTTCAGGTGGCAAGCTTTCTTAAGACCTTGGGTATCAGAGGAGTAGGAGGGTAAGCACAGAGGAGTCCTGACGGCCAGTTGTGAATCAGAGCGTCACTGGGTGACTCACTCGCTGGATGGATTATGGCAAAATAATTGATGCATTTGTGGTCGACTGGGAAGGCAAAGAGATCGCAGCATGGTTGACCCCAACGTTCGAATACCTGACTTGCCACTGATGGATTCAGGGACCACTCGTGGGGTCTCAAGATAGACCTGCTGAGTTTGGCGCCCAGCATGTTGGAACTGCTGGGAATTTGAGTTGCAAGAAGAAAGCGCCTGGAAGATACCGCCCATTCTCATACTCTCATGGCCTCTCTGCACAGAGGATAAGACCATATTACCCCTTGCTTGTTGATATACCAGACAACCATCATGTTGTTCATCTGAACTTCTATGGTCCCAAGAGGGAGGCACTCTAAAAGGCTTGCAACGTTAGGACTGCCCTCACCTCCAGGACGTTTATGTGCAATTTGGTCTCTGTGGGGGACCATGTGCCTTGAACCGTCCTGCCCTAAAAATGCCCCCCCCCACAGGGAGGTGTCCATGGTCACCATTGCCTTGGGCGGAGGAAGACAAAAGGGTCTGTCTAGAATTAGGTCCTGAGACTAAAGCCACCAAGCAAGGTGATTTCTGCAGGAGTCATCTTGATGGTTATGGACATGGGATAAACCTGAGCGGACCACCGGACTGCCAGGGTCCACTGCAGAACCCGTCTGTGATACCTGGCAAGTGGCACTAATTGGATGGCAGCCGCCATCGAACCTAATGCTTGAAGAATCAGATGAGCTGATGGGTGCTCTAGATCCAGCAAGCCAGAGACCTGACCTCAAATAAGCTGAACCCTGCATAAGGGTAGTGCTGCAGTCTCTGATACTGTGACAATTGGACCCAAATAAACTCTACGTTTTGGCACAGCGAAAGATTGGATTTGGGCAGATTGACTGTGATGCCTAGATGCTGAAAAAGGTTGAGGGTATTACTGGTGGCTATTAACAGTCGTGGGGGCCGTGAGAAGTCAATCATCCAGGTAAGGGAAGACCTGGAATCCCTGCAGCCAGAGATGACCTGCCACCGCTGCCATACATTTGGTAAACACCGGGGGGGGGGGGGCTGTGGTAAGTCCAAAGGGCAGGGCTCTGAACTGGTAGTGATTGGCCCCTAACCAAAAGCACAAGCGTCTCTTGGAGAATCTGTCAATCTTGATATGATTGTACGCGTCCTTGAGATCCACTAAGCACATCCAATCATCCTTGCACAGCAGAGGCAGAATGGACTTAACAGTGACCATCTGGAACTTGGACTTCTTGACGGATAGGTTCATTCACTGGAGATTCAAAATCGGACACAGGTCCCCAGTCTTTTTTGGCACCAAAAAGAAGCGACAGTAAGTTCCAGATATTCGTTGTCCTGTTGGGACCTCGTGAATGGTTCTTTTTAGAAGAAGTTCTTAAACTTCAAGATGGGCCAGCTCCCTTTGGCAGGGTGGAACATCCAGAAGAGATTTTAGAACCGGAGGGGGCTGAAAAAAGGGAAATAATCTTTAACACCCACTGGTCGGAGGGGAGACTTGTCCAGGACTGTGGGCGAAGGAAGAATCGTCCCCCGACTGCCTCCAGGGAAGGACAGTCAGGCAGCACTTCAGGAGGGATGAAAAGGCTTCTCAGAGAAGGGTCCCACAGCTTTCTTTTTCATATTAGCTGCTGCGTTCTTGACATTAGCAGGATTAATTGTCCATCTAAGATTGACAGCAGCACCTGACAGGGTAAACTGCATATTTAATTGTGTGTATGATATGTCATGCAGGCAGAGATAAATTCCTCTGCAAAGTATGCAAGAAGTCGAGCTTAAAAAAAAAGGTAGGTGGGCTTTCCCTTCCTTTGACTCCAATGCAAGGAAATACCTACACTGGAATCATACTGTACGGAGAAAAGAAACAAAGATTGAGTTCACCTGCAGGAGACGGAGTTTTCCTTTGATGTAATGAATTAGAAAGGAAAATGGAATTAAATGCTGTAAAGTAAGACAGTAAAGGCATTTGAAAATAGCTACTGCCTTCAGACATTAAAAAGTACAGTTTTGTACCTACCATAAATGTAGATGTTCCAGTGTATTCACTGTTGCAGTCATTACACTTGGGTTATCCTGCTGTCAGGCGGTTCCCCAGTCGGCCTAAATTCCAAAGTCTTGGTCCGGTGGCGGTTGCTGTCACCTCCTCCCTCACGTCTGTGTGACAGGGGTATATAAGATGCAGCAGACGACATTTTCTTCAGTTTTTCTTGCCCCAGATGTCAGGTGCCTCTAAATAGGTAGGCAATTCCAATTGCTAACAAAACATACATAAGAAAAGCAAAAAACAACTTACAGCTACCAGCAAATACTCCCCATAGGTAGTAAGGGTAGAAGACATAGGTACGTACCAGCCAGTAAAAGGGGAAGGAGGGAGGGTAACCTGGACTGCAGCAGTGTATACACTCGAACATCTACATTTATGGTAGGTACAAAACTGTACTTTGTTCATCGTGTTACACTGCTGCAGTCATTACACTTGGGTAGAATCCCAAAGCTGAGGTAGGGTGGCTGGTTCTATAAGGCATTAAAGGTGGCTATATGGCCCTGCAGCATTGCAGTGGCAAAGCCAGCTCTGGATTTAGAGTATAGAGGCAGATGGTAATGCTTGGTGAAGGTATGTGCAGAACTCCAAGTTGCTGCTTCCAAAATATCCTTGGTAGGTACTCCCCTGAGGTAGGCAGTTGAAGTGGCTGTTGCCCTGGTGGAGTGAGATCTAATGCTGCTAGGTACAGGTTTTCCATGGTATGTGTAGCAGAAACGTATACAATGTCCTATCCATTTTGAAATAGTCCGTTTTGAAATGGCTTTTCCCTGTGCTCCTGCAGCATATGCTATCAATAATTGCTCAGATTTTCTGAAAGCTTTGGTTTTGTCCAAGCAGAAGCGTAACTGCCTGTAAATGTCCAAAGAGTGCAGTAGTCTCGCCCCTTTATTCTGTGGTTTAGGATAAAAAGTTGGCAGGTGAATAGTTTGGTTTAGAGCCACACTGGATACCACCTTTGGCATAAAGGTAGGGTTAGTCCTTAAAGACACCCTGTCCTGGTGGAAAATGAGGAAAGGTTCCACTGCCATTAGTGCCTGTAATTCCGAAACTCTTCGTGCTGATGTTATTGTCAGGAGCAGGGCAGTTTTCCAAGAGATATATTTTAATTCTGCTGTGTTAGCTGGCTCAAAAGGAGGTAAAGTTAGTTTTTCCAAAACAAAGTTGAGGTCCCAAGTTGGAGTAGGTGCTCTATGGGGTGGTCTTATGCATTTTAGCCCCTCTGAGGTACTGTTTTAACAGAGGATTAGAGAAAATTGGTGGATCCGTGTTGTAATGAGCAGAGATGGCAGAGGCGTGGATCTTGATGGATGAGAAAGAGAGGCCTTTGTCCAGCATCTCAGTTAAGTATTGTAGTATCTGAGGAATGTTTGGGACAAGAGAAGAGGGTCAAGGCTGTGAGCTTGGTTCCAGGCACAGAATCTTTTCCATTTATCCGAATAGGCTTTCCTGGTACTTGGCCTTCTGGCCTCCAGAATGACATCCATAACAGCTTTGGAGAGAGGCATTGCTTGCTTGACTAAGGAATCTTCCATGCAGCTAGGTTTGAGGTCCTTAGCTGGCTGTGTAGAATTTGATTGTTGTGCTGCGTCAGCAGATGTGGGATTTGAGGCAAAATCCAGGGTGGTTCTTGTGCTATGCTCCTTAAGATCGGGTACCAGTTGCTGGCGTGGTGCAAATCAGGATCATCTTTGGCTCTTCTTGCCTGGCTTTTATGAGTACCTTTGGTAGGAGAGAAGTGGTGGGAAAGCGTATACTTGTAGGTTCTCCCAGCTGAATGAGAGGGCATCCACTTTCCATGTTTGTGGATGGTAACTCCTTGTGCAGAATTTTTGTAGCTGGCAGTTTATTGGGGATGCAAACAGATCTATGTCTGGGCTCCACCATTTCTGTGTTTTCATTCTGAATATTTGTGGAATCAATTCCCATTCATGGTGATCCATGATGTTTCTGTTTAAGTCGTCTGCCAGTGTGTTTTTCTCTCCTGGCAGGAATCGTGCTTGCAGATGAACTTGAACTGGCAAATTAAGGCTCTCATTGTTAAAGTTGCAGACGTACATAGTTTCTTTCCCCATCTGTCTAATGCTCTGGAATCTCTGTCAGAGGGAACTGGATTCTTGGCTGATGAGGCCTTAACTCCTTTGGGTCCCTGAGAAATAGTTTCAGGGTCAGCTACATGGCTTTTATACAGAAATTTATGTGAGTCAGGGACTCTGTAGTATCCCCGTCAGGTTTAACAGGTGCTGGAGGTAAGGAATAAGGATTTAAGCTGGATTCAGTATACACATCATCCACAATATCTAACACTGGCGGAATAGCAAGGGTTCTGTGTTGAGGTAATAAAAGGAAGTCTCTGAGCCTTTTCTTGGATTCTGACTAATCCTGGCCTTCCCAGTGGAAATGCTCCCTCATGGTATGTAGGGTTTCCCCAAAGGAGTAGTCCCTCAGGCGGTGAGGCTGATGGAATTGATTCCTCAGCGTCAGAATCCTCATAAGGGGGTAAAGAGTATCCTAGGCCTGAGGATGAATCAGAAGAGATGGACACCTGGTCGGATGAGTCATAGTCAGCATCCTGTCTAGGCCTTTTATCAGGAGGGGGATGGGACCCCCTGATCAGAGTGATTAGGTCTTCGGCCATTTTGAGCATTTGTTTCTTAAGCATGGAGGCTTGTCCTGGAGAATGATGTATTTGTTTCTTTGATTTTAAAGGAGGCTTAGACTTAGCTGAGGGTTTAATGCTTAACTGAGTAGGTCTGAAGACACCCTCTGAAACTGTGGGTTGCTCAGCTACTCCGGATCCCTCTGAAAGGTTAGTCTCAGTAAGCTGAATAACTTGTGCGTCCGAAGGCCCAGCCATCTCCACGTGGGAGTCAGAGGCGGCCTGTGATTCTACAGAAGCGATCGTCAGGGGCTGCGAAGGCGCCTCGCTGAAAACCGGAGAACCTGCGACTGGCCTAGAAGAGGCTTCATCGTCCGTTTTAGGCCTCGGATGCCTATCCTTGTCTTTGTGCTTTTTGTGTATTCCGGTCGTCGGAAGTTCTGACGGCATGGTATAATTGAATTTTCTACCAAAATAATGTTGGGCAAAATCAAACAGACGTTTAATAGTGCGCTTGTTAAACCTAGCACAAAACAGACAACCAGTGACGTCGTGGTCTGGGCCTAGGCATGGGATACAATAGGAATGGAAATCCTTTTGAGGTATTTGCTTCCCACAAGAAATACAGTTATTAACTTTTACTGACATCGGTCTGAGGCAAGAAAAAGTTTCAACGGGGTACTTAGCTTTGTAGAAGACTTCGGTTTTGGATTCGGAATGAAAATCTCAGGAGACGACCGACACCTGCAAACTGCTTTTGCTTCGGGCACCGCGCGGCAAGAAAGACTGAAGAAAATGGTGTCTGCTGCATCTTATATACCCCTGTCGCACTGACGTCAGGGAGGAGGCGACAGCAACCGATGCCGGACCAAGACTTTGGAGCTCAGGCCGACTGGGGAACCGCCTGACGGCAGGATAACCCAAGTGTAATGACTGCAGCAGTGTAACACGATGAACATCCTAAGATTTACAGTTATGCTGATGACAGCAGATGATAAACCACCTCATCAATATCCATAAATTATGGGACATGTTTTGGAATACCATTGCATCTACTTTTTAATCCTGAATTAAATTTGACTGACAACTCAGAAAATCTACCAACAAACAAAACTTACCACCAGGATGTTTTATCCACTAAGCCTAAACGCTTTTTAAAGTCAACAACTTTACATCTAGTGAAGCAGTGAAAAGCATCCCACTCATCAGATATATTTATTCTTCAGAGTATTACGGTGCGTCTTGTCCATATCTTGTTGTATCCATTTAATAATGGCTACTCACCGTTCAAGCAGATTTGTGAGGTGCTCTCCGTCTAAAGCAGATCATTTTCCTGTGAGGTACATTGGTACATGCGAGTATGCCAGCCTTCCACACATATCTGTTGCAACTAAAGGTTACAATCTGGATTATGAAGCAGTTCTACCCACAGTGAATGCGATACAACCCCACAGCCTTCTAGTATTTAATTAACAGAAGTCTAGTACGAGAGCTACACATTTTGGCATCACTTCTAATTATGCCACAGCCTGGCCTAAGTACTACTGGGACTGCCACTGCCATGTATCCTAATATTTGCAAGACTTGGTCTGTTGAGGACAAGACAGCTTCTGTTGGAGCAGATACTGCAGCTGTCACTCTGTCAGCTCATTTATACAAGAAAAGCTCTTCTCAAACAGTATGCAGCTTTGCGACAATAAATTACAAAAACTGACTTATTTTTGGAAAACCAACTACAACACTCACTCTATGTTATAAATATATGCACTTGTTCCAACAATCATACGTACCTTTTTTGTCACACTATATATGTTTTTATGCTTTTGTATTATACAGTGTTTGTGGAGCTTTTCACTCCGGGCCTCCACTGAAAATGGGTCACTTGACCCAGTGGACTTTCCTAGTTAACACACATCAATAAATAAATAAAGGGCTGAAGTAAAATCTCTTGCTCTGATGAGGGAAGTTTTTGAAGATGTTACAAAAAGGTATGCAGGTAAGTGCACACCTGGAGGCATTCCCATAAGAAAAATATTGTTACAACAGTTAGGCACTTAAAAGGCCAACTGCAAAAGCAGTGAAGTGAAAGTGACAATTACTCTGATAATATAGAATCCCACTATGTCATTTTTTTGATACCTGTATACGTAGGTATATTTTTGCGCATTGAAACTTTCCTGTAGAATGTAAATAACTGATGAATGCAGAGTTGTCACTCAACTTCTTATAAACAAGGCAGCATGACAGTGCAGAAGCAAGGTGTCCATCTATGCTACTGGTGAGCCCAAGTGTGGGAATACTTGTGCTGCTCTTAGAATCACAGCCAGGAGGGATAGGATAAAGCAGCTGATAGCCAATCTTCTATCCCATGGGGGGGGGGGGGGGTGGACACACAAGCTGCCCATGCAAAATCTGGTGGAGACCAGCAGACTCAAAGGCTAACTTTAGCTTATGAGGCAGTAACATGATGTCTTACACTTTGTGGGTGGAGATGTAAACAAAGCAAGCTGATGTCACTGAATGTCATGTGATCTGTTGAGAATTTCACTGGTTGTCATTAAATGATGGTTCCTCCTCCCCTGTCCACTATTCCTTACAGGTTTTTGCTCTCTGTCTCTTATGACAGACAGAATAATCATGGACCTGATAAATGATAACATAGGAAACCTCTAAACACTAGACCCAACCCATTTCAGTTTTGTCAAGGGCAAGTCATGCCTACTAAATCTGGTGGACTTTTCTGAAAAAAATCACATGAGGGTAAAACCCTAACCTGGGCAAGGCATCTGACACAATCCTACACTCAGGTATTATAAAAAAAAAACTCACAAAACTGGGCATAAATCCCTACATCACCAGATGGATAGACAACTGGCTTATAGATAGGACAGGTGGATAAAGTAGGTAAATCCAGATCCAGCAAAAGGCCAGTTTCTACTGATGAGCCACAGGGCTCAGTGCTGGGACCACTCCTGTTCAGCATACAGTTCTCTGATGTCAAGGCTAATGTGGAAGGCATGTGGATGACAAAGTTTGCTGACAACTGTAAGCTGGGGGCAATCATCAAATCCCCCAATGATGTAGATATCCTTCAGGAGAGTCTAAATCAAACAAATGACTGAGAGAGCCATGGCCTAATGCTAAATGTGAAAAAATACATCCCGTCAAAACATCGAATCTCCACAATATCTAATCCTAATTCATCAAGACAACTTCACTGAAACTTCAGTATATCGAACTCTCGGAACAACGAAAATTAACCCTAGGAAAAGAACCATTTGACCAGCAGGACAAAACAAAAAACCCTTCAAGTGTGGGGATTCGCCACTCACACACCCCTGATTTCTTTTAAGGGGAACCCCATAAACTAAATATACCAACTCCAAGATCTCACTACAGTGCAGAAACGGCAAGTTCACCATGGTGGCAGAGTGTTTCTTTTGCTGGGGTTAGTACTCATTGTTCCAGGAGTTCGACATAATGAAGATTCGGCACAGCTGTCTCAATAAAGTCAGATTCGATATTGTGGAGATTTGATGTTCTGAAGGGAACCCAAAAAAAGTGCATTATCATACCTTTGGGAAGTCAAAGAACCCTGCAAATTACAACATAAATAGCACACTAAGAGTAGATTCAGAAGTGAAAGATCTAGATACACAGATAGTAGCCTGAACTTTGACCGCCATATGTCCACAATGGTGAGAAAGTTGTTCTATGTGACAGCTTATAAGTAAAGGCATAGCATCCAGATCCAAGGAAGTTAAAGTCCTCACTGTACTCAGCCCACATTAGACCAATAATCAAGCAAAATTTGGCATGTCCACTTGAAAAGTACTCACTTTCCTCACTTGTCTACAGAAAAATATTTTTTTTATTCAGGCATGTCCAAGGGTCAGCTCCCAGTGTTCTCTCCTGTCTATCTGATGAATCTGGGCATCTTGGGGCAATGTAGCAATTGCCTCATGTACACAAACAACCCTCTCCTCCTACCATCCAACACTACAACCAGCGAGAGATGCACTTATCTAGCCAAACTGGAGGTAAAGCTCTCGCCAACAAAGACTGAACTTGATAGTCAAGAGGAGAAGGTAAACACTTGCACCACACCGCACTCATCACATAGTCACACTAAACCTACACCACCAAAATCCACACACAGAAACACAAAAACATTCGCGGAGGCTCTCAATAATAATCTGCTCAAGCAACAGAGACCTCCAAAGCAGAAATGCAAGCAACCTCCCACCACCAACACAACCCAAATGACACATAACTCATAGACTCAGTGTGCCACTTAACCACAGTCCATAAGGCAAAACAATGTACCCAACACGCTAGTCATAGGTGACTCTATAGTCAGGCACACTGATGTCCCACTCACCAGGCTAAACAAGGAGAAGGTCACTGTCAGCAGCCTGTTGGGTGCCAGAATCTGACACACAACCCACGCACTCAGGTCACTCCACAAGTACAAATATAACTCTGTGATTGTCCATGTTGATGTGAATGACCTGAGACGTACCTCCCTGGACTACACGAAAGAGACATGGAAGAACTCTCCGATCTTGTTGCCTAGGCAGGTATGACCCTAGCCCTGAGTAGAATCCTGCCATTGCCCAGAATGATACTGTAGTACAAGGACAAAATGATGGACTTCAACAATTGGCTAAGCTTCTAGTGTCATTCTAAGGGGATCCAGTATCTGTCTGCCTGGGATGACATGGTCGACAGACCACGATGCTTTGCCAGAGATGGCCTGCACCTGTTACCCCTGGGATTCCGGCTACTGGCAAAGGCTCTTGCCGCCTCTATAGTGCCTTTTTTAGGCAAGGTTCAAATGACAAATTCATCACCATAACAGGAACAGGCAAGCAAAAACTGAGGGTAATGCTACTCAATGCTAAAAGTCTAAATCTCAAAATGCACTCACTCGATGCACTCCTTAAAATGGAGAACATAGATGTCTGTGCAGTGACCGAGACCTGGTTCAAGGCTCCAGAGAGCACCCCTGTATTACCAGGCTAGAACTCATACCACACTTTTCGGCCATCTAACCTGGACCGGAACACCAAAGGCGGAGGTGTGTCCATACTCATTAAGGATATCCACACCTCCAGGCTAATTGCTCAGCATAATGCAGCCGAGGTTATCCAAGTGCAACTAACTCTGGGCAAAACTGCAATCCAAATTGTAGCTTGATACAGATCCCCTACCATGCCCTAGGATTCCCACTCCTCTTTTCTTGATATACTGGAAAATATTTGGGTTCAAACAAACACCCTAACATTGGGCGATTTCAACTACCCCATCATTAACTGGGAAACTACTCATGTACCAACACCTTCACTCAGCGCTTTCTGGAATTCATAAATTCCAATGCCCGGATTAACTTATCCACACCCCCACCAGGGGCAACAATACCCTAGACCTAGTCATTACCAACATGAGTGACTGGTGTTCCACACCTGAAGTCAACTCCTTTTTGGTCAGATCCAACCATAAGCTAATCACCCTAGATATCCACATCCCGCCCTCACCCCCCATTAAGGAAACCACGGTAAAAAATTTCTCCAAAGCCAACTTCATGCTTCTTAAGACAGAAGTGGTGAACTTTATGACACCCATGCAGATGGACAATACAGTTATGACTGCTGAACCCTGCACAAATGCACTCTATAAGCACGTACACAAGTGCATGGATCGTGCTATCCCAAACAGAACCAAGACGCTATCCTCCAAAAAAAAGGAAGCCAATCTGGTGGTCCCCTGCCATAAACAAACTCTACAACAGAAGGAAGAAATTGTTGCAAAAGAGAGTAAAATCCCATGAGTGGAGGAGCTCCCTTGTCAGCCTCAGCAAGAAGCTGAGATCCCTTATAAGATCCTCCAAAGCTAACTTTGAAAACAAGATTGCCACTGATTCCAAGGACAACCACAAAGCATTCTATAGCTATGTCAAAAATCTTAATGGCAACACCCAGATCTGCTCTGAGTTACAGCATAATGGCACAAAAATTACAGAACCAACTGATATTGCCAACATCCTGGCAGATAGGTTCAGTGCTAACTTTATCCCCCCTCACCCCCTAAAGGGCCCATATCTATACAGGAAGAATGCAGAGTCCCTGTAATCACAACTTCACAGGTAAGGCTGCGTTTTACATGAACTTCAGAACAAACTGGCTCCCCACCTAAGTACCATGGTCAATCATGGCCTCACGTCAGGCTTTGTGCCCACTGAATAGCGCACAGCAACAGTTATCCCACTCCACAAAGGGGGAGCCACCAATGATCCTGGGAACTAACGCCCTATTAGCCTGATCTGCAAGGCCATGGAATTCATAAAGACATTGGTAACATCCAAACTCTGGACCCCACCCAGTTCGGGTTTGTGAAAGGCAGATCTTGCCTCCTGAACCTGGTCGACTTCTTTGAGGCAGTCACCAAAGCCGTAGACGAGGGTAAGGTGGTTCACACAGCCTATCTTGACCTCGCCAAGGCTTTCAACACCATCCCCCATTCTGGAATTATAGCTAAACTCACTAAACTAGGTATAAATTCCTATGTCACAAGATGGGTTGCCAACTGGCTCACTGACAGAACCCACACTGTAAAAGTTGCAGACTCCAAATCTGACTTCAAATTAGTGATAAGTGGAGTACCACAGGGGTCAGTCCTGGGACCTCTCCTGTTTGGTATCTACTTCTCTGAAGTACAGGCCAACACAGAAGGCCTCTGGCTAACGAAGTTCGCAGATGACTGCAAACTAGGAGCTGTAGTCGAGTCCCCAAATGATCTGGACATCCTACAGAAGGGCCTCACTGAGACAGATGCCTGGTGTCAGAGCCATGGCCTCAAGCTCAAAGCCAAAACGTGCATTGTTATCCCCTTTGGTAAAAACTCTGTACCCATGAACTACTACAAGGGCGGCAGTCTTCTCAACACCGAATGTGTGACAAGAGTCTTTGGGACCCAGGTGGACAGTAGTCTCTCCTTTGATAAATACATTGCCACAGTAGTCAGGAAATCCTTCTATATGGCACACCTCATCACAAAAGGGTTCTCATCCAGGAAAAAAGAGGTCATTGTTCCCCTCTACTCGACACTCATTAGACCCATTATAGAGTACAATGCCCCTTTTGGAATGCACCTCAAGACATCTGCAGCAGCTGGAAAGGCCACAGAAGTACCTCACAAAGAGAATTACTGGCCTCAAACAGATGCCCTACACTGATAGTCTCAAAAAACTCCAGCTTTACTCTGTATCATATCGCCTACTCCGAGGTGATCTCTGCTTAACATATAAAGCTATGTCAAACCCAGAGCTGTTGGACATGCTACACCTAAAGAAATCCCAATCCCTCCGAGCTACACGCTCTAGGGACCTAAACTTTGTCACCACAATAAACAGGACTTGCTGGAGGGATAGATTCCTGTTCCAGAGACTTGCCATACTCTGGAACAAGCTATCCATCTATGTCAAGCACAGTTCCTCATTAACACTCTTCAAAAAAAATCTTGATGAGTGGATGAGAAATAGGAAATACACCCGGGGGATCACTTCTGTGGCACTGCTTGACAGGGGCACAGGAAATTAACTTTCTTGGGTTGGAATAAGCCAGGAAACTTATTCACACCTGGGGTAGAGCCTATGTCCCTTAGGACAGGGGCAATCTGTAAAATACTAGAGGGATATGTACAAACCTATGCTATCTTCCTGCCCCAAGTGGCCACATATTGGGTAAAATCGAGTTATACTGGCTAGGCTTGTAAGGACTCAAGCCGTTAGCCCAGTAATCTCCTATGAACCTATGATTCGTACCAGACAATTAGTTTCTTTAATAGTTAAGGGGACTGCTTGGTGAAAGAATAATCCAGAAATGCCCAGAAAACAGGTATAAAGGTTCTTGGGGAGAGCAGATGCGAGTCAAGTGATAAAGATAGTCGGGTGAGTTGGAGGAGGGAAACTTCCTGTAACCAGTGTACTAACTTAGATTGACAGAGCTCCACAAGTGGTCTCATACCTCCAATTGTTTTCAGACATCTGAAAGAAGTTAGAAAATAATCTTCAACCTCACAAGTTCCACAGGGAGGATGACTATGTCTTTTTAAAGAAGACTGCTCCTGCACCATATACACGGTCTGCCTTGGCAGTGTGCACTTCTCATCAAGCATTGTTCCTGGTCTAAAGGATACAGTTTCCTTTACATACTGAATTGGTGCATGTCAGTACTCCAAGCCCTTCAGGGACACATGTAATTAAAAGGGGTGCCATTTCAAGGTCCAAGACACTTAATTGTTATCCATGGAAAAGCAATAATTCAAGTGTGGGAAAAATATCTGAATTCTGAGATTTACAGACATTTGCCTTTGGAATTAAGAAAGTGAAAGAAAGAAAATCAATGTCATACAGAGAATGGCTGGTGCTGCCCTTGGATGACTTGTGCAGTGTCTGTTTAGGTTCTCTACTACAACTACATATTACAAACCATACACAGTATCACCAAACAGGAAGGAACCTGTACAGGGTGCCTAGAATAGACTCATTGTCTTCAGCAAACCTTGCCAGAAGCAAGCCAGTAGACACACAAATGTAAGCACCTGTTGGGGTGGTACTACTTACCTAATCAATAGCAAAGCATAGCACACAGAGGGCATGGATGAAATATAATGATTAGTAAGGATGACAAAAACCTAACAGGGCTGTAAGAAGAGTAAAGTGAGTGACCTTGACCCAATGCTAAGAAATACATAGTGGCAAAGACTGATACAAATACACACAGTGGAATGGTCTTAGCGAGGACACAATAAAACAATATTTTAATTCCAATATCAGGTACATTTAAAGCTTTATGTTTAACCAGCTCTGCGATTCAGCAAATTTACCATAAAAATTACATTTGCACATCCAATGGCAACAGGAAAATAAACAAACATTTGTACATTACATCAAAAGGGTTCAGGGAATGTTTATGAAAAATGTAAGAAGAGTTCATGATTCAGTATACCAATGGGTGACTAAAAACCTTGGAATGTCACAGATTACACAGTAGAAGGAAACTGAGCTCTTGTGCAAGTCAAAGATTTTAATGAATTGAACATACTGAATGAAAGAGTCTCTATGTATGAATTCACATGTAAATTGAGAAAGTTTATTTGATTTGTCTTGGGTGAGAAGCACAAGATGACTGGCAGGTCAGTTAAGCTAGCCAATGGGCTATCTTATACACCTAAGCTCCATATGAAGCTGGACCAAGGAGAGGCATATTATACGTGCGTGTAGATATATACATACATTTATCTACACACACATCTATAACACACAGATACACAAACACAGAAGTAGAGCCTGTGCAAACTTTAAAGCATGACTGCTGCTGAATTCCAAGTACTCAGAGCAGCAAGTGCTCTAGAATTTGCTCAAAGTCAGTGTAATGGACTAATGATTTAAATAGCAGCAGCAGGACCTGTGGGAAAACAGGATGTTCACAAAGATGCATCCCCAGCAAACAAAAATGTTAATCTACAGTTAATCAGTACAAATAAATGCAAATGAACAGGTTGAATAGATCAAAGACTAAAAAGACTGCATCATCAATCACCATAGAGAAATAAGAATTTAGTATGTCTGCCTTAAATAAAAGAACAGAAGTAAGGACATAAAATATTCTTAAATACTGACTAAATATGTGAAAATCGGTTCCAGTTTACCTTTATGCTCAATACAAGGAACTCCGTTTACAAAACTACTCTATTTTTACACAGGTGCAGCCTAAATAAACATGGATGTAGTATAAGAAAAGGTGTAAGTTGGCTAACATGTTGTGGGAGTAAAGTACAACACCCTGGTTTGAAGTGCATCAGCATAGCAAAGAAATGCGTCAGACTTGCTGGCATGCTCATAGTAAAAGAGGAAAGCACACCTGGCAGAGTATGAATTCAGACACCACTTTTGGTAAAAACTGACACACATGCAAAGGAATCCTGTATTTCAGTAAACAGAAATGATGCAGGTTTATATTTCTAACGCCTGAGGCCTGGAATTCTGCAAGCAGAAATCATAGCAGCTAAAAATGCAGTTTTCTTTACAATGGAATACAAACCACTTGTTAAAGCAGGCTTGGAAGAAACCACTGCCAAATCATGTATAATTCATGCCACAAGAATGCTCTGTTTACAAAACACTCCTAAAAAAGGGGGTGGGGGAAGCCACTTCCATGCGGTGTGACAAATGAAATAAGTTATGTACTCACAATAACGTTTCGTGTTGGTAGTCCATCTCACCCTTCATTTTTACATATGGGTTCGGAGCCGCTCGGCTAATTTACAAGCTGGAAGACTTCTAGTTGGCTCGTGGCTAAGCAGGTATTCCATGGTGCACCAGTGCAATCCCCAGATCTTGTTTGCTCCTCACTAGAATAACATCCATAAAAACAACCAATACTAAAGGGTCTCCAACCAAGGGCAACCAAATTAATACTTCCAGATCTTCCAGGATGGGGGCAGGAGGGCGGGTTGGTAAAAATGAAGGGTGAGAGGGACTAACATGGAACGTTATGGTGAGTACATAACTTCTTAATGTTAGGTAGTCTGATCTCACCTTCATTTTTACATATGGGACAGTGTCCCTAGTGCCTTTATTCTTGGGTGGCTCATTGGAAAATACTCTTGAGCACCATGGGGCCAAATGATGTTCTACCCCTGGATGCCAAATCCAATTTGTAACGTGTGATAAAAGTGTGAGGGGGTAGCCCACATAGCTGCTGCACAAATATCATGTGGTACCCTGACTTGAAAGGCTGCAGAGGTAGACAGCGACCTGGTAGAATGAGCCTTGATCCTGCAGGGTAAAGGTTTGCCCTCCGAGCTACAGACAAAGGCTGTACAACTGGAAATCCAATTAGATAGTGTCACTTAGAAACTGGTATGCCCAATCTAGAGTCAGAAACTGAAATTAATTGATCTGAATTCCTGAAAGCCTTTGTCCGCTGTAGATAAAAACGTAGTTGTCTATGAACGTCTATCTGATGAAAATGGTACTCAGCTGCATTACAGTGGTTAGGGAAGAAAACTGGGAGTTCTATTGATTGGTTTAAAGTAGCATTTGAACAAACTTTGGGAACAAAGGAGGGATTAGTACGTAATGACACCCTGTCTTTGTGAAAAATCAAATACGGTGGCTTAATAGACAAGGCCTGTAGCTCTGATACCAGTCTAGCTGATGTGACAGCTACCAAAAACAAGGTCTTCCAAGACAAAAATTTTAGAGAAGATGAGTAGGAAGGTTCAAAGGGGGGAGAAGTCAATTTGGACAACACAAAATTTAAATTCCAAGAAGCCACTGGTTCTTGCAGAGGTGGTCTCAATACAGTGGCCCCTTTCAAAAAGGTCTTGCATAGCTTATGAGACATTAAATTGGTATCTGGAAAACCTAAGTGAAAGAGAAATTGCCAATTGGACTTTGATAGTGGCAGCGGCAGATCCTTGCTGAAAAAGCTCAGAAAGAAAATCCACAATCACAGGGATAGAAGCAGAGTATGGATCTACATTCATTCTCTGTGCGCAAATAGAAAATATTTTCCATTTACTGACATACAGCCTCCTAGTTGAACGTTTATAGGAGGACATAACAATATGTGACACTGAGGATGATACATCATGAAGCCTGACTATGGCTGGAACTGCAGCAGCCACGCTGTCAATTTGAGGGTGTGGATTGAGGGGTGTAGCGAACCTGACATGTGAGTCAATAGATCTGGAGCTGGGTCTAGAATCCAAGGATCGTCCAGGAGGAGAGGCACGAGGAAGGGGAACCAGAACTGACGAGGCCAGTAAGGAGCAATAAGGATCAATTTGCTTCCCAGCTGACTGGCTTTCTGAATCACTTTGGAAATGAGAGGGATTTGAGGAAAGGCATACAGAAATCCTAAGGGCCAATCGTGAGCCAGAGCGTCTCTGGGAGACTCCTCCGGAGGGGGAATGAGGGGAAAAATAGCTGCAGCATTTGGTATTGACTGGGCTGGCAAAAAGGTCGCAGCAAGGCTGTCCCCATTTCCGGAATATCTGATCCACTGTTTCCCATTTCAGAGACCACTCGTGAGGCATTAGGATTACCCGGCTGAGCTTGTTGGCTATCACGCTGGTCATCCTTGGAATGTGCAATTCAACCAGAAAGCACTGGGAAGAAATCGCCCATTCCCAAACTCTCATGGCCTCACGACAGAGTGGGTAAGATCTGGTACTGCCCTGTTTATTGATATACCAAAACACCAACATGTTGTCTGATTGTATCGCAATTGTCCCTAGAGGAAGAAGGTCTTGAAAGTGCTTGCAAAGCCAGAAGCACCGCCCTCATCTCCAGAACACTGATATGCAGATGAGCCTTGTGTTCTTGCCATGTGCTGTGAACAGTCCTGCTGAGATAATGCCCCCCCCCCCACCCAATCTGGGAGGCATCCATGGTCACAGTGGCAATGGGTTGGGCCGGATCAAAGGAGCACCTGTGATCAGTTGATTGGGAGCTATCCACCAACGAAGGTCCTTCTTGCATGATTCCGTCAGCAGGATAGGATGACTCAGTGGGAGAGAGTGGAAGGACCATTGGGAAGACAGAAGCCACGGGAGAATTCTCATGTGCAACTTGGCTAATGGTACCAATAGAATTGTGGAAGCCATAGTCCCGAGGAGCTGAAGAACCCACTTCGCTTTGACTTTTCACAACGGGAGAAAACTTTGAACTTGGGAGATTAAGTTCTGTGCCCTTTCTGCGGGGAGACGAGCTGTCATGTTCACTGTGTCTACCTCTGCACCTACAAAAATCACAGACTGAGAGGGCAATAATGCAGATTTTTTTCCAATTTATGAAGATCCCTAACTGAGCAGAAAGTTGAATCGTGGCGTCCCTGTTTTGGTGGAGTAGATGTCTGTTGGGGGTGGTCAGGAACCAGTCGTCCAAATACGGAAACACCTGGAATTCCTGACGTCTCAGGTGAGCTGTCACTACTGTTATGCATTTGGTGAACACCCTAGGGGCTGTGGTGAGACTAAAGGACAGAGCGCAAAACTAATAGTGACTGGCTCCCAGCTGGAAGCGGAGATGGCTACTGGATGCCTTGTCCATTTTTATGTTGTAGTAGGCGTCCTGAAGATCCAGAGAGCACATCCAAAAGTCTTTCCCTAACAACGGGAGTATAGACTGCAGTGTTACCATCCGAAACTTGTCCTTCTTCACTGATTCGTTCAATCTGCTGAGGTCCAATATTGGCCTCCAATCTCCGGTTCGTTTTGGAACTAAAAAGAACCTGGAGTAAGTTCCGGATCCTATCTGGTCTGCTGGGATGGGCTAGATGACTTTTTAAGAGCAACTTGTTGATCTCCACAGTTGCCTGATCCCTGTGATTGGGTGGTACATCTGGGATCCTTTTGGGAACAAACCGTGATAGGGAAAAGGGTATGATATAGCTTCTGGTAACAACTCTTTGTACCCACTTGTCTTGGGTGATATTTAGCCAGGCTTCTTGGTACAAAGAAATGCGACCCCCAACTGGCCCCAGAGAAGCACAGTCAGGCTCCACATCAGGAGCGCTGATAAGGCCGTCCTCGAAAGGAATCACGGCCTTGTTGGTATTGCAGAATGCCCCTGCCTCTAGGGCAACGTCTGCCATTTCCTCCTCCTCTGCCTCTGAAGGAGGATTCACCCTGTGTATCAGGAAAGATCCTCTGGGACTTCTTGAACCACATTTTACTGCCCCTTTGACCCTTGGAGTATGGTCTGGAAGTGTCAGTAAAACGCACTCCCACGGCAGAAAGCGTCTTTCCTTGTTGCTCACACCAAGTGAGTGTATCCTTCACCTTGGAACCAAACAATGAGGAACCATCAAACGGGGCATTAGTGAAAGTAGACTTGAACGGTTCCACAAAATTACATAAGCGCATCCAGGAGTGGCGCCTCAAGACAACTCCGGAACCCGCTGCTCTACTTGCTCCATCCGCAGCATAAGAGATAAATCACATGGAGGAGTTAACCACAGAATTTAAGGTGGACAACTGAGTAGAAATCTTGTCAGGAACTCCCTCAGTACACGCACCTTGTATGGAATCTCCTAACTCCTTGAGGAGATCCCTCTGCAACTTCGTGAAGTGCGAGAGATAGTTCAGCGATCGAAGGGTAAAGGTGGCTGAACTAAAATATGCTTCCCAAATCTGTCCATCTGTCGAGACTCCTTTTTTGGCGGATGAACAGATGAAGACGTCTCCGCTAACTCCTTCTTCGTGGCCGCCGCCATCACCATGGCATCTACGGGAATGCCCTTGGACAAGAACTCTTTACCAGGAAGGGCAGACAAGAACTTATTTGGTCTCCTGGGGACTGGCTCCACGGTGTCAGGAGTATCCCACACCTTTAGACTAACTAGATCCATCAGTTCGTCCAAAGGTGGATACACCCAAGAGGCAGAAGGTTGAGACCCGAAAGCCTTCAGGTACACGGACGCCTCATCAGAAGGGTTAACAGTGGGGCCAGTCGCACCTCTGCCTTAGGGTCTCTAAAATGTCCACAAAGGAGACATCATCAGAGAATGACTTGGGGGACCCTTCCGACTCCTCGAGGTCAGTGTCCGATGTCAACGACTCATCCTTTGAGTCCACATGTTTCCTCTTACATAACCTCTTCTGGGGAGGCTCCTCGGAAGGATATTCCGGGGAAGCCTTGGAAGAGTGGGGGCCACCAGCCGATGGCTCCTGAGGCTGCGGGTCTCTGCTGTCTCCAGAGAGAGTAGGGGCTGAGACTGAAGTGGGTGCTCTCGGGGGAAGAGTGCTGGAGCCACTGGTAGGGGCTGGAGAATGAGACAGCACGCTCATCATCTCAAACGCCGACCTGTCCGGCTCCGAAGACCTCCCCCACTTCGAAGAGACAAGGGTCAGCACCAGAGTCAGAGCCGACAGCTCCGAGATAGATGCAGGGTCCGAGCTCACCCTGACCAAAGCACCGAGAGGAAGGCTCAGAACTGAAGAAAATCGATTCCAACCCTCCCTGTCAGTGCAGACAGATGAGCTTTGGCCCCCGGACATGATGGACGGCAACGAGTGTGTCGGAGCCGAACCCGGCTCCAAGGCAGCAACAAGGTGAGTTGGAGCCGGCATTTCTTCTGTTGGCACCAAGCACTCCGGTTCCAAAAGGCCAGTATAGCATGGAGGAGGAATAGCAGACAAGGGCAAAGCTGGGCCAAGTAGCTCTGGAGCCGACTGGGTCTAAGCCAACAATAATTTTGGTAAGGCAGACAACTTCAGGAGTCTCAGCACTACCCTCTCTACATCTTCTTCTGAAAGGCTTCTGGAAGACATAGTTGGGGATCTTGACCTGGGGGGCACTGGAGACTTAATTGTTACGGAAACCGGTAGGGAGCTTACAGACTGGCTCCGAGTAGCAGAGTCAACTGCTGTATCAATAGGTTCAGAGATCGGTTCCAAAACACCTGTAACCGACTCTGGCACCACCATGATGCTTTCCTTTGGCTCCGAAGGCTGAGTCGTCGAGGAGGCAGATTTGGATTGTTTCGACTGTTTAGGAGGTGCCTCCGAGACACCAGCCGGTGCCGGAGAAGGCCTTTTTGAGAATTTTGATTTCCGAGACTAGAGGAAGCCGAAGAACTGGATAGTGCTTCCTCAAAGCATGGTTTCAATAGACCATTGAGTATGAGTTTGTTCTTTCTCTCCTGTAACACTCTAGGAGAGAAAGCATGGCAGAACAAACATGACTCCTGTAAGTGGATGGCCCCTAGGCAGGGACACAGCTACTGTGGCCATCCGTTAAGGACATCTTTTGGGAGCATTTCATGCACTTTTTGAACCCCGAGGGTTTATGCTCTTTACTTTCCTTAGACATATAACACACATACAACCCAGAGAGATTGAAAAAGAGAAAAAGGAGGAGGACTAGGTCCTCTAACTAAAAACGGGCCTAGCCCTAAGAAGGAGTTACACGAGGACTAGGTCCTCCAACTTAAACGGGCCTAGCCCGGTGAAGAGAAAGCTAGCTAAAGGAGTTACATGAGGACTAGGTCCTCTGACTTAATCAGACCAGAAAAAATGCCCATGCACACAAGAGAATCCATAAATGACACAATAAATTTCTATATTCCTAAAAAAAAAAAAAAAAAAAAAAAACAGGTAGTATACTTGCAATCCTAGTAAATTCAGAAGCGAATCCCCGCCA
Source organism: Protopterus annectens (assembly GCF_019279795.1). NCBI lineage: Eukaryota > Metazoa > Chordata > Ceratodontiformes > Protopteridae > Protopterus > Protopterus annectens. Next base: position 1,566,241,042 of record NC_056743.1, on the reverse strand, counting down.
AAACAAACAATGTCAAAATAGCAGAAACTAACTGCCAACGGTGACCAAAAAAGGTCAGAACAACAACAGACAAAACAGGAGCCCCTGTTGACTAAGAGAGGAAAACCTCCAAAAACTCTACCTAATAATCAAAAAATGTGCAACGGCACCTAAAACTGACACACAGGATACCAATAACAACTAGTAAACTAAGTTGCACTCAAAAAGGGCAAGCAATACAACTGCCTAATATATTAGCAACAGTAAATATACAATAAAGGTTCTAATAAAGCATTGAATACGATAGAATATAAAGAATTGTGCAAAACTTAGCCAGAAGCACAATTGAACTCATCGACACGGCAAACGAGATCTGGGGATTGCACTGGTGCACCATGGGATACCTGCTTAGCCACGAGCCAACTAGAAGTCTTCCAGCTTGTAAATCGTCCGAGTTGGAGCCGAGGATCGGCTTCAAACCCATATGCAAAATGAAGGTGAGATTGGACTACCTAACATACTAATTTAAAGAAATATGGAATGCTGGCAAAGCAGTCAAAATAAAGAAAAATACAAATCAGACTATACAGTCAACATATGTCACAACTGTCCCCGATTCTGCCTTACAGTTTTGCCCTGTCCGTCTTACGTTTTGAATATCTGGTAAATCACTAAGAATTACGGTCAATCAATAAAAGCCAGACATTAGAGTTTCACACTTGTTCTTAAAAGCATGGTGATGCAAAACCTTTTAAGTGAAGTAGAGTAAAATTTAACAAAATCCTTGAATTTGGGCCTTTGTCTCAACATACATTTGGCTTTCTTCAGAACTGTTGAGAAAAGTTGAGAGGTATGCGGGTGAGCATTCTAGAAGATAATCTGCAAGGCATGCAACAGGACAACTAACAAGATGGGTGTGGAAAATCACAAAGTAAAATCTAACTAGTTTAGTAGGACAGAAGATATTCCTACTATCCTCAAAGTGCCCAAAAGCTATGCTTTCAACAGCAGCAAACGCAAGACAATTTAAAACCCTGTGAATTACAACTTCTGTCTTGTAATGTAGAGCCCACCCACCCCCCAAAAAGAAGGCTAGAATAAAGAGAATGACTCAGGGTTAAAGTTCAAACAGAGGACTATTAAGGCAGACAAGCATTATTTTCAATGTGCTGGTTTGTATACTTGGTAAAGATCAACAAAAAGCTTATTTTTAAATGCCTTGATACTTCTCTGACAGCAGGGTACCAGGCCTTTACATGAAAAAGAAATTTACTACAGTTTCACAACGCAAGGCTGCAGAAGGATTCAGAATTTTAGTAACATATTTATTTCACTAATTCCTCTATGCACACTGTGCAAACAGTATATCTTTTTGCCAGATATGGTCCCTGTCTTTAGTGCCAGAATGAATTATATAGCCCAACATGTGGACAGTCAACTGGCTCAAGTTTTTACCATTAAACAGTACAGACATACAAGCCAAAGGGTTAAGGTGCAGCTGCCTGAACTAATGTACACACCAACAACCAAGCCCTCTGGCCTCATCTTCAATCCCACGCTCCATTTTTACATAGAATTGGGTTGTCACATCAACATTAGCTCTCTCTCTCTCTCTCTTTCGACTTTTCCCGGTTAGGGGTCATCACAGCGGATCACCTTGTCCGCTCATGACTGGCAGTGGAGTTTTACGGTGTCGAGTTGCCAGCCCAGCACCCAACCTTCCACGGAAGGTACACACATGTACTTACGCCTAGGGCCAATTTTAGCGTATCCAATCCACTTGCAGCATGTCTTTGGGGATGTGGGAGGAAACCGGAGCACCCGGAGGAAACCCACATGACCACAGGGAGGACATGCAGACTCCGCAAAGAAGACACCTCAGCCGAAGATTGAGCTGGACAGCCTCTTGCTGTGAGGCGACAACACTAACCGCTGCACCACCACGGCAGTCATCAACATTAGCTAATGTGACACGACCACAGGGAGGAGATGCAGACTCTGCAAAGAAAACCAAAAAAGTTTGCAGGTAATCCAAAAAAAGCCAAGGATATCCCAAGATAAATAGTGTCCTGAACGCAAGTTTATTTTTACAAAAGCATACGTTTTCACTACTGTGAAACAGTAACTTCTTCAGAGAAACTGACAAACAATAAGCGCCAAATATTTAAACCTTCCATGGCGCTAGTACGTACCCACCACGTCACATAGATTAACAAACAGACCTCCCATACAGTGACGTGTGACATGTACAAAAGAAATAAGTCATGCAAAAGTAGACTCTTAATCATTAAAATGTAAAATGTTTTGAAAACAATTAAAAAACAATTAAAACTAGCAATCTTTATGCATAATTAATAATCTATATAGTTTAGTATGCAAACGTTTCTAACTCCAGTAAAACATAAGTTGCATACAGTGCAAAACTCCAATGCAAAAAAGCATAAAAAATCTGTAAAAGACAGCAAATACGCTGTTTAAACAAAATTAAAGTTGTGTGACTACTATTATTGTTTTCAACAATAGCACGTCTTTAGAAATTACATCAAGTATAATCTAAACACTATTTAAACCAACAATTGTTGAATGTATAAGAACCATTGTCCTCTCTGTACGAGAGTGCATTCTCATTAAATATGTTATACATTGTATGATTATAAGATATACATGTGTAAGACCTAATTGTTACATGAATGTATCAAAAGTGAATTACATACAAAATATATTAAAATGTATATATTTGTTGTATTTATTATGCGCATTAGAATCGTAGTTTAAAATCATGTGTATTATTTTATTTTACCTCAAGGTACTTCTTAATTTCAGTATACAGGTTATATTGCAATTTTCGTTTAAACCTGGTACACTGAACGCGTCTAAAATCAGTTGCCATTCTAACTCCCGTGCTTCCAATAATAAAGAGAACGGACCTCCTCTAATGGTAAAAGGGACATGGTCAATAGCTAAAAAATGGAAGCTGTGGCCCGGGTTATTACTAATATGTTTTGCTAAAGCATTGTCACTTTTATTTTTCCTTATGGCATAAATATGTTCATACAGCCTTTCACGTAGTTTTCGGTCCGTTTTTCCTATGTAGAAGGCTGGACAACAATCACATGTAGCTAAGTAGATAATAGATTTAGACTCACAGTTAAGTAAAGGCCCACAACTTAGCTGGTGACTCTCTTTTCACCAATACTGTAGGCAGAGTATGGAATTTGCTGCCTAAAGAGTTAACACTAATCTCATCCCTACCTCTCTTCAAACAACAAATCAAACTACATTTCCAAAACCACTGGCTCTGTTCTTGTACTACTCCAGGCTAACTTCCCTCTCCCTACTCTCTCCTAACCTTTAACCCTTCATTTTGCCTGAAAACTAACTTCTACCCTGCTTCTTTTCCCTGCTGTTCTCCTATGCTCTGACCTACTTCTACTATCTCTCCCACCTCGTCTTGACTGTCTTTTTTCTTCTCCTCTCTTACTTACTGACTCTTGCCTTGTGTCATTATTTTCTTTCCTTCATACTCCTTCTACTTCTCTTCCCTTCCGAGCTTTTACTGTAATCTACATGGCTGATGCCTTACTGCATAACCATATGTATTAGGTAAACTTGCTTTGAAATCGACAGAACATTGTATATGAGTTTAAACTTTTGACTTCCTTTAATGTATACTGATTTTATTAACTAGTTGATTTAAATGTATATTTTTATGTGCAAGTCTTTATTAACAATTTGTCTATCTGTCTTGGTTATGTTATGTGTGGAGCTTTTCTCCCCGGGCCTCTACTGAAAATGGACATATATCCAGCTAGACTAGCCCGGTCAACAAATGTAAAATAAAATAAATAAAACATAAATAAGTTTATAGTTAATATAGTATTTTTTGTTCCTGATAGCAAAAGAATTTGCTGTTTTCAAATAATTACACCATTTACATGTACCACAAGTAAATGTCCCCTTATATCTTGAGAAAATGTCCACGTCTTTATTTCTTTCTAACAACATTTTGAGGTTGATACCTTTCTTATATACTATCATAGGATTAAGTCCTAGTTTTTCTGATAATTGTTGGTTACTCCTAATAAGACACCAGTTTTTAAAAACAATTGACCTAATCTGATTAGAATTTGTATTAAAGGTAGTTATAAAACTGGTGGTAAAACGTTTAGTCGATTCGATGCATAGATGGCTCAGGTTTTCTGAAATATTTGAAGTAGAGTTATCAATTATAATATTAATATTGTCCTGTAGGATAGTTAGAACTTCTTTACCTAATAATGGAATATATATTCTATTTTTTTGTTTTAACTCAACTTCTTGAAATATTTCATCAATCAGTAATGGGGGAGAGCATTGATTAGTAAACATATCCTTCAAAAGATGACATTCTGCATAAAATGCTGTGCCAAAAGTACACATCCTTGCAGCTCGAATAAATTGGCCTTTGACTATAGAGCGTTTTTGTTTAAATGGGTGTGTACTTGTGTAATGTAAGGAGTTGCAATAAGTAATTTTTCTGAATATTGATGAGAAATATAAACCATTTCTAATGTCCTTGTTTAATTTTACGTCTAAGTAATGTATAACTTCAGTGTCAAAATGATAAGTAAATAAAGAAAATTAGTAGTGGAATTGAAAAAGTCAATTAAAGCAGCAGCTTCGTCGGCATTGCCATTAAATAAAATAAAAATGTCATCAAGAAATCTAGTGTAATACTTAACCCGTGACATGACATCAGAGTTATTGAAAATGTGATGCTTCTCCCAATATGCTACAAACAAATTTGCGACACTAGCGCCGCATGGTGAACCCATTGCTATTCCTTGTTTTTGCAAATAATACTCTTTGTTAAAGATGAAAAAGTTAGATGTTAGAATAATATCCAACAGTTCGGAAACAAGGTCTACTTCTCTTTGAGTAGCATTTAGTTCTTGCATAATCAATGCTATCCATTCAACAGCCTCATTGTGTGGTATAGAGGTGTACAAATCTACCACGTCTACTGTTAAAAAATTATAAGTGGCATCAAAATTGAGGCTGTTAATGTTGCTGAGAAACGACCAGGAATCCTTACATATTTCAGGGATAAACTTTAAGTATTTAGAAAGTATGTTATCAACAAGTTTTGCACAGGGGTAATGTCATAGAGCCACGGCCATCAACTTAGAGGTCTCATAGGTGGATTATTCTGGTCTTTGTGTATCTTTGGGGTACCAAAGATAACAGGAGTTTTTGGGAAAGGAATATCAATGTAATTATAGGTATCATAATCTATCTTGGCTCCTATATAGATTACTTAGACGTAAAATTAAACAAGGACATTAGAAATGGTTTATATTTCTCATCAATATTCAGAAAAATTACTTATTGTAACTCCTTCTTACATTACACAAGTACACACCCATTTAAACAAAAACGCTCTATAGTCAAAGGCCAATTTATTCGAGCTGCAAGGATGTGTACTTTTGACACAGCATTTTATGCAGAATGTCATCTTTTGAAGGATATGTTTACTAATTGATACTATCCCCCATTACTGATTGATGAAATATTTCAAGAAGTTGAGTTAAAACGAAAAAATAGAATATATATTCCATTATTAGGTAAAGAAGTTCTAACTATCCTACAGGACAATATTAATATTATAATTGATAACTCTACTTCAAATATTTCAGAAAACCAGAGCCATCTATGCATCGAATGGACTGAACGTTTTACCACCAGTTTTATAACTACCTTTAATACAAATTCTAACCAGATTAGGTCAATTCTTTTTAAAAACTGGCGTCTTATTAGGAGTAACCAACAATTATCAGAAAAACTAGGGCTTAATCCAATGATAGCATATAAGAAAGGTAACAACCTCAAAACGTTGTTAGAAAGAAATAAAGACGTGGACATTTTCTTAAGATATAAGGGGAAATTTACTTGTGGTACATGTATGTAAATGGTGTAATTATTTGAAAATAGCAAATTCTTTTACTATCAGGAACAAAAAATACTATATTAACTATAAACTTAACTGTGAGTCTAAATCGATTATCTACTTAGCTACATGTGATTGTTGTCCAGCCTTCTACGTAGGAAAAACGGATCGAAAACTACGTGAAAGGCTGTATGAACATATTTATGCCATAAGGAAAAATAAAAGTGACAATGCTTTAGCAAAACATATTAGTAATAACCTGGGCCACAGCTTCCATTTTTTAGCTATTGACCATGTCCCTTTTACCATTAGAGGAGGTCCGTTCTCTTTATTATTGGAAGCACGGGAGTTAGAATGGCAACTGATTTTAGACGCGTTCAGTGTACCAGGTTTAAACGAAAATTGCAATATAACCTGTATACTGAAATTAAGAAGTACCTTGAGGTAAAATAAAATAATACACATGATTTTAAACTACGATTCTAATGCGCATAATAAATACAGCAAATATATACATTTTAATATATTTTGTATGTAATTCACTTTTGATACATTTGTGTATCAATTAGGTCTTACACATGTATATCTTATAATCATACAATGTATAACATATTTAATGAGAATGCACTCTCATACAGAGAGGACAATGGTTCTTATACATTCAACAATTGTTGGTTTAAGTATAGTGTTTAGATTATACTTGATGTAATTTCTAAAGATGTGCTATTGTTGAAAACAATAATAGTAATCACACAACTTTAATTTTGTTTAAACAGCGTATTATTTGCTGTCTTTTACAGATTTTTTACACTTTTTTGCATTGGAGTTTTGCACTGTATGCAACTTATGTTTTACTGGAGTTAGAAACGTTTGCATACTAAACTATATAGATTATTAATTATGCATAAAGATTGCTAGTTTTAATTGTTTTTTAATTGTTTTCAAAACGTTTTACATTTTAATGATTAAGAGTCTACTTTTGAATGACTTTTATTTCTTTTGTACATGTCACACGTCACTGTATGGGAGGTCTGTTTGTTAATCTATGTGACGTAGTGGGTACGTACTAGCGCCATGGAAGGTTTAAATATTTGGCGCGTATTGTTTGTCAGTTTCTCTGAAGAAGTTACTGTTTCACAGTAGCGAAAACGTATGCTTTTGTAAAAATAAACTTAAGTTCAGGACACTATTTATCTTGGGATATCCTTGGCTTTTTTGGATTACCTGCCACCTTTTTTGTTTTTCTTAGTTTCCCACATTTCATTGGTTTGTTGACTCTGCAAAGAAGACACCTCAGCCAAAGATCGAACCGGAGAGCCTCTTGCTGTGAGGCGACAACGCTAACCGCTGCACCACCGCGGCCGTCATCAACATTAGCTAATGTGACTAAATTGCCTAGAGTCAATGGTTGCACCACCAAATGGCTAGCCCTACAAAACCACATTTGGAAAGCAAACTGCTACACTTAATTACTACACAAAAAAAAGTATCACAAACTCCCCCCAATGAGTCCATCACACAAAATGATGAGGGGTTCGTCTCCATGACTTCCATAGAATGAAATGGCAAGTACAGAATCTGCGTCTCTCCAAGAAAAGCACTGTACTGTTGCAAGGGGCAGTGCCAGGCTCTGAGTATTCTTTTTGACTGTTCGTTATTGGGCATACATCAACACACATGGTACAATTCTGTAGCCATCACACTATCTTCCTGTCCTTAGGATCTCATCTTGCAAAAGGATACTTTCACAGAGACTAACCACACACAAAATGATACTGCAAAGATTTCAGTCAACAAACCTACATAAATACAACTAGGCCAACAACTACTAAAACTAAGGTTTTTTGGCACTTGGCTAATTTACCATACCATCACACGACGAATCATATGCAATGATGAGCATGAGAAATAGAACACTTTCCTTCTCCAACATAGCTCCAGAATTAACAAAATAAAGCTAGACATGGCAAGTAATAGTTGATAGCCTCATCCCACTCTATGACATTTCCTTGGCTTGTTTGCTAATTTTATCCAATAAATTCTAGCACCTTCTTGCCTATTTTCTATGCCCCTACTTGCGGTCATCCTTACTTGTAAAATAATCTTTCCCCATTCCTGTGTTGTCTTGGTTCTCAAAATACTTTCTGCTACTTTGTAAATGTGATAATCTGTATGGTTGCTACGGTCTTCCTTAAGGGCTTGCATCCAAAATCCTACACTCTCATTTTTTCATGGACTCCATCCACGTCAACATCATTTTTTTTCACTATGATTTGCAATCTTATGCTTATGTTACATAAACGGGTCTTAACTGTGCAACTCTAAGGTATTCCTTCAAATCAGCGTAATCATAACCACCTTAATCTCTACGGGGAGAAAACTTATTCCACTTAACACTTGCCCTTTTTCCTTCTCAAATTCCTTCAGTTCTTTATTCATTATGCTCCACAGTTTCTCCTCTGTTTGACAAAAATATACTTGCTCTGTACAGAATATTAAAGTTACTAGAAACATTTTCACTGCTTATACTTTACTATCATAGCTCTCAACCTCTGGGCACAAAAAATCTGGACAAAGCCAAAAACAACAGGGGCACAAAGCCCCCCAAAATAGGGACAAATTTTAAATATTGCTCTTACAAACTTAAAAAGTCGACAGAATGCAAGGTCTTGTGTTACCATGTATTTTCTGAAGGATATGAAGTTTTAAACTCAAATGCCTGTCATTGTACGACTTCAGTCCTAACCTATTCACCACAAAAATCCAGAAAAAACACAAATTTTATGAGGAACAGACCAGAAATATGAGCAAAAATCTGGACAGATAAAGGGGTATATGTTTACAATCCATATCATTCAAAAGCTTCCAACTTCTCATTTTTTGTACTGTCGTTTGGTTTCGTCTCTGTCACATACCCTTAGCTGTCATAATAGAAATCTTTTTAATCCATGCACCTAAATAATTCTTTTCATCATGTTCCCATAAGTACAGATACTGCTGAACCAGTTCATGTGTGGGAAAGTAGTTTAGTGCTATAGCCTTTATTTTATTTTCATTTACTTTAAATCCTGAAAAAATGAAACTGTCTGAAAAGATTTTCAATACTGAAATATCCTTTTCTGAAAGTAACAATTTTCTTCAGCATAATGTAAGGCTCCAGCTAACACTATGCAGTCATTTGTAAGTCACAAGGTTTTGGCAGGAGTGAAGTTGATATGGAAATACTGCACATCTTCAACTATATCTAAAGTGTAGTGCCTTTTTGGTGTTTCCAGCACTAGATTTTGTCCAATACCTTTCAATAACATGACTCACTGAAAATATGCAAAACAAATGAGATACAAACAGCACAGTCATTGTCTAGGTACCGGAGACATATTATTAGGATGTGCTATTAGTTGAAAATGTTGCCTTTCTCTAGTAATGTGCCCAAGTCAAGTGAATGCACTGCATTATTGTTTTTATACAACTCTTAAAATGCACTACTACTTTAAGTTTTCAGGTTTTTGAACATCTGTCTGCATGTCAAGACTTTCTCAAAAAGTTTAAAAGCTTATATATAGGTGTGCATTAGCATACTGTTCACAAAGAGTGTTGCTCAGCTTTTCTCCCTGGGCCTCTCCTGTAAAAGAGCTGTTTGCCCAGTCAGATTTCCCAGGTCATAATGTAAATAAATACATACATAAAAATAAATTAATAAATTAAATTATTCTGTTTCACAGCATCATATTATATAAAATACCCTTCAGTAAGATACAACACAACCAAATTATAAAAATATGAAATAAATATGAAAATACATAAAACAAATGTAAATAATGGTTAGCATCGCTGCTACAGGGCACCATTTTAGACATTTTGTTTCTCAAATCACTAACTGTAAGGGGCTTGGTTAAGGAAGCCAGTTGTGTCAGGGTGACAGAAATGCATCACAAAGGGCTGCAGATGTAAATGAGTTGAGACCACAAAGGTGGGGAGAGGACCGATTTCTTTGGGGGTCTAAAGTAAAGAGCACCTTTTAGAAGCTGCTTAACTGTAAGAACTAGTGCCAATGGACACTTCATAAACATCCAACATGAAACAGTTGACAAATTTACTTTCACTGATGCATATGATAGGCATGTCAAACAAACTTCCTAAGTAAGATATTCTGAAATGAAGCTGCCTTAGTCTAAATTTGCCACATTCACTAAACTATGAGGAAGTTTTAGTCCATTTTGTTAGGCATGATTTTCTTGTCGCATATTTCCTGCCATCCTGTAGTACACCTCCGTAGGAAAAGAGTCTCAGCATGTTATCAGGCTGCTAATGAGATGCCCTTAGGATTTAGGTGCACTGTGCCATCCTCCCACAACCTTTCCCCACTGACTTAGAAGTGTGAAGCAAGTAGGCAGAACAACTACTTATTCCACACTTAAGTGTACTGGCTGGGAGAACAAGGGTTGGCCTGTCCACAGGAAGACAATTAGGATGAGAGCTGCCCTTTTTCTCTTACTTTCAGGGAAAACTTTGGAGTTGAAGAGGAATGCACTTTAAATACCCCTGCACAACGAAAACAGCATTTACTGGACAGGCATCCCTGTGTGGCTATCTGGCACAAAACTTTCTGAAATGCTGGTTCAAAGATAAAGCAAAGAGATCTGTCTACAGAGTGCACCTTATTAATATTAAAAAAATCTTCACATCCACCATTAATTTTCTGGAGTAGAAGTGGACCTGCTCTGACAGTCTGTTAAGGAGTTTTGAGTTGAAAGGATGCATCAGACTTGCAAATGTACATTTTTCTGGGCTGCAGACTATCACAGCCAGTCTGCAGAGCTCACACAAATGTGCTTCCCCTTGTCTGCTAATGTACCATGTGACTGTGGCATTGTCACAGATCATCTTCAAGACCCTTGGCTTCATAAATTAGGGCCATCATTTGCTTGACATTAAATACTACTTGGCCTAACTAACTTAGTGGTGGTTTTTCACCTCAACCTTAAGGTCTCCTGCATGGGCTTCCCAGGTAAAGGATGACACACTGTTACAAATACCATACTCCAAATGGTCAACACCTGGAATGCTCACCACTAGAATTCCTTTCAGATGACAGTTACGATTAGAAACTGATGATCCTCAAGGTTACTCAGGCACCACTGGTCTCTCTCGTATGTAGGTTGCCAACATGGACCATTAAGAGGAAGGCCAACAAGTCTCAAGAGTGCCTTTAAAATGGTCCATGTTGTCACAAGAAGTCTTCAATGCAACTTGTATGAAAAATGACCTTAAGGATTTTCTCCTCAGGAGTGAGGCACAGTCTTCTTTCCACAAAGTCCAATACTATTCCCTCTTCCTACAAACACTTTGTGAGAGGGATAAAATTAGACTTCTGAGAACAGACGGACATGTCTAAGATGGTCAATAAGTGTAATCCAGAGCCTTCCTTGTCTTCTCATGGGAGGTGTCCAGGATCAGGCAGTGATCTACGTATGAAAAATATGAATGCCGTTTAATCAGAGATGGACAACTACTACAGCTAGTGTCCCTGCTATAAAACTTGGAGAAAAGAGAGACTGCAAGGTAAGTACCTATTTTTTTTTTATAACAATATTCTTCTTTGGTATGGAAAGGTTGAAAAAAAATATCTTCGAACTTTGTGTTTCCCCTGGCACCAAGAAGAGTCTTGCATAAAGACCGGTCTGCTGTTCTTCCAGAAGGATCTTTTTCACCGCAGCAGAAAAAAAGGAGTTGATCTAAGATGGTACTCGATCGGGGCATCCCTATGAAAAGGGTAAATGTTCTGAACCCAATTTCATATCTTGAAGCAATTGGCTCTTGTACTCATTGGGCCTGTGGTCAGGTCAAACCACTTGCTTTTGAAATCACAATCTTCCTCCTAGGATGTAAAAAGGGGTTGTCCATGCCCTGCTTTTTCAAAGGCCTTCCTTTGTCTGAAATGTTTTAAGTAGGAATGCTTCCTATAAGTGGTACAATGTTTGGTAAGAAAATTCCCATTCTATTTAAGAAAACGTAAATGGAACAGATGTCCCTGTCTGCATGTCTGCCTTTTTTCTTCAGATTTTTAAATGTTTCTCTGAAGGAAGCTCAAACAAAAGGTTCTTGTCCAAAGCTGAGTTTTTACATCATTTGAAAATGCTGGTTTTTACATCATCTGAAAAGGCTGGTTTCTGAGCCACAAATACTTCCTGACAATTGTGCTCGAAGCAGCAGCCCTCACGCACAAGGGCAAACAAAGTCACAACAGCAGGTAATGGTAAACTAACTGATTTTAAATGTAGCCTGATCCAGTTTTAAAAGTCTTCTTCATGGATTCATTGGGAATTTCTTCACTCTTTGGTCCGTTTCACAGTTAACCCCACTCCCAATAATGAAGCATGTGGTTCTGGTAATTAATAATCTAAGCAATTAAAGTGGAGGTACTACAGACCTTCCTAAATTCTATCCATGAAATTTTCTCCCATCAATTGGAACACTATTATTACACAATACCAATCTTCACCCTTTGGTGGCACCTAATGAAACAGCCATAATGTCTGCATACAGGTTTTGGCAAAGGTTGTTTTAATTTATCCTCTGTCTTGGAAAATCCTTTGCATTTTCAGAGAAGCCAGCAGATGAGACACTGACTCCAGTGAAGCATTATCAAAGACCTTCTCAAATGCCTGAAAGACAGGGAAATGGCAGGAAAAGAGGAACTCCAGTGACCAATACTCCCAACTAACTCTTGGGAGTCCAACACCACTGCTTCCTTATTTAAATTGCTCTTGCATCAAATTGACTCGTTCTCAAAATGAAATTTCATCAAGTGAGCAGTCAAAACAAAGTGAACAGTCTATACTACTGATGTATTCAAGAGGAGCTGGCTGGTATACTACTCTAGGTCTATACCCTTCCTGATATCCTGGACTGCCCAAGGAAAAGATCCGATTTCCTCTGGCAGCAGAAGCTGTAGCAGATTTACCCTTATGGGAGTGAAGGGGGTGTATATCATCTGCTATGCTACAACATATTCTCCATCAAAAAGTCTACTACCAAAACTAACTGGCACGTAAGCACTGGAAGAGCAAATGTCTCTGAAACTGGCATCTGTCCTACACAATACTGAGGCAGGGGGGGCTCAGCAAAGTTGACTTTCCAAACCATACTAATCACAGTCTCCTAGGTTGGAGACTCATGCATCTGAATGAAAACAGTGGAGAAAAAGAGGAAAGAAAAGCACTCCATAGCAGTACTTACCTTAAGCTGGCTGTATATGCCTAGTAATGAATATCCAGCAGTGACCCAGAGTATAGGCGAGGGTGAACTGGAATGTTGTAAACCTACTGCTGGCCACAGGGCACCAAACAGTCAACGACAGTTGGGGAAGAGAAACGTACAGTTGTGTACCTACCATAATGTAGATGTTCGAATGTATTCACTGTTGCAGTCATTACTCTTGGGTTATTCTGCTGGCAGGCTACCCTCAGGTCGGCCAGAATTCCAACGTCTAGGTCTGGCGTCGGTTGCTATCGCCTCTTCCCTGAAGTCAGTGCGCCAGGGGTATAAAAGATGCAGCCAACGCTATTTTCTTCAGTTTTTCTTGCCCCAGATGTCAGGTGCCCCAAATAGCTAGGCTGAAAAATATACCAATAAGAAATGCATGCACAAAAATAACATTTCCTTCATCTACAAGCAAATACACCAAAAAGGTTGTATAGGATAGAGAAGTGCAGATAAGTCCCAGCAAAGAGAAGGGGGATGGTGGGTAACCTGGACTGCAACAGTGAATACACTCCAACATCTACATTTATGGTAGGTACACAACTGTACTAGGTTCATCGTGTTTCACTGTTGCAGTCATTACTCTTGGGTAGAATCCCAAAGCTGAGGATGGGTGGCTGGGCTAAATAGGATTAGGAGAGGCTATGAGGCCCTGCAGAACTGCAGTGGCGAAGCCTGCTCTGGACTTAGAGAAGAGAGGCAAGTGGTAGTGCTTTGTAAAGGTGTGCACTGAACTCCAAGTTGCAGCCTCTAAGATTTCTTTGGTTGGTACTCCTCTGAGGAAGGCTGCTGAAGTGGCTGCTGCTCTGGTGGAATGAGGCCTAATGCCCTTAGGCACTGATTTGCCATGTTGAAAATAGCAGAAACGGATGCAAAGGCCTATCCATTTAGAAAGAGTCTGTTTTGAGATAGCCTTTCCTTGTGATCCTGCAGCATATGACACTAAAAGTTGCTCAGTCTTTCTGAAAGCTTTAGTTCTGTCCAAGTAGAAGCACAACTGCCTGTGTATGTAAAAAGAATGCAGAATTTTCTCACCCTTGTTCTGTGGATTTGGGTAAAAGGTAGGCAAGTGAATGGTTTGGTTGAGGGCCACACTGGACACCACCTTAGGCATAAATGTAGGGTTGTCCTCAGAGAAACCCTGTCTGGATGAAAAATGATGAAAGGTTCCACAGCCATGAGTGCTTGTAACTCTGAGACTCGCCTTGCAGAGGTTATGGCTAGGAGCAGAGCTGTTTTCCAGGATAAGAATTTTATATCTGCTGTTGATGCTGGCTCGAAAGGAGGCAGTGTGAGTTTTTCCAAAACATAATTGAGGTCCCAGGCCGGAATTGGTGCTCTCCTTGGAGGCCTAATGTTTTTGGCCCCTCTGAGGTACTGCCTTATTAAATGATGAGAAAAGATAGGTGGTTCCGTATTGGAATGTGCATTAATAGCAAAGGCATGAATTTTAATTGATGAGAAAGAAAGGCCTTTGTTCAGCATCTCAGTTAGGTATTGTAAAATCGAATATTTAGTACAGACGTGTCAATGCCTTGTTCCTGGTTCCAAGCACAGAATCTCTTCCATTTTTCTGCATAAGATTTTCTGGTACTGGGCCTCCTGGCCTCCAAGATAACATCCATAACAGCTTTTGAAAGAGGAGTGTTCTGAATGGCTACATTATCCGCCATGCTGCCAGATTTAAGGTCCTGAGTTGGCTGTGAAGGATCTGATTGTTTTGTTGGGTCAGCAAGTGAGAAGTTTGAGGCAATATCCATGCTGGACCTTGAGACAAGCTCTTTAGGAATGGGTACCACTGCTGGCGTGACCAGTCTGGTGCAATCAGAATCATTTTTGGCTTCTCTTGTCCGACCTTTAGGAGTACTCTGGGAAAGAGAGGCAGTGGCGGAAAAGCATATACTGTTAGATTTTTCCAGCTGAATGATAGGGCATCCACTTTCCATGCTTGCTTGTGGCAAATCCTTGTGCAAATCTCTGCAATTGACAGTTGTGAGGAGAGGCAAATAGATCATGTCTGGGCATCCCCATTTCCTTACTATCATGCTGAAGACTTATGGATCCAGTTTCCATTCGTGGGAATCCATGAGGTTTCTGCTTAGTTCGTCTGCCAGAGTATTTGTTTTTCCTGGCAGGAATTGTGCTTGCAGGTGAACTTGAAAAGCCAATGCTGTGTCCCATAAGGTCATTGCTTGTCTGCAGAGGGGGTAGGAATGTGTACCTCCCTGCTTATGTACCACATGACCGTAGTGTTGTCTGTCTTTATCAGTAACTGTCCTGGATGAAGCAGGTCCTTGAAAGCTGTCAGGGCATTTTGAACAGCTAGCATCTCTTTTTGATTGATGTGAAGATGCATCTGGTTTGCAGGCCATGTGCCCTGAATACATTTTCCTGCCATATGGGCCCCCGAGGCATAATCGGATGCATCCGTTGTCAGTGTCTGTCTGGCTGTGGGTAAACTGAATGGCAAACCCTTGTTGTGGTGACAGGCTTCTGCCCACCATCGAAACTCCTGTTGTAGGCAGGGAATGAGTGCAATTACTGTCTCCAGGCAGTGGAAATGCTGAGTCCAAACACTTTTCAGATACCATTGTAGTTTCCCCATATGCAATCTGGCATATGGAATTAGTAGAATGCAGGATGCCATGAAACCCAAGGCCTGCAGGATTTTCCTTGCAAATAAGTGGGTTTTTGTTGCCAATTTCTTGAAGTAGTCAGTTGTTTTTGTTTGTCTGGCGTGAGATAAGCCATCTGAGCAGTTGTATTTAAGCTTGCACCCAGGAATATTATCTCTTGAGAGGGCACTAGTTTTGATTTTGTTTCGTTTACTGTGTACCCTAGGCCAATTAGTAATCTTTTTACAAACGCCAGATGCTTTAGAAGAGTGTCTTTGTTCTCTGCTTGAATTAGGCAGTCGTCCAAGTAGGGATATATTTGAATTCCTTTTTGTCTGCAAAACGCAATTACTGGTGCCATGCATTTTGTAAAGACCTTGGGCACAGTAGATAAGCCAAAGGGCAGTGCAGAGAATTGGTAATGCATTGAGCCAGCTATGAATCTGAGGTATCTTCTGCAAGATTGTCCGATTGAGACATGCAGGTATGCCTCTTTTAGGTCCAAAGTTACGAGCCAAGCCCTCTTGCCCAGCATGGGCAGTAGTAGAGTCAACATCTTGAATTTTGGAACTTCCAGAAATGTATTTAGTATAGACAGGTCCAGAATTGGTCTCCAGGTTTTGTCCTTCCTGGGTACTAGGAAAAGTCTGGAGTAAAATCCTTGCCCCTGCTCTTGTTGTGGTACTTGCTGAATGGCCCTCATGTCCATGAGGGCTGTAATTTGTCTTTGTGCCTCTGCCCATTGATTGTGTGGCAGGTCTGGCATGCCCTTTGACCTTGGTAGAGTGTGAAAATGGAACCTGTAGCCTTGGGACACTATGTTCAGGACCCATTTGTCTTCGGTAACCATTTGCCAATTTGATGAAAAAAGTGCTAGTTTTCCCCCTAAGGGGGCTGTCAAAAGAAAACTGCTTGGAACTGGTAGAGGAAAGTCATTGAGACTGTTTCCTGTAAGGTTGTGATTTGTCTTCTCCGCTTTTGGAGGTAGGAACACCCCATTGTTTAGGCCTGTATGAGCCTTGCGGCTGAGATCTGCCTCTGGGACGCCTGTATCTTCCTCTTTGTGGTCTGAGACAGGAAAGGACCAATTTGTAGAAGGCCAGTTCCTGCTAAACCTGGGTGGCTGTACCTGTAAGAAATCCTTGACTGTCTGCATGGTTTTTGCTTTATCCTCCATTTTATTTCAACACCTCTTCTGCTTTAGTACCAAACAAAGTATCATGCTGTATTGGTGCATCTAATAATTTTGCTTTAACATGATCAGGCAGATTCTGTTCCTTTAGCCAAGCATGCCTTCTAATAACAGAACCTGTAACAGCGGCCCTGCAAGAGGCCTCCAGTGAATCATAACCACATTGCAAAGTATGCTTTCCCACTTGTTCAGTTGCATGCAATAAATCCTGCAATTCCTTGTTCTCTGAACATTCAGTATTTGTCAACATTTTCTGTTTAAGTAATGACATTAAATATTGCTGATATTTAAGCATATGAAACTGACAATTTAAAGCCCTTAGAGCCAGGGTGGCAGAAGTGTAAACTTTTTTCCCCCATCTGTCTAGAGCCCTAGAATCCCTATCAGAGGGGACAGGGTTTTTTGCAGTGGAAGCTCTAACCCCCTTGGGACCCTGAGATATAGTTTCTGGGTCAGCAGCGGGGTTTTTATATAGGAATTTATGAGAATCCGGGACCCTGTAGTATTTGTCTGGCTTAGCAGGTGCAGGGGGTAAAGAGTTAGGGGACAGACCGGACTCTGAAAATACATCATCTACAATGTCTAGAACAGGTGGAATAGCAAGGGGTCTGTGCTGAGGAAGAAGCAGAAAGTATCTGAGCCTTTTCTTAGATTCAGAATAATCTTGGCTCTCCCAGTGGAAATGCTCCCTCATAGTATGCAGTATTTCCCCAAAAGAATAGTCCTCAGGAGGAGAGGCTGAAGGAATGGATTCTTCAGCATCAGAATCCTCATAGGGAAGCATGGAGTAATAATGCTCAGAAGAGGAATCAGAGGAAACAGATACCTGATCAGAAGAATCATACTCTGTCTCTTGCCTAGGCCTCTTATCAGGAGGGGGATGGGAGCCCCTGATCAAAGTAATTAGGTCTTCGGCAATTTTGAGCATCTGTTTTTTAGGCATGGAAGTCTGAATAGGAGAATGCTGCACTTGTTTCTTTGTCTTTAGAGCTGCTTTAGTCTTTGTCTTTGAAGCTGAAGATGGCTTAACATATAGTTGTGTAGGTCTGAAGACACCCTCAGAAGCCGATGCCTGCTGAGAGGCTCCGGACCCATCTGAGGGAGTGATTTCCGAGTGTCCAATACCCTGAGTTTCCAGAGGCCCAGTCGGCTCCATGTGGGAGTTGGTAGCGGCCTGTGGCTCTGAGGTAGCGGGCGCCAGGGGCTGCGAAAGCACCTCACTGAGAACTGGCGAACCGGTGACTGGCCTAGAAGAGGCTTCGTCATCAGTTTTGGACCTCGGATGCCTATCCTTGTCCTTGCGTTTTTTGTAAACTCCAGTTGTCGGCGGTTCCGACGGCATTATATAATTAAATCTTCGGCCAAAGTAATGAAATGCAAAATCGAACCGACGCTTGATAGTGCGTTGGTTAAATCTAGCACAAAACCGACAGCTAGCAACGTTGTGATCAGGGCCTAGGCAAGAAATACAGTAAGAGTGAAAATCTTTATGAGGTATTTGCTTCCCACAAGAAATACAATTGTTGCTTTAATGAAGACTTCGGTTCTGAAATTTAGATTTGAAAATCTCAGGAGTCGGCCGACCAGCACTTGCAAACTGCTTTTGCTTCGGGCACCGCGCGGCAAGAAAGACTGAAGAAAATGGTGTCGGCTGCATCTTTTATACCCCTGGCGCACTGACGTCAGGGAAGAGGCGACAGCAACAGACTCCAGACCTAGACTTTGGAATTCTGGCCGACTGAGGGTAGCCTGCCAGCAGGATAACCCAAGAGTAATGACTGCAAGAGTGAAACACGATGAACCTCAGTCACAGACAGACAAGGTTCTGCCTTGCCAGGGCATATGCCCACACATTTCAAGAATTAAAGGATCGTGAAGGCCTCATGATTTCTGTCAGCAAAGCCTTTCTTTCACAATTAACTTTCAGGTTTACCTGTTTTACAGCGGCACTTAGACTTTTGTTTACTGGTACAAGCATGCTCTTCTGATGGAGGGATTGATGTTCTCAGGCCTAAATGCAAAAGCTTTTTATGTTTGAAATAGGCCCCAAGGTTGCATACCCTGCCATTTAAAGTTGTTTTGTTAAAGTGCACACTGTTTGCAGCTACCACTGGACAGTTATTACAGTGAAATAAAACAGTGAAAGCGCATCTGAATTTCCAAATAAATAATATGCATATGTACACACATATATATATATATCACACACACGTATATATACACACAGATGTACAATCAAACTAAGGAAACCTAATGCAGCTGCAGGACTAAATACATAGACATAATAAAAAATATAATTCACTACAGAAAGTATAGCTGTATAAAAATGTATCATAACAGTAGATGTCCTACTGATCACTGTTGCAATATTCATAAAGTACAGTTGTGTACACTTACCATAAATGTAGATGTTAGAGTGTATTCACTGTTGCAGTCATCACACTATGGTTATCTGCCTGCAGGTAGTCCTCAGTCAGCCCGAATACCAGAGACTTCGTATTTCTGCATCGGTTGCTCTCTCTCCAGGACTGATGTCAGGTCGTCAGGGGTATACAAACAGGCAGCAGACCCTATTATATCAGTTTTTCTAGCCCCAAATGTCAGGATTCCCCCAACAGGGATAAGGTATGGTGGGAAAATTACCACCAGTAAAAACTAAATAGGTTCATAGGTAGGTACTAGGCTATTGGCCCTAGGGCCTATACAAGCCTAACCAAAAAGGTACCCTGGCTTTCGCCATCCAAGAAATTTATTTTCCTGTGCCCCTGTCAAGCAGAACAACAGAAGTGATCCCCGGGGTGAATTTCCTATTACCCATCCAATCATCAAGATTTTTCTTGAAGAGTGCTAATGCAGAGCTCTGTATGACATAGATAGGTAGTCTGTTCCAGAGTATGGGAAGTCTCTGGGCCAGGAATTTATCCCACTAGCATGTTCTGTTTAATGTGGTGACAAGGTTTAGGTCCCTAGTGCGTGTAACTCGGAGGGATTGGGATTTCTTTAAGTGGAGCATGTCCAACAGCTCTGGGTTTGACATAGCTTTGTATGTTAGGCAGAGATCGCTTCTGAGTAGGCGATATGCGACGGAGTAAAGCTAGAGTTTGAGTAGTCTGTCTGCATAAGGCAGCTGTTTGAGCCCAGTAATCCTCTTTGTGAGGGTAAATACCAATACCAACACCCCTGTAAGGGGTGAGTAATAGACACAGAGGGGAAAGAGAGAGAAGGGGGCTGGAGGGAGTGAAACCAGGACTGCAACAGTGAATACACTCGAACATCTTCACTTATGGTAAGTGTATACAACTGTACTATGTTCTTCGTGTTTCATTGTTTCAGTGATCACACTTGGGTTGATTCCCAAAGCTGACGAAAGGGTGGAGGCAGTCAAGAAGAGTTGGGGCTGGCTAGTATGCCCTGCAGGACTGCAGCTGCAAAACCCACCCTGGACTTGGAAAAGATAGGCAGGTGGTAATGCTTGGTGAAGGTGTGTACAGAACTCCAGGTAGCAGTTTCCAGAATTTCCCTGGTAGGGACTCCAATGAGGAATGCTGTAGAGGTAGAAGTTGCCCTAGTGGAATGTGTTCTGACCCCCTGAGGGGTTGGTTTCCCATTGTGTTTGTAGCAGAAATGGATACAATGTGCTATCCAGTTGTAAAATGTTTGTTTTGAAATGGCCTTGCCCTCTGCCCCTGGTGCAAAACTGAGTAGTAAGTGGTCAGATTTCCTGAAGGCTTTAGTCCTATCCAGGTAGAATCTGAGCTGCCTGTGCATGTCCAAGGAGTGCAGGATCCTTTCCCCTTTATTTTGAGGATTAGGGAAGAAAGTTGGCAAATGGATAGATTGGTTGGTTGAGAGCCACACTGGACACCACTTTAGGCATAAAGGAAGGATTAGTCTTGAGGGAGACCCTGTCAGCATGAAAAATAATGAAAGGTTCCACGGCCATAAGTGCTTGTAGCTCAGACACTCTTCTAGTTGAAGTGATGGCCAGAAGCAAAGCTGTTTTCCAAGAGAGGAATTTTAACTCTGCTGATGCTGCAGGCTCAAAGGGAAGGAGTGTGAGCTTTTCCAGTACAAGTTAAGGTCCCAAGCAGGGGTGGGGGCTCTCCTTGGTGGCCTTAAGTTGTTTGCCCTCTCAGGAACTGTTTGATGAGAAGGCGAGAGAAGAGAGGTGGCTCAATGTTATAATGAGCCAAAATGGCAGAGGTACGGATCTTTATGGAGGAGAAGGATAGGCCTCTGTGGAGTAGATCTGCTAGGTAATCCAGGATTATAGGCAAGGAGGGCAGTGTTGTGTCCTCTCCTTTAGACTGAATCCTGGAACAATACCTTTTCCACTTATCAGCTTAGGATTTCCTTGTACTGGGTCTTCTGGCTTCAAGAACGATGTCCAGTACTTGCTTTCTTAGGCTGGTCACTGGGGGAGAATTCAAGGAATAAGCCAGGATGCAAGATTCAGGGTTTGGAGTTGCAGATGCAAGATCTGTCCCCCCCTGCTGAGTGAGGAGAGTTGGGATCTGGGGTAGGTGCCAGGGTGGCACCGGTGACAGGCTGCGCAGTAGTGGGTACCAGTGCTGGCATGGCCAGTCCGGGACAATCAGGATTGTCCTTGGTCTGTCCTGTGTTATCTTGAGCAATATTCTTGAGAGAAGCAGCAGAGAAGGGAATGCATATATTGAGAGGTTTTCCCACTGGAAGGATAGGGCATCCACTTTCCAGGCCCTGCTGTGAGGTGTCCTGGTGCAGAATTTGCTGAGCTGGTGATTGCAGGGGGAGGCAAAGTGGTCCACCTCTGAGGTCCCCCATTTCTGGATTAGAAGGCTGAAGGTGCTGGGTTCTAATTGCCACTTGTGTGGGTCTAGGAGATTTCTGCTTAAGTCATCTGCCAGTGAATTTTGTTTGCCTGCCAGGAATTGAGCTTGCAGATGAACATGCATGTCCAAGGCCATGTTCCACAGGGCCATGTCTAGCCTGCAGAGTGGGTACAGTGGGTTCCCCCCTGCTTGTTGATGTACCACATAACCTTTGGTGTTGTCTGTTTTTATTAGCAGGGGTCCTGGTGAGAGTAAGTATCTGAAAGCTGTTAGAGCGTGCTGAACAGCTAGCATCTCTTTTTGGTTGATGTGCAGATGAATTTGACTTGGGCTCCAGTGGTCCTGAATGCATTTGTCGTCCAGGTGTGCGCCCCCCAGGCATAGTCTGATGCGTCTGTGGTTAGGGTCTGGGCGGCGTGGGGTTGAGCAAAGGGAAGTCCCTTGTTGTGGTTGCATGCTGCTGCCCACCAAAGAAACTCTGTCCTTAGACAAGGTATGACAGTTTCCAGGTCTTGAGAATGTTGGCACCAAAGACTTTTTAAGTACCACTGAAGTTTCCTCATATGCAGTCTGGCATATGGAATTAGTCGGATGCAAGAGGCCATGAACCCTAGGGCCTGCAGGATTTTCCTTGGGGATAGCTGGGTTCTGGTGGCCATTTGAGTGAAGTAGCCTGTCAAGATAGGCTTGTTTTTCTGGAGTAAGGAATGCCATCTGGGATGCTGTGTCCAAGCTTGCTCCCAGGAATACAATATTTTGACTGGGGACTAGTTTTGATTTCTTTTCGTTGATAGTGTACCCCAGGGAGGTTAGAAGTTTCTTTAAAAATGTCAGGTGCTGCAATAGCGTTTCCTGTCTGCCTGAATCAAGCAGTCGTCCAAGTATGGGTAAATTTGAATTTTTCTCTGTCTGCAATAGGCAATGGCTGGAGCCACACATTTTGTGAATACTCTGGGAGCAGTGGATAAGCCAAAGGGAAGTGCAGAAAACTGATAATGCATAGATCCTGCCCTGAAACACAGGTATTTCCTGCATGAGTCCCTGATAGGGGATGTGCAGATAGGCTTCTTTGAGGTCTAGGGTGGCTAACCAGGCATCTTTGGCCAGCATAGGAAGAAGTTGCTGAAGGGTGAGCATTTTGAATTTTGGTACCACCAGGAAGGTGTTTAGAATGGAAAGATCTAGGATTGGGCGCCAAGTGCCCTCTTTTCTGCGTACCAGGAAAGTCTGGAATAGAACCCTTGACCTATCTGCTCTGCAGGAACAGGATGAATTGCACTTTGCCTTTATGGAGAGCAGGGACTGAACTTCGATTTGTGCCTCTGCCCACTGGTTTGGAGGAAGGTCTGGGAACCCTTTTGGGGTTGGCAGTGAGTGGAAGTAAAATTTTACCCCTGGGATACAATGTTGAGGACCCATCAGTCTTTGGTGATGAAGGTCCAGTTTTTTGCATAATGGGCAAGTTTTCCTCCTAGGGGCATGAACAGTTGGGCAGAGGTGAGGAGAGGAGTTGAGAAGGCATTTGGAATTCTTTCTACAAGGAGGGTGCTTAGCACTCCCTGTTTTTGAAGTTGAGGCACTCCATTGCTTAGATCTCTGCATACCCAGAGACTGTAGTCTGGGGGGGGGGGGTCCGTTTCCCCTGGGTCTAGTTTGAGATGGCCTTGAGGGGGCTGGAAAGGACCAATGCTTCAAGGGGCAATGCCTACTGAATCTAGGAGGCTGTACTTGCAAGAAATCTTAGACTGTCTGCATAGATTTAGCTTTTTCTTCCATCTTTTTTAGAACCTCTTCTGCTTTGGTGCCAAACAGATTGTCCTTGTTCAAAGGAGCGTCTAGTAATTTTGATTTGACATGGTTTGGCAAGGTCTGCTCCTTAAGCCAAGCATGCCTTCTCAGTACAGAACCAGTGACTGATGCCCTGCAAGATGCTTCTAGGGCATCAAAGCCACATTGCAAAGTATGCTTGCTGACTTGGCTTACAGAATGCATAAGCTCTTGTAATTCTTTATTTTCTGCACAGTCTGTAAAGGTAGCTAACTTTTGCTTAATAAGTTCCATAATAGGTTGCTGGTACTTCAGCATGTGAAACTGGCAATTCAATGCACTAATGGCGCAAGTTGCAGAGGTGTACACTTTTTTACCCCATCTGTCTAAAGCTCTGGAATCCCTCTCCAAAGGGGTGGGATTCTTAGCTGTAGTTGCTTTTATAACTTTAGGCCCCTGGGAGATGATCTCTGGGTCAGCAGTAGCATTTTTGGAAAGAATTTTGTGACAGTCAAGAACTCTGTGGTACCTGTCTGGTTTCCTAGGAGCAGGGGGTAAAGAATCAGGAGTTAGACTGGATTCCATAAAGACATAATCCACAACATCCAGAACTAGAAGTATTGCTAAATGTCTATGTTGATGCAAATCTAAAAATTCTCCGAGTCTCTTTTTGGACTGAGGATAGTCTTGGCATTCCCAGTGGAAATGCTCTCAAAGTCTGTAGGGTTTCACCAAAAGAAAAATCCTCTGGAGGTGAAGCAGAGGGAATGGATTCCTCTGCATCTGAATCCTCATAAGCAGATAAAGGCACGTCTTCATATTCAGAAACCTCAGAGTCGTCGGACTCTTGGTCTGTTAAAGCTGCAGGGGACAGGTCTCTCCCTCTCCCAGCAGGGGAAGGCTGGCTTCCCCTAATGAGCATAATCAGGTCTTCTACCATTTTAAGCATTTGATGTTATGGCAAGGAAGCAGGTGCTTGAGTTTGGGTTGTCATATTTTTAGGCGTAGCTCGTATTCTTGGCCTTAGAAACAAGGTAGTTTTAGACAGAACTGAAGACGTGAAAGAAGTTGTCGGTTTGTGTAGAATATCAGTAGTGCGAAGAACTTTCTTGGAAGCCGGTGACTGCACAGCGGCTCTGGTCCCATCCAAGGTAGAGACATCCACAGGTTCCGTAGTAGAGAGTCTCACTGCATACCGGACTCTGAACAGGTCTCGGTAGCTGTCTGCAAATCCATCGAAGCAGGCATCAGGGGCTGCGAAAGCGCCTCACTGAGTACCGGCAAACTGTCGACTAGCTTAACGGAAGCATCGTTGGCAGTTTTGGACCTGTGCGGTCTCTGTCTCTGTCTTTATCCTTGCATTTGTTTGGAAGATCGGTAGACGGATGGCTTACCGAAGCCATTTCGGAATACGGAGATCGAGAGCAAAAGTATTTAGCGACAATAAGGGCCAGACGATGAATAGTTTGGGCATTGAACAAAGCACAAAACCAACAGCGAGGTACATCGTGGTCTGGGCCTACACAGGTGACGCAGTAAAAATGGAAATCTCTGTATGGTATTTGCTTTCCACAGGCGAGACAAAAGTTAACTTTTTCTGATATTGGTTAGAGCAAGAAAAAAGGATCCCCAGTGGGGTACTTAGCTTTAGAAGACTTCAGGATGATTCAATTTGGAAACGAAAACTCAGGTAGCGGCCGACCGGCACTCGTGCAAACTGCTTCGGCTTCGGGCTCCTTGGCAAGAAAGACTGATGTAATGCTGGCTGCCTGTTTTTATACCCCTGATGACCTGAAGTCAGTCCTGAAGTGATAGCAACCGACGCAGAAATATTAAGTCTCTGGTATTCGAGCTGACTGAGGGCTACCTGCAGGCAGATAACCCAAATGTGATGACTGCAACAGTGAAACAGGAAGATCATCAGATGGATTTTCCTCACTGACATCCGGTCAGGTGCCAAAGCTTTACCTTCATATGACGCATATTCAGGTGATGACCTCAGCTTGTAGGCATCGGGATATAAAAATGGACATATGTATGAGAACCTCAGACCATCTCCAAGCCAGTATCGGCATGAAGATGATCAAAGAAAGAGAAAGGTCAGCAAGAGGGGTTTAGGTTGAACAGGTTCGGCAAATTCCCCTTCTTAAAGTAAGATCCAGGGGCACAGAATGCAACTGTGTGTGCACGAAAGGTAAGATTCAGGGAGTGCCAATGTTGTCGTTTGTTCCAACTCCAAACGTTTTGTCTTTGACAACCTTCTTTCAGTCTTTTCTTCCTCTGACTGCCATGCCAGCCAGGGAGTTTCTTCAGGCCCTGGGATTCATGTCCTCATCTATTCCAATGCTCCCTCTGTTTGGCTGCAGCATTGTCGCCCTCTGGATTTCTCTGTACCTCTCCTTCCTTGTCTAAAGAAGCAATTTGAATGGTAATTCAAAATGAGAGGTCAAAAAAAAAAATAACAGGGGCAAGATGGGAGGGAAGGAATACTGCACCAGTGATCACTATGACATCTGCTGTTCTGGTAAGTTCTTGCCCAATTGGTACCATGTCTTGACTGATTCACTGCTGCAGTACTTGTGACAAATGAGAGACTCCCTGAGCTGTAAAGACTGACTGGTTAAAAGGTGGCAGAAAGAGAACAGTCCTGGAGGCCAGACAGAATGGTTCTGGCAAACACTGTCCTGGACATTGAGAAAGCATCCAACATGTAGTGTTTTGTGAATAGAAGACCAGGTGGCTGCTTCTAAAATGGACCTGGTGTCTACACCTTTGTATAAAGCAGCTGAAGAAGCTACTGCTCGAGTGTAACGAAAATTTCAGGCAGCAGTCTTTCCATGGTGAGAACAGAAGGAAATAGCCTTAAAGATCCAGGAAGATCCAGGAGGAAACAGACTGCTTGGAAACCAGTTGTCCTCACCTGGATTCCATGAAGGAAATGAAGAGCTGATCTGTTTTTCTGATGTCCTTAATTTTATTCAAGCAAAACCTCAACTGTGTGCTAATGTCCAAAGAGTTCAGTATTCTTTCCCCCCATATTCTGGGGGTCAGGAAAAAAGGTAGGGAAGTTGATTGCTTGGTTGAGCATAAACTCACTGACCACTTTTAGCATGAAGGATGGATTAACCCAGAGGCTTACCCTAATCTTTGTGGAAGATGAGAAAGAGGAATGACCATGAGTGCCTGTAGTTCTCAGAACCTGCAGGCTGAAGTTAATGCCAAAACAAGCACCGTTTACCACGTGCAGAATTTTAAAGTACCTGAGGCAACTGTCTCGAAAGAAGGTGAAGTCAGCTTCTCCAAAACAAAGTTAAGGTCTCAAGGAGGACAACTGGTTTCTCTGGGGGTTTAACATGTACAACTCGCCTTAAGAAAAGTTTAATCTCTGTCCTGGACAAAAGAGGGAGTTCCAAAGGTAGGCAAGCATTAGAAAAAAGTTATGTACTCACCATAATATTCCATCTGAGTAGTTCTACTTCATTTGTCTTCAGCCGTCCCTCCCTCCCCCTGTGGCCTGTCTGACACTGGAAAGGACCAATTCTTTGTAGCTTTGTCCTCCATTTTCTTCAACACCTCTTCTGCTTTAACACCAAACAAAGTATCATGCTGTAATGGAGCATCTAATAGTTTTGCTTTGACATTATCAGGCAGATTCTGTTCTTTTAACCAAGCATGCCTCCTAATGACAGAACCCGTAACAGCGGCCCTGCAGGAGGCCTCTAGAGAATCAAAACCACATTGCAAAGTGTGCTTTCCTACTTGTTCAGCTGCATGCAATAAATCCTGCATTTCTTTGTTTTCTGCACATTCTGAATTTAACATTTTCTGTTTAAGCAGTGACATAAGATATTGCTGATATTTAAGCATATGAAATTGGCAATTTAAAGCTCTTACAGCCAAGGTAGCAGAAGTATAAATCTTTTTCCCCCATCTGTCCAGGGCCCTAGAATCCCTATCAGAGGGGATAGGGTTTTTTGCAGTGGAAGCCTTGACCCCTTTGGGACCCTGAGAGATGGTTTCTGGGTCAGCAGCAGGGTTTTTATAAAGAAATTTATGTGTATCAGGAACCCTGTAGCATCTGTCTGGCTTAACAGGGGCTGGTGGTAGAGAGTCTGGAGATAGACTGGACTCTGAAAATACATCATCTACAATGTCTAAAACAGGTGGGATAGCAAGGGGCCTGTGCTGAGGTAATAAAAAGAGGTCTCTGTGCCTTTTCTTGGATTCTGAGTAATCTTGGCTCTCCCAGTGGAAATGCTCCCTCATAGTATGCAGAGTCTCCCCAAAAGAATAATCCTCAGAAGGAGAGGCTGAAGGGATAGATTCTTCAGCATCAGAATCCTCATAGGGAGGAATGGAATATTCCTGTTCGGAAGAGGAATCAGAGGAAATGGAAACCTGGTCTGAAGATTTGTATTCTATCTCTTGCCTAGGCCTCTTATCAGGTGGGGGATGGGAACCCCTGATCAAAGTAATTAGTTCTTAGGCCATTTTAAGCATCTGTTTTTTAGGCATGGTGGCATCCAGAAGAATGCTGTACTTGTTTCTTTGTCTTTAGAACTGCTTTAGTCTTTGCCTTTGAAGCTGAAGTAGGTTTCACATATAACTGTGTAGGCCTGAAAACACCCTCAGAAGCCGATGCCTGCTCAGCAGCGCCAGACCCATCTGAGGGAATAGTTTCCGAGTGTCCAATAACTTGAGTTTCCAGTGGCCTAGCCGGCTCCAGAGGCTGCAAAAGCGCCTCACTGAGAACCGGCAACAGGCCTAGCGGGAGCCTCGTCGGTTTTGGACCTTGGATGCCTGTCCTTTTCTTTTTCTTTGCGCTTTTTATAAACTCTGGTAGTCGGCTGTTCCGACGGCATTATATAATTGAATCTTCTGCCAAAGTAATGAAATGCAAAATCGTACCGACGCTTAATAGTGCGTTGGTTAAATCTAGCACAAGACAGACAACTAGCAACATTGTGATCAGGGCCTAGGCAAGGAATACAGTAAGAGTGAAAATCCTTATGAGGTATTTTCTTCCCACAAGAAATACAATTATTAACTTTTTCTGACATCGGTCCATAGCTTTAATGAAGATTTTGGATCTGAAATTCAAATTTGAAAATCTCAGGAGTCGGCCGACCAGCACTTGCAAATTGCTTTTGCTTCGGGCACCACGCAGCAAGAAAGACTGCAGAAAATGGTGTCGGCTGCATCATTTATAACCCTGGCGCACTGACGTCAGGGAAGAGGCGACAGCAACAGACGCTGGACCGAGACTTTGGAATTCAGGCCGACTGCGTGTAGCCTGCCAGCAGGATAACCCAATTGTAATGACTGCAACAGTGAAACACGATTAACATCCAACGGATGCTCTCCTTCTAGAAGTCAAATTAAATTTGTAGTGAGAAATAAAGGTATGAGATGAGGACCAAGTAGCTACAGAACAAATATCATCCAATGAGACTACCAAAAGGCCGCAGAAGTAGCCATTGACCTAGTGGAATGAGCCTTCACCTGACCTGGAGGAGACGTACCTTTACCCTTGTAGACCTGAAGGATGCACAAGGAAATCCATCTAGCAGTAGGGACCTTGCAGATAGGTTTACCCAAAAATGGTTTAGAGAAGGACACAAAAAAGAAGTTATGTTCTTACCATAACGTTCCATGTTTGTTGTCCTTTATCTCGCCTTCTTTCTTTCTGGTTGGGTTCGGAGCTGATTTTGGCTCTGACTCTGCCACTTTGCTGCTTGCAGTGTCGGGACTGTCTTCTACTGGCTCAGGCTAAGTAGTGAATTTTTTCTGTCAAAATTATTTGTTTAGGATAAATTTCCTTAGAGCTTAGAGTTTTCTCTTCTTTATCCTCGTTACAGTTGTTGTTTGCTGTTTTAGGCCATCGTTTTCTCTCAGGTCTTTTTTCTGTGTTTTGTCGGCGGCCCGTTCTTTTCTTGAGGGTTGTTGGCTTGTCCCTTATCCCTCCTTGCTACTTGGAGAGAAGCCGTTTTAGTTAGAGGCTTTTCCCCTTTGGGAGCAGTAAACATTTAACTTAGAGGCTACCCCCCCTCCTCTTTTTTCCCTCCTTTCTTTCTGTATATATATATATATATATATATATATATATATATATATATATATATATATATATAAACACTCTAGTTGTTTCCCTCTTTCTATTTATGATGTCTATAGAACCTACAAAGCAGTCAGGATTTAAGAAATGAGACTTGTGTTGCCAAAAAATGGCCCTTGCTGACGGGCACATGAGTTGTGTTTACTGTTTAGGTGTGGTCCACCTGCAGGACATGTGTTCCGTTTGCCATGCCTTTAGTGCACGGGTTTTGCAGGAGAGGTGCAACAAACTGATATTGCGAGGGTTATTAAAACCCTCAGGTTGAGGTTGCATCGGATACTCAGCCTTCAAAAAAATCTGATGACAAACTGGCATCTTCGTCAGCTCCACCTTCGGTGCTGACAAAGTCAAAATCAAAATCTTCCGATCCTTTTCTCTGGCAGTTCCATCTGTGGCTTCGGAGCCGTCCCGGACTCAAAAGAGCTAGAGATCTCCTTCTTTTGACCCAGTGAGAGCCGTGCCTTAGTCTCCAGTTTTGCAGGTATTCACCGGTCCTCGGCCCACTCCTCTCGATCATCCAGGATTTTATCGGATGATGATGTGGAGACAGTGGCGAAGAGGCTGCTCAAGACATAGGTATTTGCTCAATTGTTGTCGGGCCCAGCCCAGAAGGAAGTGGTGCCGTTGTCTGAACCAGTCCCTGTCTTTATTCCTCCTCCGACTGCGTCCAGTTCAGACCCGGAGTGCATGGAAGTAGCAGTGGTGGAACCATCGGTACTGACAACCCTTGCCTTGTCGGTTCCGACATTCGCTCTGCTCTCGACAGTCCGCTCCATCGAGGGGTCTGGGTACAGAGACTCCCTCGTCTGCTCAGAGAGGGAAGTGGCATCGGACCCTTGTCCGACACCCGCTCTCCCTCTTGGAGCCTCGGCGCAGGTGAATTCGGCTCCCACATCTGCCTCGGAGCAGTCGCCTTCAGTGTGTGGAGGAGGTCTCCAGGCTCCTTGGATCCTCTGTTCCGGATCACTGTGCCTTTGAGGTGATGAGGAGTGTGCTGCCCACTGAGACAGCCCCACCCTCGGCTGCACTGGCTCCGTCCCCATTGACACCGGTGTCTGCCTCAGATCCTTCTCTCCATCCCAAGCGTAGGGAACCAATGCCACAGGGCGACCCCTCTTCTTCTGAGACCTCTCCTGAGCATGCCTCAGAAGAGGTTCCCAGGAAGAAAAAAACGTAAGAGGAAACATGTGGACTCCCCTGAGTCCGTCACCTCTGACACTGACTTGGATGACTTGGAAAGGGTCCCCACGGTCCCCCTCTGGAGATGTCTCATTCTCAGACATCCTGGAGATCCTTAGGCAGAAGGGAAACTGGAAGTACCTTGCCCCTTCTGAGGACAAGTCCATGTACTTGGACGCATTTGGTTCCCGACCTTCCACCTCCTGGGTGTCTTCACCTTTTGACCCACTTTTGTCTGTAGTGAGTCGAAAGGCATGGAGTGCTCCAGAGACCATGCAGCCCGTTCCGAGAAGGCCTAACAAATTCATGACCACACCAGAGGACAAGATCTGTCTCTCTAAAGGCGTGCCAGTTGATCATAACATCAACTGATCTGATTTATGAAAGTTTTTAGTCCTGTGTAAATAAAATCAAACTGTGTATGAACATCCAACAAGTGGAGTTTGTATTCCATTTTGTTAGCAAAGTTAGGGAAGAAGACAGGTACATTAATGGTCTGACTGATATTAACTTGTGATACCACCTTAGGAAGAAAAGACGGATTGGTCCGAAGGGAAACCCTATCTTTATGGAAAATCATGTAAGGAACTTAGATGGACAAAGCTTGCAGTTCTGAAACACTTTTAGCAGAAGTGATAGCTAGCAGAATGCTTTTTCCCCCCCCCAAGATAAAAATATAAGATCTGTGGTTGCAGCAGGTTCAAAATGGCAGAGCGACCAGAGGTTGAAGAACCATAGTAAGGTCCCATGGGGGAACAGGTTCCTTGACCAGAGGGCGTAACAGAAAAGCCCCTTTGATAAAGGCTTTACACAGTCTGGAGGAGGTCAGGGAGGCAGAATTCTCACCCACATGAAAATGAGAAATGGCAGTCAATTGAGCTTTGATAGTAGAACTTGCTCCCTGCTGAAAAATATTGGCTAGGAAATCAAGAATGACAGAAACAAGAGTCGTGAAAGGGTCTAAACTTCTTTGAGAATCCCAAAACAAAAAACGCTTCCATTTGCTGAGGTAAACCTTCCTGATTGAAGACTTATGAGCAACCACCAGAATGGACCGAACTGAAGAGGATAATCCAGGAGTCCTAGCGATCATGGAAACTGGAGCAGCCAAGCCATGAGCTTCAAACTGTCCAGATTCAGGTGATGAACCCCCGCTGGGTGTGAAATCAGATCCTGAATGGGATTCAAGATACAGGGCGGAGCCAGAAGATGACACCAAAGGAAGGGAAACCATACCTGGCGAGGCCAAAATGGGGCAATGAGGATCACTTTGTTCCCCAGTCGACGAGCTTTCTGTAGAAATCTCAGCATAACAGATACTGGAGGGTAAGCATACAGAAGACCGGGAGGCCAAGCCTGGACTAGAGCATCTCTGGGGGACTCCCCTGGCAGGGGATTCAGAGTGAAAAACTCGCTGCACTTCGTGTTGGAAGGAGATGCGAAGAGATCATAGCAAGGCTGACCCCACTCTCCAGGAAGATCTGCTCCGCTACTGAGAGATTCAGAGACCACTCGTAACGCATCAGAATAGTCCGACTTAACCTATCCGCTAGAATGTTGGACTGTCCCAGAATGTGCTTTGCTATGAGAAAGCGACCGGTGGAGATCGCCCATTCCCACACTCTCATGGCCTCGCGACAAAGGGGGTAAGATCTGATCCCTCCCTGTTTGTTGATGTACCAGACCACTGACATGTTGTCTGATTGAACTGTAATGGTTCCCAGAGGAAGGAAGGCATGAAGGGCATGCAACGCCAAAAGGACCGCCCTCAACTCTAGAACGTTTATGTGCAAGCTGGTCTCGACAGGGGACCACAGGCCTTGGACTGTCCTGCCTGGACAATGCCCCCCCCCACCACCCGAGTTGGGAGGCGTCCATGGTCAGTGTAGCTTGGACAGGGACTGAAACAAAGGATCATCCCTCCAAGATCTTCGAAGAGCACATCCACCACAGAAGGGACGACCGACAGACTCAACTGAGGTGTACTGGATACGATGACGGAAGTTCCAACAGGGACCATTGTACAGCTAGTGTCCACTGTAGAATTCTCATACGTAACTAGGCGCAGGGAAGAAGCATTATGGTCACTGCCATTAAACCTAAGGCCCTCAACACTGACTCTGCCGATGGAAGAGGAGAACAGTAGATCAGAGAGACATGCATCCTCAGGTTTTGCACTCTGTCCGAGGTCAGGAAAATTTTGCACTGTAAGGTGTCTATCCTTGCCCCAATGTAGTCTATCACCTGGACAGAATTTAGAAGTGATTTGGATGCTTTGACTGTGATCCCCAAATACAGAGCAAGCTTTAAGAAATAATCCCAGGTTTGAGATAGTAGACGTCTGGTGAGCAGTGAGGAGATAATTGTCCAGGTACAGACAGACCTGAATCCCTTGAAGCCTCAGGTGAGCTGCTACTACCGCCATCACTTTGGTGAACACCCTGGGGGCTGTGGTGAGACCAAAGGGTAGGTCTTGAAATTGGTAATGATTGACTCCTAGCAGAAAGCGGAGGAACCTCCTGGAGCTTCTGTGAATCTTTATGTGATAGTAGGCATCCTGGAGGTCTAACGAGCATATCCAGTTGCTCTCTTGCAGGTATTGTGACCATCCGGAATTTTTCTTTGGCAACTGACAAGTTCAAGGTAAATAGGTCCAGAACGGGCCTTAAGTCCCCATTTTCTTTGGCACCAAAAGGAACCTGGAGTAGAAGCCTTACCCAGGCTGTTCTGGGGGGAAGGGTTCAATGACTCGTTGTCCTAGCAGCTTGGAAATTTCCTGTGCTGCTGCCTCCCTTTGCGTGGGTGGTATGTCTGGGAGATGTTTGGGAGGAACCACAAAGGGGACAGTGTATCCTCTGGATATGATCTGAAGCACCTAGCGGTCTGATGTTAAGACTCCCAGTCTGCCAGGTGCAATGACAAATGTCCTCAGACTGCTTCCAGAGTAGAGCAATCGGGCAATCCCTCAGGGCTGCTGTCCGGGCCTGTCTGAGAAAGGTTCTCGAGACCCAAAACTCCTCGGACCCCCTCTGCCTCTGGGCCAGTGTCTATCCTGTCCTCCTCTGCCACTGGGGGAAGAAGAGCCCGGAGTTTCCTGGGAATAATGTGACTTCCGAAACCACGTCTTCTTCCCTCTCGGATTCCGGGAAAAGGATCTTTGAGGGTTCAAGAAGCGGATTCCAATGGCAGACTGTGTCTTCCCGTCCTTCTCACTCTGGACCAAAGTCTCTTTGACGGTCTTACCAAAGAAAGTAGCCGTCATAAGGGGGTGTTGTCAAAGGACCCCTTGAAAGGTTCCAAAAATTGACATAGTCTGAGCCAGGCATTGCGCCCCATGGACATGCCGGACCCAAGTGCCCTAGTCGCTCCTTCAGTAGCATTTGAGAGGAGTTGCATGGATGTGTTGGAGACTGTTTTCAAAGTGGCTATCCTCGCTGAGAACGAGTCCCTGTCCTCCTGCGACATGGACTTAGGGGGAGACTCAGCCAGCTCCATGACCAGGTCACGCTGGAGTCTCGTGACGTGGGCCAGGTAGTTCAGCACACTAATGGAAAAGGTTGCTGACGCATAAACCCGCTTCCCTAAGCGGTCCATCATCTGCAACTCTCGCTCACGAGGATGAACCAAGGAACTTTCTTGGGCTAGTTCCTTTTTTGTGGCTGCTGCTACCACCATAGCATCTACAGAGGAGCCCTTGGTCCACGAGGGTCTATCTGATGGTGGACTCGATCTTATCAAGATGTTTAGGGATTGGTTCCATGGTGTCCGGCTCCCGGGGGGGGGGGGGGTTTGGGTCCAAGTGCCTCCTCTTACACGTATGCTTGTGAGGCATGTCTCCGGTGGGACTCTCCAGAGGGGGGAACTCGCAAGCCATTTGTTCCTCAGGGGGAACCATCTGGGTATCCTCGAGCAAGGGGGGTCCCTCTGGTAAAATGATGGGATTTGTAGAAACAGCCGAGGTGGTCGGGCGGCACAGTGGTGCAGTGGTTAACATTGTCATCTCACAGCAAGAGGTTCTCCGGTTCGATTCTCGGCTGGGGTGCCTTCTGTGTGGAGTTTGCATGTTCTCCCTGTGTTCGCGTGGGTTTCCTCCGGGTACTCCGGTTTCCTCCCACATTCCAAAGACATGCATCTGGAGCATTTCTCCCTGGGCCTCCGCTGAAAACAGGCTCTGTGGAACCTAGTCGGACATTCCCGGTCAACAAATGTTAAATAAATAAATAAATAAATAAAATCCGAGGGGATAAGTCAGGGGTCTCGATCCAACAGAGAGAACCCTTTCTACGTCAAATGCCGAGGGAGAACGAACCTCCTGGCGAACCAATAAGGAAGCCGGTCTCCCCAGATCTGACATGAGAATCGGACCCGGGCCCGAAGTGGACGGAGCTCCAAGGGAGGGAACTTGGCCTGACAATGCCAAGGCCAATGAAAAAAGTTCTGCTCCCTCAGATCCGACACCCACGCTCTGGCTCCGACAGCCTCTTGGATCCAAACTGGTCGGATCGATCAGACATGCTCCAGTCAGCGGTCGACGTCAAGGAAGCAGGTACCATCTGCACCGACCTCCTAAGGCCATTCTCGGATCAGAGTACTCCAAACCCGGTGGACGGATCAGAGAAGGAGAAATCTGTGTGAAAAAAGGAAGCAAGCTCCCCCCCCTCCAGAGGGAGAGGGGGCTGGCAAGACCCCCATCTGGATCTGAGTACGAATGAACCTCCTCATCATTTTATCCAGGTCAGCTTCCGATAAGCTACACGTGGATCTCAAAAAGGCCACAAACTCCGACCTGGTGGGTCGAGGAACCAAGGCCCTAGATGGAGAACATGTCTCCCCTGGCTCCAGGTAAAATCTCGGAGATCAGATCCGAGGGGAGTTACGGATCCTAGGCTGACTTTTGGCAGGAGAAGGAAGGTCCGGAGACCTGTTACATTTTTCTGGTTTGTGAGATTTTGTCTCTCTCTCCTTCTCTCTGTCCCTTTTCCACTCCACTTCCACAGGCTTTGAAATGGGAGGTTGAGTCCCAGCCTGGGAGGGAGGAGAAGCAAGGGCAAGATGGGAAGGAGAGGTGGCCACAGCAATCACTGTGACCAAAGCCGATGTAGAAGCAACCGCCTCAGAAGTGGGAAGAAGGCCTTTCAGGGCCAACCTAGCCTTCCTGTCCTTGATAGCGTGCGGGTTAAAACCCGCACATATAGAGCAATCAGTATTCAGGTGGGCAACGCCCAAGCACATCACACAGTGTGTGGCCCACCTGCAGGAGATAGTTTATGGCCACACAGTGCACCTTTTGAAAACAGGCTCATCGGCCATGCCTCTATCCAACCCACTCACACTAGAGAAGGGAAAAAAGGAGAAAAAAAAAGTTTCCCACTCAGACCACTCACCACACACTCAAGTCACACAGAATACACTGAGGGGGGAGGGGAAGCAAAGCACACTAACAAACTAACTCTAAGTACAAAAAAGGTTCTATTATACGAAGCACCAGCGAGGGGAGGAGGAGAGGGAACCTACACTAAACAGTTATACTCAAAAGTTGAGAAAAAAGCTACTTAAAAGCAGAAAACTCACTCACCACTCAAAGCTCAGGCGATCACAATGCTTCAGCAAGCCGCGGCATTGGGGGTTGGAAGGTAGTGGAGGTGTATTATGGGTAAGGGGAGGAGCTTGGAGCAAATGCTTGTGAAATTGCTGGCTCGGATCCGGTATCCCGCAGGTTGAAGACCAAATGAAGTAAACTACTTCAGATTGGCCAATAAGTGAGACTTAATGGAAGTGTAGGCCAACCTTGAGTGTAAAAGGTCACATAAGTATTGTAGGACTGTGGGGGTGTCTGTTGAAAGGGGTTGGAGTTTATGTTTAAAGCACCGGAAGGAAAATCTTTTCCAGTCGGCCATGTAAGACTTTCTGGTGTTTGGATTCTACATGAAACCAGAAAACCTAATGACCTCTTCAGAAAAACTGTTTCTGGTAGGGATTAAAATCCTATTATCCAAAGGGTCAGGCTGAGAGAAATGAGACTAGGGAGAAGACGTAGGCCTTTCTTTTGGGTGATTAGATCTGGTTTTGGAAGGGATTCTCCAGAACTTTCCCATTGATAAGTGAAGCAGGTGAGGAAGCCAGTGTTGTTTTGGCCAGAAAGGTGCTAGAAGTAGAAGTATTGGGTATTACTTCATGGCCTTGAGAAGGAGCCTTGGTAGCAGAGGTAGTGGTGGACATGCATAAAGAGGAACTTCTCTGTTCATTGGAAAGAAAATCATCTGTCCTGCAAGTTAGAGGTGTCACAATCCTTGTTAAGAGGAAGAAAATGTTTTTGGGAGAGGCACACAGGTCCACTGAGGGATCTCCCATTTGAAAGTGATGGTCTTGAACACCTCTGTGTTCAATGACCATTCCTGTGGATCGTCCTAGTCCCTGCTTAGAGAATCTGCCACTACATTCAGTTGGGAAGGAATTTATGTATCTGAGAGATACTTATTTAATAGAAAGTCTATGTGTCAAACCTCAAGAGCTAGTCTGCACATAGGATAGGATCTTGTGCTTTCCTGTTTATGTTCCACAGAAGAATGTCTCGTTTTTAAAGGTATGAGAAGGCCTGTAGGGCTTGTAGAAGTGCCCTCATTTCTTAAAAGTCAATGTGTTCCCGTGCTATACAGACTGGCCACTCCCCCTGAACTTTGTGGTCCCCTGTCCAAGCCCCCACACCCTGTCCGAGGCATCTGTAAACAGGACTTGGTTGTGTGGGGCTGGAATGAATGGAAGATCTGGGTTGAGTGTAACCTGGTTGCTCCAACAAAGGAATTCCCTCGTGCTACATGGGAGAAGGGGAATATTGGCATCGAGGGGGTGAAGGTGTTGAGACGACACCAATTTCAGGTACCACTGAATTTTCCTCATGTTTAATCTGGCGAGGAGTAACATAGAAAGTTTACTGATAACCAAGAGCCACCTTACAAGCCTGAAGAGCCATACTGCAGAGAAGGTAAGATTTTGTGCCTCCCTGTTTGTTGACATACTACATCACTGTAGTGTCTGTGTACACCTTCAAGGGGCCCGAGGAGAACATGGGGTGAAAACAGCCAGTATCAGTGCTCTCATCTCTTTGATCTTAACCCTGTCTGACTTCTGATGGGAGGGCAGAGACTCTGAACTTTCAAGTGACCAAAAGACGTCCCCCACCCCATGTCTGCAGCGTCAGTGAACAATTTTTGACAAGGGACTGTAGGCTGAAAGGGCAGGCCTGGGTTGAGAGCAAACTTTGAATTTACCATTCAAATTGCTTCTTTAGACAAGGAAGGAGAGGTACACCAAAATCCAGAGGGCGACAATGCTGCAGCCAAACAGAGGGAGCATTGGAATAGAAGAAGACATGAATCCCAGGGCCTGAAGAAACTCCTTGGCTGGCATGGCAGTCAGAGGAAGAAAAGAATGAAAGAAGGCTGTCAAAGACAAAACTTTTGGAGGTGGAAGAAAGGCCAACATTGGCACTGTCTGAATCCTGCAACCCAGATACACACGATCCTGAGAGGGAGCTAATCCAGACTTTTGGAAGTTCATAGTGAACCCCGGACTTTGAAGCAAAGAGATGAACTGCAGATCCTGTAACAGGCAACTGAAGAAAGGCAAATGAAGCAACAGGTCATCTAGAGAAGGAAAAATCTGAATGCCTTGGAACCTGCAGAAAGCAATCACAGGAGCTAGGCATTTTGTGAATACTCTTGGGGCATGAGAGAGGCCCAAAGGGCAAAGGAGAGAACTGAAAATGAAAGGAAGACACCCAGAAATGTAAAAACTTCCTGAGAAGAGGATGAATAGGGATAGGAAGGTAAGCATCTCTCAGGTCCAAAGACATCAGAAAAGCCTGGCAGAGTAAAAGAGGAAACAGGGTTTGAAGAATAAGCATCCAAAAAAAGAAAGGACCCTGAGAAAGGTGTCAAGCAGGAAGAGATACAGAAACGGTATCAAGTGCCCTCCTTTCAAGGAACTAGGAACATCCTGAAATAAAAACCTTTTCCCACTTGGGAAGGGGGGACAGGTTGAATGGTTCCTTGGTTCACCAGGGATCCTAGAACCTCTGGGAAATGAAGACATTTCTCTACAGGAGGTTGAGGAATCCTTGAAAAAGGAGGGAGAGACTTCCATACCATGGAGTAACCCAGATGGATGACAGAAAGAATCCAGGAGTCTAAAGTGCTGACATGCCAATTTGGAAGACAAAGGGAAGCCCGAAGAGACAGAGGAACCTGGTCTAAGAGAAGGTGGAGCCAAGTGTCAAAGAAGCAGGCTTATAATAAGCGAGGTTATCAAAAAGAAGATTTAGAAGGATAATTCCACTGGAACTTCGGGACAGGAGAGACAAAAATATGTTTAAGGCCCTGCAAGGATTTGCCTTTCTCTTGAAGAATCTTGAAAAGGTCTGCAACAGCAGTCCCAAAAATTGTTTATTATCCAAAGGAGCATCCTACAACTTGGTCTTAATTGCCTAAGGCAGACAATGGAGATGAAGCCAAGAAACGGCTCATGACAGACTCAAAAGCTGCAACCTTGAAAGAGGCATCAGCAGGATCATAGCTACACAGAGTGGCAATCCACTTCAGAAGCAAAGCTAAAATAAATACGGCAGAGGATTTGCCTTCTGAATCAAAGAGGTCAAAAATAACATGACAAGCCTGTGCAATCACTGTCAGAGCATACCTGGTCGCGTGGGTCTGGTAATTAACAGCCCTATAGGCCAAAGTAAAAGCAGTGTAAACTTTCTTACCAATCCTCTCCAATGCCCTACTCTCCCCTTACCAGAAGGCAAAAGCTTAGAAGAGGGCAAGAGCTTAGAAAGTTTGTCAGAAGAGACTTGACACCACAGGAGGATCAGCAGAAGGACATTTACATAAATACGGACAATCCTCAGGAACCTTATAGAACTTATCAGGTAGTTCATAAGAGCAGGAGGCTGAGAATCAGGAGACTTGGGAGCAGCAATGGAAGTGTCTAACAAGGCAGCCAACACAGAAGGAACTGCCGATGGTTTAGCAGCATCAACCTGAAGCAACCCATAATATCTTCTCTGAATATCAGACACATTAGAAGAATCCCACTTAAAGTATTCCATCATCCTAGCAATTGTGACCCCAAAGGACAATTCATCAAAAGGAGACACAGGGCTAACAGATTCTTCCCCATAAGAACCATAAGCCAAAAGCGAAGGCATCTGTGAAGAATAGGACAAAGACCGCTCGGCAGACACTGAATCCGCATCCGAGGAATCTAGCTGTGTAAGCTGTTTAGAAGGGGTAGAGGTCCAAGAAGGAGCAAGTACAGAAATCCCTCGAGGAGGCTTCAGGGACATCAAGGCAGAAAACAAGCCCAGAGTAAACTCATGTTATTCCCTTTTATGATCCTTAAGACAGACTGAAACGTGCTTCATTTTGTGTCTTTTTTTGCAAGGGACATCAGCCTTAACAAATACCAGAGGTTCCGACCACTGTCGAGATTTGATGAGAGAACCCGGAATCTCCTCCCTGACCAATATCTGTGGAATCCTCTAAGACCATCTGAGACAATCAACTGCAGCTCCTTCTCGACGTCCAGAGCAAACGCCTGCAAAGCATCAATGGAAATGTGAAAAGATAGATTCATGCCAGCCTCCAACAGGGTCGCTGCAGAAGAATCTGATGTAGACACCGAATGACCGAATTACCCGCCTCTAGATGGACGTTCAGTACAGGCTGGACAGCTGAAGAATCTGGCCGAGACTTCTTGGCCTTCTTACCTAGTGGGGGTATCTCAGGGTTAAAGGATTCTTTCATGGTACCCTGGGCTAACTATTTAAGCTAGTTTTCAAGATAAATGGCTAGGGAAGACAAACAGCTTCTGGCATCTTAGGCACAGACACCTTACATCTATTACAAGAGGTATGGTCGTGGGAAGCACCAAAACAAAAAAAAAAACAAAAAAAAAAAAAAAAAAAACAAACAAAAAAAAAAGACACTGCTTGTGATGATCCTTGTGGGAATCTGCCTTCCACAATGACATTTTCTCTTCTTGGATGACATGAACTCTAGGTAGCAAAATAAAATACAACACCAAGAAAAAAAAAAACAACCCCAACAGAGCATTTATCTGGCAGCTAGTTATTCAGCACAGCAACAAGGCTCTCACACCAACTTGTAATAATGGTGTTTGAACTGCCAGCAAAGAAGTTATAGTTGCATCTGTATGTCCCTTTTATCCCCTACACTATGTGTGGGGAGCATAGGAGTGAGGTACAGCGCATACAAGATCATTAGACTTTGGTACACTGGCTGAGTGTTGGGCTTCCCTGAGTGGGAGATTCTTTCTGTTTAGAATATTGCAACAGTGATACAGAAGGATATCTGTAGTTTGGAATCCTGCAATATCTGCAGAACCCATCTACCTTACATGACGCCTTCCTAGTTTCTTATGTAATGGGTCAACTATGAGGGTTTACTGCTAAACTTAGCATTGTATTCATGGCTATTGGAAACTGATTTTTCAATGCATACCTTTAGGTGAGCAAAGAAACTGTCCTCAAATGTAGTAGCATGTGGGATAGGGTTATGGGGAGTGCTTACATTTTATCAGACCATCAGCTAGCTGTAATAGACTTGCCTTATAATACTCCTTGAAAGGGTCTGATGGGCGATCAGATTTTAACCATTACCGAACAGTGGTCACTGGTCAGACATAACCTATGATAGGACAACTACAGGTACAGAGCATAATGTGGTTATGCTGGTGATGACTAGTCAATAGTTTTAATCCTCTAGCACGGGCATGAACTATTTGGTCTACAGAGCTAGAAAGCACTGTTTGTACTTAATTGGGGTAGTGTAGGTTCACTAGCTAATGGAAAGATATCGGAAATCCCCAGGAGAATAGTGTTTGGTTCAATGGGGAGTTATCCCAGTTTGTTTAGAGATGTCTTGTGGGTTACAAGAGACAAGAATGCGTACAGTAGTTGGTTATGATATGGTATGGATTTTTAGTAGGATATGGAGGCGCTCATGATCATTGTTTTGCCTTACGAGTCCAGATGTGATTTGGCTTTTTAGGAATACGGCAGAAAAATATAGTGTCATCACTGTCTGTCACACTCCATGGGGAAAGACACCAGGGTGTAGTGGTGCAATCCTTCATTCTCACTTTTTTAGTATTCCTTAAGGATTCTTATATTTGCTTAACAGTAGGAATTCCAGATACTGAAGGCTGATCTGTATTTCTCTGCAAACTCCACAGAATTTGAAGGAACCCCCAAACAAATAAGATCCACTTCTGGTGAGCAGCTTGGAATAGACTGGGATGGGCAGGGACCAGTACCTTGTCTCAGGGTGGGCTCCCCATACCTGACCTGAGTTCTGTAAAGGTGTGTTGCCAGCCTGGATACTAAAGACTGAGTAAGGAATTGCTGGAGCTGCATGCCTTGACCCTAGACATTTAACCTAAAGAGAGTAGTCAGCACACTGTCTGCCCCATCTGGGACAAAAAAAAAGCTCATAACAGGCCTCCAATAAGAGATGTCTGGTATGAATTGCCAGCGAGGACCCTTGGCTCAGTATGGCATGCCTTGATGTGCGGGTAAGACAGCCTCCAAGGGGGATTTGTCAGAGGCCTCAGATCCCAGACACACGAAGGTCAGGATGTGGAAGTGCATCACTGGGATTCATGTCCTTGAGCAGAGCAGGGACATTAGAAATTGTTCTCTCATTACAGAGTTCCCATACTTCCACCTCATTAGAATGCTTTTCTAACTGAATCTCAGGGGGTGTCTGTACTTCA
This sequence comes from Protopterus annectens, assembly GCF_019279795.1. Classification (NCBI taxonomy): domain Eukaryota; kingdom Metazoa; phylum Chordata; order Ceratodontiformes; family Protopteridae; genus Protopterus; species Protopterus annectens. The sequence continues at coordinate 1,566,198,402 of NC_056743.1, read as the reverse complement.
AGTATGGGGACAAAATGAAAGATGCAACAGCAATACGAGTCAAGGGACTTGAATCTATTCAGATCTAAATAGTTTTGCAGGGAATGTTCTATTCTCTTAACAGTTTTTGGTCTAAATCCTTGAAAAGCTCTACAACTTCTCAATATTGTGCTCTAGGCCTAAACAGAACATGCACAATCTATATTGGCCTTTGTGTGGGATTTTTTCTAGCACAAGAGCACTACCTAGAGGTGGGTCTCCACTACAGTAAATCTTACTAGGTTGTCCAGCTCTTTAAATCACAATGTTTTCTTTTTTTCCTTTGGTCACTGTGCCTGCTGACCATTAATCATCCCCCCAATGGACATTAACCCTTATGTCCCTTCATGGTGGGGAATCCTTAGAACCACAGAGGTGAGGCAATACGTAGGTCAGTCAATCTGATAGCAAGAAGAGATGCTTTTTGTCCTTGCCAGCTTCTTGGCTATAGGTAAATATTTTGAATGACTCAACTACATATCCCCTGGGTGGGAGATGATCAAACAGTATCACCACAGGGACCCACAATGTTCTTCCCCTATACTGCATGATCCCATGCAGCCACTAATGATGGCTAGTGCCAAGCAGCAGCTTGGTGAGCCAAAAGTATGACCCTCACACACTAATCCATTAGTGTATCTCAAGGACTGTGCTGTTATACATCCTGTTTAGCCTTCTCCCACCCAGAACTGACACAACCATCCTCCCCCAGTCAGATCCAGGAAGAGCCTAAGCCAAAAAAGACAAATGTACTTTGGTTAGTGACACAGCACCAAACAGAATACACTACATCAAAACTAAGAGCTAATAATCTGTCACGAATAATCAAGAAACTACAAAGAAACGAAATACAATGAGAAGTATCTAAATTTAGCCCTTATGCAAACACATGAACAGAAATTGCTTGAAAGAAGCAGATTCAATGGTGTTCTTTGGCTCAAGAGGCAAAGGTCTTCTCATACACTATCCAAAAGCAAAAAAGGCTCAGTCATCTAATGATAAATTAACTGTGGCTTAAGTAGAACTGCAGGAGTGCTACATTGTGAATGTAGATTATGCTTTGTTTCAATAAGACTTCAACCCTAGCAAGAGAAAACAGAAGTCTTGGAAGCAAAGCTTTGTTAAGCAGTATAGTAACAGCACAAATTACTTCACAGTCTTTATGGCACCTACCACCATCTGCAACTACCTGTTCCAAACATACATATAAATACAATGATCCTTCCAACCAATAAAGGTATGCTTTTTATCTTCTTCACATTTTTTTTTAACCAAGCACATCCTACACTCTCCTCCATCCATCACTTCCACTTACTAGAGGTGTACAAATGACTTACTGTGACTCTTAGCATGCTTCTGCAAAGAAACATTTTATAAATTTAATAAAGTTGTTAGCAGGACAACTTATTAATAGCCTTACTTTACTGAGGATGATCTCAGGTGCAAGGTATTCCGGGGTTCCACACAATGTCCAAGTCCGCCCTTTCACTCTCTTGGCAAAACCGAAATCTGTCACCTGCAGATTCAGGAAAAACAAAAAAGTAAATCAAGACTTTTCAAACCATATAACCATAAACAGTACTTCTTATACTATGGTTACACAACGACTGCATGTTTTGCAATACAAGGTAAAAACAGCAAAATTCAACTAAAGAAAAGTAACGCCCCTGCCTTGATGGGTACCACAACTCGTACTCTGAGCCATGGTAATGTGGTAAAATAAAAGTTAAAAACAACTGTCTTAGAAGAGGACCTCCTAAACACATGCAAGATGGGTCTCTCTTCCACTGTTCTACCAATTTTTTTACGTGCTTTTTCCTATAGGATCATGGTTAAGTACTAGGCTAGCTGCCCTTGTGGGCCATTTTAAGCCTACCCAGTTCTTTTTTTGTGCTCGAATTAACATATTCCATTAAGTTAGAGACTGGCTTTACTCATCCCATGGTCGATAAAAAGAAGTTATGTACTTATAACACGTTCCATCTGTGCTGTCCTATTTCATTCTCCCTCTTCCTGTGGGTTTCGGATCAGAGTCAACCACTTTCAAAAGCTTAGACTCTGAAGTTCGAGCTCTTCCCCTACCGATAATGCCCCCCCCCCCATTACCTCAGATTGAGTTTGCTGCTACCACGTTTACCAATTATACCATAATATACACAATGTACATCAATTCTGAAAGTTACCAAACAAGAATAGAGAAAGAACAGGAGCTCAACAAGGAAAAGATGTCCCTACAACCATATCTGTCAGGCCATTCACTAAATGGACAGGGAGAAAGAGGGAGGGAAGGTCAAGGAAGACTGAAAAGGACAACAACATGGAACATTATGGTAAGTACAAAACTTCCTTATCTGATGTTGAATTTTCTCCGATACAATAATTTGAAATGGCTGCCAATTGCACTTTTACAGTGGAATGATTCCCTCCTCATAAAAATATGAGCAAGGAAATCTAGCACTGCTGGAACAGGAGCGGTGAAAGGATCTAATTTCTGCAGTTGAGCCCAAATAGAAAATATTTTCCATTTGCTCTTGTAAATTCTTCTAGTCGAAGATTTGTGGGAGGAGATCAGGATGCTTTGGACTGGGGGAAGAAAGCCTGGCAGATCTAGCTATCACTGGAATTGGAGAAACCAAGTGGTTGGTTTCAGACCTGGGAGATCAGGGTAAATTTGCCCTAATGGATGGGATAGCAGATATTTAGAAGTTATGTAAGTACCATAACGTTCCATGTTAGTTGTCTTCTCTCGCCTTCTTTCTTGCTGGATGGGTTCGGAGCCGATCCTCGGCTCCGACTCGGCACTTGCTAAGCTCGAGAGTCACTTTTACCAGCTCGAGGCAGCCCCATATCCCATGATGCAAGGCGGTAAAATACCCAGATCTCGTTTGGTACCTAGAGGGAAAACTGCCTAACATAAAAAAACTTTCCACTAAGGAAAGAAGAGCAACTAGCCTAAAGGGCTGTAAGGGGAAACCAGATAATTAAAAACTAGAACTAACTGGTGCCCAAGGAAACAAAATCTTCCAGAGACAAGGGAGATCAAGGTCTGTCCAGGCAAGGGGACAGGAGGGAGGTCAAGAAAGAAGGCGAGAGAAGACAACTAACATGGAACGTTATGGTAGGTACATAACTTCTAAATGTTAAGTTGTCAATCTCGCCTTCATTCTTGCTGGATGGGACCGTGTCCCTAGCACCTCTATCCTGGGTGGCTCAATGGAACAGACTCTTGAGAACCGTGGAACCAAAACTGGCTCTATCCCTGGAGGCCAAATCCAATTTGTAATGAGAAACAAAGGTATGAGGAGTGGCCCAAGTGGCTGCTGCACAAATAGTATCTAAGGGTAGCCTAGCCTGAAAAGCTGTAGAAGTGGCTAGGCCTCTAGTGGAATGTGCCTTAGGTTTTGAGCACAGTTGTTTGCCCCTAAGTTGATAAATGTCAGAAATGGTGGAAGATGGCCATCTAGATAAGGTCACTTTGGAAACAGGGAGGCCTTTCTTATTTTCAGCATAAGAAAGAAAAAGCTGATCAGACTTCCTGAATTGCTTTGTTCTGTCCAAATAATATCCGAGTTGGCGGTGAACATCTAGATAATGCAATTTTTGTTCCAATCTGTTGGAATAATTAGGAAAAAATACAGGGAGATCAATGGATTGGTTTAAATTTGTTTTTGAAGCAACCTTGGGCAAAAAGGATGGATTAGTTCTCAAGGATACTCTGCCCTTGTGGAAGACCAAATATGGGGGACGAACAGAGAGGGCATGAAGTTCTGACACTCTCCTAGCCGAGGTAATTGCGACAAGGAAGAGTGTCTTCCACGAAAGAAACTTTAGTGAACATGAAGCAGCTGGCTCGAAAGGAGGAAGAATTAAGGATGTCAGCACTAGATTTAGGTCCCATTGTGGAGGAGGACTCCTGACAGGAGGCTTCAGGAGAAAAATTCCTTTCAGAAAAGCTCTACAAAGCTTGTGGGACATAATGTTGTGATCTGCAAACCCGACATGAAAGTTCGAGATTGCAGCCAACTGAACTTTGACCGTGGAAGATGAAGAACCCGAGTGAAAGATTTCCGCTAGAAAATCCAAAACTGCATGAACAGGGGCAGTAAAGGGATCTATGTTCCTCGATTTCGCCCAAAGGGAGAAACGTTTCCACTTGCTAGAGTAAATCCTTCTAGTAGAGGATTTAAGGGAAGCTACTATGATATCCCTAACGGGGTTAGAGATCATAGGAAGCCTGGCTAAGGAAGGAAGTGGAGCAACCAAGCTGTGAGGTTGAGAGAAGGAATGGACCGATGCAGCTGACCCGATTGGTGGATCAGAAGATCTGGCACTGGGTCCAGATACCACGGCTGCACCAAAAGATGATGATGAAGGAACGGAAATCAAATTTGTCGAGGCCAATACGGGGCAATGAGAATCATTTTGGCTCTCAAAACGGTAGCTTTCTGGAGTACCTGTGGTATCAATGGAAAGGGAGGAAAGGCATAAAGAAGTCCCTGGGGCCAATCTTGGGTAAGAGCGTCTCTGGGGGGATGGCCCGGAAGTGGGAAGAGAGAGAAGACTGGGCATTTGCTGTTTTGGGGAGTAGCAAAAAGATCGCAACATGGGCGGCCCCACTTCTGAAAAATCTCCTCCACTGTAGATTGCTTGAGAGACCACTCGTGAGGCATGAGTATAGCTCTGCTCAATCTGTCCGCTAAAATGTTGGTTTTCCCAGGGATATGCGTTGCTACCACAAACCGATGAGAGGAGATCGCCCATTGCCAAAGTCCGAGAGCCTCTCGACACAAGGGATAGGACTTGGTTCCGCCCTGCTTGTTGATGTACCATACTACGGACATGTTGTCCGTGTGAACTGCAATCGTTCCTAAGGGAAGAAAGTCGTTGAGGGCTTGCAACGTTAAAAGCACTGCTCTCATCTCTAGGACATTTATGTGCAGGTGGTATTCGAACGGTTGCCATGTCCCATGAACCATCCTGCCCTGATAATGACCCCCCCACACCCGATCAGGGAGGCGTCCGTAGTGACTGTGGCTACCGGGCCCGGCTAAAGAAAGGGTCTCCCCTGATGGAGTTAGCGCCAAGAAATCCACCAGGATAGATGTTTTTTGCAAGTTTGTGTCACCAGGATCTGGTGACGCATGGGAAGCTGTTGGAAGGACCATTGGGTGAACAACATCCATTGAAGGAGAAGCATGTAAAAACGGGCCAAAGGAAGAAGAGTAATGGCAGCTGCCATGAGGCCCAATACTTTCAGGACCAGTCTGGCTTGCACCTTTTTGCTGGCAAGGATGATCCGCACATGGTTTTGGATATCTAGGATTCTCTGGCTTGTTAGGTTTGCTGACATCCGAGCAGTGTCTAAATTTGCACCTATAAAAGTAATAGATTGGCAGGGCAATAAGGAGGATTTTTCGTAGTTGACCGAAATTCCTAACTGAGTGCAAAGATTTAGGGTGTAATCTCTGGCTTGGAGAAGTTGATGTCTGGTGGTGGCTGAGAGGAGCCAGTCGTCGAGATACGGAAACACCTGGAATCCTTGACGTCTCAGGTGAGCCGTGACCACTGCCATGCATTTGATGAACACTCTGGGGGCTGTAGTGAGACCAAAGGGCAGGGCTCTGAATTGAAAATGACTGGACCCCAGCCGAAAGCGGAGAAACCTTCTGGAGCGCCTGTGGTTTTTATGTGATAGTACGCATCCTGAAGGTCTATTGAGCACATCCAGTTGTCTTTGCCTAAGAAGGGTAAAATCGATTGAAGTGTGACCATCCGAAATCTTGTCTTTTTCACCGACTTGTTGAGTCTGCTGAGGTCCAATATTGGTCTCCAATCTCCGCCTTTTGGGAACCAAAAGAACCTTGAGTAGATTCCAGGCTCTGAATGGTCTGTTGGAACTGGCTGAATGGCCCTTTTTTGTAGAAGCTTTGATACTTCTAATTTTGCAATTTCCCTTAGACTGGGTGGAACGTCTGGAAGGGAATTTTTGTGAGGGAAGGGACTTTCCTCGAAAGGAATCTTGTAACCCTCGGATATGATCGACTGTACTCATTTGTCTTGCGAAAGGGAAAGCCAGGCTTCTAGGTACAGCGATAATCTTCCCCCGACTGCCTCCAAGGGTGGACAGTCGGGCAACACCTCAGGGATGCTGGAAGGGCTTGTCAGAGAGAGGCTCTCTGCTGCCCTGGTTCTACGGATTCCCTCTGCCCCTAGGGTGGCGTCTATTGTTATTACCCCCTCTGCCTCTAGGGGTAAACTGACTACGTGTGTCCGGCGTGACTCCCTGAGATTTTCGGAACCACATCTTCCCCCCTTCTGTCCTTTGGGGTAAGGCCTAGAAGGGGTGGAAAAATGGACTCCTACGGCAGAAAGAGTCTTGCCGTCTTGCTCACACCTGGTCAACGTATCCTTCACCTGAGGACCAAACAATGTTGACCCATCGAAGGGAGAGTTTGTGAAAGACGCCTTAAAGGGGTCTGCAAAATTACAGAGCCACATCCAGGACTGACATCTAAGAGCCACTCCTGTCCCTGGAGCTCTACTCGCTCCATCTGCTGCATTAGAAATTAGCCGCATGGAGGAGCTGGTTATGGAGTTAAGGATTCCTATCTGAGAAGCAATCTTCTCCTGAGCCCCTGCAGCTGAAGGATCCTGTACTACTTCACCTAATTCTTTAAGGATGTCCCTTTGAAGTCTTGTGAAGTGACATAATTCAGCGAACGCATGGCAAAGGTCGCTGAGGAAAACATCCGCTTACCATACCTGTCCATGGTCCTAGAATCCTTTTTAGGAGGATGGACTGGTACGGAAGGATCTGCAAGTTCCTTCTTGGTGGCGGCCGCCACCACCATGGCATCAACAGGGACACCTTTTGTAAGAAATTGTTTCTCGGAAGGGGCTGTAATAATTTTAGAAGGCCTCCTGGGAAGTGGTTCCACGGAATCAGGAGATGCCCAAGCCTTCCGAGCTATCACCTCCATGAGGGGGTCGAAAGGCGGAGACACCCAGGAGGTGGAGGGTCGAGATCCAAAAGCCTCTAGGTATACCAACTCATCCTCGGAGGGATTAATGGAGGGCCAGTTTCCCCTCTGTTTTAGGAGTTCTAGGATGTCTGAAAAAGAGACATCCTCAGAGGGGGATCTTGGGGACCCCTCCGACTCAACTAAGTCGGTATCTGAAGTTGTAGACTCAGGAAAGTCTAGGTGCTTCCTCTTACAGGTCCTCTTACGCGGAGGATCTCCTGACGGATCAGGAGAATCCTCGGAAGAGGGGGTTCTTCCCAGTGGGGAAACCTGAGGCGATGGATCTCTCGGTCCGGGAGCAAGAGAGTGGGAAGAGACATCTACAGGCACCATAGACGGAGGAGCTAAGGGAATAGACTGCTGACTGAGCCCGGGGGGCCAGCACACTCCTCATCACCTCGAAGGCTCCCCTCCCAGGGAGATCCGAGAGACCCGCTCAAGCAGGGGCTCCGGCCCACCGAAGGGAAGGCTCCGAGGCAGATGTCGGAGCCGAGCTCACCAAGGCCGAAGCCCCGAGGGGGAGAGCAGGGTCGGACAAGGGTCCGATGCCACTCGCCCCCTCGGAGCAGACCAGGGAAGCCCGACCACCGGATCCCTCCAAGGAAGGTCTCAAGGAGGAGATAAGAGTAGAAGCTGAAGGGGCAGAAAGGGGTGGTATCTGCCCCGCAGCCATAGCAGTGACTATTCCAATAGACTCCGGCTCCGAGCTCTGGAGGAGAGTCGAAGGAGGAATTTGAAGAGGGTGTGGACTAGTAGTCGTCTGTTGAGACGGACTATGAAGCATCTGGGCTAGTGCCTGTGATTTTAACAATCTGCTTACCACTCTCTCCAAATCATGGTCCGAGAGCCTGGAAGACCTAGATGAACGGCTCTGATGGCTCCGCTCCGAAAGAAGAGGAGAGGTCGGAGCCGAAAGTATAGGCTCCAAAGAGGGAGACCTGGACCTCTTCCTCGACAAAGCCATTGGAGCCGATGAACCCTCGGCTCCAGAAGGAGCCGACAACTTATCGGCTCCACGCCTGGTCAAAGATGTGTCGGCTTCAGCCGGAGCCGACACAGGCAAGGAAATAATGGTATCGGAGCCGGCTGGCGCCGATACCAAACCCTTCGATACATGGTGGTCGGAGCCGGTCGGAGCCGACACCAATGTATCAAAGTATCGGCACCAATAGCCACCGGTGCCAAAGATTTAGTCAGAATGACATCGGCTCCAGCCGGAGCCGATCTCGACTCCAAAGGAGTCGGAGCCATGGTCGGAGGCTTAGAAACAGAAGCCTGGGCCTTGGAGGTCTTAGAGGGCTGACCCGAAGCAGACTTGGCCGGGGAGCCCTCTGGTTTAAGTAGTCCTCTTAAAATTAATTTATTTCTCCTTTCCTGCAGGACTCTCTGGCTGAAAGAGTGACAAATAGCACAGGAGTCCTGCAGGTGGAGAGGTCCCAGGCAATAGATACAAGAAGTGTGACCGTCTGTCAGAGACATCTTCTGACAGCACGAGTCACACTTCTTGAAGCCTGAGACCCTCGGGTTCTTTGGACATTGTGAGAACAACACAAAAACACACTACTCACACAGTCCCAGATTCAGAAAAATTAACTTAAAAAGGGAGAAAAATATACTCACACACACGCCCTGACAGGAAGGGATGGGAGAGGATTGAAGGCCCGACTAAGTAAAAACAAGTAGGGAAACAGTAAACTAGGAACTAGAGACCCTAAAACTATTTAAAAGTGACAAATACACTAAAATATGTGAGAAAAAAGAGGGATGGGGTGACTAATATTTGAATAACAATTCACTTACCAAGAGCTGGTAAAAGGAGAACCTCATCAGCGAAGCGGCAAACGAGATCTGGGTATTTACCGCCTTGCATCACGGGATATGGGGCTGCCTCAAGCTGGTAAAAGTGACTCTCGAGCTTAGCAAGTGCCGAGTTGGAGCCGAGGATCGGCTCCGAACCCATCCAGCAAGAATGAAGGCGAGATTGACAACTTAACATGGACGTGGTTTGAGCGCCCATGAAGGGCAAATCAGATGATACCAAAGGAAGGTGAACCAGATTTGCCGAAGCCAAAAGGGGTCAATAAGAATCACTTTGCTCTTCAACATGGAAGGTTTCTGAAGAAACTTGAGGATCAAGGGCAGAGGAGGAAAGGCATAAAGTAATCTGGGAGGCCAAGCATGGACCAGAGCATCCCTGGGTGACCATCCCTGAGGGGGATCAAGGCGAAGAACCTGCTGCACTTGCTGTTGTGGGGAGATGCAAAGAGATCACAGCAAGGTTAACCCCATTTGTGGAAGATCATGTTAGCCACAGACTGGTTCAGAGACCACTCATGAGGCATCAGTAAGACCCCACAGACCCTGTCCACTTGGAATGTCCAACGCAGAAAATGCCACTCCCCACCACCCTACCTAGGAGACAAACATGGTCAATGTGGTGTCTGGGGGAGGAAGAACAAAGGGACATCCTTGAAACCCCTCCGAAGAGTGAAGCCACCAGAGGAGAGAATCTTTGCACACTCATGACAGTTTGATTGGATAGCTGAGGGGGGTGTTGTTGAAGTAACCACTGAACTGCTAAGCTACACTGTAGAATCTTTTTTTTTTTAATTTCTCAAAAGTCTATTGGGTTTCTATTACCATGACGGGAAAGGACCCATTCCTAACTCAAAGTATGATTATTAGCATTGTTTCAATCTTGGATGTCAGCCAAAAGTGCTCTTTGCAGCATTTGTAATGTGCCCAGTAATGACTCCTTCTGCAATTCGTATGGAGTTGCAAGTATTGGTAACATATCTAAATACAATTGTAGATTCTTTTTTATTAAGACCCATTGCTCTTACTACTATTGGAACTGTCTAGGTATCCTCTTTCCACATTGCTCTTGTTTCTGCCAACAAATCCTGTTATTTTATGACTTTGTGTCTCTCTGTACGCAAGACACTGTAGTCACTGGGTGTAGTGATTTCAATGATCAATGCTACCTTTGTCTTCTTTTCATGGACCACTATATCTGGTTTTCGCGCATCTATCTTTTTTACTGTTGGTAATGGGTGATCCCATGTCATGTAGACTTGATCATTTTCTATGATGCTTTGTGGCTCATGTTTCCAGTGTTTTTCAGCTACTTCAATGCCATAATGTTTACACATTCCCCAGTTCAACAGTCTTGCCACATTACTATGCCTTTCAGTATACAGTCCTGCCATTAGTATGCCACAAGCAGCAACGAGGTGTGCGACCATTTTTTCTGTTTTAAAAAACCTATATTTGTCTGTTTCTCCCACGTGTTCAATGGACTCTGTAAACCAATGTGTGTGTAGTCCACTATCTTGGGCCAACTATATTAGCCTTTCATCTTTTGGTTTGAATTGGTCTCTCCTTAACCATTCCTGCTTCCGATCCTGATCAACATGAGGTTCTTCCAGAAGTTTTCTACACTTGAAACTATATTTATGCATTCTCCACATTTCTTGCCTTCTGATCCTTCACCTTATATTCTTTCTTTTGTTTTTTGACACACTCAGTTGTCGCCTGATTTTTATTTACTTCTCGTTTGATTTCCATTCCTGCCTGATGTCGATATGCTTCTGCTAGACTAATCAGGGAAGTCATCTTAGATACATTCTCCTCATGTTTCAAAACTTTCACTGAGTTTGGGTCCTGTGAGGTCAGCAGATACGTGTGCAGTCCCACGTCTGCAGATCTATATGCGTAATCAATTTCAAGGAGGCCCACACCTCCTTTGGAACGGGGAATATATAATCTTGGTGTGCACTGATTTTTATAAATCATTTGGTGATCATGAAGCATCCTTCTTGTTTTCCTATCTAATCTATCCAACACATTTTGGGGCCAGTCAGTCACTAAAACTGTAAGTTAGGACAGGAAGAACAAATTGGTTTATAGCTTAATTTTGTTCCCAGATGTCAATGTTTTTTTCAGGATTAATTTAAGTCTTCTAAAATACTTCTTACTAAATTTTATTTGCATTTGTTCATGTTTTACTGCTGATCGTTCATCAATTCCCCAAATATTTATACACTCCCTCTTGCTCAAGTTCTTTTATATCACATTCTTGTCCCAAACTGATGCTTTCCTGGTGATGCAGTTTTCCTGCTTTAAAAGGTTGCTTTTGCGCACACTAAGACCAAATGACAGACTTTTATCATCTGAAAAAGTTTTGACTACTGAAAGTTGTGCTTTCAGTTCCTCATCCGATAAGCTATAGAGTTTTAAATCGACAAAGAGAAGGTGAGAAGTCTTTGCACTGTTTTCTAAGAGCCAAATTATAGCCATGGCCTAATCTGTTAAGTAGACAGCTTTAATGGAATAGCAGATGTGACAGGAAGTCGCACTGGAATTATCCCCCTTTGGATTTTTATTCCTGGAATAATAATTTGTCCTTTATCATGGCTTAATTGCAAAGTGATCTACCACTGTTTCACAGTCACTGCAATGTAGTTGATCAGTGTAGGATGCATCTTAAACGTTTTTAAGCACTCTTATCCATGAATGTGGGATACTATCAAATGCTTTTATTTTGTAGTCAATCCATGCCATACTTAGATTCTTCCCCTTTTTACAGTACTCCATTATGACTTTATTTAGAAACATATGATCCTTTGTTCCATATGACTTTCTTTTACTGCCTTTGGTTTTAGTGCCATGACAGAGTTTTCTTCTGAATGACTATAAACTCTGTCAGTATCAATTCTGGTGTATAGTGTATTAAGGTTGCCACCTTTTCAAATGGCCAAAGTGGGACATTTTCGGTACAAACATCATATTTTACAGGCTGACACAAACCCACGGTCAGTACAAAGGATAGAACTTAACTTTTTTGCCTAAATAAAAGCTTATTCTTGTAGCATTTTAGTTGCTTAATCTGTTTCTTATAACATTTAGGTATTTTACATACAAAATAACTGTTTTATGCAACTATTACATAAAATATAGGAAATAATTTTGCCCTAAAATCTCAATTCATTTGCCATTTTTTTAATTTTTTGTCAGGACACAATTAGAAGTTATGTACTCACCATAACGTTCCATCTGAGTAGGTAGTTCATTTGTCTGCAACCTGTAGGTTACGGATCCGATATCGGATCCGAGCCGGCAACTTGTTTCAAGCTAATGGATCCGAGCTCCTAGCCCCTCCCTTCACCCATAATCCCCTGCTAACCCCTCCATGACCTCAGATCGAGTTTGCCTCTCCATATATATCCAAGAAGGATACCTAAAAACTAATAGATCCAAGAAGGTCAGGGGGAAGGAGAGGGGGATGGTTGCAGACAAATGAACTACCTACTCAGATGGAATGTTATGGTGAGTACATAACTTCTAAATCTGAAGTAGGAATGTTCATTTGTCAGCAACCTGTGGGACAGAGTTCCCAGCTACCTGCACCCTGGGTGGCCATCATGGAAGGATATTACGAAGCACCGCAGAGCCAAAGGATGCTCTCCCTCTAGAAAGCAGGTCTAGCTTGTAGTGGTTGATAAAGGTATGAGATGAAGCCCAAGTGGCTGCAGAACAAATATCATCCAAATGAACTCTAGACTTGAAAGCCGCAGAAGTAGAAATGGAGCAAGTGGAATGAGCACAAACTCCTTCTGGTGCGGGTCTACCAGAGGCTTGATAAGCTAGCAGGATACATTGGGAAATCCAGCGAGATAAAGATACTTTAGAGATAGCTTTCCCCAAGTTAAATTTGGCAAAGGAAACAAACAGCTGGTCGGTTTGTCTATGGCCAGCCGTTCTATGGGTATAAAAACGAAGCTGCCTATGAACATCCAATGAGTGCAGCTTGTATTCACCCTTATTTTGATATTTAGGGAAGAAAACCGGTAAATTTATGGATTGGTTTATGTTGGTTTCTGATGCTATCTTGGGAAGAAAGGAGGGATTGATCCTGAGGTACACTCTATCAGGGTGAAAAATCAGGTATGGAGGCTTTACAGAAAGAGCCTGAAGTTCAGACACTCTTTTCGCTGAAGTAATGGCTACAAGGAATGCTGTTTTCCATGACAAGAATTTGAGATCCACTGAACCAGCGGGTTCAAAGGGTGGAGCAGTCAAGGCTTGAAGAACTAAAGTAAGATCCCATGGGGGTACGGCTTCTTTTACAGGAGGTCTAAGTAAAAAGGTACCCTTGAGAAAGGTTTACACAATTTGGCTGACATCAAGGGTCCTGTATCATGTCCCACATGATAATGAGAAATGGCTGCCAATTGCACTTTGACAGTTGAACAACTAGCACCTTCTTGAAAGAGTTCAGTTAGGAAGTCTAAAATGGATGGAAGAGGAGCCGTAAAGGGATCTAGATCGGCGCCCAGATGGAAAAACGTTTCCATTTGCTGTGATATACCTTCCTGGTGGAGGGCTTATGTGCTGCCACGAGGATGGCTTTGACTGGTGAAGAGATACCAGGAGTCCTAACTAGGAGTGGAACTGGAGCAACCAAGCTGTCAGTTTCAGATTGTCCAGGTTTGGAGTTGGCAAGTCCAATGGATGCGAGATGAGATCCGGAATGGGATCTAGAATCCAAGGGTGATTCACAAGGTGAGACCACAGGTAAGGGAACCAAATTTGTCGAGGCCAGAATGGGGCAATGAGAATCATCTTGCTCCCCAACCGCGAGGCTTTCTGTAAGAGTTGTATCATCATTGGAAGAAGAGGATAGGCATAGAGTAGACCGGGTGGCCAAGCATGCACCAGAGCATCTCTTGGAGATTCCCCTGGTGGGGGGATTAGAGCGAAGAAATTGTCGCATTTGGCGTTTGATGGAGATGCAAAAAGATCGCAGCAGGGTTGCCCCCATATTGCGAATATCTGCTTCGCTACTAGAGGATTGAGAGACCACTCATAGGGGGTAAGAAGGGTGTGGCTAAGCTTGTCCGCTAGGATGTTGGTCCTCCCCGGAATGTGCGTTGCAATCAGAAAGCGGATGGTGGAGATCGCCCATTCCCACACTCTCATGGCTTCGCGGCAAAGAGGATAAGATCTGGTTCCCCCCTGTTTATTGATATACCAGACCACTGACATGTTGTCCGAGTGAATTGCAATCGTTCCTGCGGGGAGGAAGCTCTGAAGTGCTTGCAACGCTAACAGCACCGCTCTCATCTCCAGAACGTTGATATGCAGGGAGGTCTCTGTATCGTTCCACGTGCCTTGGACTGTCCTGCCTGAGTAATGCCCCCCACCCGAGGCGGGAAGCGTCCGTGGTCACCGTGGCGATAGGGGGAGAGGTGCAGAAGGGATGGCCCGTATGGAAGTTTGATGCTCGGAGCCACCATAGTAGCGCCCTTCTGCAAGCCTTGCTGATAGCAATGGGATGGTGGAGAGGAAGGGATAGGAAGGACCATTGCACTAACAGAGTCCACTGCAGGACTCGCATGTTCAAACGGGCGCATGGAAGGAGTGTAATCGCTGCTGCCATGGAGCCTAGTGCCCTCAGGATCAATTCCGCTGGTGAAGCCACTGAATGAAGGATAGCCCGCACATGAAGTTGAAGATTTCTGATTCTCTCGGTAGTTAGGAAGGCTCGCAAATATCTGGTGTTTATTCTGGCACCTATAAATTCTATGATCTGTGTTGGAGCCGGTAGGGATTTGCCGACATTGATAGTAATGCCTAGTTGTGGGGCTAGATGGAGAAAGAAGTCTCTGGCTGAGCAAAGTAGATGCCTTGTTGGCGCGGTCAGGAGCCAGTCGTCCAGGTACGGGAAGACATGAATTCCCTGGAGTCTCAGGTGGGCCGCAATCACTGCTAACACTTTGGTGAACACCCGGGGGGCTGTGGTGAGGCCAAAGGGAAGGACCCTGAACTGGTAGTGACTGGCTCCCAGCCGGAAGCGAAGGAACCTCCTGGATCGTTTGTCCATTAAGATGTGGTAATATGCATCCTTGAGGTCTATAGAGCACATCCAATCGTTCTCCCTCAGAAGGGGGAGGATAGATTGAAGAGTGACCATTCGGAAATTTCCTTGGTTACTGACAGGTTCAAGCGGGAAAGGTCTAGGATGGATCTCAGACCCCCCGTCTTTTTTGGCACCAAAAAGAACCTGGAGTAAAACCCTAATCTGAGCTGGTCTTGGGGGATGGGCTGGATGGCTCTTTTTTTTTTTTAGCAGCTGCTGTATTTCTGCGGCTGCGGCCTCCCTGTGATCGGGTGGTACATTGGGGAGGTTCTTGGATTGGGGGACATGGAGAATTGGTATTTTGTACCCTCTGGATATGATGCGAAGCACCCAGCGGTCTGTTGTGATGGACTCCCATGCTGCTAGATGCTTCGAAAAATGCCCCCCGACTGCCTCCAGAGTGGAGCAGCCGGGCAACCCCTCAGGGCTGCTGCGCGGGCCGTTCAGAGAAAGGTTCTCTGGACCCGAAATTTCTCGGAGCCCCTCTGCCCCTAGGGCGACGTCCTCCCTGTCCACCTCTGCCACGGTAGGACTGGTTGTCCGGAGCTGGTTGGGAATGTTGTGATTTTCGGAACCACATCTTCTTCTGACCCTTTTGGTTCCTTGAAAAGGACCGCTGGGGAGCAGAGAAGCGGACTCCGACGGCAGACAACGTCTTCCCGTCCTCCTCGCTCTGGACAAGCGTCTCGCGAACTGTTTTGCCAAAAAGGACAGAACCATCAAAGGGGGCATTCGCGAAGGACACTTTAAAGGGCTCCGTAAAGTCGCAATGACGGAGCCAGGCCTGACGTCTCATGACTAGGCCTGCTCCGCTGGCCCTAGCGGCTCCCTCTGTGGCGTGGGACAATAGCCGCATAGAGGTGTTTGAAATAGACCTCGGAGTGGCCATTCGGGTGAAGTACAATTGTTTATCCTCCTCCGACATGGACTCGGGAGGATGCAGCGTATTCTTTGATAAGATCCCGCTGCATCCTGATGACATGTGCCATATAGTTCAGAGACCTTACTGAGAAGGTCGCTGAACTAAAGACTCGCTTCCCTAAGCGATCCATCAAACGGGACTCTTTGCTCGGTGGATGGACTGAGGGACTCTCCTGAGCCAATTCCCTCTTTGTGGCTGCCGCCGTCAACATGGCATCTACAGGGGGGCCCTTACTCCAATGTGACCGGTCTGAGGGGGGGCTAACAATCCTATCCGGTCGTTTGGGTATTGGCTCCACGGTGTCCGGATCCTTCCATGCCCTGGTGGTAATAAGGTCCACCAGGGGATCGGCTGGAGGGGACACCCAGGAGGTAGACGGGCCTGCCTCGAATGCCTCCAGAAACATGGACTCGTCAGAGGAAGACTTGGGGGCAGACCATCCACCTCGGATTCTTAGCATCTCCATGATGTCTCCAAAGGAGACATCCTCAAGGGGTGATCTTGGGGAGCCTTCCCCTTCCTCCAAGTCCGTGTCCTCGGTTAAGGACTCAGGGGAGTCCACATGCCTCCTTTTGCACTTATGCTTGCGGGGAGCTTCCTCGGGGGGACTGTCCGAGGAGGCCTCGCCAGCAACATCTTGTTCCAATGGAACTATCTGTGACATCGAAGCAGGCTGTCCCTTTGGCCGGGTGATGGAAGCCTGGCCCAGCAGAGAGGGAGTGCAGGGAGGAGTCGATGCAAGGACTGGGGGTCCGGATGCTCTCAACAGAGCCCTCTCCACAACATCGAATGCCGAGGGAGAGCCACTCTCCAATGGATCCGAAAGTCGGCCCCCACTTGGATCCGATGAAGGGATCGGAGCCAGCGCCGAGACCGTCGGATCCGATGGACCAGTGTGCTCCGACCTGGAAGGAGCCGAAGGCACACTGAATCCCCCGGATCCGAAGCTCGGACCACAGCTCCGAGAGGTCGGATCCGACAGACACGAGGGTAGGGTCGGATCCGAAGTACCAAGTACTGTCGGCGCCGACCCACCCCCAGCTCCAAGGCTGCTCGGCTCCGAGCGCTCCGAACCCGGGTAGCGGGTTGGAGAAGGAGCAATTGGGTGGAAAAAAGGTGTCGAGCTCCCCCCCTGACGAGGGGGAGGCAAGAGCACTCCCATCTGCAGCTGGGCCTGGATGAACCTTCGCATCATCCGGTCCAAGTCTGCATCAGATAAACTGAATGTGGATCTCGAAGAGGCCACCGAGGCAGGCCTGGAATGCCGCCTCGATGTCCTAGACGGAGATCGGGTCTCCTCCTCCTCGGGCCCCGGGGAGAAAGAAGGGGATCGGAGCCGAGGATGAGGAGACCTAGAAGCAATGGAGGGAGAAGCCCGCTTAGCTGGCGGGGCCGAAACGGAGGTCTCGGCCCGCCGCTTGTGGTGCTTCTCCCTCCATTTCTCCCTCCTGGCCTCCCTGTCCTCCGACACTTTAGCGGGAGTTTGAGTCCCAGTCGGAGGCGGGGGTCAGGAGTGGCAACTATCACAGGCTGTGATGGAGCCACAGGAGTAGCAGAGGTAGCGGAGGCCGAAGCTGAATCCGGGGGTAGAAGTCCCGCCAGGACCAGCTTCGACCTCCGTTCTTTCAGTGCCCTGGGGTTGAACACTGCACAGATAGTACAGCCCGAGGTGAGGTGTTCAACCCCAAGGCACCGAACGCACCGAGTGTGGCCATCAGCCGGGGACAGCTTATGGCCACACTCGGTACATTTAGAAAATAGGGCTTCTGGGGCCTCAGCCATTCCCTTTTTTTTTTTTTTTTTTTTTTTTTAAACTAAAAAAGAAAGAAAAACAACTACACACACACACAGGCCCCAAAAGACACACAACAAACACTCACACACTTGCAACCAGCGAAGGGAGGGTATTAATTAAAAATTAAGGAACCTAACTCAGGCACACTTTACAAGTGTTACTTTAAACTAAAAAAATTTCCTGACTAGAAATAATTCGAAAAAGTTAACTTTTTTTCACTTATCTGACAGAGCTCAAAAAGATCCAGCCATCACAAGTGCGGCAAACTAGATCTGAGGTCATGGAGGGTTAGCAGGGGATTATGGGTGAAGGGAGGGTCTAGGAGCTCGGATCCATTAGCTTGAAACAAGTTGCCGGCTCTGATCCGATATCGGATCCGTAACCCACAGGTTGCTGACAAATGAACATTCCTACTTCAGATCTGCCCAAAGAGGGACTGTCCCTCGCAAAGTGGGACAGGTGGTAACCCTATACGTAGTTGGAAAGCAAGTTACTGGTCTATAATTTTTAGGGCAGCTTGCAAGTTCACTCAAGTAAGAGCATTGTTTTGCCCAGGTTGTCTGTTCAGGGTGCGGATACAAATACTTCATACTCATTGCTAAATCTCTGTGCAAAGATGTTAATACTTTTAACCAGAAGTTAGGTACTGCATCTGGGCCCTGGTGTTTTCCAATTAGAGGCTTTTCTTAACTTTGTTTCAGTCTCTCTGGCTGTTACTTCATCCAATTTCATATCCTGTACCTTTGAACTTCTTGTACTTTCTTTTACTTCTATCTATTTAGCATCTTTATCCACAGGATTTTCCTAAACACTTCTGCAAAATGCATCTATTTCTTTTTTGGGTGGTCTTTCAATTGTTTTTACCTTCTTTCTCAATTCTCTCTAAAACATTTTGGGGTCATCAATAAATTGCTTATTTTGTACTTTTCTTTTATATTTACTGTGTTTCTTCTAAGTTTTTCTGCCTGTGCTATTTTTAGTTTATTTGCTATAGCGCATGATAGATCCTGATCCGTTATAATATTGCACATTGCTTTTATCAAGTCTATCTTTCTGAGTATTTTTGTTGATCTGTTCCCTCTTCTGTACTCCTCTTAACAGTGACACTTATTGTCTTAGCTGCTTTATAGTTTTCTCTATTCGATACTTAAATGATGGTATTCGATTTCTCCCCTTCCTTTCCCTCACTACCCTGTGTTCTTGTGGTAGAATTTTATCAGTTATTAATTAAGATGCACAGTAATACATCCTGTTTACTTCTGTTTAAATTGCATGGATCTCTATGGACAGTTGGAATTACTGTGTTCATTTGTTTTAACAAACTTGCGAATTTTTGGGTTTTATTGACCTTCTTCAGTATTTCTTTCACTGATCTTAATGTATCTATCACTATTAAATCAAGCAATTCTTCTCTTAGCGCATTTTTTTCTAAACTGAGGACACGTTCTCCACTTTCTGCTGGCATTATGTAGAAAGTTCTACAGCATCTTCCTGTGACACATTCTCTTCAATTTCATCCTATGTCATATGTTGCTCTGTCATATGTGAACTCACTGGCCTATCACTCCTCAACACTGACTGCTCAAGCGTTGTCAGTTTCCTGTTCCTTGCCTTGCTGTCTAGCTTCAAGTGAAAGTTTATACTGGTTTCCTGTGGAAGGCTCCAAAATATCTTCATATGGCAAGTGACCAGTTGCTTCCCATTAAACTGGTTTCTCCTTAATTTGGATGTCTATTGCTCTAGTCTGCTGTGGTGTTTTCTACACTGAATCCTTCACTTCGCAAGTTCTCCATAACCTCAGTTTCTATTTAATTTCTCCATTACTAATCTTCTTTTCTACTTCTCCTTTTTGTCTTATTTTTTGCATGGCATGGTAAAGTTTTCCAAGTCCGGATTCCTTTGCCTATATTTCTCTTCAAATATCTTTGGTGCTGCTCTTTTGTATTGATTAGTTTTGCTTTCTCCTTTGCAAAAATATTACAACATATTAAATCTCTTTCTTTCCCATGTCCATATTTCTTCTTCAGATGTCTCCTGATCTTTGTTTCTCCTTACTTTGGGGACTCATTCCATAATGCTGTGATGTAACCCGTGTTACACCTCGACTCCAAATACTTCACTTCGCAGGCATTCCATAACTTCAGCTTCTATTTTTTTAACTTCTGCTTTACTAATCTTCTTTTCTACATTCCCTCTTTGCGATATTGTCTTTATTGTGAAATTTTCCATATCTGGATGCCTTTGTCTATATTTCTTTTCGAATATCTTTGGGGTTGCCTTTTTTATATTGATTAATTTGGCTTTCGATTTTACATAAATATTACACCATATCAAATCTCTCTTTCCAATGTCCACATTTCTTTTTTTATACTTTTCAAAAATCTTTAGGTTTTGTTGTTTATATTTTTGCACTTCCTCAGATGCTTCTTTTTCAAACAGATCAAAGTTTCTTGGTCTACATAATGTTTTTCACAAATCTGTTGCATTAATGAACATAGATTTTTATTTGAGGCTTTTGACAGTTTTTCTTGTGGAAGTATTTTTCTATCTTCTAATTTTGCTCAATCTTTTTGTATATCTAGTATCTGGAAATTCTGGGCTTTATGTAAAATAGTAACAATACATCACTTCTTTCTTATCCAAAACAGACCACTCTCTCATCTTTATGGCTCTTCTTTGGCTATCAGTTTTTGTGATTTTTGTGGACTGCTACTTCCTTCTACAATGAGGGCGGGGTCACCCTCCCCCTGGGCCTGGCCTAGCCACACTGTAGGAATGTTTCCATATTTTGAGAATTCTACACAGTCATTTTTTCCAGTCCTGGCACCAGTGTGCTTACCAGGATTGGGCACTTTTTTATCCTGGGTCTTGTGTACCCAGCTATCTTTTAATTTCTGACCTACTTCTGTCCATGATATATGCTACATAAAATGCAGTCTATATATCAGTGTAGTCTTAGTGAGATTTTGGGGGGGGGGGGGTCCACCTCATGAAGGTACTCACCAAGACTTCAGGATTAATTCAATTTCAGCAATACTACTCTTCTTTGATTGCTGACTTATCTCTCTATTCGGACCTAGAATTCTCATGTGTAGATGTGCTGTTGGTAACAGAGTTACGGCGGCAGCCATGGAGCCCAGGGCCCAGAATATAAGTTTTGTTGGAGGAACCAGGATTGCCAAAAACTGTCCGACATGAAGTCTTAGGTTCAAAATCCCATCTGGAGTAAGGAAGGCCAAGGTCTTGGTCATATCCAAACAATCCCCTATAAAATCTGAACTGGCTGTAGCGGAGACATTTGCAAGTTGATTGTTATGCCCAAGGTAAGAAATAGTTGGAACAGATAGTCCCTGGCTCGAATGGGTAGATGCCTTGTTGGAATGGTTAGGAGCCAGTTGTCTAGGTACTGAAATACGTGGAATCCTTGCAGTCTGAGATAAGCTGCAACTATCACCATGCATTTGATGAACACCCTGGGGGCTGTGGGTGAGACCTAGGGGAAGCGCTCTGAACTGAAAATGACTAGCTTGCAGCCTAAAACGTAGATATCCTCTGGAGCGCCTGTCCATCTTGATGTGGTAATATGCATCCTTCAGGTCTACTGAGCTTATCCAGTCATTCATTTTCAAAAGAGGTAGAATGGCCCGGACTGTGACCATCCTGAACTTTGTGTTTTTGACCGACTTGCTCATGGATGTCAGATCCGAAATGGGCCTGAGGTCCCCTGTCTTTTTAGGTACTAAAAAGAATCTTGAATAAATGCCCCAAGATGATCTAGCAGGAAAGTACAGTTGTGTATACTTACCATAAATGTAGATGTTCGAGTGCATTCACTGTTGCAGTCATTACATTTGGGTTATCTGCTTGCAGATAGCCCTCAGCCAGCCTGAATATCAGAGTCTTGGATTCCTGCGTCGGAAGCAGTCTCTTCTTCCATGACGTCAGGTCATCAGAGGTATAAAACATGCAGCCAACGCCATTACATCACTTTTTCTTGCCTCAGATGTCAGGTGCCCCCATAATGGGAAGCAATTATATGTTAAGTTACACCTCCAACAAAAAGCAAATACACCAGAAAGCTCAAATACACCAAACAAGAAGGAAAGGTGGAGACAAGAGAAGTCAAGGGGCTGGAGGGAGGGTAACCCAGACTGCAATGTACTATGTTCTTCGTGTTTCACTGTTGCAGTCACTACATTTGTGTTGATTCCCAAAGCTAAGGAAGGGAGGAGGAAGTTAGAGAGCATTAGGATCAGCTATTAAGCCCTGCAATACTGCAGTGGCAAAACCAGCTCTGGATTTAGAAAAAATGGGCATGTGATAATGCTTGGTGAAGGTATGCACAGAGCTCCAGGTAGCAGCTTTTAGGATGTCACTGGTAGGGACTCCTCTGAGGAAGGCTGTAGAGGCAGATGCAGCCCTGGTGGAATGTGATCTTATCCCCTGTGGGGTAGGTTTTCCATGGTGCTTATAGCAGAAATGAATGCAATGGGCTATCCATTTAGAAATGGTTTGCTTTGAAATGGCCTTCCCCTCTGCCCCTGCAGCAAAGCCTACTAACAGCTGTTCAGATTTTCTGAGAGGCTTAGTCCTGTCCAAATAAAATCTAAGTTGTCTGTGTACGTCCAAAGAGTGCAGTATTCATTCACTTTTGTTTTGTGAATTTGGGAAAAAGGTAGACAAATGAATGGACTGATTTAGGGCCACACTAAACACCACCTTGGGCATAAAGGAAGGATTGGTCCTGAGGGAAACCCTGTCTGCATGGAAGATAATGAAGGGCTCCACTGCCATGAGGGCCTGTAATTCCGACACTCTTCTTGCTGAAGGGATGGCTAGAAGGAAGGCTGTTCTCCAAGAAAGGAATTTCAACTCTGCAGTTGCAGCTGGTTCAAATGGAGGGAGAGTGAGCTTTTCCAATATGAAGTTAAGGTACAGGGCTGGAGTAGGGGCTCACCTGGGGGGGGGGGTCTTAAATTTCTAGCCCCTCTGAGGAATTGCTTTTGCAGGGGGTAAGAGAAGAGGGGTGGTTCAATACTATAATGTGCTGAAATGGCAGAGGCATGAATTTTAATTGACAAGAAGGACAGGCCCTTGTGGAGCATTTCTGCTAAGTACTGAAGAATATGAGGTAAGCTGGCTCCAGGAGCAATATCTTTTCCACTTTTCAGCATAACATTTTCTAGTACTAGGCCTCCTTGCTTCCAGAATGACATCTAGCACCTGCTTGCTGAGGGATGCTATTGGAGAGCTCAAGGAATTAGCCAGGCTGCAAGGTTCAGGGTTTGAAGCTGAGGGTGCAGAATCTTGTACCATGGGTCCATCAGTGTCATACTGTGCAAGAGGGGGTGCCAATGCTGGTGTGGCCAGTCTGGTGCAATTAGTATTGTCCTTGGCTTGTCCTGTTTGATCTTTAGCAGAACCTTCAAGAGGAGAGGCAGAGGGGGGGAAAGGCATAAACCGAGAGGCTTTCCCAGGTAAAGGACAGGACATCCAGTTTCCAAGCTTGACTGTGGGGAGTCCTTGTGTAGAATTTGTCCAGTTGGTATTTTTGAGAGGAGACAAACAGGTATATCTCTGGAGTCCCCCATTTGTTCCTCAAGAGGTTGAATATTTTTGGTTCCAGTTTCTATTCGTGTGGGTCAATGAGATTTCTGCTTAGGTCTGCCAGTGAATTTAGCTTGCCTGGCAGGAAATGAGCTTGTAGGTGCACTTGGTAGTTCAAGGCCATATTCCACAGAGCCATGGGTAGTCTGCAGAGAGGGTACGAGTGGGTTCCCCCCTGCTTATGTACCACATGACTGTGGTGTTGTCTGTCTTTACTAATAATTGTCCTTGAAGAATGTAGTCTTTGAAGGCTGTCAGGGAATTCTGTACAGCTAACATTTCTTTTTGGTTAATATGCAGGTGCATCTGACACGGGATTCATTTGCCCTGAATGCACTGCCCTGCCAAGTGAGCCCCCCATGCATAGTCTGATGCGTCTGTTAGAGTTTGGGCGGCAGGGGGTAGAGTGAAAGGGAGCCTCTTGTTATGGTAGCAGGCCTCTGCCCACCAAAGGAACTCTGTCTTTATACAAGGAATGATAGGAATCATTGATTCCAGGTTCTGAGAATGTTGGCACCATAGGCATTTTAGATACCATTGTAGTTTCCTCATAGGCAATCTTGCATATGGAATTAGTAGAATGCAAGAGGCCATGAACCCCAGGGCTTGCAGAATTTTCCTTGCAGATAGCTGGGTCTTTGTGGCTAGTAGTCTGAAGTAGGCTGTCAAATAAATTTGTTTCTCTGAAGCGAGGAAAGCCATTGTGTTCAAGCTCGCTCACAGGAATACAATCTGTTGGAAGGGTACTAGGTGAGATTTCTTTTCGTTTATGGTGTACCCCAGAGAGGTTAGAAGCTTCTTTACAAATGCCAGATGTTTTAATAGCAAGCCCTGGCTTTCTGTCTGAATCAGACAATCGTCCAGGTATGGGTATATTTGAATATTTCTCTGCCTGCAAAATGCAATGGCTGGAGCTAGACACTTTGTGAATACCCTAGGCACAGTAGATAAGCCAAAGGGAAGTCCAGAGAACTGATAGTGCATGGAGCCTGCCCTGAAGCGTAGGTGTTTCCTGCAAGATTCCCTTATTGAAATGCACAGGTAAGCTTCCTTTAAGTCTAAAGTTGCCAACCAGGCATCTTTGCCTAGCATAGGAAGCAGTTGTTCAAGTGTTAGCATTTTGAATTTTGGGATTACCAAAAAGGTGTTTAAAATAGAGAGGTCCAGGATAGGACGCCAGGAGCCGTCTTTTCTGGGTACCAGGAAAAGCCTTGAATAAAAACATTGTCCCCTTTCTTCTGCTGGGACAGGTTGAATAGCCTTGATACTTAGAAGAGAGAGAACCTGCTGTTGAGCGTCTGCCCACTGATTTGGGGTTAGGTCTGGCCAACCGTTTGGGGTTGGTAGGGTGTGGAAGTGAAATCTGTATCCTTGGAAAACTATATTTAAAACCCATATGTCCTGGGTAATGAATTCCCAGTTTTCTGCATGCAGAGCGAGCTTTCCTCCTAAGGGAGCAGGCAGTTGGGCAGGGCTTGGAAGGGTTAAGGTCAAGTCATTGTGACATTTTTCCGTAGGGGGGTGTCTTACTACTTCCTGCTTTGGAAGTGGGAGCCCCCCACTGCTTAAGCCTGTGCGTAGCCTGAGACTGTAACCTAGGTGGTCTGCTGTTCCTGGGTTTGGACTGAGAAGGCTTGGAAGAGACAGGAAAGGACCAATTCTTTGAAGGCCAATGCCTACTAAATCTGGGAGGCTGTACTTGAAGGAAATCTTTAACAGTTTGCATAGATTTAGCTTTTTCCTCCATCTTTTTGAGCACTTCTGCTTTATTGCCAAACAGGCGGTCTTGGTTTAAGGGAGCATCCAGTAATTTAGCTTTAACATGATCTGGCAAGTTTTGCTCCTTAAGCCAAGCATGCCTTCTAAGTACAGACCCAGTGACAGCAGCCCTGCAAGATGTTTCTAAAGAATCAAAACCACATTACACAGTATGTTTACCAACTTGGTCAGGAGAATGCATTAAATCTTGTAATTCGTGTTCAGCACGGTCAGGAATCAACATAATCTTCTGTTTAAGTAGTACCATAATATGATGCTGGTACTTTAACATATGAAACTGGCAATTTAAAGCCCTAATAGCCAAAGTAGCAGAAGTGTATATCTTCTTACACAATCTGTCCAAGGCTCTAGAATCTCTATCAGAAGGGGTAGGATTTTTGGCAGCAGTAGCCTTAATGCCCTTTGGACCTTGGGAAATGGTCTCTGGATCCACAATAGGATTCATGAAGAGGAACTTGTGAGAGTCAGATACTCTGTAATACCGGTCAGTTTTTTTGGGAGCTGGAGGTAAAGTGTCTGGGGACAGGCTAGATTCCAAGAAAGCATCATCTACAATGTCCAGAACAGGAGGGATAGTTAAAGGCCTGTGTTGAGGAAGGAGTGAGTCTCTTTTTGGAGTCAGAGTAATCCTGGTTTCCCAGGGGAAATGCTCCCCAAGAGTGTGCAAGGTTTCACCAAAAGAAAAATCGTCTGGAAGGGAAGCAGAGGGAATGGAATCTTCTGCATCAGAATCCTCATAGGTAGATAAGGGCAAATCCAAGAAAAGTACAGTTTTGTACCTACCATAAATGTAGATGTCCGAACTGGATAGCATCTGCAGTCATAACAACTGGGTTGTCCTGTCGTCAGGCAGCACTTCAGTCGGCCGGATTCCAAAGTCCGGGTCCGGCTTCGGCTGATGTCGCACTCCACCCGACGTCATCTCTGTTGGTCTTCGGGTATAAAAGCATCAGCCGACGCCATTTTCCTCAGTGTTTCTTGCCCCAGATGCCAGAAGCCCTCTTGCAGGCTAAAATTTGGATAGATGCCAATGTTTCCAAATAGATAGAGGTAAACACAACAATAAGCATGTATGTACATATATACAAACAAATACACCATAAAAGACTCCCCAACAGCTAGCTATTAGGAGGGTAAACACCCTAGGAGTACCACAGAGGGAAGGAGGAGGTAATCCTGACTGCAGATGCTATCCAGTTCGGACATCTACATTTATGGTAGGTACAAAACTGTACTATGTCCTTCATGGATGCATCTGCAGTCATAACAACTGGGTAGAATACCATAGCCAACTAGGCGAGGAGGATAAAAGTAGATTATGGTGTGTTTAGGATCCCTTGCAGTACAGCAGTGGCAAACCCTGCTCGGGATCTGGAATATAGAGGCAAATTATAATGCTTGGCAAATGTATGCACGGAGGTCCAAGTAGCCACCTCAATAATGTCTTTGGTTGCCACTCCTCGTAAGAAGGCTGTGGTAGTGGCTGTTGCCCTTGTAGAATGAGGTCTTATGTTCTGTGGAGTTGGTTTTCCATGGAAGGAGTAACAGAATCGTATGCAATTTCCTATCCATTTGGAGATTGTCTGTTTGGAAATAGCTTTTCCTTCCCTTCCTGTTGCATAGGCTACAAAAAGTTGGTCAGTCTTTCTGCTATTTTTGTTCTGTCCAAGTAGTAGCGTAGCTGTCTATGTACATCCAAGGTATGCAGTATTCTTTCCCTCTGTTTTGTGGGTTGGGAAAGAAGGTAGGTAGGTGGATTGCCTGGTTTAAAGACACTCTGGATACCACCTTGGGCATAAATGTAGGATTAGTCCTCATGGACACTCTATCTTGGTGGAAGATTAGGAAGGGTTGCACTGCCATTAAGGCCTGTAGTTCTGAAACCCTCCTTGCTGAAGTAATTGCCAGTAGGAAAGCAGTTTTCCATGACAGGTGTTGTAGGTCTGCTGTTGCTGCTGGTTCAAAGGGTGATAGTGTCAATTTTTCTAGCACAAAGTTCAAATCCCAAGCTGGTAATGGTGGTTTCTTTGGAGGTTTTACATTCTTGATTCCTCTGAGGAACTGCCTGAGCAAAGGGTGCGAAAAAACAGGTGGATCAAAGCTGTATTCTGCTGAAATAGCTGATGCATGTATCTTGATGGAGGAGTAGGACAGGCCTGAATGAAGAAGTTCGGCCAGATACTCCAGAATGTTAGGCATATCTATGTTTGACACATCTTTTCCTCTTTCTGTACTCCAAATGACAAACCTTTTCCATTTTCCAGCATAGTTCCTTCTTGTTGAAGGTCTGCGTGCTTCAAGAATAATGTCTTTTACTCTTTGGGAAAGTTCTGGATTAGCTGCTGCTATGTGATGTTCCATGCAGTTAGTTGCAACGTTTTAGGTTTGGATGTATGATGCTGTAGTTGTTCTGAGTTAACATCAAAGGCATCAGGGTATTGGCCACATATTGTTCGAGACATGCTCCTCAGTAGTGGGTACCAGTGTTGTCTTGGCCAGTTCCGAGCTATCAGGATTATCCTTGGACGTTCTTCCTTGATTTTCAGTAGTACCTTGTGTATCAAAGGAAGAGGTGGGAATGCATATGCTGTTAGGCCTTTCCAGTTGAAGGAGAGCGAATCCACTTTCCATGCTAGTGGGTGGAATGTCCTTGTGCAGAATTTTTTGAGCTGGTGATTGAGAGGTGATGCGAATAGGTCTATCTGTGGCATTCCCCATTTCTTTGAGATGATCTTGAAGATGTCTGGGTGCAGCTTCCATTCGTGGGCATCCGAAGTGGTTCTGCTTAATATGTCTGCTAGAGTATTGTCTTTCCCCGGTACAAATATTGCCTGTAACTGGATGTTGTAGCTGAGTGCCAGGGTCCACAGCTCCAAGGTCATTCTGCATAGGGGGTATGACTGAGTGCCTCCCTGTTTGTTGATGTACCACATGACTGTGGTGTTGTCTGTCCTTATCATCAACTGGCCCTCCTTGAGAAATGGTTTGAACTTTTGGATTGCCAGTTTTACTGCCAGCATTTCTTTTAGGTTGATGTGCAGGTGAAGTTGATCCTGTGTCCACAATCCTTGCACGCATTTGTCCAGCATGTGGGCCCCCCATCCTAGGTCTGAAGCGTCTGTTGTGATGGTCTGGCTTGCTTGACATCTGCGAAAGGGTAGGCCTGGGTTTGACTGGCATGCCTGAGCCCACCATAGGAACTCCTGTTTTAAGCATGGAATTAGTGGGATTTCTGTTTCTAGACTGTGTCTGTGTTGGGACCATAAATTCTTTAGGTACCACTGTAGTTTTCTCATATGTAGTCTGGCAAATGGAACCAAGATTATGCATGATGCCATGAAGCCCAAGGCCTGCAGTACTTTTCTTGCTGTTAACTTGTTCAGTTTTGTTAGTGCCAAGAAGTAAAGAGGAAGTTCTTTTTGTTTTTCTGTAGTCAGGAATGCCATTTGTTTTACTGTGTCCAATTCAGCCCAAGAATGTCCTTGTTTGGGATGGTATCAGCCTTGACTTTTGTAAATTGACTGTGTATCCCAGTGCTTGTAGCAAGTAAATGACCCTTTGTAAATCTGTTGTCAGCTTGCTTTTGTTGTCCCCTTGTAGCAGGCAGTCGCCCAGGTATGGGTAAATTTGAATTCCTGTAGTCTGCAATGGGCGATTACTGATGCCAGGCATTTTGTGAATACTCTGGGCAGTAGATAAGCCAAAGGGCAATGCTGAGAATTGATAGTGCTCTGATCCTGCAAGAAATCTGAGGTATCTTCTGCAGATTGGTCGAATGGGACGTGCAGGTATGCCTCCTTGAGATCTAGAGTTACCAGCCAAGACTCCTTGCCCAGCATGGGAAGAAGCTGCTGCAGGGTCAGCATTTTGAATTTTGGGACAATGATGTATGTATTTAAGGTGGACATGTCGAATTGGTCTCCAACTTTTTCCTTTCTTGGAACTAGGAATAGTCTGGAATAGAACCCCTTTCCTTGCTCTGCTGTTGGCACTCTTTCCACAGCTCTCATGTTTGCTAACTCCATTATCTGGCGTAGAGCCTCTGTTTTTGATTTGGAGGTAGATTTGGCATTCCTCTTTGACTGGTAAAGTGTGGAAGTGAAACCGGTAACCTTGATCTATGGTTTGTAAAATCCACTTGTCTTTTGTTATGCAGTGCCAGTTCCTTGAAAATAAGGTTAACTTTCCGCCTAGAGGAGCTGCTATTTGTTCCCTGGTAGGCGGTTAGGGTTAAGTCACTGTGGCTGTGCTGATGTAGTGGCAGTGGCTGTGTCTGTGCCTCTGTTGTTACCTTGCCACTGTCGCCCTCTGTAGGCACCTCCTCTGGATTGGTTTCTGCCTCTGGAACGTCTATTCCTGCCCCTTTGAAATTTTGTGGAGTCAGGAAAGGACCAATTTTGGCAGGCCAGTTCCTGCTAAACCTTGGGGTTGAACCTGCAAGAAATCTTTAACAGTTTGAACAGATTTTGCCTTTTCTTCCATTTTCTTCATAACCTGCTGGGCAGGTGTACCAAACAAACTTGTCTTGTCCATAGGAGCATCTAGCAGCTTAGCTTTAACATGATCCGGTAAAGCTTGTTCCTTTAGCCATGCATGCCTTCTTATCACTGTGCCTGTCATGGCTGATCTAAATGAAGCCTCCAGTGCATCATAGCCACATTTTAAGGAATGGTTGCTAACCTGTTGTATGTTATTTACCATCTCTAATACATATTTCTTATCAAGAGATTCATCAGTGGTTAGTTTTTTAGTTAACTGATCAAGCATAAACTCTTGGTATTGTATCATGTGAAACTGACAGTTTAAAGCTCTAGCTGAGAGAGTAGCTGAAGTGTAGACCTTTTACCCCATCTGTCTAATGACCTTGCTTCCCTTTCAGAAGGAGTAGGGTTTTTAGCTATGGTCGCGGCTACTGCCTTGGGACCCTGGGATATAGTTTCTGGGTCTGCAAGTGGGGCCTTGTAAAGGTGGTGATGAGTATCTGGCACCCTGTAAAATCTGTCTGGTTTGGCAGGGGCTGGGGTAAAGAATCTGGAGCGAGCAAACATCATTGAAAGCATCATCCACCACAGAGAGAACAGGAGGTATAGCTAAGGGCCTGTGCTGTGGGAGGTGCAGAAAGGTCCTAAGTCTTTCTGGAGTCTGAAAAATCCTGTTGCTGGCATTGGAACTGTTCTGCATGGCATGCAAGGTTTCCCCAAAGGAGAATTCTTCTGGTGGGGAAGCAGCTGGAATGGATTCTTCAGCATCAGAATCTTCAAAATTGGAGAAGGGAGCCTCTGGCTGGTCAGTTATGTCTGATTCATCAGCAGATTCATCAGAGGACACTGGCTCAGGGGGCTCTGCCCTAGGTCTCTTCTCTGGAGGCTGAGAGGCCCTATCTGGGTGAGATTGAGATCCTCTGATTAACGAAATTAAATCTTCTGCCAAAGTAAGCATTTGGGAACTAGAAGAGGGCCTGGATGTGTGGGGTTTAACAGGCACTGTTTTAGTAGTCTTGGCTGCTTTAGCCCTGGCAAAGCCCTTAATGGACATGGCTGCTGGAGGCCTAGCAGCACCACGTGCTGGGGTAGAGACATCCAAGGGGATGGTGTCTGATAAGTCAACCACCTTAGTGGGTAAAATTTCTGAGGTCGATTCAAGAGTTGTAGCAGGGGCCTCAGTTGTAGGAATAGGTTCAGCTGTACTTAGATCAGTTTTCTCGGTTTCGCGAAACCGAGACACTCGATTTGCTTAACCATGGTTTCGCCGAAACCGCGGACCGGAAGTGTCGGTCTTTATCTTTGCGTTTTTGGTAGATTGGGTAGTCGGAGGATCCGACGGCATAATGTACGCAAAATCAGAACCGAAAAACTGTTCTGCAAACTCCGTCCGGCGCCTAAGCGTTCGTCGGTTGAAAGAAGCACAGGCCGAACAGGCTGCTACGTCGTGGGCTGGGCCTAAACAAGGCAGACAGTAAGAGTGGAAATCTTTATGAGGTATTTGTTTCCCACAGGTTAAACAATTGTTAACTTTTCTGACATCGGCTGAGGCAAGAAAGAGTCCCCAACGGGTACTTAGCTTTAGAAGTCTTCGGAGTAGTATTCGGTAGAAGTAATCTCTGGATCCGACCGGCCGGCACTTGCGAACAGCTTCTGCTTCGGGCGCCACGCGGCAAGAAAGACTGGGGAAAATGGCGTCGGCTGATGCTTTTATACCCGAAGACCAACAGAGATGACGTCGGGTGGAGTGCGACATCAGCCGAAGCCGGACCCGGACTTTGGAATCCGGCCGACTGAAGGGCTGCCTGACGACAGGACAACCCAGTTGTTATGACTGCAGATGCATCCATGAAGGACATCAGAAATATCAGAATCCTGATCAGAAGAATCAGAAGGAAAATCAGTTCTAGGTCTCTTAGAGGGGGAAGGCTGGCTTCCCCTAATTAAAGTAATAAGGTCTTCAGCCATTCTAAGCATTTTTAGGCATATGGGCCTGACCATGCAGTTTGGATGTCTATTTTCTAGGCATGGGTCGAGTTTTAGGCCTGGATGAAGAAGATGGCGTCAGTTTAAAATGCAAGTCTGTAGGCCTGAATACACCCTCAGTCTGTAGGCCTGAATACACCCTCAGAAGCCGGCATCTGCACAGTGGCTCTGGAACCATCCAAGGTAGAGACATCCGCAGGTTCCATAGTCGAAGAAGCATCTCGCAGCATACCGGACTCTGAATGGGTCTCAGTAGAGGCCTGCGAATCTGAAGTAGTGGGTATCAGGGGCTGCGAAAGTGCCTCACTGAGTACTGGCAGACTGGCGACTAGCTTAACAGAAGCGTCATTGGTAGTTTTGGACCTATGCAGTCTGTCTCTGTCTGTCTTTATCCTTACGTTTTTTCGGAATATCGGTAGTCGGATAGCTTATCGAAGCTATTTCTGGATAGTTATACAGAGTACCAAAATAATTTGCTGCAAAAATAGACCAACGACAAATAGTTCGGGGGTTGAATAAGGCACAAAACCGACAGTGAGGGACGTCATGGTCTGGGCCTAAGCAAGGAATGCAGTACGAATGAAAATCTTTGAGGTATTTGCTTTCCACAGGTAAGAAAATTGTTAACTTTTACTGACATCGGTTAAGAGCAAGAAAAAGGATCCCACCAGGTTACTTAGCGTTTTTGAAGACTTCAGTTCCGAAACTCGAAAACAAAAATTTCAGGAGTCTGCAAACTGCTTCTGCTTCAGGCACCGCGCGGCAAGAAAGACTAATGTAATGGCGTCAGCTGCATGTTTTATACCCCTGACGACCTGACATCATGGAAGAAAAGACAGCATCTGACACAGGAATCCAAGACTCTGGTATTCAGGCCGGCTGAAGGCTACCTGCAGGCAGATAACTCAAATGTAATGACTGCAACAGTGAAACACGAAGAACATCTTCTGGGTGACTACTTTTTGGAGCAGCTTTGAGATCTCCAACTCCACTGCCCCTCTCTGATTGGGTGGAACATCCAAGAGAGAACTTTTTGGTTTGGGGAGTTTTGAAATGGGAATGGTGTATCCTCTGGATATGATACTTTGCACCCACCAATCGTTTGTGATGGCTAGCCCGGCTTCTGGGTGCAAGTATAAGCACCCCCCCCCCAACTGCCTACAGAGAAGGACAGTCGGGCTACCTTTCACGAGCACTGAAAGGGTCTGTCCGAGAAGGAATCTCGAGATCCTTGATTTTGTGGACTCCTCCTGCCTTGTATGCGGCATCTACCATTGTAACAGTTTCTCCCTCTGCCTCTGACGGAATATTCGCCCCGAGACTCCTGCAAAGGACCCCGAGATATTGAACCACAGTCCTCCTCCCACCCTCCCACCACTGCTTCCTGGAAAATGATCTTTGGGCGGGTAGAAAAATAGATTCTGATGGCATACAGGGTCTTTCCATCTTTCTTGCTATGGGAAAGTGCATCTCTAACAGTGGGCCCAAACAAAGATGATCAGTCACAAGGGGCACTGATGAAAGATGCTTTAAAAGATTCCGTGGCGCCACACAGCTGCATCCACCTAATGGTAATGCCGGAAATGGTGGCCCATGAGGTACCCTCCACTGTATGGGGAGGTTAACCTCATGGACACACTGGAAATTGACTGCAGAGTGGCCAAGCTGAAAGAGAAGGCTTCCCTCTCCTCATCAGACATGGACTCTGGGACTGAGCTGGAGAATTCTTTGATTAAATCTCTCTGTAGCCTAGTAAAATGGGAAAGGTAGTTTAAGGCTTGTAAAGTGAAAGAAGACTAGGCATAAACTCTCTTGCCAAATCTGTCCATGACCCTATAACTCCCTTGTTGGGAGGGGCAGACAGTGGAGCTTTCTTGGGCTAACTTCTTCTTTGTGGCTGCCGCAACAACCATGGCATCTACTGGGATTCCTTTAGTCCAATGGAGTCGGTCAGGGGGAGCACAAAGGATTTTGTCTGCATGCTTGGGGATAGGTTCTACCATGTCTGAATCCTTTGAAGCCCTGTATGATACCAGGTCGAGTGCATCAGTGGTGGGGGACACACTCAAGATGAAGACGGGCTGGACCCGAAAGCCTCCAAGAATACGGTTTCCTCGGGGGTAGGGTTTTGGAAAGACCATCCACCTCTTTGGTGCAGGATTTCCAAGATGTATCTGAAGGAGACATTCTCAGGTGGAGAGCTGGGAGACCCTTCCTCTTCCTCAAAATCTTCTGGGGTGGATTCCTCTGGGGAATCCAGGTGCCTCCATTTGCACCTTCTCTTCCAGGGAAACATAGGAAAATACCTGGGATACCAAAGGTGTAAGTACTTGTAGGCTTTGCTGAGCTGGGTGTCCCAAGGTAGGCAGTGTTGAGGTCTTAGAAACAGTCTCCCAGGAGGTGAGAAGTGGATCCGAAAGAGTGGGAGCCATGGATCTCCTAGGCATGAAGAGGACCCTCACCACCACCTCAAAAGCAAAATGGGCCAGAGACGCAGAAGCCTGTCTTCCCGGAGTTGAAACTACTAGGACAGAGGATCCTCTAGCTCTCCCAGCCCTCTGCTCAGAGAGGGAAAGCCAGGGCTGAGCTAACACAGACACTGCAAGGGGAAACGACGGCTCTGAAAACTTCAGAGTCGAGGTCAACCTCTCGAAGCAGACAGTAAGGTTTGGCTCTGGGAGCTGCTCTGCTCTGACACAGCCGGGACCAAGTGAGTCAGGGAAGGTGCTGGGGTTGAAGTGAGATCCACTATCGGCTCTGTCACCTCTGCTTTCAGGGCATTCGGATCAGAGGGCTAGGAAGCAGCAGGTTGGATCAGAAAAGGAGCTAAAGGTCTAAAGACTGACCGTCTGCCCATGGTCCTGGTACCAGATAGGGCTAGTAAGACCCTCATCTGGATTTGTGTCTGAAGGAGCTGCCTCATCAATCTGTCCACCTCTGACTGCAAAAGGCTCTGGCACGACCTGACAGAAGATGCTGTGGAAGGTGGCCTGGATGAAATCCTTGGAGACCTTTCTTTACGAGGAGGAGGAAGCTCCGAATGCAGAGGAGATCAGGGCCAAGGAGAGGACTGGAAGGACTTATTCGGAGACATCTTAGGAGCCTTGGCTGGACACTCATCCGAAGAAGAGGGGGAAGATTTACCCAGTGAACGTTTTCTGCATTCCCTGTCTTCGTTATGTTTTTGGAAGGGGGTTGAGCCCCTGAAGAAGAAGGATCTGCAGACGAAGCCAAAGGAGGTAAAAAGGCCTTTTAAAATGAGTTTATTTCTCCTGTCAGTCAGTGCTCTCTGATGAAACCCTTTGCAGATGGAGCAGGAGATTGTGAAGCGAACAGGGCCGAGACAATATACGCACACCCTGTGGGCATCAGATAAGGGAATCTTGTGCCCACAGAAGTGCACTTTTGAAACAGACAGGTTTTTCAAACATGTTACAATACAATACTAGGGAAGAAAGAGCAGAAAGAAAAAAGGGAAAGAACAATTTTCGCTAAGAATGCTCCAGTGGATGCACAACTACTAAATTTAAAGCTTTTTTCTTTTAATATATTATAGGCAGAAACATAGTGTTAGGAGAGGTAGGGTACATTAGAGTATAAAGGAAACTACACCAAAAGTAAAACGACTTGGCTGAACACTGAAAAAAAAAAACTTCTCACAAGGAGCCCTAGTCAGCGGACGGTGATGCTTCTCTTAAGAACGGCAAACAAGATTTGAGGTAACTGTGGGGGATTGAGGCATTGTGGGTAGGGAAGGAGCTTGAGCTTCAGAGCCTCAGCTTTTAAAAGCATCCAAGTCAGATCAGATGTTGGATCCAAAACCCACAGGCCGAGGAAGAATGAAAATGACATCATCAGATTTATACACTACTCTTACTACGAATAACTAGTATCAGCTCACAGATAATTTGAGGGGACACATCCACAGGATAGAGCATTTAAGAACCAACTATGTCCATCAGTAGGACAGTAGGCAGTCCACGGTAAATTTTCTATCTCCCACCCATAGATCTAAGTTGAGCTTCAATATGGAGAGGGATGAACTTTATTTTATGTGGATGGGGAGTCTGTTCCAGAGCAGAGCTAGCCTCAGAGATGTATCTGTCCCTCCAAAATATTCTGTTGATGTTGCAGAAGAGGTTTAGATCCCTAGATGGAGTATTTTTATGTAATTTGACTTGATGATGTGCAGTAAATCCAACAGTACTAAGTCGCAGGATGCCTTCTATGCGAGAGACAGGTCACATTCTAGCAGTCTGTAGAATACAGAGTATACTGAAAGAGCTTTGAGTCAGTCCATGTAATACACTTTAAGCCTTGTACCTTTTACTAAGGTCTCTCTGTGGGCATTCCAGTTGTTGCAGGTATCTGGACAGATACGTGCCAAAGGGGGCATTATATTTGGTAACTGGCCTAATGAGGGCTAAGTAAATGGGGACAATGACATCACCAGATCGAGACAATCCATTTGTTTATAAGATGTGCAATACAGAAGGACTTTCTTACAATAATGGACACATGATGGTCAAAAGTTAGGTCATTGTCCACATAAGTTCCCAAATCACAAGCAACTGGGTCAGCTCTTAGCAGCTTACTGTCAGCATCATAGTTCCCTGGGGGTGGATGACTTCCCAAAAAATACAATAATGCATTTTTAGGCATTTAGTTTCAGTCCAAGAATATTTATTTATAAGTCAAC
The DNA here is from genome assembly GCF_019279795.1 of Protopterus annectens. Classification (NCBI taxonomy): domain Eukaryota; kingdom Metazoa; phylum Chordata; order Ceratodontiformes; family Protopteridae; genus Protopterus; species Protopterus annectens. The sequence goes on along the minus strand of NC_056743.1, from coordinate 1,566,162,172 downwards.
AGTTATTTGTTTGGGAAAACCTTCCTGTAGGATGGCAAGGTCATTTGGGGATTCAATGACTGCTCTTAGCTTGTAGTTATCTGCAAACCAGCCAGTGCCCTTTGGTATTGGCTTTCACTTCAGAAAAGTCATCATGCCTGCTGATCATCACACCTCCTCCAGTTGAACCAGAGCCCCTTCATTTCTCCCTGAAAGGATAAAAGGAGAATTTCATATGGAAATGACTATGACCTGTGGAGGTGCAATAACAAAATATGTGATGAACTCACAGCATGGCAGAACTGAACTATAGTGGTCACCCAAAGGAGGATACATGGTCAGTGTAACCAGTTGCCAAAACTCAACTTATTCAGTAGAACAAAATAAAATTATTACAAACTGAAATGATTATCCCACATGGCACCTTATCTTGTGACATTTTATTTTCAGCAGTAAACTCTCTACAAAATAACTACAGAAGATAAATTATCACACAACTGCCTGTTCTCTCAGATTTACCCTGTAAGTACAGATTGCTATTGCTATGCTTGCTTTGCATGCACACATGCATGTTTATGTGCATATATTTACATTTGCTAATTATAAGTGTGTGTGTGTGTGTGTGTGGGGGGGGGTTGTATACATATGAACACACACTTCCAGTGCTGGCCTCCAAATGCTATACAGCTGGAGCCTGCATTGTCTTCATTATCCAACCCAGAGCTGTTGGACATGCTACACCTAAAGAAATCCCAATCCCTCCGAGCTGCACGCTCTAGGGACCTAAACATTGTCACCACAATAAACAGGACATGCTGGAGGGATAGATGCCTGTCCCAGAGACTTCCCATACTCTGGAACAGGCTACCCATCTAGGTTAAGCAAAGTTCTTCATTAGCACTCTTCAAGAAAAATATTGATGAGTGGATGGGAAATAGGAAATACACCCCAAGGATCACTTCTGTGTCTCTGCTCGACAGTAGCACAGGAAAATAACTTTCTTGGGTGGCATAAGCCAGGGAACCTTGTTGGCTAGGTTTACGTAGGCTCTTGGGCCGCTATCCTAGGACAGTACAGTTTTGTACCTACCATAAATGTAGATGTTCGAAGATCCACATTGCTGCAGTCCTTACACTTGGGTAGTCCGCTGTCCTCGGTCGGCCCGAATATCAAAGTATAAGGCTGACGTCGGTCAAGGCGCATTTGACTGACATCAGGACGTCAGGGTACAAATGCGCATGACCGACGTCATATCCTCAGTCTTTTCTTGCCCCAGATGTCAGAAGACCCTAAAAATAAAGGTCAAAACCAAAAGACAGCAAACAACCAAACCAACCACCCTTGCATTAACTATATGTACAAAATATACAATATACACAATATGTACAACCCAACCCACACAACCACCTCTAACTGCAGAGGGGAAGGAGGGAGGGTAAATTGGACTGCAGCAATGTGGATCTTGAACATCTACATTTATGGTAGGTACAAAACTGTACTATGTTCTTCATCTCACATTGCTGCAGTCCTTACACTTGGGTAGAATCCCAAAGCAGAGGTAAGGGAGGATGGCTAATTACAAGGAAGCAGGAGCTGCCAACATGCCCTGCAAAACAGCAGTGGCAAAACCAGCCCTGGATTTAGAGTAAAGTGGCAGGTGATAATGCCTAGAGAAAGTATGCACTGAACTCCAAGTAGCTGCCTCCAAAATATCCTTGGTTGCCACTCCCCTCAAAAAAGCTGTTGAAGTGGCAGTAGCCCTAGTGGAATGAGGCCTAATCCCAGCTGGAACCTCCTTGCCATGATGGGAATAACAGAAAGCAATGCAAAACCCAATCCACTTAGAAATAGTTTGTTTAGACACAGGCTTGCGCTGAGAACTCAAAGCAAAAGAAACAAACAAATGCTGAGACTGCCTGAACCCTTTAGTTCTGTCCAAATAATAACGCAACTGCCTGTGTACATCTAAAGTGTGCAAAATCTTTTCCCCTTTATTTTGGGGATTTGCATAAAAAGTAGGCAAATGAATAGTTTGGTTTAAAGCCACACTAGAAACCACCTTAGGCATAAAGGAAGGATTAGTACGTAATGATACCCTATCCTTATGGAAAATCAAGAAAGGCTCAACTGCCATAAGGGCCTGCAATTCAGAAACCCTTCTTGCAGAGGTAATTGCTAACAAAAAAGCAGTCTTCCATGATAAATATTTCAACTCAGAAGTAGCTGCAGGCTCAAAAGGTTGTAGAGTGAGTTTCTCCAACACAAAATTGAGATCCCAAGCAGGAGTAGGAGCTCTTCGTGGGGGTCTTATATTATTTGCCCCTCTAAGAAATTGCTTGAACAAAGGATGAGAAAACAATGGTGGGACACAATCATAGTGAGCGAAATTGCTGCAGCATGAACCTTAATAGAAGAGAAAGACAAACCTTTGTCCAGTAACTCAGTAAGATATTGAAGAGCCACACTCAAATTAGGCTCAGAAATATCAAAATCTTTTGCTGCACTCCAAAATAAAAATCTCTTCCATTTATCTGCGTACACTTTCCTTGTACTAGGCCTTCTAGCTTCCAAAATCACATTCAAAACTTGTTGTGGAAGTTGAGACCCTCTATGGTTCAAAACAGAATATGCCAGGCTGTTAGGTGAAGTGAGTGAAGTTTGACATTCAGCAAATGGCTGTCCTCCTGTGACAACAGGTGTGGAATCGAAGGCAAAGGCCATGGAGGCTTCCGTACCAGACTTCTCAGTAATGGGTACCAGTGCTGTCGAGGCCAATCTGGAGCTATTAAAATCATTCTTGGCTTGTCCTGTCTGACCTTTAGAAGTACCTTTGGGAGGAGAGGCAGAGGAGGAAAGGCATACACATGAAGATTGCTCCAATTGAAAGAAAGAGCATCCACTTTCCAAGATGTGGGATGAAACCTTTTTGTGCAAAACTTTGGCAGCTGATGGTTTAGTGGAGAAGCGAACAGATCTATGTCTGGAGTTCCCCATGACACTGTCAATTTCTGAAATACATGAGGATCCAATTTCCACTCGTGGGGATCCATAATTCGTCTGCTCAACACATCTGCTAAGGAGTTCTGTGCTCCTGGCAGAAACCTTGCCTGAAGATTGAGCTGTAAACTGAGAGCAGTCTCCCACAAAATCATTGCTTGCCTGCATAGAGGATAAGAATCGTTCCCCTTGCTTGTTGATGTACCACATGACAGTTGTGTTGTCTGTTAGAATCAACACCTGCCCTGGAAGAAGTAAATTCTTGAAAGCTATTAATGCAAATTGGACTGCTAACATCTCCTTCAGGTTGATATGTAGATGTTGTAGTCTGGCAGGCCACTTGTCTTGTATCCACTTTCCATTTAGATGAGCTCCCTAAGCTTTGTCTGAGGCATCTGTCGTTAAAATCTGACTCGCCTCTGGCCGGGTCACAGAGAGTCCCTTGTTTAGGTGACATTCCTGAGCCCACCACAAAAATTCCTTTTGAATGCAAGGTATTATTTGAATGACAGTGTCTAGATCCTGGCAGTGCTGTGTCCATACATTTTTGAGATACCATTGCAGCTTCCTCATATGCAGTTTGGCATTGGGAAGCACCAGAGTACAAGATGCCATGAACCCTAAGGCTTGAAGGACTGTCCTTGCAATCAGCCCGGACTGATGAGATAGCTGATGGAAGTAAAGGGATAGACTCTTTTGTTTGTCCGGGGTTAAAAAGGCCATCTGGGATGCTGTATTCAGTCTCACACCCAGAAAGCACATGTCCTGAGAGGGTACTAGACTGGACTTTATTTCGTTCACAGAATACCCCAGGCATCTTAGCACTGCTATCACATATTCCAAATGATGAAGGAGCTCTTCCCTTCCTTGAGCCAGAATCAGGCAGTCGTCCAAATAAGGATAGATCTGTATTCCTTTTAGCCTGAAGAAAGCTATCACTGGAGCCAGAACTTTCGTGAATACTCTGGGCAGTAGATAAGCCAAAGGGCAATGCAGAGAACTGATAGTGAGAAGTTCCAGCTCGAAGCATGATACTTCCTGCAACTTAGTCTGATAGGAACATGAAGGTAAGCCTCCTTTAGATCCAAAGTTACCATCCAATGATCTTTGCCCAGCTGAGGTAAAAGCTGCTGTAACGTCAACATTTTGAACTTGGGAATGTCCAGATAAGTGTTGAGGGTAGATAAATCCAAAATTGGTCTCCACGTGTTCCCCTTCTTTGGTACTAGGAACAGGCGAGAATAAAATCCTAGGCCCACTTCTGGCATAGGGACCGGCTGTATGGCCCCTATTTGGAGTAACAGAGAAACTTGCTTGTGAGCCTCTATTCTTTGTTGAGGAGGAATGTCTGGCATGCCTTTGAAAGGAGGCAAGGTATGGAAATAAAACCTGTAACCGTGGTGTATGATATCCAATACCCATCTGTCTTGGGTAATTAAACTCCAATTTTCTTTGAAAAGTGCCAACCTTCCTCCCAAAGGTGCTGCCAGACGAGAAGGCTCTGGCAGCTGAAAAGGTAGGTCATTGGGCCTGTTTACGAAAGGAGGGGTGGCCTAATGGTTAAGGTGTTTGCCTTACAAACACAAGGTGCAGGGTTTGATTCTCACAAGGGATAACTGGCTAAGCTTAAAATGGCTCGCAAGGGCAGTTAGCTTAGTACTAACCTATGAACCTATGACTGACCCCTGCCCTCACCCGAAGACTGTGCAGGAGAACTCCCTGTTCTAGGCCTGAAAGAGCCCTGAGCTCTGCCCCTACCACGTCTAGATCTACCCCTAGACTGGGAATCATATGAAGGATACGTCCACCCCTTAGTAGGCCAATTTCTACTAAACTTTGGAGGGTGGACCTGCAAAAAATCTTTAACAGTCTGCATAGACTTAGCCTTGTCTTCCATTTTCTTTAAAACTGCCTCAACAGGAGGACCAAACAACACATCAGATTGTAAAGGAGCATCTAAAATCCTTGTTTTAACATGTTCAGACAAATTTTGATCCCTTAGCCAGGCGTGCCTGCGAAGAACCGACCCAGTGGCAGCCACCCTAGACGAGGCCTGTACAGCATCAAAACCACATTGCAAAGAATGCTTACCCACCTGTTCAGAAACATGCACTAAATCTTGCAACTCTTTACAATCAATACCTACTGCCAGAGCATCAACCTTAGACTTTAATTGTGAAAGGAGATAGTTCTGGTATTTCAACATGTGAAACTGGCAATTCAAAGCCCTCATAGCAAGAGTGGAAGAAGTATAAACTTTCTTTCCCCATCTATCAAAGGCCCTAGCCTCTGTCTGCAGGAACCGGATTCTTAACAACAGAAGCCTTAACACCTTTAGGCCCCTGACTAACAGTTTCTGGGTCAGCCCTAGGACTCTTAAAAAGATACTTATGAGCTTCAGGCACCCTGTAATACCTACCCGGCTTAACAGGAGCAGGAGGCAAAGAATCAGGATTAAGAGAAGCCTCTGTAAAAACATCTTCTACTACATCCAAAACAGGAGGTATAGCCAAAGGCCTATGCTGGGGTAAAACAAAATTCCCTAAGCCTTTTCCTGGAATCAGAGAAGTCCTGACCTTCCCACTTAAAATGCTCCCTCATGGAATGAAGAGTTTCTGAAAAAGAAAAATCCTCAGGAGGAGAAGCAGAAGGAGTAGAATCATCCACATCAGAATCAGAATAAGGAGAGTACTCCTGCAAGTCTTCAGCCGAAGACTCTGAAACATCCGAAGCCTGCTCAAAACCCCCCAGCTCAGGCTCCAACCTAGGTCTCTTATCAGGAGGGGGCATAGAACCCCTAATTAAAGTAATCAAATCTTCTGCCATTTTAAGCATATGCTTCTTGGGCACAGTACCTGAAGAGCTAGGGGTAACACCAACTGAAGCCAAACCTGGCCTGCCCCTGGGAGAAGCCTTTGAAACAGAAGGAGAGGGCCTAGCCACCCTAGGAAGGGAGGGGAGTATAGTAACCTGAGAAGCCCCTCAGCCTGACTTGCCTCCTGAGAGGCCACATCTTGCAATAATAAGTCTCACCCTGGGAACACAAAGAAACCTCCGGTGAGCCACCGGCTCCACCGACACCTCTAAAGAACCGGCGTCCGGTACAGACGGTTCTTCTAGCCTAGGCTTAACTGCCTTGTCCTTGCGCTTCGAGGAAGCGGGCGTCGGAGCATCCGACGGCATTTTATAATTACACCGCTTCCCAAAGACTAACCTTGCACAATCCAACCTTCTCTTTATAGTGCGTTTATTAAATCTAGCACAAGAGCGACAGCCAACAACGTCGTGCTCAGGCCCTAAGCAAGGAATACACAAAGTATGATAATCTCTATGCGGTATCTGTTTCCCACAAGAAATGCAATTATTGACTTTTTCTGACATCCGGTAAATCACTGAGGCAAGAAAAAACTAAAATATTCCCCAACGGGATACTTAGCCAACTTTGAACTCGGTCTGAAACTTCGAAATCGAAAAATCTCAGAACGCCAACCGGCACTTGCAATGCTGCTTCTGCATCGGACCATGCGGCAAAAAAGACTGAGGATATGACGTCGGTCATGCGCATTTGTACCCTGACGTCCTGATGTCAGTCAAATGCGCCTTGACCGACGTCAGCCTTATACGTTGATATTCAGGCCGACCGAGGACAGCGGACTACCCAAGTGTAAGGACTGCAGCAATGTGAGATGAAGAACATCTAAAAGTTCTCAGCTTTCCTCCCACATCCCAATGGCAAAAATGTCTCCCCTGTAAAGGGTACTTAGGAGTAACCTGGGATATCACAGTGGCACACCAATGTTTAATGCTGACTTTGGGTGCGTTCTTTCTGGGATTTCCGCAAGCTTCCACTGGAGGTCTTCAGCTCTGTTCAGGGAGGACAGAGCTGATATCGGTGTTCCTTCTTTGATGTACACTCTCTGTTACTATTAGTGACGGTCTCATGCTTGATCAAAGGAGGTAGGAAAGGAATAGTGGACTCTAAATGCTTGGCCTTTTGATTTCTTAAGTTCCTTTTGTACTGCTGAACTCCTCTCATAAAACCACCATCATAAAAAAAAGAAATCCCATTATCATCTTTAATGTTATGACCATTAGAGAACCTTTTTCACTTTTAAACTGAAAAAAATCCACAATTACTCAAAACTTGTCCTGAGGGAGAAAGACAAAATGTAGTTTCCATATAGATCTGCTTCTCTTATCCCAAAGGGAACTACTGACTTCTGTAAGTTTGGAAGTACACTCAGACGTTGGAAAAAGCAGTAGCAGCAAGTTTAATGGATCTAAAGACGCTGCTTTGGGGGGGGATCATTGTCTAAATAAGAATAAATCTGAAATTAGCACTAGTCTCAAGTACATAAATACTGAACAGTTATAGACATTTCATAAAACTTCTGGGCTAAGAAGAGACACCAAACTGAATGACAGTAAACTGAAAATTGTAACTGCTCACTCAGAACATTAAACATTTCCTATGGAACTTCAAAACTTCCTCCATGTCCAGCACCACTAAAAAAAGGCCTAACTGGCAAGATGATCTTACAGGGTTAACTTTTTTAATGAAGTCATTTATTTTTGAGACATCTAAAACAGGTCTCTACTGGTTTTCTTTCCCTGGTATCAATAAAAGCCTTCAGTAAAACCCTTTTTGATCCTTGATTAGATTTTATTACTTTGACATTCAGATGGTTTTGAAGCACTAAGGGGACCAAGGGAATGTGTTTCTTGGAGAAAAACTAAAGGGTCCTGGTACTACACTGCTGTAAAACTCTAACATCCCTCTCTAACCCAATGGCCTGAAAATTTACTATGTAAAGGGAAATCTGCATCTTATCTGAAACGCATGGGCTAGGGAGCAGAACAAGTGATGCTGGAATCTGATCTCATAAATATGTGGAGAAGAACCCGTCCTGCCCTGAAGGTGAGCTACGCTGTTGCCTGCTATCTATATGCCTGCCGCTTCCATTGACACTAATATGTTATAAGCCTAATGCTGCCTAGTTTGCTTCCCACAAAATGGCCATTGTTTGAGGAATAACCTCCAATGTACTTAGGGAATGAAGGATGAAAACATCCGATTGATACTGTACAGTGTTTACTCCTTTTCTTCCAGCTGGTGGAAAACTTGATGCAACAAAAAAGAAAGTGTTACCAAGAGAAACATTTAGAATCCTGGCTTATACATTTACTGGGAATACTTTATTTTAACCCCATGCATGCCACCTAAGAACAGGTCTAGAAGCATCATTATGAAAACAGAATGTCTGTGCTAAACTCAAAACTGGGGGCTGTACAAATGTTAAAGAAAGAGAAGGTAAGAAGAGATGTGACTGGATACCCACCTCTACACCAACGATGCACAAGTGAATGCATTCCCATCACTACAGATAAGGGTTTTGGCACTTAAAAACCCAGACACTTCATATACCTTTTCTGGGCATAAGAGTAATCCTTAGATTCCCATTTAAACAAATTCTTCATTCTACTGACTCTGTTGCCAAATGAGAAACCTTCTGGGGGGATGGCAGAGGAATGGATGTCTTCAGTCTCCGACTCACTGGAAGGTGTAAAGGACTCCTGGTCCACATGGGGTAGATCTGCCTCCGAGTTGGAGGAACCCAATTCCCTTTCTTTTCAAGGAGTATCCCACGTCCTCGCTGGATTAACCAACTTGTCTTCTGCCACCAAGACTTGTTCAGACAATGCTAGTCTGTCTCAACTTCCATCCGGGGGGGGGGGTCTTTAAATGCCCTACACACTTTCCCTGCCTCACTTTGATGCTGGTCTTTTCAGTTTTTTGAGCAGGGTTAAAATTGTCATTCAGTCCCCGAAAGTACCTTCTGAGTGTACCCAGAGAGGCAGAAGATTAACCTCTCAAGCACTACACCAGACACACCACAGTTCTGTCTGGAACAGCTACAAGAAAAAACAAGCTTAACCATGCAAAAAGTGGCAGACATCATGAAAAAACAGTTGTTGTGTCTTTCGGCTTTTCCCGGTTAGGGGTCACCACAACGGAACTCTGGTCCATTAATGACTGGCAGTAGATTTTTACATGCCGAGTTGCCAGCCCTGACGCACAACCTTCAACAAAGGTACGCCCATTCACAGATGTCTCCACACAGAAGACGCTCTAGCTGAGAATCGAACAGGACACCGTCTTACTGTGAGGCACCACCACCGCAGTCTTACATCATGAAAAACCAGTACAGAATAATTCTTTTGATCATCTGCCACTAAAATAGTTAACCAACTTTATTTACTTATTTCCGGATAGTAACTAGGTAAGTAGACTGGTCGACAGACTCTCTTCAGCCACGACCAGGAAGAGCCATATGGGCAAGTCAAGATTAAAAATATGCAGTTGTGATAATGTACATGAAAGAACATGTGTGACCACATAAAAGACAATCAGCAGTGACAAGACATTAAAGAAAGTACATTTACAATCCAGCAGGCATGATATTTACAATAATTACTGAAGCAGTGAAGTCATAATTTGCCGGTATGATTAAGTAATATGGTAGGTTCAAGAAAATATGCGAGACAATAAAGGTTTTAACACTTTTTGAAGTACAGACATGAGTTCTAGTATATGTTTTTGGTAATCAGTTGTTTGATCAAGTTACAACAAAACAGTGCTTGTGTGAGGCTGCGGTTTGCTGTTTGGGGGAAGTTTTTCTCTTCCCTAATGTTGTGTGACCATGGAGTTTGCCCACAGACTGGGTGGGGCAAAACAGCTTGCCCCCCACCACCAAAAAAATGTTGTTTCATTCTATGCAACTGACTTTATTGTTATACTTTTATTTTGCTTACCTGTGATCCCTGAGGCGAGTTTCTGGGGATTGTCTTTCAGTTTACATAGTGGAAGGGGAGCTTATTACCAGTACTTAACTACAAACACTGCTGATTTATGACTATCACTTTGGCTAAATTAATTCCTTATCAGATTACCCACTTAATCCAGAGCTGAGGGGGAGCAAGAGCCTACCATATAACTTACAGGGTGGATGTCACAGAAAAGTACAGTTTTGTACCTACCATAAATGTAGATGTCCGATAGGTATGCATCTGCAGTCATAACATACGGGTTGTCCTGCCTCAGGCAGCCCTTCGGTCGGCCGGATTCCAAAGTCTGGGTCTGGCCTCGGCTGATGTCGCACTTTCCCCAACGTCAGAGCGTCTGGGGTATAAAAGCATCAGCCGACGCCATTTTCCTCAGTGTTTCTTGCCCCAGATGCCAGGTGCCCTCTAGGAAGGCCAAATTTGGAGGAATGCAATAAATTCCAAACATTTTCCAAAATATATACATATATATACAAACAAATACACCATAATAGATCCCCCAGCTAGCTAATGGAGGGGTAAGCACCCAAGGAATACCACAGAGGGGAAGGAGGGAGGGTAAACCTGACTGCAGATGCATACCTATCGGACATCTACATTTATGGTAGGTACAAAACTGTACTATGTCCTTCAAGGATGCATCTGCAGTCATAACATATGGGTAGAATACCATAGCCAATCTGGGGGAGGAGGTACTAAGAAAAGGATGGTGTAGTTAAGATACCCTGCAGGACTGCTGTAGCAAAACCTGCTCTGGATCTGGAGTATAAAGGTAAATTGTAATGTTTGGCAAATGTATGCACGGAGCTCCATGTAGCAGCTTCTAAAATGTCCTTGGTAGCCACCCCTCTTAGGAAGGCTGTAGTGGTGGCTGTGGCCGTCGTGGAATGAGGCCTAATGTTTGCAGGAACCGTCATTCCATGAAAGGAGTAAAAAAATCGAATGCAATTTCCTATCCACTTTGAAATTGTCTGTTTGGAAATTGCTTTTCCTTGTACCCCAGCAGCATATGCTACAAGGAGTTGGTCAGTCTTTCTGTAACTTTTAGTTCTGTCCAAGTAGTAGCGTAGTTGTCTGTGTATATCCAGAGTATGTAGAAGTTTTTCCCCTTTATTTTGTGGATTTGGGAAGAATGTAGGCAAGTGAATAGCTTGGTTCAAGGATACCCTATATACCACCTTTGGCATAAAAGTAGGATTGGTTCTCAATGAAACTCTGTCCTGATGGAAGATAAGAAATGGCTGTACTGCCATTAAAGCTTGTAACTCAGATACTCTTCTTGCTGAAGTTATGGCCAGAAGGAATGCAGTTTTCCAAGACAGAAACTGTAGATCCGCCGATGCTGCTGGTTCAAAGGGAAGAAGTGTTAGTTTCTCCAGCACAAAGTTGAGATCCCAAGTAGGTAAAGGGGGTTTCCTTGGAGGATTGATGTTTTTGATTCCTCTCAGAAATTGCCTGAGGAGAGGATGTGAGAAGATAGGTGGATCAACATTGTATTCTGCTGAAATTGCTGAGGCATGAATCTTAATGGAAGAATAGGACAGGCCATTGTGGAACAATTCTGCTAAGTATTCCAGGATATGTGTCATGCTCGCCACTGTCACATCTAAGCCTTTTGTTGTGTTCCAAATGAGAAATCTCTTCCATTTTGCTGAGTATGTCTTCCTTGTGGAAGGTCCTTTACTCTCTGTGATAAGTTATTTTGAGGGGGGTTTATGGAATTTTCCAGGCAGTTAGCTGCAATGTTTTCAAGTTGGGATGCATGATCTTGAATTTGTTCTGCGTCAGAAGAAGTGGCCATAGGGGGAGAGGCCACGGTTTCGTCTGTGACATGCTCCTCAATAGTGGGTACCAGTGCTGCCTTGGCCAGTCTGGAGCTATCAGAATCACTCTTGGCTGTTCTGCCCTGATCTTCAGTAAAACCTTGGACATTAATGGGAGAGGTGGGAAGGCATAGACTGTTAGAGTTTTCGAGCTGAAAGAGAGAGAGAGTCCACCATCCAAGCTTGTGGGTGGTATGTCCTTGAGCAGAATGCTTTCAGTTGAGGATTGTAGGGCGAGGCGAACAGATCTATCTCCGGCTTTCCCCATGCTTGTGTTATGAGTAGAAAAATGTCTGGGTGCAGCATCCATTCATGTGCATCCATGGTAGTTCTGCTTAAGCTGTCTGCCAGTGCATTTTCTTTCCCTGGCACGAACTGGGACTGTAGTTGGATATTGAGTTTCAATCATAGTTCCCATAGATTCATGGCCAGCCTGCATAGAGGGTAGGAATGCGTGCCTCCTTGCTTATGTACCACATGACTGTGGTGTTGTCTGTCCTTATTAACAGGTGGCCTTGATGGAGGAAAGGTTTGAAGGCCTCGATTGCGTGCATCACTGCCAGCATTTCCTTTTGGTTTATATGCATGCGCAGCTGTCCTTGAGACCATAGGCCTTGGATACATTTGCCCTCCATGTGTGCTCCCCATCCTCGGTCTGAAGCGTCCGTGGTGATGGTTTGTTTTGTTTTTGGTTTGTTGAAGGGCAACCCTCTGTTGGACTGACAGGCTTGAGCTCACCACAGGAATTCCTTTTGAAGGCAAGGAATGATTGGTATCAAAGTTTCCAAACTGTGACTGTGCTGAGACCATACACTCCTTAGGTACCATTGTAATTTTCTCATATGCAGCCTGGCTTGTGGAGTCAGAATTATGCAGGATGCCATGTAACCCAGGGCCTGCAGGATTTTCCTTGCAGTTAGCTGAGTTTGTCTTGTCAGATTCATGAAGTAATCCGGAAGTTGCTTTTGTTTTTCTTCTGTGAGAAAGGCCATTTGGGTGGTTGTATCTAGATCTGCACCCAAAAAGGTTATCCTTTGGGATGGAACAAGTCTTGATTTTTGGATGTTGACTGTGTATCCCAAGGCCTGTAATAGGTGGATGGCATAGTCCAAGTCCTTTATCAAATTTTTCTTGTTGTCCGCTTGTATAAGGCAGTCGTCCAGATATGGGTAGATTTGAATCCCATGAAGTCTGCAGTGTGCAATTACTGATGCCAGGCATTTCGTGAATACTCTGGGTGCAGTAGATAAGCCAAAGGGCAATGCTGAGAATTGATAATGCTCTGATACTGCAAGAAATCTGAGGTGTCTTCTGCAACTTTGCCGAATAGGGACATGCAGGTATGCCTCCTTGAGATCTAGAGTCCCCAGCCAAGACTCCTTGCCCAGCATGGGAAGAAGTTGCTGTAGGGTCAGCATCTTGAATTTTGGCACAATGAGGTAAGCATTCAGTGCGGACAGGTCGAGAATAGGCCTCCATTGATTTTCTTTTCTTGGAACAAGGAATAATCTGGAGTAAAATCCTTGACCTTGTTCTGAAAGAGGTACCTTTTCTATGGCTTTCATTTGAATTAAGTTGTTGATCTGCTTTAAAGCCTCTGCCCTCTGATTTGGTGGCAGGTTTGGCATTCCGTTTCTTCTTGGCAAAGTGTGGAAGTGGAACCTGTATCCTTTGTCTATTATTTGCAGTGTCCATGTGTCCCTTGTAATGTAATGCCAGTTTTTTGAGAATAAAGAAAGCTTTCCGCCCAACGGTGCTTCCAATTGAGCCCTGGTCGGCGGAATCAAAGGAAAGTTATTGAGTCTGTCCAGGTGTAGCAGTTGTTGTTGCTGTTCCTGCACTACCTCTCTGGTTGGTAGGCTGCCACTGACGGCCTCTGTAGAAGCCTCTAGCTTGCCCTCTACCTCTGGGACGCCTGTTCCTGCCCCTCTGGGATCTGTCCGAGTCTGGAAAGGACCAATTCTTAGTAGGCCAGTTTCTGCTGAATCTCGGTGGTTGTACTTGCAGAAAGTCCTTAACTGTTTGCACAGATTTTGCCTTTTCTTCAAACTTCTTTAAGACCTCCTGAGCCGAGGAACCAAATAATTTTTGTTTTTCTATTGGAGCATCCAGGAGTTTAGCTTTAACATGGTCTGGTAAAGATTGTTCCTTCAACCAGGCATGCCTACGAATAACTGCCCCAGTCATAGCTGACCTACATGAAGCTTCCAGTGCATCATAACCACACTGCAAAAATGATTACTAACCTGCTGTGAGTTATGTACCAGATCCTGAAGGGATTTACGGTCAAGGGGTTCAGAAGAGGAAAGCTTCTTATGCAATTCATCTAACAAATACTCTTGGTACTGTATCATATGAAATTGACAATTTAATGCCCTAAAGGAAAGAGTTGCAGAAGTATATACCTTCTTTCCCCATCTCTCTAAAGCTCTAGACTCCCTTTCAGAAGGTACAGGATTTTTGGCAGTGGCAGCTGCAACCCCTTTTGGGCCCTGAGAAATAGTATCTGGGTCTGCAGAATGGGCCTTGTACAGATGTAGATGAGAATCCGGGACCCTGTAGTATCTATCAGGTTTGGCAGGAGCAGGAGGGAGGGAATCAGGGGCTGTACTAACATCATTGTACACATCATCAATAACATTCAAAACAGGAGGTATAGCTAAGGGCCTATGCTGAGGTAAATGTAAAAAGATCCTTAATCTCTTTCTAGAATCAGAAAATTCCTGACCCTACCATTGAAAATGTTCTCTCATAGAGTATAGTGTCTCACCAAAGGAAAACTCTTCAGGAGGGGAGGCCGAAGGGATAGATTCTTCAGCATCAGAATCCTCGTAGGCCGAATAAGCCTCCTCCTGGTGATCTGACAACACAGATCCATCCGTAGACTCATCTGAAGAGTGTAGGTCAGAGGGCTCAGTCCTGGGCCTTTTGTCTGGTGGTGGTTGAGAGCCCCTGTCCGGGTGAGGCTGAGAACCTCTAATTAAAGAGATAAGATCCTCTGCAAGGCTGAGGATCTGAGAACTAGAAGAAGGTCTCTGAGAGGTAGTCTTGGGAGGCAAAGCTTTAGCAAGTTTAGCAGCTTTAGCCCTGGAAAAAGCCTTAATGGACATGGATGCAGGGGGTCTGGCTGCACCACGTGCAGGAGTAGACTTGTCCAAAGGAATGGTGTTGGACATTTCCTGGACACTGGTTTCAGTAGGTAGCTCAGTAGCCGACTCAGCTGGGGACTCCAGGGCCGCGGTGGTCGGTTGAGTGGATTCGGTTAAAGGAAGAACAGAGGACTCTGTTTCGGCCAAAACCGAGACACTCGCGGTAGGCCTAACCGTGGTTTCAGCCGAAACCGCGGGCCACGAGTGTCGGTCCTTGTCCTTCCGTTTTTTTCACCAAATGCGATGTCGGAGTCTCCGATGGCATCTTATATGCAAAATTAGCCCCAAAGAATTCCTCTGCAAACTCCGACCGACGTCTAAGAGTTCGTCGGTTGAAGGAAGCACAGGCTGAACAGGCCGAGACGTCATGGTCTGGGCCTAAGCAAGGGAGGCAGTAAGAGTGGAAATCCTTATGAGGTATTTGTTTCCCACAAGTTAAACAATTATTTACTTTATCTGACATCGGCTGAGGCAAGAAAGAGTCCCCAACGGGGTACTTAGCTTTTTCGAAGTCTTCGGTAGCTGAATCACAGGAGCTGACCGACCGGCACTTGCGAACTGCTTCTGCTTCGGGCACCGCGCGGCAAGAAAGACGGAGGAAAATGGCGTCGGCTGATGCTTTTATACCCCAGACGCTCTGACGTCGGGGAAAGTGCGACATCAGCCGAGGCCAGACCCAGACTTTGGAATCCGGCCGACCGAAGGGCTGCCTGAGGCAGGACAACCCATATGTTATGACTGCAGATGCATCCTTGAAGGACATCGTTATCCTGCAATGGGTGTAATTTTACACAAATAGCTAGGGAGCACACACAGCTATGTGCAATTTGGAGGAATGCCGAGTTACCTACAGCACATCTGTAGGAATAAATTACATGAATATGCAGTGAAAACACATCTAGACACATTGAGGAAGTACAGACTCTGCAAAGAAGATACTTCTGGAACAATTAAACCGGATAACCAACTGTGAGACAGCAACATTAACCTATGTGACACTTAACACTGGTGGTGCCAGACGTGATGAAATGAAGGCAAATTTCCAAAGGATTATATTAATACCCATTTTCTAAGTATGAAGAAACATACGTTTTTGCAACACTTGAATTTAGTCTGTTCCTGTTTTCCTATAAAACCTTGAACTATCATGTGTAGTTTGCCCATTTTTTTTAGTTCAGTTAAGTCTAACAACTAAAAAATTCTGAAATAAAAATGTCTGGTTTAATAAAATAGTGCACTACCACTTACTGACAATGTCTGCAGTGAACCTAATTTGTAAATCTCAGAAATCTTATTACTTATAACATCCTGAAGTTTAATGCCATGATTAAGTGAGCATGGCTCCTTAAACTTGTGTGTTACAAGACTGTTAGCTTAGCCTATTTTAAAGCATCTTTGCTTTAGCTACCTCTATTTTTAGACTATGTGGATTTAATCTTGCCAATGTTTTAATAAGAACTGCATGAGCATGACCATGTTTCCTGCGTTGTGTTTTGTTTATAGTACAGCCAGCAAGGGTAATCTTATAATGCTATTATTAGCAATCAACTGCTACTTCTGCTAACTTCTAATCTCCTCCATGTAATTACATCCTTTCATCTCACCATGAAGCTCATGGATCTAAAGTTGTCAGAACACTTTTCACAAAGACTTGCCTTCATACTGGATTTTCATTATAAGTTTTTGTACTTTGTTTTTACATTCTCTCTTCTTTGCCCCCCCCCCCACCACCAAAAAAAAAAAAAAAAAAAAGATTTGGATCAGACCTCTCACCTTTTGACCTCGCACCAATCATTTTAGATGCCACGTGATCCTGAACAAATCTGTTCAGTGTAATTCGTAGGTTCCCAATTTGGAGGCACAGATGGCTGACCATCACGAGGGAGGGAGAAGGGAGGGGAGCTTTGGGCAGGGAAGGTGGTGTCATTTTTGTGGTGGATGGTCAGAATTTACAGAAGAGTACAACGGACAGTGATACAAGCATGCGTCTCCACATGCGCAATTACAAGTCATACACAGGCTATCATCCACTCTGCCAAATATAAGCTGCTCTTCCTTAACTCTTGGCCTTCACCCAAGATCACATAAACAGCAACACACCTCTATCTCTGCCACTAGGCTAGAACACCAAGCTTTGCTCCTGCCTGCACTCACAAGTAACCTCTAAACAAATCAAGACCTTTTCTGAACTTGGGTCACACTGCAGATGAGTGGGCCACCCACTGCACCAAAAATTCTGCCACTATACATCTTTCCATATTTTTTTTTGTTTTGTACAGTTTTATCTAATTATAGGTGCTACATCAGTGCTGCTTACTGCAAACTATTATCTCTGGTCTATTAGTTTTGTTTGCGATTTGTATTTCCACTTCAGCAGAAACCACTATTTTCTTATCTCCTCTAATTCATGGCTGCAAACCTATTATATGCTTGGTTCACAGTAATAAGTAACCTACACTCTTTCAGATCATGCATTAAGACATCTTGTCCATCATATTTCAGTCTGTAAACAATAAGCTAGCCCCGCATGTTAAGCAGTGCGACTCAATATCTTGCTTTAAACATAAACTAAATGTTTATGTAACACGTAACCTAAACTACATAATGATATATTACTAATGAAAGTTTCTTTACCTCTAACAGGCTGTCTTCATATGACTGCAAAAATAATCATATGTACTATGTATGTATTGTACTGTGCTTCAAACCACAACTGGATACTATGACATTTATTAATTATCCCCATTATTAATGTATTTTTTTTTATTCCCCTGTATTGCGCTGTGTTCATACTACTGTAAAAAATATGTCTATTGTAAATCTGAATGTACTGTGATGCTGTTTAAACATCTAAATGTATCTGTTATTGTCTTTCTGTGTGGAGCCTTTCTCCCCGGGCCTCTGCTGAAAAATGGCCTTTGGCCCAGTCAGACACCCCCAAGTTAACAAATGTAAAATAAAATAAATAAAATAAAATGACTGGATGTGTAGCCACAAATTTACTACAATTTCGACTGCTATGCCCCCCCCCCCCGGCAAAAGGAGGTACTGTCTGAGGGAAGATAAGGGCAAGCAAGAATGGTCATGAGAATCAGTGGCACTGAATATCTATGAATACATAAAAACTTCAGCATGAAGTATACATGTTTATTCAGGACATGCAGCACAAACAATAACATTCCGCTTCTAAAAAACAATTTTACCATGTGACAGATAACTGACTGAACCATTTACTAGACCAGAATAGTGCATGTGTCTTCACATAATTTTTTTTTGTAACTCTGACACCATGATCCTAACGCGGACTCATACTTAACCAATTCTAAGGAAACCACAAAAAGCCTCACAATGTTTACTTTCGCACTACGAAACTGTAACCATTTCAAACCCACACTACCACACCTATACTTAATTTCACTGATCAGGTGTTGCTGTTTGAAAACAATACGGAACTACTCTAATGTTACACACTGTATGGTGACACATGCAATGAGTCATGTGACACTGTGTGCGTTTATGCAAGTAAAACATTTTCTGTTTTTCCCCCAGTAAAAATACCTGAATGTATCCTTGCTGGTCTATCAGCAGATTCTCTGGCTTCAGGTCCCGATAGATTAGGTCTAAGGAGTGCAAGTACTCAAAAGTCAGGACAATCTGTGCTGCATAAAACCGTGCATGAGGCTCACTGTAGAGAATAAAAATGGAAAAAAAAAAAACCTTACAGAATGCATTCAGGCATGTGTCAGCTGTACTACTTTGCAACAGTTAATATTCAAACTTCAGAAACAGTGGTGGTTATTTAATAAACAATGCAGTAAGTGCATTATCAAACTAACATTTTACAATTCTAGTACACTAATGTGGGTGCAAACACCAAAATAAGGAATTTTTCCAGTGCAGGTTAATATATACATTTAAGGCAGGGAAACCAAATTTATGAATGTGCACACCGTAACATTAGATTTGTGAAGAGTTATGGCTACAGGAACCCACAGAACTGAGATTTCTGGTGTTAAGATATTCAGCATCTAAATTTTTTCAAGTTGCCAGCTGTATTCCATTATCAATACCATGCAGGATCAACCTACATCCTCTAATCGTGGAGCAAGGAAGAGAGAAAGGAGAAGGAAGAGCTGGGGAAAGAGGGAGGTATTCTTTCTGTGTGCAGAGTAAACCTCACAAATCCAAAGTTATAATGAGCATCTACAACTTTTGTACTGAACCTCTAAGAGCTCTGACAACAGATTCCCCAAGCACATTCTTCTTGGGTAGTAATCCTAAGGGAACATGCTCTTGAAGATCACGTCTCCAAAGGAGGACCTGGACCTTGAAGCCAAGTGCAGTCTACAGTGCTTTGCTACAGTATGCAAGGATGGCCACACACTGCAGCTGCACAGATGTCATCTAAGGAAGCAAGAGAAGTAGACAACCCATGTGAAATGAGCACTGAAATATCCCTGCAGGGACGTGTAACTTATGACAGAAAACAATGCAGCTTGAAAACCACTTAGACAGCCAAGGTTTAGTAATCTTCTTGGCTTTTCTGTCTTTAACAAAGAATGAAAAAAAAAACAAGGGATCATCTTTTCTTTAGCTTTTAGTTCTACAATATAGCTGAACTGACCAACAACATTAATTACATTTAAATGTTGTACTCCTGGACTCGAACACTGCTGAAATACCACTGCTAGGCAAGTACTCTGGGGATCAGGTCCGTCTCTACAGCCATCCTGGGTATAAAGAATGGGTTCACGTGTAAGGGAACCGCTTAGTGGAAAATTAGAAAAGCTGACAGAGAGTGAAGCTCTGCTGTCCTAGCATAAGTTACTGCCATAAGAAAGACAGTCTTCTAAAAACAGACATCTGATATCGGCAAGGAATTTCTGCTTCAAAGAAGGAACAGTACGTTTTGCAGATATAAACCATGCATACAAAGGACGAAAAGGAACCCCGTCAATTGGATGAAGAAGAATGGTACCCCCACAGGACACACCCACACATGCATGCACACGCGCGCGCGCGCACACACACACATATATATATATATATATATATATATATATATATACATATGTATATATATTTATATATATGCACACACACAGATGGTCTGGCCAACAGTAACGGGACCGAATCCACGAACAAAACTGAACTTGTCCTTAGGTGTCTCTCAAATGAGTAGTAGTTAAGGTAGGAATCAAATATCTCAGAAAAGTACCACAGTAAGAAAGGAAGAAAAATGAATACAATTTTTTTCTCATTAAAAAATTAGGATTTTTTTTTCTTCCCGTCTGGTTGTGTCTTCTGTGAATCAGGCTTCTTGGAGGACAATGACAGAGGCCATCCTACCAACAGAGTTCTGAAGATTCTGCAGTTAATGAATCTGGATGTTATGAGGTTATAAATTCTAGAGAATAAAGGTCCAGAAGAGACTTCTTGGAAGGATGAGTTAAAAAATGCTTGTGGATGACAGAGAGAAAGTGGAGATACTAGAAGTAACTCCTTTGGCATGGGAAACTATCAGTCTATGCCAATAAAGAAAAAAAGAATCTCTGCTACTTTGGAATCCTCAGCTTTGTAAAGGAACTCTATCACTTGTAAAAGGATTCAGAATGGCCACAGAAGACAGTACCCAACACTGCATCTATTTGCCCTTGTTCTTGCACCCGGGAGATTAATCAAATAAGGAAAACTTGTAAAACCTTGAGCTGCTGGTGGTGTAGACTAGTCACAAACTGGTCAACCCACAATTTAAAAATAATTTTTCTGTGGAAGAAAAGAGAGGTCAAGTCAGTCATAAGAAAGAGAATTTCTTGAACAACCTGCTACACAGTCTGCAAACCCAAAAACATGTACCATAGGAAGTGATATGACAGTGTGGAAGGTCCACATTCGCAGTCTCATTGCCTCCTTACATATGGAATATTAAGTTTGTCTCTCCTGCGTACCGATGTACCATATGATCACTGTGGTGTCATTCCTCCCTTCTAATGCCCACAGAAAGGTGAGCAGATATCACCTGGTCATTTCTCTTTCTTCCCCCATCAGTTCCTCTAGTGTCTAGGTCACAGTTGGGTTCGTTCATCCCTCTACATCACAGAGTCAGAACACTATCAAGCTGATACAACCTTCTCAGTCCTCTGACAGTTCAAAAGGT